>NC_083113.1:23396303-23996303 GCF_949774975.1 Lagenorhynchus albirostris | reverse complement strand
AATACAACATAGTGTTACCACAGCCAAGCTGTGAATTAAAAAACACAGGAGATGCATATATGGTATTTGCTTTAACAAAGGTGCCAATGTGCAATTCATTGGAAAAACAAAGGAGGGAAGTAGTGGGAGTGAGGTGGGGAGGGAGAGTGTGTGTGAAAGGGAGATAAGAGGGAAACTGGGAGAGAAACAGGAGGATCAACAACTGAGGGACACCAACTCTGCTTGGGAAAGGAAAGCTTAATAAAGGATGTAACAGCAAGGCAGGGTCATTTTAAGACAAACAGGAGCTTGCTAGAAAAGCATTCCAGGTTAAAAAAAAAAAGGCATTGCATTTACAAAGTCAGTCATTAAGATGCATGGTCTGTTAAGTGAACAGTGTAGCTTGAGGTTAGTAGGGTTCAAGAAGGGCTGGAGAGTTTGATGTTAATGGGGAGCCAACCCATGGGGAGCCAATGGTGTTTTTAATGCCACCATTTTTATCAGTGTACCATTATGTGACAGGCACTGTGTTAACAGTGTAACATATAGTACATTGTTTCCTCCTTACAATTATCCAGTGAAATGGATACCTTTATCCCCATTTGATGGATGAGGAAACTAGAGACACACAGAGTTAGTAACCGGTGGTGTCGAGATTTGGTCTCAACATGTGAGTCTTGCCATAGCTTGGCTCTCAACCACTGTGACACTGGAAGAAAAATAATACATGGGTTTTAAAGTATGTGATTTAGGAGAATGATGCTAGTGGCAGTGTGGAAGACAGCCTTCTGTAAAGAAAGAGGTGCTCAGGAAAACTAGGTAGTAAAGAATAGAGAGAATGTTGCAAAAAAATTTTTCTCAAACTCTACAAAATGATTCTAAAGTTCATCTAGAATAACATACGAGAATAGCCAGGAAAATTCTAAAACACGGAGTTTTGATGGGGGCTAGTCCAACCAGAGATGAAAACATGATTAAACTTCAGTGTTGCACCAGATTATTCAGACATTCAGTGGGACCTACTTACCCTGTCCAAGGGGAACTTCACGTAGGAAGCTGCAAGGTCCAGGCACATGACTGCATTGCTGGTTTCTGTGGTTCGTGCCGCTAGGCCAATACACTTCACATGGGACAGTCGCAAGTACTCCTCTGCTTTCCTGAGCAACACATTCACTAAAACTCTTTCCCAGAAGTCTGCCCAATACTTTGGTAAACAATGAATTCAGCCTGGCGAACTTCACTCCGACCCTAATTCCTATGCAAGTTTATTTGGGGCTGGGAATGAAACTCCCATCTTTTGGGGGAGGACAGGGTTCTACAAAACAGAACAGACCCTCTGACTCCAGACATCACTGTGCTCAAGTACTTTCAAGCAAAAGTAAGTTCCTGAAATCCTCCCAAAAAGGCCAACCCTTCTTTCAGCCTTCCATTACAGGAACAAGCATGAATTGTGACATAGGCAGGCAAGTGAGACCAGGGTTCCTCCTTCCTCTAAATCTGTGGTTCTTGGGACTTCCCTGGTGGTGCAGTGATTAAGAATCCGCCTGCCAGTGCAGGGTACACGGGTCCGATATCTGGTCCAGGAATATCCCACATGCCGCGGAGCAACTAAGGCCCTGCGTCACAGCTACTGAGCCTGCGCTCTAGAGCCCACGCGCTGAGAGGCCATGCTCTGCAACAAGAGAAGCCACTGCAATGAGAAGCCCGCGCACCGCAACTATGAGTAGCCCCCACTCGCCGAAACTAGAGAAAGCCGGCGCACAGTAACGAAGACCCAACGCAGCCATACGTACATACATACATACATACTTACATACATAAATAAATAAAAATAAATCTGTGGTTCTCAAACTTTAGTGTACATGACAGTCACCTTGGGGCTTGTGAAAAGATTGCTGGTCCCAGCCCGAGTTTCTGATCAGTAGGCCTATAGTGGGGCCTAAAAATGTGCATTTCTACCAAGTTCCAAGGAGATACTGATACTGCTGGTCCAGGCACCACACTTTGAGAACCACTGTTCTAAATGATTACGAGTCCAGGAGGTGTTCCTTTCCTTCCCTTCTGTCACCTAATTGACAGTCCAAGCACCCAGGCTAGCCCTGCCCCCCCAGTTTAACTACAATTCTTTCTTTCTTTTTTTAACATTTATTTACTTATCGGCTGTGTTGGGTCTTCGTTGCTAAACGCGGTTTTTCTCTTGCGGCGAGCGGGGGCTACTCTTCGTTGCAGTGCGCAGGCTTCTCATTGCGGTGGCTTCTCTTGTTGCGGAGCACAGGCTCTAGGCACACGGGCTTCAGTAGTTGTGGCACGCGGGCTCTGTAGTTGTGGCTCACGGGCTCTAGAGTGCAGGCTCAGTAATTGCGGTGTACAGGCTTAGCTGCTCCGCGGCATGTGGGATCTTCCCGGACCAGGGCTCGACCTGTGTCCCCTGCATTGGCAGACGGATTCTTCACCACTGCACCACCAGGGAAGCCCCAATACTTTATTTCTAACCCTGGATCATGCAAAAGTCCTTCCCATCTCCGGGGTTTTGCACAGGCTGCTGTCCCTGCTTGGGCCCTCTTCGCACATCTTCCCGTGGCTGGCACCTTCTATAAATCGGGTCTCAGCGCCAATGGCACCCCCCCCCCCATCCGAGGCTTTCTCGCAAGTTTCTTTTAAATTAAAGGCTGCAGAGAAGCTGCGCTCCGCTCCATCCCCAGCGGCTCCGCACACCACCCCATTCCACTTCCTGCGTAGTCGTTGCCACCATAGACACTGCCCTCCATGAGGTCTCTACCCCGTAGGTCTGCCTCCGCCGTAAACGCACTCTCAATAAGTTTCAGGGAAACGACCCAAGCTCTCCGCCTCTCTCCCTTTCCCACCACCGTGCATCCCACAGTTTTAGCTGTTCCCAGGGGCGTCTACACTCGCCCCTCCGGCCTGCTCACGAAGCTCACTGTCGGGAGGTTTTTCTTAAGGTAGGGCCTAAATCCCTTCTGAGGGCGCAGGGCCGCTGGGGTGCGCCCGACCGGACTCACCTCAGCACCTCCGGCTCGGCGATGCCCAGGCGCGGGGCTAAACGCCGGATCAGACCAGGTTCCATGGCGCGGACAAAGACTACACCCGCAAACAGCTGCAACGCGACGAAACCCGCGCGCGGACGTCTCGCCAGCCAGTGAGGGCCGGGACCCACCCCCCCGCTGCATCTGGATTGGTTGGGACAAGAAGTTGCGACTACCCCGTAAACCAATCCTGGTCTTCCTCTTGAGCGTGCGCGCTGCGAGTACACGCGCCAAGGCAGAAAGTGAATGTGCTCCGGCAGCTCCCACTCCTTTTATTCCTCCCTTTTAGGCAGACGCAAACGCTGCCTTAGGCTCTTGCTGTCTCCTTCCTGCAGCCGAGGGATTTCCCCCTACTCCGCACTGTCCCGCCACACACTGTGGAGAGATTGGCTGGCGCCTAGGTTCCTCAGTCCAGCGTGAAGTGACAAGGACCAATAAATACGCGAGACTTGGAGGGCCAATCTAGGAGCTGCCTGCAGCGTCCGAAGGCGGAGCTAGAGGGGGCGGGGCTTGGAGGGGCTGCAGAGTCACCTGACCGCGGGAGGCTCCGCGCGGGGTGGGTGCTGTTAGCTGCAGGCTTAGGGGAATCGCCATGGTGAGTGCTGAGGGGCCGCGGGCCCCGGGCCGACCCTTCTCCCAGCACCTGCTCACTCCCACCGCCTTGGAGCCTTGCAGGAGGAGTCGGGGCCCCGCAGCCGGGTCGGGGCTAATACCAGCCCGGCTTGGCCTGCGGGGTGGGCGACAGGCCGGGGAAGGCCGCAGGCGGGGCGATCCGGGCTCGGGTGGGCGGGGGTGCTTGGCCGCGGCCGTTACTCTTTGAGGAGGTGTCTCCGCCCATTAGCTCTGGGGGTCCGTGAGGGACTGCGGCCCCTCTGAGTGGAGTCGGCCACCGCCCGCCTTGATGGGATCCAGAGTGCCGGGTCTGGGCGTCTGGCTGGAACGGGAGCGTGGGGAGGGCCTGAGGCTCAGAGGTGGCGTTGGGATCCGCCCAGAGGCTGCTCCCTTGCTGGCGGTTCCACCTTTGTGCCTGGTAGTGCTTTCTTATCCCTTCCTTGTGCAAGAAATACCTTCCGGAGGGGCCTTAACGGTGCCCGGGCCTTCTTCGGCCTCATAGCCCCCTTCGATTGCAGTGTGTGTCAGAATTCTAGGGACTCGCTTACGTGAATTTCCTGGAAGGACTCATGCTCTCTGATATCTACTAATTCTGAGAGACGGAAAGGAGACTGCTTGTTTCCTTTAACACTTGTTCGTTGGGCGTCCTGGCTCTCTTACTGACCTCCCCATTGATGAAATCCAAGTGTTTTACTTCCTGGAAGTAGGCATACTCCTTAGCGCCTCTCCGTGCTGGCAGCAAATCGTGGTGTGGCTGTTGGCTGGTGAACTTGAACTTCCTCAAAGTGTGAATCCTTGTGTCTAGTTTCCACAAAGGCAAGTTGTCACTTGCATTTTATTAGCGTTTGACATAGCCTGCACAGTATGAATAATGTTTTTGGATGTTGGTGTACAGTATGTCAGTTTTATCTCACTATTTACTTTACGTAGACAGGCTTCTGAAAACCTGTAAGCCTGGAAACAGGGGTCGCTTTAAATGTGTTAATGCCAGAAAGCAGAATGTTTGACATATATTACTTTCATATAATATGATGCCATACAAGGTGATTTTGCTTATTTCTCAGAATTTTTAGTTGGGAATTGATATGAGAACGGTGCAAAAATTAAACTAGGATATCTCTGTTTCTCAACGTTTATGGATTGACATTTATAGTGTTTTGTAATCAAAGCAGTTACTTGAGGATCTACTATACATCCAGATTCTGTGCTTGATGAACCAGTTTGGAGCAGTGAGCCAGACACAGTGAGCCAGTCCTGTTCTCATGAATTTTATTGGGAAAGAAAACTTGAGTAGCAGTCTTGTCACAGCCACTGTCTCTGTGACTTGGGCAAGTCACTCAATCTTCTTTGAGTCTCCTTTTTGCATCTGAAAACAAATGTTGCCTCTTTGGCCCTTCCCAATCCTAAAATTCTAGGATCCAGTTCAATTCATCATGCATCTTGTGTGCCTTCTATGTCATGGACTGTGCTGGGCAATGGGAACATAGTCCTTGCTTTCAAAGAACTTAAGGGTCTAGCAGGGAAGACTTGCTTGTGGCACTTAATGGAATACAGTCTGAGGATCGCTTTGCTAGCACTGTCAACTCAGTGTTGTGGGGCCCTGGAGGGAGAGACGGTTCTGCCTGAGGAGCTTGGGAAAGACTACAGGAAGTAAATGTTAACTTTGATTCTGAGAAAGGTGAGCAGAAATTCCCCAGGTGGAGAAGAAAGCGTATTGCTAGTAGATAAAGCTGGGAGAAGTGAATGCTCATGGTGTGTGCCATCATAGGATTCCTGGGGCAATTTATTGGTAAATTAAGGTGGAGACACTTTGGTATTAAAATACATGTTTGGACGTTCCCATCCCTTCATCATCCTTAGTTCTCCCCACTTCAATTGCTATTTTGTGTCTTATCATCATTTTTAAAATAGTACTTTCATTAACATAATGAAATTCTGTATCTTTGAGAGACTGGTTATTTTCACTTTACAGTTGCTTTGCATCGCGTTGTTAGATTACATCTGTAGCATGAGTGGAGAGATTGACAAATAAGTTCCTAGGATCGTTGGAGATAATTGCTGATGTCCAAGGGGGATATAATAATAATGGTAACACTTATGTGAAGTGCTTATTACTAAGTGCTAAGCACTTTTCAAGCTTTATCTGTGTCACTTCACTTATTACTCATAACGGTGATGTAAGTACTCTTATTAACCTTGTTTGCTACAAGAGGAAGTGAAAGCACATTGTTTGAATGGAGAATAGTTTTATAAGTGATATGTTCATAGTGACCTTTGTTCTCTCTGCACCTTTTTGAAAAAATAAATTTATTTATTCAATTTTGGCTGCGTTGGGTCTTCATTGCTGCACACGGGCTTTTTCTAGTTGCGGCGAGGGGGGCTACTCTTTGTTGTGGTGCATGGGCTTCTCATTACGTGGCTTCTTTTGTTGCAGAGCATGGACTCTAGGCGCGCGGGCTTCAGTAGTTTGTGGCCCATGGGCTTAGTTGCTCCGCGGCATGTGGGATCTTCCTGGACCAGGGCTCGAACCGTCCCTGCATTGGCAGGCAGCTTCTTAACCACTGCACCACCTCTCTGCACCTTTTAACTGTGTAGACTTGGGAGGGCTGTTCGGCTTGAGTCTCACGCTAAAATGGGCCTGATCACAAATGTTAATTTGATTTTGACTCTGTAGTGTTTCCATTTTTCTCTGATGCATGTAGCTGCTATGTACAGGGTCATTTGTAAACGGAGAACCACTTTCATGAGTGAGGAATCATTGGTTACCTGGCTTGTGTTTAATGAGAGCGTGTTCACGTTATACCTGACACTACTCGCAATGTGACACTTCCCAGGAAGGGCATCTAGATGCTCCTTTAGAATAGCCATTTGGGGACTTCCCTGGTGGTGCAGTGGTGAAGAATCCGCCTGCCAATGCAGGGGGCACGGGTTCAAGCCCTGGTATGGGAAGATCCCACATGCCACAGAGCAACTAAGCCCGTGTGGCACAACTACTGAGCCCATGTGCCACAACTACTGAAACCCGCGCACGTAGAGCCCGTGCTCCGCAACAAGAGAAGCCACCGCAATGAGAAGCCCGTGCACTGCAACGAAGAGTAGCCCCTGCTCGTCACAACTAGAGAAAGCCCACACACAGCAATGAAGACCCAATGAAGCCAAATAAATAAATAAGTAGACTAGAATAGCCGTTTGTATAATAACTACATTGTCTTACAAGTAATATGTAAAAATACATTAATATAGCTTTATCTCTTCATTTGTAGCCTACTAATAAGTCTGTAATTTTCTACATTGTGTATATATATGTTTCTATTAATTTTAAACCCCATTGATACAAAATAGAAAAATTTTGCCAATTTGTTTTCAGATTACTGAATCTGGTCATTTCTATACAAGTATTTTTGAATTGCTTGTAATCTCTTTTTTTTTTTTGAAGTCAAATCACCCTTTATTCTTCTATTCTGCACTTGATGCACTTGGTGCTCGGTAGGTTGAATCAAAAATGATTTTCTTTTTTTTTTTTAACATCTTTATTGGGGTATAATTGCTTTACAATGGTGTGTTAGTTTCTGTTTTATAACAAAGTGAATCAGTTATACATATACATATGTTCCCATATCTCTTCCCTCTTGCGTCTCCCTCCCTCCCACCCTCCCTATCCCACCCCTCCAGGCGGTCAGAAAGCACCGAGCTAATATCCCTGTGCCATGCGGCTGCTTCCCAGTAGCTATCTACCTTACGTTTGTTAATGTATATATGTCCACGCCTCTCAATTGCCCTGTCACAGCTCACCCTTCCCCCTCCCCATATCCTCAAGTCCGTTCTCCAGTAGGTCTGTGTCTTTATTCCTGTCTTATCCCTAGGTTCTTCATGACATTTTTTTTCTTAAATTCCATATATATGTGTTAGCATACGGTATTTGTCTTTTTCTTTCTGACTTACTTCACTCTGTATGACAGACTCTAGGTCTATCCACCTCATTACAGATAGCTCAATTTCATTTCTTTTTATGGCTGAGTAATATTCCATTGTATATATGTGCTACATCTTCTTTATCCATTCATCCGATGATGGGCACTTAGGTTGTTTCCATCTCCGGGCTATTGTAAATAGAGCTGCAATGAACATTTTGGTACATGACTCTTTTTGAATTTTAGTTTTCTCAGGGTATATGCCCAGTAGTGGGATTGCTGGGTCATATGGCAGTTCTATTTGTAGTTTTTTAAGGAACCTCCATACTGTTCTCCATAGTGGCTGAACCAATTCACATTCCCAGCAGCAGTGCAAGAGTGTTCCCTTTTCTCCACACCCTCTCCAGCATTTATTCTAGACTTTTTGATGATGGCCATTCTGACTGGTGTGAGATGATATCTCATTGTAGTTTTGATCTGCATTTCTCTAATGATTAATGATGTTGAGCATTCTTTCATGTGTTTGTTGGCAGTCTGTATATCTTCTTTGGAGAAATGTCTATTTAGGTCTTCTGCCCATTTTTGGATTGGGTTGTTTGTTTTTTTGTTATTGAGCTGCATGAGCTGCTTGTAAATTTTGGAAATTAATCCTTTGTCAGTTGCTTCATTTGCAAATATTTTCTCCCATTCTGAGGGTTGTCTTTTGGTCTTGTTTATGGTTTCCTTTGCTGTGCAAAAGCTTTGAAGTTTCATTAGGACCCATTTGTTTATTTTTGTTTTTATTTGCATTTCTCTAGGAGGTGGGTCAAAAAGGATCTTGCTGTGATTTATGTCATAGAGTGTTCTGCCTATGTTTTTCTCTAAGAGTTTGATAGTTTCTGGCCTTACATTTAGGTCTTTAATCCATTTTGAGCTTATTTTTGTGTATGGTGTTAGGGAGTGATCTAATCTCATACTTTTACATGTACCTGTCCAGTTTTCCCAGCACCACTTATTGAAGAGGCTGTCCTTTCTACACTGTACATTCCTGCCACCTTTATCAAAGATAAGGTGTCCATATGTGCATGGGTTTATCTCTGGGCTTTCTATCCTGTTCCATTGATCTATCTTTCTGTTTTTGTGCCAGTACCATACTGTCTTGATTACTGTAGCTTTGTAGTATAGTCTAAAGTCAGGGAGCCTGATTCCTCCAGCTCTGTATTTCGTTCTCAAGATTGCTTTGGCTATTCGGGGTCTTTTGTGTTTCCATACAAATTGTGAAATTTTTTGTTCTAGTTCTGTGAAAAATGCCAGTGGTAGTTTGATAGGGATTGCATTGAATCTATAGATTGCTTTGGGTAGTAAGAGTCATTTTCACAATGTTGATTCTTCCAATTCAAGAACATGGTATATCTCTCCATCTAGTTGTATCATCTTTAATTTCTTTCATCAGTGTGTTATAATTTTCTGCATACAGGTCTTTTGTGTCCTTAGGTAGGTTTATTCCTAGATATTTTATTCTTTTTGTTGCAGTGGTAAATGAGAGTGTTTTCTTGATTTCACTTTCAGATTTTTCATCATTAGTATATAGGAATGCCAGAGATTTCTGTGCATTAATTTTGTATCCTGCCACTTTACCAAATTCATTGATTAGCTCTAGTAGTTTTCTGGTAGCATCTTTAGGATTCTCTATGTATAGTATCATGTCATCTGCAAAAAGTGACAGCTTTACTTCTTCTTTTCCGATTTGGATTCCTTTTATTTCCTTTTCTTCTCTGATTGCTGTGGCTAAAACTTCCAAAACTATGTTGAATAAGAGTGGTGAGAGTGGGCAACCTTCCTGATCTTAGTGGAAATGCTTTCAGTTTTTCACCATTGAGGATGATGTTGGCTGTGGGCTTGTCATATATGGCCTTTATTATGTTGAGGAAAGTTCCCTCTATGCCTACTCTCTGCAGTGTTTTTATCATAAATGGGTGTTGAATTTTGTCAAAAGCTTTCTCTGCATCTATTGAGATGATCATATGGTTTTTCTCTTTCAATGTGTTCATATGGTTTATCACATTGATAGATTTGCTTATATTGAAGAATCCTTGCATTCCTGGAATAAACCCCACTTGATCATGGTGTATGATCCTTTTAATGTGCTGTTGGATTCTGTTTGCTACTGTTTTGTTGAGGATTTTTGCATCTATGTTCATCAGTGATATTGGCCTGTAGTTTTCTTTCTTTGTGACATCCTTGTCTGGTTTTGGTATCAAGGTGATGGTGGCCTCGTAGAAGGAATTTGGGAGTGTTCCTCCCTCTGCTATATTTTGGAAGAGTTTGAGAAGGATAGGTGTTATCTCTTCTCTAAATGTTTGATAGAATTCGCCTGTGAAGCCATCTGGTCCTGGGCTTTTGTCTGTTGGAAGATTTTTAATCACAGTTTCAATTTCAGTGCTTGTGATTGGTCTGTTCATATTTTCTGTTTCTTCCTGATTCAGTCTTGGCAGTTTGTGCATTTCTAATACTTTGTCCATTTCTTCCAGGTTGTCCCATTTTATTGGCATAGAGTTGCTTGTAGAAATCTCTCATGATCTTTTGTATTTCTGCAGTGTCAGTTGTTACTTCTTTTTCATTTCTAATTCTATTGATTTGAATCTTCTCCCTTTTTTTCTTGATGAGTCTGGCTAATGGTTTATCTATTTTGTTAATCTTCTCAAAGAACCAGCTTTTAGTTTTATTGATCTTTGCTATTGTTCCCTTCATTTCTTTTTCATTTATTTCTGATCTGATTTTTATGAGTTTTTTCCTTCTGCTAACTTTGGGGTTTTTTTGTTCTTCTTCCTCTAATTGCTTTAGGTGCAAGGTTAGGTTGTTTATTCCAGACGTTTCCTGCTTCTTAAGGTGGGTTGTATTGCTATAAACTTCCCTCATAGAACTGGTTTTGCTGCATCCCATAGGTTTTGGGTCGTTGTGTCTCCATTGTCATTTGTTTCTAGGTATTTTTAAGTTTCCTCTTTGATTTCTTCAGTGATCACTTCGTTATTAAGTAGTGTATTGTTTAGCCTCCATGTTTTTGTATTTTTTACAGATCTTTTCCTGTAATTGATATCTAGTCTCATGGCTTTGTGTTTGGAAAAGATACTTGAAACAATTTCAATTTTCTTAAATTTACCAAGGCTTGATTTGTGACCCAAGATATGATCTATCCTGGAGAATGTTCCATGAGCACTAGAGAAAAATGTGTATTCTGTTGTTTTTGGATGGAGTGTCCTATAAATATCAATTAAGTCCATCTTGTTTAATGTATCATTTAAAGCTTGTGTTTCCTTACTTATTTTCATTTTGGATGATCTGTCCATTGGTGAAAGTGGGGTGTTGAAGTCCCCTACTATGAATGTGTTACTGTCGATTTCCCCTTTTATGGCTGTTAGTTTTTGCCTTATGTATTGAGGTGCTCCTATGTTGGGTGCATAAATATTTACAATTGTTATATCTTCTTCTTGGATCGATCCCTTGATCATTATGTAGTGTCCTTCTTTGTCTCTTCTAATAGTCTTTATTTTAAAGTCTATTTTGTCTGATATGAGAATTGCTACTCCAGCTTTCTTTTGGTTTCCATTTGCATGGAATATCTTTTTCCATCCCCTCACTTTCAGTCTGTATGTGTCCCTAGATCTGAAGTGGGTCTCTTGTAGACAGCAAATATATGGGTCTTATTTTTGTATCCATTCAGCCAATCTGTGTCTTTTGGTGGGAGCATTTAGTCCATTTACATTTAAGGTAATTATTGATATGTATGTTCCTATTCCCATTTTCTTAATTGTTTTGGGTGTGTTATTATAGGTCTTTTCCTCCTCTTGTGTTTCTTGTCTACAGAAGTTCCTTTAGCATTTGTTGTAAAGCTGGTTTGGTGGTGCTGAACTGTCTCAGTTTTTGCTTGTTTGTAAAGGTTTTAATTTCTCCATCGAATCTGAATGAGATCCTTGCTGGGTAGAGTAATCTTGGTTGCAGGTTTTTCTCCTTCATCACTTTCAGTATGTCCTGCCACTCCCTTCTGGCTTGCAGAATTTCTGCTGAAAGATCAGCTGTTAACCTTATGGGGATTCCCTTGTGTGTTATTTGTTGTTTTTCCCTTGCTGCTTTTAATATGCTTTCTTTGTATTTAATTTTTGACAGTTTGATTAATATGTGTCTTGGCGTATTTCTCCTCGGATTTATCCTGTATGGGACTCTCTGTGCTTCCTGGACTTAACTATTTCCTTTCCCATATTAGGGAAGTTTTCAACTATAATCTCTTCAAATACTTTCTCAGTCCCTTTCTTTTTCTCTTCTTCTTCTGGAACCCCTATAATTTGAATGTTGGTGCGTTTAATGTTGTCCCAGAGGTCTCTGAGACTGTCCTCAGTTCTTTTCTTTCTTTTTTCTTTATTCTGGTCTGCAGTAGTTATTTCCACTATTTTATCTTCCAGGTCACTTATCCGTTCTTCTGCCTCAGTTTTTCTGCTATTGATCCCATCTAGAGTATTTTTAATTTCACTTATTGTGTTGTTCATCGTTGCTTGTTTCATCTTTATTTCTTCTAGGTCCTTGTTAAATGTTTCTTGCATTTTGTCCATCCTATTTCCAAGATTTTGGATCATCTTTACTATCATTATTCTGAATTCTTTTTCAGGTAGACTGCCTATTTCCTCTTCATTTGTTAGGTCTGGTGGGTTTTTATCTTGCTCCTTCATCTGCTGTGTGTTTTTCTGTCTTCTCTTTTTGCTTATCTTACTGTGTTTGGTGTCTCCTTTTTTCAGGCTGCAGGTTCGTTGTTCCAGTTGTTTTTGATGTCTGTCTCCAGTGGCTAAGGTTGGTTCAGTGGGTTGTGTAGGCTTCCTGGTGGAGGGGACTAGTGCCTGTGTTGTGGTGGATAAGGTTGGACCTTGTCTCTCTAGTGGGCAGGTCCATGTCTGGTGGTGTGTTTTGGGGTGTCTGTGGACTTATTATGATTTTAGGCAGCCTCTCTGCTAATGGGTGGGGTTGTGTTCCTGTTTTGCTAGTTGTTTGGCATAGGTTGTCCAGCACTGTAGCTTGCTGGTCATTGAGTGAAGCTGGGTGCTGGTGTTAAGATGGAGGTCTCTTGGAGATTTTCGCTGTTTGATATTATGTGGCGCTGGGAGGTCTCTTGTTGACCAGTGTCCTGAAGTTGGCTCTCCCACCTCAGAGGTAGAGCCCTGACTCCTGGCAGGATCAGCAAGAGCCTTTCATCCACACGGCTCAGAATAAAAGGGAGAAAAAGTAGAGAGAATTAGTAGAAGTAGGAAGAAAGAAAGAAAAAGGAGGGAAGGAAGGAAGAAAGAAAGAAGAAAAGAAGGCAAAAGGAAAGAAAGGAGGGAGGGAGGGAGGAAGGAGGGAAGGAAGGAGGGAAGGAAGGAAGAAAGACAGAAAAGAAGATACAGTAAAATAAAGTATAATAAAGTTATTGAATTAAAAAATAATTATTTAGGAAAAAAAGGGGGACGGATAGAACCTTAGGACAAATGGTGGAAGCAAAGCTATACAGACAAGATCTTACACAGAAGCATACACATACACCCTCACAAAAAGAGGTAAAGGGGAAAAAATCATAAATCTTGCTCTCAAAGTCCATCTCCTCAATTTGGGATGATTCGTTGTCTAAAGGAGGGAAGGAAGGAAGGAAGGACGGAAGGAAGGAAAGAAAGAAAAAAGGTAAAGTATAATAGAGTTATTAAAATTAATTATTAAGAAAAAAATTAAAAAAAAACCAAAACAATGGATGGATAGAACCCTAGGACAAATGGTGGAAGCAAAACTATACAGACAAGATCTCACGCAGAAGCATACACATACACATTCACAAAAAGAGGAAAAGGGGAAAAAATCATAGATCTTGCTCTCGAAGTCCACCTCCTCAATTTGGGATGATTCGTTGTCTATTCATGTATTCCACAGATGCAGGGTACATCACGTTTATTGTGGAGCTTTAATCTGCTGTTTCTGAGGCTGCTGGGAGAGATTTCCCTTTCTCTTTGTTCTCACAGCTCACAGGGACTCAGCTTTGGATTTAGCCCCGCCTCTGCGTGTAGGTCGCTGGAGGGCGTCTGTTTTTTGCTCAGACAGGATGGGGTTAAAGGAGCTGCTGATTCGTGGGCTCTGGCGCACTCAGGCTGGGGGGAGGGAGGGGTACGGAGTGCGGGGCGGGCCTGCGGCGGCAGAGGCCGCCTTGACGTTGCACCAGCCTGAGGCCCGCCGTGCGTTCTCCCTGGGAATTTGTCCCTGGATCCCGGGAACCTGGCAGTGGCGGGCTGCACAGTTTCCCCGGAAGAGTGGTGTGGATAGTGACCTGTGCTTGCACACAGGCCCCTTGGTGGCGGCAGCAGCAGCCTTAGCGTCTCCCGCCCGTCTCTGGGGTCCGTGCTTTTAGCTGCAGCTCGTGCCCATCTCTGGGGTCCGCGCTTTTAGCTGCGGCTTGCGCCCGTCTCTGGGGTTCGTGCTTTTAGCCGCGGCTCGCGCCCATCTCTGGAGTTCCTTTAAGCAGCACTCTTAAACCCCTCTCCTCGCGCACCAGGAAACAAAGAGGGAAGAAAAAGTCTCTTGCCTCTTCGGCAGGTGCAGACTTTTCCCCGGACTCCCTCCCGGCTAGCCGTGGTGCACTAACCCCTTCAGGCTGTGTTCAAGCCGCCAACCCCAGTCCTCTCCCTGCGCTCCGACCGAAGCCCGAGCCTCAGCTTGCAGGCCCGCCCGCCCCGGCGGGTGAGCAGACAAGCCTCTCGGGCTGGTGAGTGCCAGTCGGCACCGATCCTCTGTGCGGGAATATCGCCGCTTTGCCCTCCGCACCCTTGTTGCTGTGCTCTCCTCCGCGGCTTCGAAGCTCCCCCCTCCGCCTCCCGCAGTCTCCGCCCGTGAAGGGGCTTCCTACTGTGTGGAAACCTTTCCTCCTTCACAGCTCCCTCCCACTGGTGCAGGTGCCGTCCCTATTCTTTTGTCTCTGTTTTTTCTTTTTTTTCTTTTGCCCTACCCAGGTACATGGGGAGTTTCTTGCCTTTTGGGAGGTCTGAGGTCTTCTGCCAGCATTCAGTAGGTGTTCTGTAGGAGTTGTTCCACGTGTAGATGTATTTCTGGTGTATCTGTGGGGAGGAAGGTGATCTCTGCGTCTTACTCTTCCGCCATCTTCCCAGCACCCCCCCGCTTGTAATCTGTTTATAACCACAGTTTTATTTGCTGTATAATTATACACAATAGCCAAAAGGTAGAAGCAACCCAAATATCTATCAACAGACGAACAGATAAACAAAATGGTATATACACATGATGAAGTATTTAGCCTTAAAAAGAAGGAAAATTTGACATATGCTACAACATGGATGAGCCTTGAAGATATTATGCCAAGTGAAATAAGCTGGACACAAAAGGGCAATATTGTATTATTCCACTTATATGAGGTTAAACTCCTAGAGAGAAGTCAAACTCCTAGAGAAAAAAAGTAAAGTGGTGGTTGCCTGGAGTGCAAGTCGGGGGATGGGGAGTTACTGTTTAATGGGCACAGAATTTCCTTTTGGAAAGGTGAAAAAGTTCTGGAAATAGATGGTGGCATTGGCTGTAAAACGATGTAAATGTGCTTAATACCGAACCGCACACTTAAAAATGGTTAAAATGGCAAATTTTATGTTATATATGTTTTACCACACTAAAAATTATAAAAATTTCCTGATGTATCACTACTTATCTCTAAGTTGGCCATCTGAATCTAGTGAAATCCATTGATTCTAATAATTGTTAAATCTATTGCATCCAGAGTTTAGAGCCAGAAAACCCAAACCATAACTTGGTCTTCCTGAAGTTTTCAGATGGCTAGACCGTGATGAACAGTGAATTTCATGAAGTCAGAATCCTTAAATGCTGATGTTCTCCTTGCCAACATTTACACTAATAGTTCTGTTGTATAAATTAGTGTTCAGTTTAAAAGATACATAGCTTTTTCTTTGAAATTTATGTATGCTTATGAAGAAGTATGGTCACAGGGAAACTCAGTTTACTAGAGTTTGCCACAGGAAAAGATAGAGAGATGCTTGGCATTGCTTATTATTTAATTAATTTTTTTCCTCTTTCCAAAATTAGACCAAGAAAGTATTCTATTTTTATGAATGATTCTAGTTCAGAAGTGGGTTTTATGTGCTTTTTGTTAATCTCGAAATTAAGTGTTGTTTTGATTGTCTTTGATAATGGAGCAGACCAGATTTAACTTTAATGTTTATAAGTAAGTGCTTGCCTTCCATCTTCCTAGTTCATTGTGTAAGAGGCATTCTATCTCTAGTCATTTTTCTTTTTTATTAAGGTAGAATTTACATAAAATTGACTGACCATTTTAAAGCAAACAATTCAATGACATTTTGTACATTAACAGTGTTGTATGACTACCATCTCTGTCTAGTTTCAAAACATTTTTATCACCCGAAAAGGAAACCCTGTACTCATTAAGCAGTTACTCATCCACTCTCCCTCCTGGTAACCACCAGTCTGCTTTTTGTTTCTATGGATGATTTACCTATTCTGGATGCAAGCTTACTTCGTTTTATTGTGCTTTTGCTTTACTGCATTTTTTTTTTTTTAACAAATTGAAGGTTTGTGGCAACCCTGCAGCTAGAAAGTCTTTTGGCGCCATTTTTCCAACAGCATTTGCTTACTTTGTGTCTTTGTGTCACATTTTGGTAATTCTTGGAATATTTCAAACTTTTTCATTATTATATTCTGGTGATTAGTGATCTTTGATATTACAATTGTAATTGTTGTGGGGTGACACAAACTGTGCCTATATGAATGGGCGAACTTAATTGATAAATGTGTGTATTCTGACTGCCCCCCGACTGGCTGTTCCCCGTTACTCTCCCTCTCCTTGAGCCTCCCTATTCCCTGAGATACAACAATATTGAAATTAGGCCAATTAATAGCCCTACAGTGGCCTCTAAGTGTTCAAATGAAAGAAAGGGTTGCACGTTCTCACTGTAAATCAAAAGCTAGAAATGATTAAGCTCTGTGAGGAAGGCATGTCAAAAGCTCAGCCTCTTGCACCAGTTAGCCAAGCTGGGAATGGAAAGGAAAAGTTCTTGAAGGAAATTAAAAGTCCTACTCCAGTGAATACATGAATGATAAGAAGGCACAACAGCCTTATGGTTGATACGCAGAAAGTTTTAGTGGTCTGGATAGATGATCAGACCAGCCACCACATTTCCTTAAGCCAAAGCCTAATCCATAGCAAGGCCCTCTCTTCAGTTCTTTGAAGGCTTAGAGAGGTTAAGGAAACTGCAGAAGAAAAGTTTGAAGCTCGCAGAGCTTCATGAGGTTTATGGAAAGAAGCCATTTCTGTACCATAAAAATGCAAGGTGAAGCTGCAAATGGTGATGTAGAAGCTGTAATAAGTTATCCAGAAGGTCTAGATAAGACAATTAATGATGGTGGCTACACTAAACAACAGATTTTCAATGTAGACAAAACTCTCACAGCTAGAGAGGAGAAGTCAACGTCTGGCTTCAAGAACAGGCTGACCCTCTTGTTAGGGGCTAATGCAGCTGATGGCTTTAAGTTGAAGCTGATGCTCATTTACCGTTCCTAAAATCCTAGGGTCCTTGTGAATTATGGGCCTGTGCCCATAAATGGAAAAACAAAGCTTGGATGACAGCACATCAGTTTACAACATAATTTACTTAATGTTTTAAGCTCACTGTTGAGACCTAGTGCTCAGGAAAAAAGGATTCCTTCCAAAATATTAATGCTCATTGACAATGCACCTGGTCACCCAAGAGCTCTGATGGAAATGTACAGTGAGATTAATACTGTTTTCACGCCAGCTAACACAACATCCATTCTGTAGCCGACAGATCAAGGAGTTATTTTGAATTTCAAGTCTTGTTATTTAAGAAATATATTTCATAAGGCTATAGCTGCCATAGTTAGTGATTCATTTGATGGATCTGGATAAAGTAAAGCCATTAAGAATATTTGTGATTCATGGGAAGAGGTCAAAATATCAACATACACAGGAGTTTGGAGGAAGTTGATTCTAATCCTCATGGATGACCTTGATTGGTTTAAGACTTCAGTGGAGGAAGTAACTGAAGATGTGGTGGAAATAGCAAGAAAACTAGAATTAAAAGTAGAACCTGAAAATGTACCTGAATTGCTGTAATCTCATGATCAAACTAACAGATGAGGAGTTGCTTCTTATGGATGAATAAAGAAAGTGGTTTCTGGAGATGGAATCTACTCCTGGCGAAGATACTGTGAAGATTGTTGAAATGACAATAAAGGAATTAGAATATTACATAAACTTAGTTGATAAAGCAGGGCAGGGTTTGAGAGAACTAACTCCAATTTTGAAAGAAGTTCTATTATGGATAAAATGGTATCAAACAGCATTACATGCTACCGAGAAATCGTTCATGAAAGGAAGAGCCAGTCGCTGAGGCAGACTTTATTGTCTTATTTTAAGAAGTTGCCACGGCCACCCCAGCCTTCACCCTGATCAGTCAGTAGCATCAACATCAATGTAAGACCCTCCATCAGCATAAAGAAAATGACTGAAAGCTCAGATGATGGGTAGCAGTTTTTAGCAATAAGTTTTTTTTTTTCGGTATGTGGGCCTCTCACTGTTGTGGCCTCTCCTGTTGCAGAGCACAGGCTCCGGATGTGCAGGCAGGCTCAGTGGCTGTGGCTCACGGGCCTAGCCGCTCCGTGGCATGTGGGATCTTCCCGGACCGGGGCATGAACCCGTGTCCCCTGCATCGTCAGGCAGACTCTCAACCACTGTGCCACCAGGGAAGCCCCAATAAGTTATTTTTAAATTAAGGTATATACATTGTTTACTTAGACATAATGCTATCGCACACTTAATAGACTACAGTACAGTGTAAACATAACTTTTGTACATACTATGAAACCAAAAAGTTTGTGTGACTCACTTTATTGCAATATTTGCTTTATTGCTGTGGTCTGGAACTGAACATGCAATATCTCTGAGGTATGCCTGTATTTCATATCAGTGGAGTCATACAATATGTGGTCTTCCATGTCTGGTTTCTTTCACTTAGCATAATGTTTTCTAGGTTAGTTCACGTAGCATGTATCAATACTTCACTCCTTATGATTGAGTGATATTCCTTATATGTATATAACACAATTTGTTTATCCACTCATCTGTTGATCCTTTAGTCATTTTTTATTAAAAACATAATCTAAAACCAGCTTATTCATTCGTACAGTGAACATTTATGAAGCATCCATTATGTGTCAGGCAATGTGTTGGGTCCCAAGGATGTAAAAATGGCCATCATTTATAATTATAATGTGATACCTGCTGCAGTAGAGGTGTAACACAGTGTTTATATAACATAAGGGGTGGAGTGGTTAACACTGCTTGACAGGTGGATCTAATTCATCTTGCAAGCAGATTTTTCTGATGGCAAAGAGAAGATTATATAGATGTACTTCGTTCATTATAACTGTAGATCTCCATATTTGAAATGATAAGGTAGGTTCTTGAGGAGAGTACTCTTTATGGTGTTCTACTACAGGTCACTGACAATAATTTTAGCTATTTTATTTCTAAGCTGTTTAGTCCCTCGTTATATATTACCTAAGGGGATAAGTGTTCTCATAAACTAGTTCCTTGGTCTGCCTAAGAATAGACTAAGATGCAGATGAGAGGCTTTTAGAGATTTGGGTTAGACTATACTTACCACCCCAGATTGGTTATGTTCCAGTTGAATTCAGAGTGTATTAGCAGAACATAGGCAGCCATAAACTACCACCTTATATTTCTTTGAAGCCAACCTGCTAGAGGAATGTTGAGTCAGTTTCTGAGAAGAAGAAATTCTCTGTACATATTACTTTTCTCCTTCAGCAATCTTATGCTGTTTACTTCAGTGATGACACAGCTCTCTGTTCAGTTGTCAAAAATTGATAAATTAGTTTGAGATGTAGAACTGGAATGAGTCTTATATGAAAGCCTTGGAAATATAAAGTATGGTGGGAAATATAGAAAGAACAGATTTACTAGAAGAGAGTGCTAATGAGACATTAATGGGAGGTTTTTAAAAAAATTTTTCAGCCTACAACACAGCAGTCACCTCAGGATGAGCAGGAAAAGCTCTTGGATGAAGCCATACAGGCTGTGAAGGTCCAGTCATTCCAGATGAAGAGATGCCTGGTAAGAAGGACAATTGCAGTCTATGTATTCCTAAGAACACATATGCAGTGTTCTCTAAAGTTGTAGAGCACTACTGCTTCTGGTAAATCTAATCTTCAGTCCCACTTCCCTCAAGCACTGCTTGGAGCAGTTTCAACAGATAGCCCTGTTGAAATATTTACTTACCATTATATTTATGTTTTGAGATTGTCTGTCTTCCCTACCAGAATGTAAGCTCCATGAGGACAAGAGACCCTGACTCCTATTTACACGTCACTATATTATCACCATACCCTATCTCACCTGAATTACTAGCCTCATTAGTTCTGTACCTCAGAACTGAGGAGTACTTGACATATAATCGTTGCTTAATAAATATTGGTTGAACAAATGGATTTAAATGCTTTCAACTTGAATTATTCAGCTTTTCCCCCCTATCTTGAAGGATTTTATTTCTGTCCTTAATAGATACATTTTTTTCAGGAACTACCTTAAAAATTAGACCTATTTATATATTTTCATATTCTGAAAGGGTAGGAGATTATCTGTGTAGAAACTATAAATTCTCTGGATTAAAATTTAAGAAATGGAACCAAATAGGCTGGTACTTCAAGTTGTAAGTTGCTGTGTTGATGATGATAATAATATCTTGCCTTTGTAAAGTGTCTTAGAGTTTCTAAAGCTTAGTAATATGCTCTTTTAACCAATTGTATCTACTGTATTGCTTTTCTCGCAAACCAATTTGTAAAAACAAAACTCTTGGAATGGAGAAAATGGGTGAGCATGGAGCTTGCTATTGCTTGCTTCTGTCTCTTTCTGTGTATGAATAGTGTTTCCTGTATCTAAAGGAATTGTCTGCATTTATGTGTTAAGTGGGACACATGGACATTGTGAGGAGGAAAGCATAATTAAAGGAGTAGTCATTCCAGACATCTCTGAAGAGTATTTAACCTATGGCCAAACCATTGTCAGAATAGTATCTTGCTTCAAAAGGATCAGTATGCCAGTTTTCTTTATTGCAGGTAAAATATGAATTGGTGGAGTTACAGTTTCAGTGTTGCTAGGGGTTGTAAAGACGAGTTATTGCCAGGAAGCTTGCAGCCCTAGATAAATTAGATTTGGTAAGCTTTGCAGCCCTGGTGAGGAACTATGTTTCTTATTCTTTTCAGTAAAGAGAAGGCAGGGTGAAACTAAACTTGATTTTTATGCGATTAAAATACTTTAGGTGCTGTATACTTATAAAACTGTGTAACAGATCCTTGGTGAAAGTTTATATAACCAAGTTAAATGTTTATTTAAATTAAGCATTCTCACCAATTCTCTTGGTATTTCTGTAGGACAAAAACAAGCTTATGGATGCTCTGAAACATGCTTCTAATATGCTTGGTGAACTTCGGACTTCTATGTTATCACCAAAGAGCTACTATGAACTTTGTATCTTTTGAATGCTGAAGAATGAACATTTTGATCATACTTTTTTCCCGATAAGGCCATATTTTTGTTTGTTCCTTAAGTTTTTCTGAAGTTGTGTTATTGTCTTAACCAAATAGTACTCCTTCTCCATGCAAATGTGCTCAGTGAGAAAAAGAAAAACTTAGTATCAGAAACCCTTTTTCTATGCTTAAATTTCAAGTGGGTTGTTGTTACATCTCAATTTTCAGACTCTCATGAAGGTTATTGAAAGTATTAGACAATTGGTTCTTTTTGTTTGTTTGTTTTTTAATTTGTTTTGGGCTGTGCTGGGTCTTCGTTGCTGTGCGCGGACTTTCTCTATTTGCGGCGAGTGGGGGCTACTCTTCGTTGCGGTGCGCAGGCTCCTCATTGCAGTGGCTTCTCTTGTTGCGTAGCACAGGCTCTAGGCTTGCGGGCTTCAGTAGTTGTAGCACACTGGCTCAGTAGTTGTAGCACACTGGCTCAGTAGTTGTGGCTCGCAGGCTCTAGAGCACAGGCTCAGTAGTTGTGGCGCACAGGCTTAGTTCCTCCGTGGCATGTGGGATCTTCCTGGACCAGGGCTCAAACCCGTGTCCCCTGTTTTGGCAGGCGGATTCTTAACTACTGCGCCACCAGAGAAGTCCCTAGGCAGTTGGTTCTTTAATGCTAAGATTTTGTCATGCAGGACTCTGAAATGGAAAGGAAATCAATGCTTTGCCATTTCAAAACCCTTTAGTAGTCTGACAGGCAATCTTGTTTTTGTTGCCTTGCTTTACCAGACATCTTTTAAAACCCTCATTTTAAAGTAGGGAAAGCCCAGAAGAAATTCTGTCTTTACTTAATTTAAAAATGCTCTCATACATGACTAACGTTTAAGAAATTTGCCCAATATGGTAGTTCCCTGGTGGCCTAGTGATTACGATTCTAGGTTTTCACTGCCATGGCCCAGTTTCAGTCCCTCGTTGGGGAACTAAGATCCCACAAGCTGCGTGGTGTGGCCAAAAAATAAATAAATAAATAAAATAAAGAAATGGCAATATCAAAAAAAAAGAAAAACAGAAATTTGCCCAATAATTTAATGACTCCAACAAGTTGCAGAGTATTGCTTAGGTTGACTTAGCTTTGAATCCTTAATGATAATTAAAAGATATGGCTATTTCTGATGAACTGCACTACTTGGAAGTTTACCTGACAGATGAGTTTGCTAAAGGAAGAAAAGTGGCAGATCTCTATGAACTTGTACAGTATGCTGGAAACATTATCCCAAGGCTGTAAGTTATTAAGACTGTGAGGGCTTTTATATCTGCATTTCCCACTTTATGTTATATCCTTTAAAATCAGCAGCTTTTTTAAACCAAGTTTAAGGTTATTTAATTTCTTAACGAATAGAGGTTAACATTCCAATAGTGATTAAGGTTTTAGAGTATAATTAGTTTTACTTTTTATAGATTATTGAGGAACTTTGGAAATAGGAAAAATGGACATATTTTATTTAATTTCTTGACTACTAGAAAAATTAATATAATGACAATTATAAGAGACCTAATGTGTTTAAAGGTGATGATATATATATAAAAATGGAGGGGTGTCAGTAAACAGTTATATTTTAAATCAAACGATATTTTCTTCATTGTGCAGGAGAAAACCTGCTCCCTGTCTTGTTTTTTTAATGTTTGTATATGCTATGTTTGAATATAATCAAATTCTTGACTTGAGTATTTTATATTTCTAATCTAATGTTGCCTCATAATTCTTCTAGTTATCTGTTGATCACAGTTGGAGTTGTATATGTCAAGTCATTTCCTCAATCCAGGAAAGATATTTTGAAAGATTTGGTAGAAATGTGCCGAGGTGTGCAGCACCCTTTGAGAGGCCTATTTCTTCGAAATTATCTACTTCAGTGTACCAGAAACATCTTACCTGATGAAGGAGAGCCAACAGAGTAAGTGCTTTTCTTTCTTGATTTAATTGTAGTATTTTTTTGTTGTAAAACATACAAAAAGTATAGAAAAGTATATAGAAGGAAATAAATAATCAATAATTCTCCTGCCCAGAGTCAGCCACTGGTAGCATTTTTTTTCTTTTTTTTTTTCCGGTACACGGGCCTCTCACTGATGTGGCCTCTCCCGTTGCGGAGCACAGTCTCTGGATGCGCAGGCTCGGTGGCCATGGCTCACGGGCCCAGCCGCTCCACGGCATGTGGGATCTTCCCGGACCAGGCCACGAACCCATGTCCCCTGCATCGGCAGGCGGACTCTCAACCACTGTGCCACCAGGGAATCCCCACTGGTAGCATTTTGTGTATAGATTTCCTTTGAGACACAGAACTCCTCAGTATATGTGATGTGATACAAAATGTACTGTTATGAAAATTATGTGTGGATTATTAGTACCTGCTTTTTTCATGCAACATAATTGAGAGCATATTTTTCATTCCATTAGATATTCTTTGAAAATGTGACTTTTTAAATGAGTTACATTTTGAAAATGGTATTTGTGATAAAATAATGAAATATGCTTAACTTTTTCTATGAGCTAGCCAGTTTTCATATTGTTTCTTGAATGTCTGTCAGTTTTTATAATTTGTCAACTTCTAGTTACCCCAGAGTATTAGTGATTTCAGTTATCTGTACACACAAATTAGATATTAACTCCAAAACAGAAAGCAAAAAGCCATTCAGAGAGAGCCCTATCTCTTATGTGAGCAGTATTCCAGCATCCGAGTCCATTGTGCTTTTATCCCACAAAAAGGGTAGATGGTCAGCCTGCTGTGGTCTCATCCAACTGGGTGAACTATTCATGAGACACGTTCCCTTGATTGAGGAACTTAATTCCCTTTTTTTTAAAGTTTATTCATTTATTTCTAATGTGTATATTTTAGTGGTTTTTAGTATATCTGTATCATTTCCTTTTCAAAAGAAAAACTTTAATAAAAATTTAACCAATGCACAAGACAAAAAGTTTAAATGGTATAGAAAATATAAAAATTTAACGGTGTAGAGAAGATGGTGAGGTTATTTGCTTTATTATGATTTGACTCAGTTTTGAGCATTTAATTAGGCAATAAGCAAAAAATTTTGAAAACTCCTAAGTTCACCATCTTAGGAGATGTAAAAATAAGGAGGAAATACTTGGTATCTTCCCTTGCAGAGCTTACAAAGCTTATACTCCAATTGAAAACATAAAATATTCAACAATAAAATGATGAGATAACAGTGACACTTGTGTCAACTTTTTTAGGCCTTTTGAATTAATGGAATACAATTCCAAGAACATGTTTAGTTGGCCCAGGAAAGGGAGTGGTGGGGGAAGCGTTTTGTCCCTTTACACTTGAACTGTGTCCTCTCCCTGATATTTTTTTCTCTTGAGTCTGTTCCCTTTGAAATTGAGCACTGAGCCAGTGAGGTTGAAAGTGTCTTTCATAAAGCATTTGGTGTATTAAAGAGGTAAGAAGGAAATGCACAAAGAAGAGGAATAGTAGTAATTTTTCCTATAATTTAAATACTGTATATAAAGATTTTTCCATTTCTTTGCAGTGAAGAAACAACTGGTGATATCAGTGATTCCATGGATTTTGTACTACTCAACTTTGCAGAAATGAACAAGCTCTGGGTTCGAATGCAGCATCAGGGACATAGCCGAGATAGAGAAAAAAGAGAACGAGAAAGACAAGAACTAAGGATTTTAGTGGGAACAAATTTGGTGCGCCTCAGTCAGTTGGAAGGTGTAAATGTGGAACGTTATAAACAGGTTTATATCTTTTTACTTCTCATCTTTTCTTATGTCGTGAGATGTAAATTGAAGTCTGATTTTTAAAATTGAAATATTTTTAAAAATAATGTTACACTGAAAACCATTGACAATCAAAGAAGACTTAAATAAACTAAAAGATATATATTTTGAGTCTGTGCTTGTGGATTGGAAGACTCAATATTATCAAGATATCAATTTTCTTTAAATTGAGATTTAGTATATTTTAACTATAGATTTACTCTAAAGCTACAATAAGATAATCTGGTATTGGTGAAAGGGATAAACACATACATCAGTGGAGAATAAATCAGGAATTAGCAAACCTTTTCTGTAAAGGACCAGATAGTACATATTTTTTGGTTTTGTAAGCCATATAGTTTGCAGCTACTAAATTCTGCCAATGTAGTGCAAAAGCAGGGAAATACAATGTGGAAACAATTTACAAAAATGGGCATTAAACTAGGTTTGCTGACCCCTAGAAGAGATGATCCAGAACAGACCCACATGTATATAATCAACTATTGTTGATAAGGGTGCAAAGGCAACCTTTTCAGCAAGTGATTCTGCAACAATTGGACATCTGTATGCAAACAAAGCCTCTGAACTGCAACCCATTTTCATGTAGAGAAACTAAAAAAAAATGATCAAAGTCATAAGTGTGAAATTTGCAACTACAAAACTTTTAGAAGAAAACACAAAGGAAATCTTTGTAACCTTGAATTACATAAAGCTTTCCTAGGACACAAAAAGGACAAACCATAAAAGAAAAAAAAACTGATGACATGGACTTTGGCTTTTATGAAATAGAAACCCAGAATTTTTAATTTAAAAATTCTGTAAAATTTCAAAGTTTAGTCTAGAAATGATGTATATGTCAGAAAAATCTAAAATATGACTTTTAAACTAATAGCTCAAATGTGTTATTAGAGGAGTTACTTAGGATTTTGAAAATAATTTTTTAACTCCTAAAAATTTTTCTCTTCTCTTTTCAGATTGTTTTGACTGGCATATTGGAGCAAGTTGTGAATTGCAGGGATGCTTTGGCTCAAGAATATCTCATGGAGTGTATTATTCAGGTAGGTGAGAACATTTCAGGGTATTAAAGAACTCATTTTATATTTCATTAATTTTCATTGTTTTGGAAAAAAATCTTGATTGAAGAGGAATTAAGGTTTCCTGAATAAATCCCTTTCTCCTATTAATGTAACAACTTGGTCTTTGTATTAATGTCTTTTTCTCCCAAAAATCTAGAAAAGATTAACATCCAAGTTTTCTAGGTATCGTTAGTTTTAGTTTAATTGTAACTGTACTTTGGAATTGGTTCAAGATGGCAGAGAAGGGCTTGCGCTCACTCCCTTTTGCGAGAGCACCAGAATCACAACTCACTGCTGAACAATCATTGACAGGAAGCCACTGGAACTCACCAAAAAATATACCCCACATCCAAAGACTCCTGCTGCAATGAGACAGTAGGAGGGCACAATCATGATAAAATCAATCCCGTAACCACTGGGTGGGCGACTCACAAACTGGAGAACAATTATACCTCAAAAGTCCACCCACTGGAGTGAGGGTTCTGAGCCCCACCTCAGGCTTCCCAACCTGGGGGTCTGCCAAAGTGAGGAGAAATCCCCAGAGAATCAGACTTTGAAGGCCAGTGGGGTTTGATTGCAGGACTTTGACAGGAATGGGGGGAACAGAGACTGTACTCTCGGAGGGCACACACAAAGTAGTGTGTGCACCAGGACCAAGGGGGAAGGAGCAGACACCACAGGAGACTGAACCAGACCTACCTGATAGTGTTGGAGGGTCTCCTACAGAGGCAGGGGGCGGCTGTGGCTCACTGCGGGGACAAGGACACTGGCAGCAGAAGTTCTGGGAGTTACTTCTTGGCGTGAGTCCTCTCAGAGTCTGCCATTAGCCCCACCAAAGAGCCTTGTAGGCTCCAGTGTTGGATTGCCTCAGGCAAAACAACCAACAGGGAGGGAACCCAGCCTCACCCATCAGCAGACAAGCATATTAAACTTTTCCTGAGCTCTGCCTACCAGAGCAACACCCAGCTTTACCCACCATTAGTCCCTCCCAACAGGAAGCTTGCACAAGCCTCTTAGCCTCATCCACCAGAGGGCAGACAGCAGAAGCAAGAAGAACTACAGACTTGCAGCCTGCTGAATGAAAACCACAATCGCAGAAAGATAGACAAAATGAAAAGGCAGAGGACTGTGTCCCAGATGAAGGAACAAGATAAAACCCTGGAAAAACAACTAAATGAAGTGGAGATAGGCAACCTTCCAGAAAAAGAATTCCGAATAATGATACTGAAGATGATCCAGGACCTCGGAAAAAGAGTGGAGGCAAAGATTGAGAAGATGCAAGAAATGTTTAACAAATACATAGAAGAATTAATGAACAAACAAACAGATGAACAATACAATAACTGAAATGAAAAATACACTAGAAGAAATCAATAGCAGAATAACTGAGGTAGAGAAGAATGGTTAAGTGACCTGGAAGAAGGAATGGTAGAAATCATTGCGGCAACAGAGAATAAAGAAAAAAGAATGAAAAGAAATGAAGACAGCCTAAGAGACCTCTGGGACAACATTCAACGCACCAACATTGGCATTATAGGAGTCCCAGAAGGAGAAGAGAGAAGGAAAGGACCCAAGAAAATATTTGAAGAGATTGTAGTCGAAAGCTTCCCTAACATGGGAAAGAAAATAGCCACCCAAGTCCAGGAAGCACAGAGAGTCCCAGGCAAGATAAACCCAAGGAGAAACATGCTGAGATGCATAGTAATCAAATTGACAAAGATAAGGACAAAGAAAAATTATTAAAAGCAACAAGGGAAAAATGACAAGTAACATACAAGGGAACTCCCATAAAGTTAACAGCTGATTTCTCAGCAGAAACTCTGCAAGCCAGAAGGGAATGGCATGATATATTTAAAGTGATGAAAGGGAAGAACCTACAACACAGAATACTCTACCCAGCAAGGATGTCATTCAGATTTGATGGAGAAATCAAAAGCTTTACAAACAAGCAAAAGCTAAGAGAACTCAGCACCACCAAACCAGCTCTACAACAAATGCTAAAGAAACTTCTCTAAGTGGGAAACACAAGAGTAGAAAAGGACCTACAAAAACAAACCCAAAACAATTAAGAAAATGGTAATAGGAACATATATATCGATAATTACCTTAAATGTAAATGGGTTAAATGCTCCAACCAAAACGCAGACTGGCTGAATGGATACAAAAACAAGACCCTTATATATGCTGTCTACAAGAGACCCACTTCAGACCTAGCAACATGTACAGACTGAAAGGAGGGGATCGAAAAAGATATTCCATGCAAATGGAAATCAAAAGAAACTGGAGTAGCAATACTCATATCAGATAAGATAGATTTTAAAATAAAGACTGTTACAAGAGATAAGGAAGGACACTACGTTAATGATCAAAGGATCAATCCAAGAAGAAAACATAACAATTATAAATATTTATGCACCCAACATAGGAGTACCTCAATACATAAGGCAAATGCTAACAGTGATAAAAGGGGAAATCAACAGTAACACAGTAATACTGGTGGACTTTAACACCTCACTTACACCAATAGAGAGATCATCCAGACAGAAAATAAATAATAAACACAAGCTTTAAGTGACACAATAGACCAGATAGACTTAATTGATTTTTATAGGACATTCTACCCAAAAGTGGAAGAATAGACTTTTGTCTCAAGTACACACGGAACATTCTCCAGAATAGATCACATCTTGGGTCAAAAATCAAGCCTTGGGAAATTTAAGAAAACTGAAATTGTATCAAGTATCTTTACTGACCACAACGCTATGAGATTAGAAATCAATTACAGGAAAAAAAAACTATAAAACACACAAACACATGGAGGCTAAATAGTGCACTGCTAAATAACCAAGAGATCACTGAAGAAATCAAAGAAGAAATTTAAAAATACCTAGAAACAACTGACAATGAAAACACAATGATCCAAAACCTATGGGACACAGCAAAAGGAGTTCTAAGAGGGAAGTTTACAGCAATTCAAGCCCACCTCAAGAAACAAGAAAATTCTCAAATAAACAATTAACCTTACACCTAAAACAACTAGGAAAAGAAGAACAAACAAAACCCAAAGTTAGCAGAAGCAAAGAAATCATAAAGATCAGAGAAGAAATAAATGAAATAGAAACAAAGAAAACAATAGCAAAGATCTATAAAACTAAAAGCTAGTTCTTTGAGAAGATAAACAAAATTGATAAACCTTTAGCCAGGCTCATCATGAAAAAGAGGGAGAGGACTCAAATCAATAGAATTAGAAGTGAAAAAGAGAAGTTAACAATGGACACCACCGAAATATAAAGCATTGTAAGAGACTACTACAAGCAACTCTATGCCAATAAAATAGACAACCTGGAAGAAATGGACAAATTCTTAGAAAAATATAACCTTCCAAGACTGAACCAGGAAGAAATAGAAATTATAAACAGACCAACCGCAAGTAATGAAATTGAAACTGTGAATAAAATCTTCCAACAAACAGAAGTTCAGGACCATATGGCTTCACAGGTGAATTCTGTCAAACATTTAGAGAAGACACCCAGTCTTCTCAAACTCTTAATATTGCAGAGGAAGGAACACTCCCAAACTCATTCTATGAGGCCACCTTCACCCTGATATCAAAACCAGACAAAGACACTACAAAAAAAGAAAATTACAGACCAATATCACTGATGAATATAGATGCAAAAATCCTCAACAAAATACTAGCAAACAGAATCCAGTAACACATTAAAAGGCTCATACACCATGATCAACTAGGATTTATCCCAGGGTTGCAAGGATTCTACAATATATGCAAATCAATCAGTGTGACACACCATATTAACAAATTGAAGGATAAAAACGATACGATTATCTCAATAGATGCCACGAAAGCTTTTGACACAAGTCAACACCCACTTATGATAAAAACTCTCCAGAAAGTGGGCATAGAGGGAAACTACCTCAACATAATAAAGGCCATATATGACAAACCCACAACAAACATCATTCTCAATGATGAAAAACTGAAAGCATTTCCTCTGAGATCAGGAACAAGATAAGGATGTCCACTCTCGCCACTGTTATTCAACATGGTTTTGGAAGTCCTAGACATGGCAATCCAAGAAGAAAAAGAAAAGGAATACAAATTGGAAAGGAAAAGGTTAAACTGTCTCTGCAGGTGACATGATACTGTACGTAGAAAATCCTAAAGATGCCACCAGGAAACTACTAGAGGTAATCAATGAATTTAGTAAAGTTGCCAGATACAAAATTAATACACAGAAATCTCTTGCATTCCTATACACTAACAACAAAAGATCAGAAAAAGAAATTAAGGAAATAATCCCATTCACCATTGCAACAAAAAGAATAAAATACCTAGGAATAAACTTACCTAAGGAGGTAAAAGACTATAAGACACTGATGAAAGAAACCAAAGGTGACACAAACAGATGGAGAGATATACTATGTTCTTGAATTGGAAGAATCAGTATTGTGAAAATGACTACTACGTAAGGCAATCTACAGATTCAATGCAACCCCTATCAAATTACCAATGGCATTTTTTACAGAACTAGAACAAAAAGACTTAAAATTTGTATGGATATACAAAAGACCCCAAATAGCCAAAACAATCTTGAGAAAAAAAAAATGGAATTGAAGGAATGACACTCCCTGACTTCCAACTATACTACAAAGCTACAGTAGTCAAGACAATTTGGTACTGGCACAAAAACAAAAATATCAATGGAACAGGATAGAAAGCCCAGAGATAAACCCATGCACATATGGTCACCTTATATTTGATAAAGGAGGCAAAAATATACAATGGAGAAAAGACAGTCTCTTCAATAAGTGGTGCTGGGAAAACTGGACAGCTACATGTAAAAGAATAAAATTAGAACACTTCCTAACACCATACACAAAAATAAACTCAAAATGGATTAAAGACCTAAATGTAGGACTGGACACTATAAAACTCTTAGAGGAAAATACAAGAAGAACACTCTTTGACATAAATCACAGCAAGATCCTTTTTGACCCACCTCCTAGAGTAATGGAAATGAAAACAAATAAACAAATGGGACCTAATGAAACTTAGCAGCTTTTGCACAGCAAAGGAAACTATAAACAAGACAAAAAGACAACCCTTGGAATGTGAGAAAATATTTGCAAAGAAATCAGCAAACAAGGATTAATCTCCCAAATACATAAACAGCTCGTGCAGCTCAATATCAAAAACACAACCCAATCAAAAAATGGATGGAAGACCTAAATAGACATTTCTCCAAAGAAGACATACAGATGGCCAAGAGGCACATGAAAAGCTGCTCAACATTACTAATTATTAGAGAAATGCAAATCAAAACTACAATGAGGTATCACCTCACACTGGTTAGAATGACCATCATCAGAAAATCTACAAACAATAAGTGCTGGAGAGGGTGTGGAGAAAAGGGAACCCTCCTGCACTGTTGGTGGGAATGTAAATTGATACAGCCACTATGGAGAACAATATGGAAGTTCCTTAAAAAGCTAAAAATAGAATTACCATATGACCCAGCAATACCACTACTGGCATATACCCAGAGAAAACCATAATTCAAAAAGACACATGCACCCAAATGTTCATGCACACTATTTACGATAGCCAGGTCATGGAAGCAACCTAAATTCCCATCGACAGATGAATGAATAAAGATGTGGTACATATATACAATGGAATATTACTCAGCCGTAAAAAGGAATGAAATTGGGTCATTTGTAGAGACGTGGATGGACCTAGAAACTGTCATACAGAATGAAGTAAGTCAGAAAGAGAAAAACAAATATTGTCTATTAATGCATATATGTGTAATCTAGAAAAATGGTACAGATGAACTGGTTTGCAAGGCAGAAACGGAGACACAGATGTAGAGAACAAATGTATGGACACTAAGTGGGGGAAGCGGGGGTGTGGGGTTGTGGTGGTGGGATGAATTGGGAGATTGGGACTGACATACATACACTAATGTGTATAAAATAGATAACTAATAAGAACCTGCTGTATAGCACAGGGAGCTTTAGTTCGCTGTACAGTAGAAACTAACACAACAGTGTAAAACAACTATACCCCAATTAAAAAAAGAAAAAAGGGAAATAAAATAAAGACAGAGTTGTTAACACTGCCAGATGGGCCATACTGGAAGCTGATGCAAAGGAAAAATACTGATCTTCCTTAACTTAAAATTTTGATATTTTGGTTTGTCATTTTTTGGCATTACTGAGTCTCATTTTTCTTACCTTGAAATGGGACTAACAGAGATCCTTATAAAATTGTCAGGAGCATTAAATAGATAAATAAATATAAACCTGGAAAAAAACTTGTAGATGTACTTTGGTTAATAGAATATTTCTTTCTGGGGTTATGTTTAGAGAGGCTTAAAAGTGATATATTTGAATTTGGTTTTATAAGATTAAAATGATTTTTTCCCCCACAAATATGAACTTTAAATACTAAGTCCTGAATATTGTGTGAAATGCTTTTTCTAATTGATCTTTACTATTTGGTTTTAATAATAATTGAGTATTACGTGATTTTCAGGTTTTCCCTGACGAATTCCACCTTCAAACTTTGAATCCTTTTCTTCGGGCCTGTGCTGAGTTACACCAAAATGTAAATGTGAAAAACATAATCATTGCTTTAATTGATAGGTAAGAATTTCCAACACTGGAGGGCAGATGTTCTGACTTGGGAATAATGAATTTAAAACATTTTTGTGAATTCTTTTTTTCTGTTCCATCTTTATTAATATTTTTGATGTAGTTACACTAGTTCTGTAAGTCTGAGTACTTACTAAGTGCTTGTCTAGCTTACGCATGAAATAAGTTTAGCTCTTAATTGTACAGGGGTCATGAAGGTAATATATTTTAATCTATGCATTTAATTGGCATTTAAAGACATTATATAGACCTAAGATGTTAGTCATAAATCCAAATTTTATAAATCCAAAGATCACTGAAGAGCAAAACTTGTTTTTTACCATGATGAAAGTATCTTGGGCTTCCCTGGTGGCACAGTGGTTAAGAATCCGCCTGCCAATGCAGGGGACACAGGTTTGATCACTAGTCCAGGAAGATCCCACGTGCCATGGAGCAACTAAACCTGTGCACCACAACTACTGATCCTGTGCTCTAGAGCCTGTGAGACACAACTACTGGGCCCACGTGCCACAACTACTGAATCCCATGTGCCTAGAGCCCGTGCTCCGCAACAAGAGAAGCCACCACAATGAGAAGCCCGCACACCACAACGAAGAATGGCCCCTGCTCGCCGCAACTAAAGAAAGCCCGCGTGCAGCAATGAAGACCCAACACAGCCAAAAATAAATAAATTAATTAATTAAAAAAAAAAGAAAGTTATCTTTCAGTGGGAACCAGTTTGATCTGGAGTCTTCTTTATCAAGTAGCCATAAATATAGATGATTAAGAATGTTCAGGTAGGGCTTCCCTGGTGGCGCAGTGGTTGAGAGTCCGCCTGCCGATGCAGGGGACACGGGTTTGTGCCCCGGTCCGGGAGGATCCCACATGCCGTGGAGCGGCTGGGCCCGTGAGCCATGGCCGCTGAGCCTGTGTGTCCGGAGCCTGTGCTCCACAACGGGAGAGGCCACAACAGTGAGAGGCCCGCGTACTGCAAAAAACCAAAAAAAAGGACGTTCAGGTAATCACTGCATCATCACATGTTTTTAAAGAAGAATTTTCAAGTATTAAAAATGTTAGTAAATCCTCTTTAAGTTTGACTTCTTTAGCCCTTGGTCTTTGTTAAAAGTATAAAACTTGGCCTTTAATAATAGCTTTAATGAGGGCATGCTGGGTGCTAGTACATAGTATGTGTCCTACTTGTGAGCATACACTCATTGACATTATGAAACCAGAAACCCAAGTGTAGATTTATTTCTGCAAATACGTTTTATTATATTTTAAATATCTAAGTTATTAGTTTTAAAGTCTGAGAATTTATATAGCAGAATTCTTCAAATTATCTTGTCAGTCCTGGACATTAAGAATTATAAGTTACTTGGCCATGCTCTTTTTTTTTTCTTTTTTAAAGCATTTCTCTTTTTTTATTAATTTATTTTATTTTTTGCCTGCACTATGTGTTAGTTGCGGCATGTGGGATTTTCATTGAGGCATGCGGGATCATTTGTTGTGGCACGCAGGCTTCTTTCTAGTTGTGGTACACGGGTTTTCTCTCTCTTGTTGTGGCATGTGGGCTCCAAGGCGCATGAGCTCTGTAGTTTGCGGCACACAGGCTCTCTAGTTGAGGTGTGTGAGTTCAGTAGTTGTGGCCTGGAGGCTTAATTCCCCCGCAGCATTTGGGATCTTAGTTCCCCAACCAGGGATCCCACCCGCATCCCCTGCACTGTTAGGTGGATTCTTTACCACTGGACCACCAGTAAAGTCCTCTATTTGGGCATACTCTTAATGGAAGCCAATAACTGGATTTTCCTATGTTGGGTGTATTGTCACTTAACTGTTTCTGTCAGTAGTGGTTCTTCTGTGCATAACAAAATGTGCGTCTAGTTGTAACCATGATAAACACTTAGTGATAATGGAACAGACATTATTTTGTATAGTTTAAGATGTGGTAAATAGAAGTTAACTTACTACTTTTAGAATTCGTTGTGTTTTAAACTTTTCAGTAGTAAAAATGCAGTGTCTTAAAAGAGTCTAGGTGCTTTTTATATTTAAAAGATTATTTTTTCTAATCATGGCTGTTGAATACGTTTATCACCTTTAATACATTTCTATCCATATCTACTTAATTAATTTGGCAGAATTGGCCTGTCGAAAATTTGTTGTGTATGGTAAGAATACAGTGAAATAAGGCATCATTGGTAAAACTGTTTCATTAAAAATGAATTGAGGGAATGGTCAGCTACGTTCCCTGTCCTTCTTAAAAATCTTTTTAGGAGAAAGGTTCTAGGAGAAATACACTTGGAGAAAATACAGAACAGCATAAAGAATAAAATGTCATCCATGATCCCACTACCCAGATCCCTATATCCTTTTAAATAAAGATTATTTTCTTTTTTAGATTAGCTTTATTTGCTCACCGTGAAGATGGACCTGGAATTCCAACAGATATTAAACTTTTTGACATATTTTCACAGCAGGTGGCTACAGTAATACAGGTTTGTATGGCTTTGTTGCTAAGTTCTCAAAACTTTCAAACTTCTCAGGTGGTAGTTCCTCTTCTAATTGTTTAAAATAAATTCCATGGTTTTCTGAACATTCCAGTCGAGACAAGACATGCCTTCGGAGGACGTTGTATCTTTACAAGTCTCTCTCATTAATCTCGCTATGAAGTGTTATCCTGATCGTGTGGACTATGTTGATAAAGTTCTAGAAACAACAGTGGAGATATTTAATAAGCTCAACCTCGAACAGTAAGTCAAAGTTAAACATTTTTGTAAAAACCTTTGTAAAGCACTTTTTTGTCCCAGATTTATTTTTCTTTCGCAATTCCTTTTTGAAATGTTAGCGTTCATCTTGTTTTAAGTATTTGTTAGATCGACATGCTTGGTACTAATCAGGGCAGAAAGTGGCAACCAACTGCTTGGCTGTGTACATTGATCAAGTAGTGGCACTCATAGACCATAGCAGTCTTCAGGGACCAGTGTCTCCAATTCAGACCCCTTTGTATATATGGGTGAGTTAGTTTTTAAACTGGTAAGGAAACTATTTATATCAAGCAGTATTTCCATGAGAAGTGGTTTCCTACAGATGAGTAAGATGTGAAAAAATTAGGGAGGCATGTATGTATTTAAGGTGTGGAAATTAATTGGTTTAAATTTTTCTCTATTTTGAGCTTTGATTTTGATACCATCAAGGATAGTATAATATTCTGTTGTCTACTTGCATCTTCTTCAACTATGCTGTCCTGGACCTGTTGCATCCTCTAGTGGCCACTGTGGGCAGTTCTGATCCCTTTTTGTTTTCCCAGCAGTCCTCTTACTGTCCCATCCTTCACTGCTTCTGAACATGAGGTCAATTTAGGACCCTCCTTGCCCTATACCCCTCCTTGCCCAATCTAGACCCCTCCTTGCCCCTCCTTGCCCTATATATATAGGTCCCTATATATACTCACGTAATCTTTCCGCTTTCCATCTCTCCTCCAGTGGTTTAGTTAACATCTGGAAGATTTCTTTTCCTTTTACCTCTTTTTATTCCTCCTTTTTCTTTTTGTCACTCCCATTTTTTGTGAACTGAAAAACATTCCAGATCTTGAATAAGTGATGTATCTATATCTTCCCCCACTAAGTGAGTTTTAAAGTAAAATTAGACAAGATAAAAAATTAGAAATCCCAACCTCTAAAGGTCTTATAAATGCCTGGATATTCTTCAGCCCCCACGGAATGTTCCTAATTTCATCCTGCTTTTCCTTAGTCATCAACATCTGATGCAGAAGAAATAATTTATGTATTTTTCTATTTTGTTGAATTGCTATTTTTGCATGGCTTTGTCACCCCGAATATCCCGTACTTATTGGCTGCCCTAGAAACCTAACTACCACTTAAAATACTTCCCTTAGAAATACCACATTCTAGACAGGCATTTTAACTCCAGGTATACAACCTGTTTATGAATTGGAGACTAGCATAACTTATTGTATCAATAGGACATTAATAGATGAATAAATGTGTTTAGAAAGACATCTGATAAACCTCTCTTGGAAGTCATTGGAGTGTTTTGGGATGGTGTGATTCACTTGACCCATTTCCTTTAATATTATAAATGAAAAATTTCAAATTTTTGTGAATCAAGTGCTGTTTGTGTATATAAGAAGTTAATTTCATTCACTAAAGGGCTGCTGTTTTTCTTTTTGCAGTATTGCTACCAGTAGTGCAGTTTCAAAGGAGCTCACCAGACTTCTGAAGATACCTGTTGACACTTACAACAATATTTTAACAGTCTTGAAATTAAAACATTTTCACCCACTCTTTGAGTACTTTGACTATGAATCCAGAAAAAGCATGAGTTGTTATGTGCTTAGTAATGTTCTGGATTATAACACAGAAATTGTCTCTCAAGACCAGGTAAGAGAATACCCACATGCTTTATTAGAAAAACAGAGACAATGTAGTTATGGTTTTAGACCTTGAGACAAACACATGAGATGGGCGGGGAGGGTAATTTACTACTAAAAAAAGTTACAAGTAGCTTATTCATTATATAAATGAGATAATGTATAAAGAAGAAATTATAAAATAACTATAATCCCACCAGGAAGAGAGGTCCATTGATTAACTATTGATTAACATTTGGTGCGTCTCTTTCTAAATGTTTATATGTGTACCAACATGCATATACTTTCATACAGAAGAAGGAATTATGTTGGAATACTATTTCGTAACTACTTTACATAACTAGAAATGCTTTTGTCAGTGGCATTATATGCTGATTGTTTCACCCCAGTGGGTTTCTGTCTCCCATTATACAGGTGGATTCCATAATGAATTTGGTATCAACGTTGATTCAGGATCAGCCAGATCAACCTGTAGAAGACCCTGACCCAGAGGACTTTGCTGATGAGCAGAGCCTTGTGGGCAGATTCATTCATCTTCTACGGTCTGAGGACCCTGATCAGCAGTACTTGGTATGAGTTAACTCTTACTATACCCCTTCAACAACTTCTAATGAAGTCGTGTAGATGTGTCTCAAATGGTCTAATCCAGCTTGTGGTATTAAAAGGTTTTGAAAGAATTGAAACTGAATAAGAGGTTAACTGAACTTTATGATTAAATGCATAATTGTTTGTAAACTTCTGGAGCTTATGAAGAACAAGTTGGTTGCTGTCATTTCTTTTGAAGACTTCTTAAGAATTGTAGAAAAACCTATCTTCCTTTAGTTGGGTGTCCTATAATCAGTCCATGTTCATTTTCTTTTTGAACTGTGTGTTACTTGTAGAATTGTTCATTTGTTTTTCATAATAAACTTTTAAAGTATGAGTAAAATCCTTATATTCAACTGTGTATATGTTTCCAAGGTTTGCAAATAGAAGTTGTTTGTGTTTGCCACATGGAAAATGTGTGAAGACTTTAAAATTAAAATTGCCTTTTTCTTAACCCCCTTTTCCTGGAAAAAAACAATCAGATGAGATTCTCCCTTTCTTTGTCCTTAGTCCTCAATAAACCTTTGTGAAATGAATAAAACATGTTGCCTGAGTAGGAGTATTGGTGACTGATACTGGACAATTTATGTTTATGAAAGGTAGCACATATGGCTGCCTAATTATCGTTTGGGCAAAGTAGTTTAACCATTGTTGGATGCATGAGGCTAAGTGTTAGTAATGAAGAACACCTTTATTTGAGGATGAGTCCTGACTTTCTTCCTGTGTTGACTTTGTCATAGTTGACACTCTAGTACTTCTTCATAGCCATTGTGAAAAAGAAGCTGATTTCTGTTGGTAGTGCGACAGTCTTCAACTTGGCTTAGTGTCAGATAATCTGTGCACTGTGTGTGATCTATACCTAGTGGCTGGCTCCATTGTTCAGATGTTTTAACTGATTCCCTTATGTTTCTGTGTCACATGGCCTATGTGTGTTTTCATTTTTTGTTGTATACCAAATGTAGTAGTTAGGAAGTATGCTTTCCACCTGTGGCCAGTTGGTTATGCCATGTACAGAAACACCTTTAAGGTGAGGATCATTAGCTGTGACTTCCCCAAGGGGGAATGCATTCTCTTCCTATCCATCTATGACTGTCAGAGAAATTTACAAAACCTGAATATGTCACACACTGTGACACACATATTAAGTTATTTCATGAATTCTTGTGGGTTTCTTTCTGAAACAACCAGACATTTGTTTACTAATGGCTCTTTTTTAAAGTGTGTTACCATTTCCCTTGACTTAAATGGTCTTAATGTTTTTCTGAAGTAGGAGGTGTGATATACCAGCAATATGCATATTTTTTGTATCATAATAATAGTCAATATTTTGAGTACATACCTTGTGTTAGTACTGGTAACATTTTACATCTATTACTTGATCTTCCCAGCAACCCTAAGAGAAATACACTGCCCCATTTTTCAAATGAAACTTACAGCTAAGAGAAGGTAAATATTAATGTGCCCAGGGTCACACAGATAGTAAGTGTTAGAATCTACTTTTAACTGTATCTGTCTTCAGAGCCTGTGCTCTTTATCAACACAGTATACTTCTCACATGTGTATATGAACATGTATTTATATCTGCCCCTGACTAGCTATGTAACTTTGGGCAAGTTATACAACCTCTCTGAACCTCAGTCTTCCCCATTTGTGAAATGGGTTTAGTATTTGTCTCTAGGGTGATTGTGATGACTCGGCAAGATAAGAAATGTAAAAGTATACCATGAAGTCTGGTATATCATACATATTCAAAAAATGGTAGCAATCATGATGATTAGAGCTCCTGTTTAATTTTATAAGTGATTAATTACAGTTTCTATAATTACAGAAAAGATTAATGGGTTTTGTTTGTTTTGGTCAGATTTTAAACACAGCACGAAAACATTTTGGAGCTGGTGGAAATCAGCGGATTCGCTTCACACTGCCACCTTTGGTATTTGCAGCTTACCAGCTGGCTTTTCGCTACAAAGAGAATTCTAAAGTGGTGGGTTTACTTTTAAGTATGTCACTAATTTTTCCCCTTTTTCCTCTGTGTATGTGTTTTAGTTTATCACTATAGAAAATTTCAAACATATACAAATAGATAATGGTGTAATAAAATCCCAGTTTCAATAACTCTCAATTCATTACTCATCCTGTGTTATACTTAAGTATCACTATTGACAATAGTGATGTTGGTAGATAAGATTACATACTAGTTGAGGAATCACATAAAAAACACTTAGAAATGAAAGATTAAAACAGTTTAAATTTATGTTAGAAGTTTTTCCTGTGTCTAAAGATCACTTGTGAGACATCTATAAGTTTATTACAAAATGGCTCAGAATGCTTTAGTTTCTCAAGAACGATTTTATTTTCTTGGGAGTCTTTATGAAGTACTAATTCTGAAGTGATATAATAATCTTATTCAGAGGTTGCAGTACATAACAAGTAAGATCTAATTCATGTTAAGGTTTGCCTAATGAAAGGGCCCAGCATTGCATAATTGCTGCTCTCTAAAAGCCTGTAATTGAATAATTTTATGAGTTGTGTACATTTTTTAATGAGCTTAGTCCTTTTACAAACAGGATTATGGCTAAGTCTTCAGTGGTGTAGAAAATATCCTAATCTGGGAGTTCCTGGCCATCCAGTGGTTAGGACTCTGCTTTCACTGCCGAGGGCCCAGGTTGCATCCCTGATTGGGGAACTAAAATCCCACAAGCCTCACGGCGCAGCAAAAAAAAAAAAAACCCTAACCTAATGTACCTGAAAGTTGGACAGTCAGGTTTATATTAAGGAACAAACACCATAAACTTTATTTTCTAATAATGGAGAAACAAGGTATATTCAGTAGACTTACCAGTATGACATAGCATGCCTTTGGCCAGTTTTTATGAGGCCAGCCTCTCATAGTTCCTTTTTCCCAGTATTTTATGGATAGATGTTTGTGAATGTAACAATAAAAAAAGCAACGAGCATTTACTTACTATGTGCCGTACACTGTGCCAAGGAGTATAAACTTGGATTATTGCATTTAGTCCTTGTAAAAGTCTGTGACTATTATCCTCTCTTAAAAGTGAAAAGAATCAATTGCATTAATAAGAAATTTGGATGGTCAAACGTGGATAAAATATTTAACCTCACTACTAATTGTAACAGTGAACCTTTTTAGAAATCAAACTGGTAAAGAAAAAAGAAAAATAAGGTTCAGCAATAGCCGTGGTGTGATGAGAATTCATTCTCATCTAGTAATGGTGGGAATGTGAATTACTACAGTCTTTCTAGAAAACTCTGGCAGTGTGTAACTAGAGCCTTAAAAAACCCAGTATTTCCACTTCTAAATTTATACTAAAGAAAAAATTAGGGATTCAATAAAGCTTTGTGTTTACAGACCATTTGTTATATTACATTTATTTCCAAAAGGAAGTAGTTAAGTAAATTATGCTATATCCAGTTTGTGGAATATTTTCTAGTGATTAAAATGATTTTAAATAACTTTAGTATCATGAGGAAAATTATGACAAAATAAGTGAAAGAAAAGAAGTTGAATACAAATTACATGCAGCATGAGCCCAATTTAATTCTTCAGTAAGTACTTTAAAGTAGAAAACCATACACAGAGGATCCCAGTTACATTATATTTGCATAGAAAAAAGAAAGGAAGACATTAACATTAGAATGTTATCAGTGATTATTGCTGGGTGGTAGATTTAGGGATGGTTTTAATTTTTAAAAAATTCTTTTGTGTATTTTCCTAATTCTGTCCAATTTGGGAATATGTTGCTTTTTCTGATGCAAAAAAACCAATACCAAGTATATAAAAATTGCAAAGCCAGTGACTTCAAATGGATGTTTTGAGAAGGCATCCTGCTTGATTTCCTTGTGTACTCCACAGATGAGACAGAAGATAACAGGAAAACTGTGAACTCAATTTTAACACTTTTCCTGTTTGTTCTATAGACATTTTATATAAAATGAATATTCTTAAGCAAGTTAATCTTGAACTTAAAGTAATTTAAACTATTTTTTTTTGTTTTAGGATGACAAATGGGAAAAGAAATGCCAGAAGATTTTTTCATTTGCTCACCAGACTATCAGTGCTTTGATCAAAGCAGAGCTGGCAGAATTACCCTTAAGACTTTTTCTTCAGGGCGCTCTAGCTGCTGGAGAAATTGGTTTTGAAAATCATGAAACAGTAGCATATGAATTTATGTCCCAGGTGTGATCTGCTCTCTTTCTGGGATGTTTAATCCGTTTGCTCTGTTCAGTCACCTGTCTGTAGTTAATGGTGGTGGTGCACGTGGATTTACTCTTCACTGAATTTATAACTACCCCTTTCTCACCATCTTGATGGGAAATACTATGCTTCTTAACACTATAGTTTTATTGACTGGTTTGGAGCAGGAAAATTGATCAGTTATTGGGTGCTAATGAGATTGAAGATTTTCCAGTGGGTTATGGTAAAAACTGTTTCATGGGGGAGAAAAATTCCTTTGTTATTCATTTTGGGAACCCTGGATTAAACAAAAGTTAAAACAAGTTTCTTTGTTGCAACTTGTCAGCATCTTTGTCTTGTGCCTCTCCAAGCGAGGGCACTGCGTATTCTGATCTGAACCATATTCTGATCTGAATGACTCACAGGATGGGGCTTTGATGGGAAATACTTTGGAAAATGCTCTAGTAGATGGTTGGTCCCTAAAGGTCACTTCTGCTTTGTGTGTACCAGGCATTTTCTTTGTATGAAGATGAAATCAGTGATTCCAAAGCACAGCTGGCTGCCATCACCTTGATCATTGGTACTTTTGAGAGGATGAAGTGCTTCAGTGAAGAAAATCATGAACCCTTGAGGACTCAGTGTGCTCTTGCTGCATCCAAACTTCTGAAGAAACCTGATCAGGGCCGAGCTGTGAGCACCTGTGCACATCTCTTCTGGTCTGGCAGAAACACAGACAAAAATGGGGAGGAGGTAAGGTGGGAGGTCATTCCTAACCAACAGTGTTAGAGGAGAGGGGATCATTGATAGGGAACGGCTGCTGGGGCCTTTTGCCTTGGAGGTGAAACATGTGCAGTGCTTGGAAACCTGACAAAGAATATTGCTTTGTTTTGTTAAAAGAAACGAAATGGACAGTAACATATAGAGTTACATCCTGTGGTGAAGCCTCCACTTTGAGGATTTTGTAACATAGCAAGTTTGTACCACTATCTTTAAAAAATATACAAAACACATAAATATAAAACATTTAACATATAAATATATAAAACAAATAATATATTTGTTTTAAAATATAGCTTTGTGGGCTTCCCTGGTGGTGCAGTGGTTGAGAGTCCACCTGCCGATGCAGGGGACATGGGTTCGTGCCCCGGTCCGGGAAGATCCCACATGCCGTGGAGCAGCTGGGCCCGTGAGCCATGGCCGCTGATCCTGTGCGTCCGGAGCCTGTGCTCCGCAACGGGAGAGGCCACAACAGTGGGAGGCCCGCGTACCGCAAAAAAAAAATAAAATAAAAAAAAATATAGCTGTGTACTTTAAAAAATGAAGAGGATTTAAATTGGTTTTGTCCTTTTAAAATATGAAAGAGCCACTGTAGTGTGTTTATTTCTTTGTGTGAAATGGGACATTTGTGATTCATTAATCTCTTTAATACTCCCCTCACTCCCTTTATTCTAGCTTCACGGAGGCAAGAGGGTAATGGAATGCCTAAAGAAAGCTCTAAAAATAGCAAATCAGTGCATGGACCCCTCTTTACAAGTGCAACTTTTTATAGAAATTCTGAACAGATATATCTATTTTTATGAAAAGGAAAATGATGCGGTAAGTGAATAATAAATTGCTGTTAGTGAACTATTTTCCTTTCCTACTCTTAGATTTGATACATACAAAAGTTTATCATCCTGATACTTTTCTTTTTTGTTTACAAGGGTCAGAGTTTGGAGAATCTACCTAGTGGTCTCTTTCATTCTCTAAAATTCTTCTCTGTCTATATAGATGCATCTTACAGAAGAGCTTATTATGTGCAAGAAAATTCTTATCTCTTTTGTTTATGAATATTTTATAAAATAGTCACTCCCTGTTTAAAAAATAAAAAATAATTTACAAATGCTGAATAGTAGGCTGATTTGTCATCCCATAAAAGTGTAGAATAATTCCCAAATAAAGGATGGATCAATATTTGTAGGTTAAATAAAATTTTGCTTTTGTTCTTTTACTGGTTTATGATTTTCTGTATTTCCATTAAGTTTTTTTTTTTTTCGGTGGTTGTTTTGGATGAATGTCCAATAGTTGTTGCTCAAACCAGGAATCATGTTCTCATCTCTTTTTTTTTTTTTCTTTGTTTTCATAATCTGGTAACTGCTGAGAGTAACACAAGCTCCTCAAAACATTTTTATTAAATTACGTTATTTTTTTTGTGTGTGTGGTACATGCTTGATGGTAAAATTGTTCTTTTGTAGGTCACGATTCAGGTTTTGAATCAGCTTATCCAAAAGATTCGAGAAGACCTCCCAAATCTTGAGTCCAGTGAAGAAACAGAGCAGATTAACAAACATTTTCATAACACACTGGAGCATTTGCGCTTGAGGCGGGAATCACCGGAATCTGAGGGGCCAATTTACGAGGGTCTCATCCTTTAGAAAGGAGCCAGGCTCACCATCCTCCTTTCCATGTACATCCAGTAAGGGTTTTATTATACTAGGCTTCCCTTCCATAGATTGTGCCTTTCAGAAATGCTGAGGTAGGTTTCCCATTTCTTACCTGTGGTGTGTTTTACCCAGTACCTCCAGACACTCACCTTCAAGACCTTAATAAAATTATTCACTTCATAAGTGTTCAGGTCTGTCTGATCACCCTAAGTAGCATGATTGATCTGCTATTTTAAATTCCTGCGATCTGTTTAAAAAAAAAACAAACAAAAAAAAGCCAAAAAAACCCCACTTATCTCTGTGACTAATGAAGCTCTCCTTCCTTTTTTTCTGTTTTGTTTCATTGTTGAGTGTGTAATTTCCTTCATTACTTGGGAGTACTAACCAGAAAGTGTCTGTCTCTCTGTTCTGAGATTAATTTAGAGGAAAGGAATACTGTTTGTGAAATTCAGCTTGGGCTTCTCCTGAAATGCAAGATAAGGCCATGTGTAATATTTTCCCTAAAATTAGAGTATATTAATGCATGTTTGAGAATTTTAAAGCACCATGGTCTAAACCAGAAGCTATATTTTGCATATTTGGACTCAGCCATCCATTAAGAACTTAGGTTGTCCTCTGGACATATTTATCAAAATAATTTTGTTCTAAATAGTATAAAATAGAAAATTTGTGATCTATATAATTTATGTATAACCTTCATTGTTGTAAATTTAGGGGGAAATGCATCATACAATTATGATTTTTTTTTTTCACCAGTGAAACAATAAAAGTTGCTATTAACAATTTTGGACCTTCTTCCTTTCATACTACCTTAATTCATAAAAGGAACTAGTAGAATGTATATGGAGTTTATTGTATATTCTCAACATTCACAACACTCACTTGTTCAACTGTTCACTTGTTTTAAACACTTATTGAGCAGGACACCATCTACTCTTTTAGTCATATTTACTCATTTGCTTTCTTCAGCCTTACTCTTCTTTCCTAGGAATGATACCTCCACATAAACTCCCAAAAGCCTCCCACCTATATTAGTTATCTATTGTGTGACAAATTATCCCAAAACTCAGTGTCTTAAAACAGACATTTATCTCTCAGTTCTCTGGATCAGCAATTTGGGAGTTTAGCTGGGAATAAAATGGATTGATAGGATAGTGTGTGCAAATTTGGTAAAATTACATAAGCTTGAGCCACAATGATTTTAAGCCTTAAATAGGATACATCCACAGGAGATGGGTGTTACAAAACGCTTTTTGTCAACTATTTTTACCTTCCTACACATCCCCCTGGACCAATGATTTTCAAGCTTTATCAAACATACAAATCACATGAGGATCTTGGTAAAATGCGGATTCTGGAATTCACCAGGTCTGGGGTGGGGACCAAGAGTGTATATTTCGAATAAACCCCCAGGTACCCCCCCGCCACACACAACATATTGCCAGTCCAGGCACCACACTTTGAATAACAATGCCCTAGATGGAAATTCCATAGACGTTTTTTTCTTAAATAAATTTTATTTATTTATTTATGACTGTGTTGGATCTTCACTGCTGCTCACGGGCCCTCCCTAGTTGCTGCGAGCGGGGGCCATTCCTCGCTGTGGTGCGCGGGCTTATTGCGGTGGCCTCTCTTGGTTGCGAAGCACAGGCTCCAGGCGCACAGGCCTAGTGTTTGCGGCACTTGGGCTCAGTTGTGGCACACGGGCTTAGTTACTCCGCAGCATGTGGGAATCTTCCCGGACCAGGGATTGAACCTATGTGCCCTGCATTGGCAGGCGGATTCCCAACCACTATGCTACCAGGGAAGTCCCCATAGACAACATTTTAACAGTACTTGGAATAACTTATTTCATTTGTTTCTTAGATGGTTCTCACGTTTCCTCGTGGCAAACACTAAGAAGGGGGTGACAGTGTCCTAGAGAAGTGTTTGTGACTGTCTGTCCTTTGTGGAGTATAGGGGCTTAGGCAATCCAGTACAGGAGGCATTTCTCTCATGTGTACTATATGACAGTGGATCTTGGCTTTCCCAGGGCACAGCAATTTAATGAATGCTTTTCGGAAACTCAAGTGTTAGAGCAAGTCGGTACAGAATAGTTAGCTGAAATAAGCTACAGGAGCCAGAAGGACATCTCATAGAGTAGTGGACATCAATCCCATGACAGGCAGCTCAGAGGATCATGAGCAAAATGTAGGGGGCCCACGTGGGATCTTCCTGGACCAGGGATCAAACCCGTTTCCCCTGCATTGGCAGGCAGATTCTTAACCACTGTGCCACCAGGCAAGTCCTGGAATGTTATCTTTTAAGGAGTTGTCTTGTTGATTCTAGGAGAATGTTGCTCTTTATGGTTGAGCATGTATTTCTGCCAAGGGGGGAGGTTTAGTCAATGCATAATGCAGATACACAATGCGCAGTAGGAGAGAGTGAGGAGGCCAAAGGGCAGGAAAATATTATATGTAAATTTTTTCTTGTCTTGCTATAAGATATGAATTTTATTTCACAATACTCATGTCCTGATTTGCTTATTGATGAATGCTACAAACGTTTATTGTGCACTGATTATGTGCCAGATACTGAGCAATGCACTAGGAGTTAGTGATAAGAAAGCAAACATGTTTCTTGCCCTCATGGAGCTACTGTTTAAAAGGGAGAAAGGAATAACAGAGAAGTGTAAATTGTGATAAATCTTATATAGGAAAAATGCAGGGGACTATAAAGTCAGTATTACTTTGATATCAAAACCAGACAAAGGCATCACAAGAAAAGAAACCTACAGAAAATGTCTTATAAATATGGATGCAAAGATCCTCAACAAAATACTAGCAAATTGAATCCAGCAGTACATAACATGGATAACACCATGGCCAAGTGAGGTTTATCCAGGGCTGCAAGATTGGTTTAATATTTAAAAATCATTAATGTAATACACCACTTCAATAGAATAAAGGACAAAAGCCACATGATTATCTCAAGAGACATAGGAAGAGCATTTGATAAAGTTCAACACCCCTTCTTGATAAACACTCAGTAAAATAGGAATAGAAGGCAACTTCCTCAGCCTGATAAAGTCAGGAAAAATCCACAAGTAAGATTATACTTAATGGTAGAAGAATGGATGCTTTCTCCCTAAGATCAGGAACAAGACATAGATGTTAGCTCTTGCAATTTCTTCTCCTTTTTCATTTCTAATTCTATTGATTTGAGTCTTCTCCCTTTTTTTCTTGATGAGTCTGGCTAATGGTTTATCAATTTTGTTTATCTTCTCAAAGAACCAGCTTTTAGTTTTATTGATCTTTGCTATTGTTTCCTTCATTTCTTTTTCATTTATTTCTGATCTGATTTTTATGAGTTTTTTTCCTTCTGCTAACTTTGGGGTTTTTTTGTTCTTCTTCCTCTAATTGCTTTAGGTGCAAGGTTAGGTTGTTTATTCGAGATGTTTCCTGTTTCTTAAGGTAGGATTGTATTGCTATAAACTTCCCTCTTAGAACTGCTTTTGCTGCATCCCATAGATTTTGGGTCGTCGTGTCTCCATTGTCATTTGTTTCTAGGTATTTTTTTATTTCCTCTTTGATTTCTTCAGTGATCACTTCGTTATTAAGTAGTGTATTGTTTAGCCTCCATGTTTTTGTATTTTTTAGATCTTTTCCTGTAATTGATACCTAGTCTCATAGCGTTGTGGTCAGAAAAGATACTTGATACAATTTCAATTTTCTTAAATTTACCAAGGCTTGATTTGTGACCCAAGATATGATCTATCCTGGAGAATGTTCCATGAGCACTAGAGAAAAATGTGTATTCTGTTCTTTTTGGATGGAATGTCCTATAAATATCAATTAAGTCCATCTTGTTTAATGTATCACTTAAAGCTTGTGTTTCCTTATTTATTTTCATTTTGGATGATCTGTCCATTGGTGAAAGTGGGGTGTTAAAGTCCCCTACTATGAATGTGTCACTGTCGATTTCCCCTTTTATGGCTGTTAGTATTTGCCTTATGTATTGAGGTGCTCCTATGTTGGGTGCATAAATATTTACAATTGTTATATCTTCTTCTTGGATCGATCCCTTGATCATTATGTAGTGTCCTTCTTTGTCTCTTGTACTAGTCTTTATTTTAAAGTCTATTTTGTCTGATATGAGAATTGCTACTCCAGCTTTCTTTTGGTTTCCATTTGCATGAAATATCTTTTTCCATCCCCTTACTTTCAGTATGTATGTGTCTCTAGGTTTGAAGTGGGTCTCTTGTAGACAGCAAATATATGGGTCTTGTTTTTGTATCCATTCAGCCAATCTGTGTCTTTTGGTGGGAGCATTTAGTCCATTTACATTTAAGGTAATTATCGATATGTATGTTCCCATTCCCATTTTCTTAATTGTTTTGGGTTCGTTATTGTAGGTCTTTTCCTTCTCTTGTGTTTCTTGCCTAGAGAAGTTCCTTTAGCAGTTGTTGTAGAGCTGGTTTGGTGGTGCTGAACTCTCAGCATTTGCTTGTCTGTAAAGGTTTTAATTTCTCCATCAAATCTGAATGAGATCCTTGCTGGGTAGAGTAATCTTGGTTGTAGATTTTTCTCCTTCATCACTTTAAATATGTCCTGCCAGTCCCTTCTGGCTTGCAGAGTTTCTGCTGAAAGATCAGCTGTTAACCTTATGGGGATTCCCTTGTGTGTTATTTGTTGTTTTTCCCTTGCTGCTTTTAATATGTTTCCTTTGTATTTAATTTTTGACAGTTTGATTAATATGTGTCTTGGCATATTTCTCCTCGGATTTATCCTGTATGGGACTCTCTGTGCTTCCTGGACTTGATTAACTATTTCCTTTCCCATATTAGGGAAGTTTTCAACTATAATCTCTTCAAATATTTTCTCAGTCCCTTTCTTTTTCTCTTCTTCTTCTGGAACCCCTATAATTTGAATGTTGGTGCATTTAATGTTGTCCCAGAGGTCTCTGAGACTGTCCTCAGTTCTTTTCATTCTTTTTTCTTTATTCTGGTCTGCAGTAGTTATTTCCACTATTTTATCTTCCAGGTCACTTATCCATTCTTCTGCCTCAGTTATTCTGCTATTGATCCCATCTAGAGTATTTTTCATTTCATTTATTGTATTGTTTATCATTGTTTGTTTCATCTTTAGTTCTTCTAGGTCCTTGTTAAATGTTTCTTGCATTTTGTCTATTCTATTTCCAAGATTTTGGATCATCTTTACTATCATTATTCTGAATTCTTTTTCAGGTAGACTGCCTATTTCCTCTTCATTTGTTAGGTCTGGTGGGTTTTTATCTTGCTCCTTCATCCTCTGTGTGTTTTTCTGTCTTCTCTTTTTGCTTATCTTACTGTGTTTGGGGTCTCCTTTTTTCAGGCTGCAGGTTCGTAGTTCCCATTGTTTCTGGTGTCTGTCCCCAATGGCTAAGGTTGGTTCAGTGGGTTGTGTAGGCTTCCTGGTGGAGGGGACTAGTGCCTGTGTTCTAGTGGATGAGGCTGGATCTTGTCTTTCTGGTGGGCAGGTCCACGTCTGGTGGTGTGTTTTGGGATGTCTGTGGACTTATTATGATTTTAGGCAGCCTCTCTGCTAATGGGTGGGGTTGTGTTCCTGTGTTGCTAGTTGTTTGGCATAGGATGTTCAGCACTGTAGCTTGCTGGTCGTTGAGTGAAGCTGGGTGCTGGTGTTGAGATGGAGATCTCTGGGAGATTTTCGCTGTTTGATATTATGTGGAGCTGGGATATTATGTGGAGCTGGGAGGTTTCTTGTTGACCAGTGTTCTGAAGTTGGCTCTCCCACCTCAGAGGCAGAGCCCTGACTCCTGGCAGGAGCAGCAAGAGCCTTTCATCCACACGGCTCAGAATAAAAGGGAGAAAAAGTAGAAAGAAAGAATTAGTAGAAGTGGAAAGAAAGAAAGAACGAAAGAAAGGAGGGAGAGAAGGAGGGAGGGGGGAGGGAGGGAGGAAGGAAGGAAGGAGGGAAGGAAGAAAGAAAGAAAGAAGATAAAGTAAAATAAAGTAAGATAAAATATAATAAAGTTATTAAAATTAAAAAATATTTATTAAGAGAAAAACAGACGGATAGAACCCTAGGACAAATGGTGGAAGCAAAGCTATACAGACAAAATCTCACATAGAAGCATACACATACACACTCACAAAAAGAGGAAAAGGGGAAAAAATCATAAATCTTGCTCTCAAAGTCCACCTCCTCAATTTGTGATGATTCGTTGTCTAGAGGAGGGAAGGAAGGAAAGAAAGAATGAAGATAAAGTAAAATAAAGTTATTAAAATAAAAAGTAATTATTAAGAAAAAAAAGTAAAAAGCAAAAACGGAGGGATAGAACCCTTGGACAAATGGTGGAAGCCAAGCTATACAGACAAAATCTCACACAGAAGCATACACATACACACAAAAGAAGGAAAAGGGGAAAAAATCATAAATCTTGCTCTCGAAGTCCACCTCCTTAATTAGGGATGATTTGTTGTCTATTCATGTATTCCACAGATGCAGGGTACCTCAAATTGATTGTGGAGCTTTAATCCGCTGCTTCTGAGGCTGATGGGAGAAATTTCCCTTTCTCTTCTTTGTTCTCACAGCTCCCAGAGGCTCAGCTTTGGATTTGGCCCCGCCTCTGCGTGTAGGTCGCCGGAGGGCGTCTGTTCTTCGCTCAGACAGGACGTGGTTAAAGGAGCAGCTGATTCGGGGGCTCTGGCTCACTCAGGCCGGGGGGAGGGAGGGGTACGGAGTGCGGGGCGGGCCTGCGGCGGCAGAGGCCAGCTTGACGTTGCACCAGCCTGAGGCACGCCATGCGTTCTCCCGGGGGAGTTGTCCCTGGATCCCGGGACCCTGGCAGTGGCGGGCTGCACAGGCTCCCTGGAAAGGGGGTGTGGATAGTGACCTGTGCTCACACACAGGCTTCTTGGTGGTGGCAGCAGCAGCCTTAGCGTCTCATGCCCGTCTCTGGGGTCCGCGCTGTTAGCCGCGGCTCGTGCCCGTCTCTGGAGCTCCTTTAAGCGGCGCTCTTAATCCCCTCTCCTCGCGCACCAGGAAACACAGAGGGAAGAAAAAGTCTCTTGCCTCTTTGGCAGGTCCAGACTTTTCCCCAGACTCCCTCCCGGCCAGCCGTGGCGCACTAACCTGCTGGAGGCTGTGTTCACGCCGCCAACCCCAGTCCACTGCCGGCGCTCCGACCGAAGCTCGAGCCTCAGCTCCCAGACCCGCCCGCCCCGGCGGGGGAGCAGACAAGCCTCTTGGGCTGGTGAGTGCCGGTCGGCACCCATCCTCTGTGCGAGAATCTCTCCACTTTGCCCCCCGCACCCCTGTTACTGTGCTCTCCTCCACGGCCCTGAAGCTTTCCCCCTCCGCCACCCACAGTCACCGCCCGCGAAGGGGCTTCTAGTGTGTGGAAACCTTTCCTCCTTCACAGCTCCCTCCCACTGGTGCAAGTCCCATCCCTATCCTTTTGTCTCTGTTTATTCTTTTTTCTTTTGCCCTACCCAGGTACATGGGGGGTTTCTTGCCTTTTGGGAGGTATGAGGTCTTCTGCCAGCGTTCAGTAGGTGTTCTGTAGGAGTTGTTCCACGTGTAGATGTATTTCTGGTGTATCTGTGGGGAGGAAGGTGATCTCCGGGTCTTACTCTTCCGCCATCTTCCCGGAAGCCCCAGCTCTTGCCATTTCTATTCAACATTGTACTGGAGGTTCTTCTAGCCAGAGCAGTTAGGCAAGAAAAAGAAATAAAAGACATTCAGAATGAAAAAGAAGAAATAAAACAATTTCTATTTGCAGATGACATGATCTTATCAAGGAAATGCAAATTTAAGGCATAATGAGATAGCACTATATACCTACTACAGTGGCCAAATTAAAAAGCAAAAAACAAAAAACACATGTTGGTGAGGATGTGGAACAACTGGAACCCTCATTTATTGCTGGTAGTAATGGAAAATGGTATAGCCACTTGTAATAGAGTTCTCTATTAACTGAAATATATATACATATATACACATACATATGTATGTATATATATACATACATATGTATGTGTATATATGTATATATATACATACATATATATGTATGTATATATGTGTGTGTATATATATATACACACACACACACACAGGTCCTAAGATCTGCAGGGTGAGTCAGCAAGCTGGAGACCTAGGAGAGCTCATGGTAGTTCCACAGTCCAATTCCAGAGGCCTGAGAACCAGGAGAGCTGATGGTATAGTTTCAGCCCAAAGGCCAGCAGGCTTGAGATCAAGGAAGAGCAAATGTTTCAGTTCTGTCTTATCTTGAAGGTTTTAGCCCAGTACCCCTGCAAAGAGGGCCCTGCCTAGGATTCCCTCTAATTGGTGGCATTTATCCCAAGTCTGACTACACTCACTGGGTATTCTCTTGTTTAATATGCCTCTCCCCTGCTGGACCATGAGCTCCGTGAGGTAAGAGTTAGGTTTATTTGTTCTCTTCTAATCCCTGGAGCCTCGCACAAGGCCCAGAGGCTCTAGAGGAAACTGGCTGAAAGGACTTCTCAATGCTTTACCAAGTGCTAAAGACTTATTTTGAAAGTTTAAGCTTCCCTCTAGTGGAAAATACAAGCCAAAATTGGAGCCTAGCTTTTATTCTTTGTTTTTGTCAATGAGAGCCCCAGACTCAGACCAGAGAAGCAGAGACCTAGCATCTCTTCTCTCCCTGCCGTGGAGTAGACATCGTGGGCTACCTGCCCACCCTGGGCCCACGTGGAGTTCCCCATAACTGCTGATGGAGGGACAGGCCTCCCCCAGTGGGACCCCTCCCAGGATCTGGGGGCTCTCCCCACCCTTCTCTGATGTTCAGAATTTGCACTGTCTTTGTCCTTGTCTGTGCTCAGAAACCCATTCATATGGATGTGGGAACACATTCTAAAGCAGGGCAATGGGGGCCATGCTGGGCTTCTCTCCCCCACGGGTCAAAGTCCTGAGCTGCACACTTTAGAGAGTGCTTCTGTCCTGGGGAAACTGGTGGGCTGGTTTGGGGGCAGAGGGCCCCCAATACAGGCCGCATTCCCTGACCTTGACTTTGGTAATGGTAATAATGTTGAATCTGTGGTTTTGGGTAGGGGGTCTCTGGGCAGCAGCAGCAGCAGAAATGGCCCAGATCTGGCCATTTGACTCTAAACCTGAGCCTTTGGCTAATGGCATCATAAAATTACACTATATATAAAAGGAGCAGTATCAATTTAGTTTGTCCCTTTACTAAGTGAAGTTTAGTAGTAGTTACCAGCAGTACAAAGATGAATATTACATGGTACTTGTCTTCAAAGAACCACAGCCTCTGATGCAATGTCACAAGTAGACTAGGCCTCAGAAGTTGCAAACTGGTGGTCTACAGATATGTTTTATTTGGCTGGCACAGTGTTTAAGTTGTTAAAAATTGGTTGCCAATCTTTTTTTTTCTTAATTAACTTTTTAAAAAAAATTAATTAATTTATTTATTTTCAGCTGCACTAGGTCTTCATTGCTGCATGTGGGCTTCTCACTGACGTGGCTTCTCTTGTTACAGAGCACGAGCTCTAGGCATGCGGGCTTCAGTAGTTGTGGCTCGGGCTTTAGAGCACAGACTCACTAGTTGTGGCGCATGGGCTTAGTTGCTCTGCGGCATGTGGGATCCCCTTGGACCAGGGCTCGAACCTGTGTCCCCTACATTGGCAGGCAGATTCTTAACCACTGCACCACCAGAGAAGACCCGGTTGCCAATCTTTTAATAAGGGAAATTTCTTATAAAAATCTAGACTTCTGGCTTCAATTGGAAAACCAACATGGCAACATGGGGTCCATACCCATCACTTCTCACGGGACTGGCACCAGTGCCCACTTCTCTCCTTCTGTCACCTGCCTGGCCATTCCGGGCACTGCATTGAGACCCCTGTGCTAGGAATAGCAAGAGGGGAGCAATTAATTCTGGAAGCAGGTGAGAGAGTGGGTGAGTCCTCTCAGGTGCGGTGACTTCCCAGGTGCCATCTCGACAGCCTGCATGGGAGATGGTGGTGGCCACAGGGGCTGTGGCAGGGAGGGTGGGATGAGATGAGAGCCTTATGAGCTGGAGGATGGACTGCACTTGGCTTTGCAGCATTCAGGAACGTGAATCATGAATGAGAGCTCCAGGTCAAGTTTTCCAGCAGGAGATGAAACTGAAATAGCTGCAGGAGAGAACTCAGGTCTGATGATCTCTGTATCAAACATGAATTATGTTACTTGAGGACTGGGGATCTTGTTGAAACGCAGATTCCAGGCCAGCAGATCTGGGGGTAGGGGAGGGACTCTGCATTTCTAACAAGCTCCTGGTCCCTGGACTGTACTTTGAGCGGCTGGGGCTTAAAACAGAGTTTGTGATCCTAGTAGGCTGTGGGCCAAATTTGGCCTGGGAAATAAGGTTTTTCTGGATTGCATAGTGTTTACATTAAAAAAAAAAGTTGCTAACAGCTTAAAATCAGGCATTTTCAGCATTTTCACATAAAAGTCTGAATCTGTCTTCACCACTCATCATTCTCTATTATAGCACTGAATTTTATTTTATTATTTTTCATAATTGAATCTTGCTTGTTAATTGATTTTTTACTTGTTCATTGTGCATCTCCACTAGGCTGTGAATTCCATGCGGGCAGGACCTCGTCTGCTTGTTTGCCCCTGCTTCCCTTGAGCCTAGAACAATGTCTGGCACACAGTCTATACTCTCTATATTTATTATTTGTCAAGTGAACTAGCACATCTGCTTTCCTGTGTGCTCACAGTGAGTGCCACTGTCCACACTTGGCCTTCTTCACTCACTTCTGTTACCTCCTGATGAAGGTGGACTCAGGAAAATGCCCTTGGGAGTCCCCTAGGTTTAGGGGATCTGAAAAGGAGGAAGAAGAATGAAGGCAGGAAGGGGAACCAGAAGAGTGAAGGACCAGAAGAGAGAAGGCCTGGAGGCCAGGGGAGGAAGGACTACGGAAGGGGATGCTGGGCTGTCAGTGCTGCAGCGGGCGGAGGGCGATGGGAGCGAGGGAGGGCAGGTCTCTGGAGGAAGCTACTGGCTGTTGAGAAAGCAGGAGAGGAAAGGCACTACCCCAGAGCAATTTGGTGCTATCCAGAAAGTGTGGAGGCAGTATCTCAAGATTGCAGTTGGGCTTTGGGAAGTTTTTAGGGGAGGGCAGTAAGTTTCAAGCCCCTGTGTAGACAGAGTATAAGGACCTAGTGGTGAGAAAGAGAGTGAAGATATAAAAAGGACTGGGAATAATGGGTGCCACCCCACCTAAGGCAGGTGGAAGGCTGTGATGGGCTGCAGATGGAGGGATTGGAAAGGAAGAATTAAAAAAACCCTTTCCTTAGGATAAGGGGGAGGGGGCAGGAAAAGCAAACTCCCAAGAAATGTATGCTCCTAAAAGGTCTCCATTTAGGGGAAAACTCTAAAAACTTTCCATATAATCCATGCAAGCATAGGTTTGGAAATGTACCCAGTTTAATAAGTGATTTGTCCTTAATATCATTTCAGCTGTGAGGGATCTGAGAGACTTTAGCCCAAGGTTTTCCTTTAAGGCAGTAAGTGGAAATGTCTTCTCTGTGATAACTGTCATGACCAGGCTCTTGTCTTTCTGTGGGACTCATCTTCCTGGTGTTCTGGTAACCTCTGCTGTTGCCGGCCATCTCAGGTCTGACTAGTCATGGCCTGGCAGAGCCGTTAAAGTGTGGATTCAGGAATTTGGCTGGTTTTTAATACTGGCACTGCTGGGTTAAATTGGGCATTTCTTAATTTCTTGGTGGCTCCATGTCGTCACCTGTAAAATGGGAATAACAATAATATTTCCTGTCTCATAGGATGGTTTTTGAAGATTGAATAAGATACTGCAGATAAAATATGCAGGGGTGTCTTGCACACAGTACTCAACAAATGTTAGCTATTATCATTGGAGGTTATAGTTGGTGATTAATAAATGTAGGTAAAACATACTTTTACATTCTAAATATTATTTGACATTCTTTGAAAATATCCTCTGTGTGTAGGTAGTGAATTAAAGAGGGGGAGAGAGAGAAAAAGCGAGAGAGCAACTGATTTTTGGTGGTGAAAAGTTTGGAGCCATCTAGGCCAATATACTATTAGAACTGAAGATGCTCTTCTGAGAGGCGAAGTGACTTGCCCAAGGTAATACCAGTAGTAATGGAAGAAACAAGTCTAAATACTATGTTTTTTGAATCTCAAGCCAGTGTCTTTTCCGCTCTACCTCACTTCCAGGTATGGCTTGTTAGTTTTTCGGAATTCATCCCAAATTATGTCCTAATTCAACTCTGTCCAAGTTCGTCCCAGTAAACAAAAAGAGCAAGAGCTTGGACGAGAAGAGCAGTCCTTCCGGCCAGTAGATGGCGCGCAGGCACTGCAACCGGGGTGGGTGGAGGCTGAAGGGGCGGGGCTCGTGCGGAAACGGGGACCACGCAAACTTTCCTTTAATTGGTCAAAGAACCTCGGCCCACTATCCAATCAGAAGCGGCTGCTTCTTCGCATTACTGGGCCGGGCGGCCGCCCGCGGAAATTTGAAATGGCTGACGGGTTGCTGGCTGGTGGTGGGTTGGGGTCGGAGGCGATGGCGCGGGACCATGAGCGCACCGGCTGGGCTGCGGAAGAGGAGCCGGCGCCCCTCGGGAAAGGTGAGCACCCGTCGTGACGGGCCGGCGGAGCCGCCGCCTGCGACAGACCGTGTCGGCAGCGCGGGGGGCGTCGGGACTCTCCGAGGGCGCTTGGGGCGCAGGCCTTTCGGACCTTGCTGGCCAGGGTGGCGGCGGTGGCTGGGCGACGCCCCGACGTCGAAGTCAGGAGGTACCTAGGGCAACTCCTCCCGCCCAATCTGGCCTCAGCTTCCTCGAGCCTGGAGGGAACTGGGCCGGGCCGGGAATTCCCACTTTTGTTGTCTGGGTGGGCCCCCTGGGCTTTGTGCACCCGTTTGTGAGTCCAGAGTGGGCGCATTTTTAAAATTTGCATCTCAAAGGAGATCACGTACCACACTTCCCTTTACCGAAAGAGAAGAAACTTGAACACTTGGCCTAGTTGGCTGCATCTAAGCCTGCACTGAGCATTGAGGGCAGGTGACATGCCCAAGGGTAGGGGAGCCAATTTGGGACAGAGTCTAAAAGTAGAACCCAGGTCTAATTCTCAGTCCTTTCTACCTCTTCATGGAGACTCCGTTTTTTCCCCCTGATATTTTAAGGTGGTTTTACTTTAACATTTTCAGTTGTATTGTGTAGTGGAAAGAGTCCTGGAGAAGTGAGAGAACATAGGTGTGACTTAACTCCTCTACCAACCACTCTTGTGAACTGGCAACAGTCACTTGGCTTCAGTTTGCCCATCTGGAAAACAGGTAGTGGTGCTACGGAGTGGTGAAGATGAAGTGAAATAATGTGTGAAAAGAAATACTTTCAAATTGGATCTAAAGAATTGTGCTGAAGTAAGGTGTTCTTTTTAATTGTAAGACACACATAACAAAATTTACCATCTTAACCATTTTTAAGTGTACAGTTCAGTGGTATTAAACACATTCACATTGTTGTGTAGCCATCACCACCCTCTGTTACCATGGTTCTTTTCATCTTGTAAACTGAAACTCTATACCTATTGAATAATAAACCCCCAATCACCCCTCCCCCCAGCTCCTGGCAACCACCATTATACTTTGTCTTTATGATATGATTTTGACTAAGTACCTCATATCAGTGGAATTGCACAGTATTTGTCTTTCTGTGACTGGCTTATTTCACGCAGTATAATGTTCATCCAACACTTGTAATTTCCTTCCTTTTTTTTTTTTTTTTTTTTTTTTGCCGTACGCGGGCCTCTCACTATTGTGGCCTCTCCTGTTGCCGAGCACAGGCTCCGGACGCGCAGGCTCAGCGGCCATGGCTCACGGGCCCAGCCGCTCCGTGGCATGTGGGATCCTCCCGGACCGGGGTACGAACCCGTGTCCCCTGCATCGGCAGGCAGACTCTCAACCACTGCGCCACCAGGGAAGCCCTCCTTACTTTTGAAAGCTAAATAATTTTAGCTATTGTGAATAATGCTGCTATGAACATGGGTGTACAAATATCTCTTGGAGACCCTGCTTTCAGTTCTTTTGGAAATTGCTGGGTCATATGGTAATTCTATTTAAAAACTTTTGAGGAATCACCATACTGTTTTCTGCGGTGGCTGAACCGTTTTACATGCCTACCAACACTGCACAAGGGTTCCTGTTTCCCCATATCCTCGCCAACACTTGTTTTCTTTTTTTTTTTTTTTTTTTGCGGTACGTGGGCCTCTCACTGTTGTGGCCTCTCCCGTTGCGGAGCACAGGCTCCGGACGCGCAGGCTCAGCGGCCATGGCTCACGGGGCCCAGCCGCTCCGCGGCATGTGGGATCTTCCCGGACTAGGGCACGAACCCGTGTCCCCTGCATCGGCAGGCGGACTCTTACCCACTGCGCCACCAGGGAAGCCCAACACTTGTTTTCTTGATAGTTTTTCTTCTTGTTTTTTGGATAATAGTCACCTAATGTGTGTGAGATGATGGTATTATTTCTTTAACAAACATTTATATCTATGTTATGTGGTGGGTACTGTTGTAAGTGATTAACATATAGTTTATTCTCTTAATTTTATTGAAGTTGGCATACTGTTTTCATCTTCCTTTAGGTACAGAGAGATTGTTACACAGCAGGTGAGGTATTGATGTCCTTCTGAGGCTCAGGTGCATTGATAATCTGTAAGCAGGAAGCCCTTCACTACACCTTGGTCATCTTGTTGCCGTGTCCAAACTTGTACTGCTCGCTGCACGACAGGCCAATGAATTGAGAGACGAGTTGTTGGGGCAAGGAATAGAGACTTTATTTGGAAAGCCAGCTGACTGAGAAGATGGTGGAATAGAGTCCCAAAGAACCATCTTGCCAAAGTTAGAATTCAGGCTTCCTTTATACTAAAAGGGGAGAGGTTGTGGCTGGTTGTTGCAAACTTCTTGGTGTCAGAATCCTTTGTTCTTGCATCTATCCAGGTAGGTCAGGTCAGGATGTTCCTGTAAACCTACAACAAGACAAATGTTATTCTCTGTTTAGCAACTTTTTATCTCTATATGAGTGGAAAAGTGTTATACCTTTAAAGGTCAGAGCTTTGAGAAGGGGCTATCCTGTGTATTTCAGGCTATAGGCAACATTCTTGTATCAAAAGCAATAGGATACAAAGGGTAAAGTACAAGAAACACATCCAATATGGAGTCAGATTTGTTCTTCCCTATTACAGTCTGTGGGGTCACATAATTCTGGTGGCCTGAACAGGGGCAGAGAAGTGGAAGGAGGGAGAAAAGGAAGGAGAAATATAAGAGGTAAGGGAAGAGAAAGACTGCTGCTAGTAATTGTCTCAGATACCCTTCCTGAGACCACAGGAAAGAAGTTTGCCAGTCTAAATGCTACCCTCAGTATTTATTTAGTAGTCGTTTTGTCTATTAAAAACATCATATTGCACAGAATTAGATATGTCACTGGCCCAATCACGCCTTGTGAAACATAATTACATACAGCCCAAATCTAATGCAATTAGCATTTTCTAATCCTTTCCTTAGACACAGGCATTGAAATTAGTCAGATGGAACCTAGAAACTTTTGTGAAGTAAGCCTTATGCATTATTAATAATCTCTCATCCCTGTTTATTGAGGGGCATTGACAAGCTGATATTGTAGAAATTAGAGGGAGGTTTCAGTTTGTTTGAGATGGAGTATAGGAAATCAGCTCTGTATTTAATGCAGCTTTATGGAATTGTTTTGGAAAAAAATGACTGTAAGCTATGTGACCATTATAACTTGCTAGCTCTAGTAATAATCATAGCCGTGTCCTCTGAAGGAGACCTTGGGTGATTCCCACTTAATTAAAAACAACCCTCTTCCTCACAGAACAGCAGCAAAAACCTAACCCATGAAGGATTTTAAGTCCTTATTGTTTTGAAGTAGAACTTGGATTTTGAGATATTTTTAAATTTAGAAAACTTTTTTTCTGACAATGATAGAGGTAAGTAAAGCATTATACCCAAATCCTTGTTTTTATTTGTTTGGAATTTCTAAGCAAGTATATGAAAATAGAAGCAGTTTATAAGCACTGGAAGTGTCTGGGATAGTTGAGCCTGCCTATTTTTGTTCTCTTAGGTTTGTTTGAAGATGAAGATTCATGCAGTGATTGTAGCAATCATGATAAACCAGGTACTAGTTTACAAAGTTTTGTGCCAGAAGGAAAAACTCATTTCCCAGAAATGTTCCAGACAAGTCATCTTTTGTTCTATGAGCGATTCAGAGCTTATCAAGATTACATTTTAGGTGAGTAGGTCCTCTTTTTTGCTTCTTTTGTCTTTTAATTTATATGTATTCAGTAGATGGTCTCAGTTCCTCAGACTGCTGTTTGTTGGTTCTGAGAAAGTAGATTTGAGTGGATTTATTAACTTCTCTCTCCTTTATGCAGCCCCAATTCTTATTGTGTTTAATTTTTTTGTAGCTGACTGTAAGGCCTCTGAGGTAAAAGAATTCACAGCTGAGTTCTTAGAGAAGGTCCTTGAACCATCTGGATGGCGGGCAGTCTGGCACACTAATGTGTTCAAGGTGCTGGTTGAGGTAAATTTAATTCTGTTGTTAAGACATTTATCTCTAGCTAAAAACACTTTCCCTCAGACTGTTGTAGCCACAGTGCTTATTTTTAATTAAGGTTTATGAGCTGATTGAAAATAGCATGTTTTTTACATCTAACTGCCACGGTGTATGAAGTGTTCCACAAATTTTAAAGGCAACTGAGGAGGAGCTACCAGGGAATTGAGGTGGTTTAAGCTTCAGTGTCCTTTAAAAAGGGGAAATGGATTAGAAACCTATGACGTGAGGGAGGTATTTGAGACCGTTTAAAAAACAAAGAGGCCTAATTATAAAGTCAGTGGGGTTTGAATTGATTTTTTACCTTCTTAGTTGTAGCCCATTAAAGTAGCTCAAACCAAGGGGGCATTTTAAAACTAGCCTATTTTTTGCCTGACAAAGTTGTAGGTATGTGGTTAACCTCTTGATGTTCCATTGCAGAAAGTAAAAACAATCTTATTTTTCAACTGACTGGGACTTTTACATTAAATTTGCACTCTAATTACAGCTGTGAATTTTTCTCAGTGTGTGTTAACAGGACCCCCCCCCCCCCCGCGCCCCCTCCCCCCGCCCCGCTCCCCGCTCCGTTAAACTAAAATGGTAAACCAGGGAGTGTGAATGAATACAAGTTGTGGCTGCAGGCCCTTTAGAAAATGACATCACATGCTGCAGTGACTATATATGAGGCAATGGTTTGCAAGCAGCTGTTCCTTGTGGATTTTTAAATTTTGGGTTATGCTAATGTCTTTGGTTGCAGTTCAGGCCTATTAATTTGATTATGATAGTAGCTCCCTTCCCCCAACACATCTCAATTCTCTAAAAGCAGTCCAAGTCATTGTTTTAAAAGAGAAATGCGCCAGCCATTCCTCTGCTTAAAAACCTCTAATGCATTGCATTTACCAAAGGCCTGTGCTGGCTTTATGGCTTCTCATTGTGCTAGATAACATGTAAAAGCCAAGCTCCTTCCAATGCCCTTCCTGTCCTGATCTTGCCTCTCTCTCACCTCACCTCCTGCTGCCCGTACCTCATTTCCTTCCTGTGGTTGCAGCAAGAAACACTGTTTCTCTGCCAGCTGCCAAGCTTGTCTCTGCCCCAGGGCCTTTTGCATCTTTCCTGCTCTTCACACAGCTGCTTCCTTTTCATCCTTTTTATCGCAGTTCAGAAGTGACTTCCCCTACCCTCCCAGTAAAACCAGACCACCACCCCTGCTACTTTTTCTCTGTCACATACTTGTTGCCATCTTGTTTGTTTATTTGTCCTCTCAATTACGATGTCAGCTCCATGTGGGTACAAGCCTAGCCTGTCTTGTTTATCCTTTATGTTATGGAAGAAGGCTCCCCACTCCCATTTCATGCTTTAAAAAAATCAGGCTGTAAGTAGTGTTTTAGATGTATCTTAATTTTGATTTGCATATGTTAAGTCACATTATTTTAAATTTCAGATCACAGATGTGGACTTTGCAGCCTTGAAGGCAGTGGTGAGGCTTGCTGACCCGTACCTCTGTGAATCTCAAGTCAGCACTTTTACTTTGGAGTGTATGAAAGAGCTCCTTGATTTGAAGGAACACCGGTTGCCCCTGCAGGAGCTGTGGGTGGTATTTGATGATTCTGGAGTGTTTGACCAGACAGCACTTGCAATTGAGCATATCAGGTAGGAAAAAAGGTTGATAAAAGTAACCTTGTGGCCAAAAACTTTGGATGAAATGCAGTAATTCTGGTCTGTATTATACCTAGATTTAAAACTCAAACTGTAAACTTGGTCACTGCAATATTTAAAAATATTCAAAGACAGTGGAAACTTTTTAAAATTAAAAAAATGTTTTCAATGTTTAAAATTTTCAATTTGAGGTAATTTCAGACTTACAGAAAATTTGAGAAAAGTAGTACTAGCCTTCTCTCAGTGTCCCCAAATGTTAACAAAAGATAGGGGATTTTAAAATTTAGTTTGTATATATTTAGAAACTGTCTTAAAAGTTCTGGATGCTAAGGCTATAGTTGATGTACTTGAACATAAGAGGAAAGGAAAGAAGGTAAAGAAGGTGGTATACCATCACTTGTGCACTGATAAGCCTGACATACAGTGTTTTCAAGGATATGTCTGGCCAAAGAATGTGTTTTGTCAGGCCACTTCCAGGATCCTTAGGGGGTATGTGCATGCCTTTCAACCTTTTTTGGCTTAGTCGGTTTCCACTTGCATTAATAGGTATGCTTTTTTTAGTTTTTCAGATAACTTTTTTGTCGGATAGTTCCTAATATAGACAGTTTTTTTGAATCTTCTTTTTATAAGTATATTTACTAAGGAAGGCTTATTTTTGGCTAATTAAATATGGACTTAGGGGCTTCCCTGGTGGCGCAGTGGTTGAGAGTCCGCCTGCCGATGCAGGGGACACGGGTTCGTGCCCCGGTCCGGGAGGATCCCACATGCTGCGGAGCGGCTAGGCCCGTGAGCCATGGCCGCTGAGCCTGCGCGTCCGGAGCCTGTGCTCCGCAACGGGAGAGGCCACAACAGTGAGAGGCCTGCGTACCGCCAAAAAAAAAGGACTTATATTCCTCCATGAACTGGAAGATTGGATAATATAAAGGTCATGTTAATAATGTTGCTTGGTGTTTTGTAGTTCAAAAAGTACTTTCCAGTTTCTATGCTGTTAGTGAGTGAACCTGGTTTTGCTGAGCTTAATTTGATACTCTACAAAGAAGCAGAGTGTCTTGGGCCCTGCTTCTGACATTTCATAGAAAATTTCTAATTGTATGCAAGGACATTGGACTTGCATACAATGCAAGGACTGTAGGTATTCAATATTAGGCCAAACAATATAAATTTAAAGAACTGGCTTATGTCTAGAACCAAAATAACTCTCTTATGTTTCTCTCACTTAAAAAATCTGTCAGTTGAGGCATATGAAGGTAAAGGGATAATTGACGAGTTTAGGAAATTAGGAATCAGGGAGCTAATCTCTTATGGGTATAGAAGTTGATAGAAAGACAAGTATCTGGAATTAGTAATAGTATTATTTGAAGGCGAGCCTGGCTAAATTATTCTTTATTTTGAGGTGAGGGCTCAGATTCTGGTCAGTGTCCAGAAAAGGTCAAATTATGAGGGTTTTCATTTGTTCATTTTATTCAGTAAGTATTTCAGTGCCAGGTCCTTGAGTTGAGGGTGATATTTGACTGGTGCACAAAACAGACACAATCACCATCACCAGGGAGACGTCAGTCTAAAGGTGGGAGATGAACCTTGATGAAATAATCACATAAAGATAATGTGTACGATTGGAAACTGCAGTGAGTGCTGTGAGGGATTACAGAGTGTTCTAAGACTAGGTCAGGTTGCTGTAATACGGTTATTTCCTGAGGAAATGGTATTTGAACTTGGGTCTGAAGGGTTGGCTAGGTGAAAGTGGTTGTGGCAGTTTAGGGGAGGGAACAGGTTCAGGAACTCAGTGAGTTTAAGGAGCCGGAGGGCCAACGTGGTTAGAACATAGGCAGTAATGGAAGAGACTTAGGAAACCAGCTTAGAGGTTGTCAGGGGTCCGAAGATGCAGGGATTTGTCAGCCAATGGACAATTTTTGTCTTTAAGAGCAGTGGGAAACCGCTGAAGGGTTTTCAATCAAGGATGAATATGATCAGCTTTGTGTTTTAAAAGGTTTGTTCTGACTGCTGTGTAGAAAGTAAATGGAGGGGGAAGGGGTAGAGAGATCAGTTAAGAGGCAGAGTAGACTAGGGTGGAGATATGGAGAGTACAGATTAGGCTTATTGAGAAAGTAGGATGGCTAAGACTTGGTGGTAGAGTGGATATGGAAGAAGTCAAGGCTGACTCCCAAGTTTCTGTCTTGAGAGAATTAACACTGGAGGAGGTGCAGATGTGAATGAAATGTGAATGCCTGGTACTGAACTGGTGAGGATATTTGAGCTGGGTCATGAAGTGTAAATATAAGCTTACCAGGTGGAAAAGGTGGAAGGCAGTCTGACCAGCATGTCACAGCGGCTTTGAAAGAGCTTGTGAAATTGGTAGTATGCACACAGGGTCTCTGAGGCAAGAGAGGTGCTCTAGAGGTGGACTGTGAGTCCATGTAATATCACCAAGCTCAGGAATTTGGACTTTGTTCTGAGGACAGCAAGGAGCCAGCAGAGTCTTTTGGTTGAGTAAAGGCATGCTCAGGTTTGGTTTTTTTTTTTGGTTTGTTTTTGAGAGATGGACTCTAGAGGGTGAAGAGAATGACAGTCTAATCTGTAAGAATTAAGAGATGGCTTCATTTTCACTGCTCCTTCCTTTTCAACTTTTTGACAGTTATATCGTCTGTACTTCCTGGCGTTCCACTAATGCTTCTACTCCTACAGTACCATTGAAATTGTGCTTAAGGTCACTCATATTCTCATATCCAGTCGTCACTCCTCTGATCTCATCTTACCTTGACCTCTTGGTCACATTCTAATTATTTGATCATTCCCATCTTCTTAACATACTCTACTCTCTTTCCAGTTTCTGGGACACCACTTTATGACAGTGTGTCATGGGCTTGCTTTCTTAATAATCTTGGCCAGCTCTTTCCTCTCATGCTCAAACTTTAGAATGTTGAAGTTACCCAGGGCTCAGGCCTAGGTTATCTACACTTCTCTCTCTCTAATCAGCTTTGAAAGCATATTAGAATCTCCTGGAAATTTTCTTTATAGGAGTATTCCAACTACTACATGAAGAAAGAATGATAAGATGAGAATATCAGTATTTTGCAACCCATAATAAAGTAGAGGTTTCAGGCAATGATCATCAATGGCTGCTACAGCCATTGGTGAAAACCTGTTAGGGAACTTTGTGGCAGATAAATCAGGCTGACAATATCTGAATCCATTGATCATTCTTAAGCTCATCATCAAAAGAGATGACCAGGTATCATGTGCTTGGTGATGAAGCTACATTATACCTCCCTTGAAGTATTCTTGCCAAAAAGTCTTTCCTAAAGACGATCAAGTCCCTAGTCCTTACTATCAGTTTACTAGAAATAAAGGAAACAGAAGGACATGTTAACTGACCCCATGGGGAAGCAATCAGTAAAATTCAGAGTGTGGGAAACTATTAAATAAATTGCAAGGTGAAAAAGAAGGATGGATAATCTATAGAGTAAAAGTGATTTAATTAAATTCAATGACTGACCCTTGTTTGGACCCTGATGAGCAAGCCAACTGTAAAACAACAGCAACAACAAAAGAGATAATTAGGGAAAACTGAACACTGACTGGATACTTGGTTATTAAAGAATTAAAACTTTTTTTGTATAAAGATTTATTTTAGAGGCACATACTGAAAATTTATGAGTGATATGATATGTCAGAAATTTGCTTTAAAATGATCCAGTGTCAGGATGGTGGGGGTAGGAGAGCAGAGAAGTAAGTGGGTGGAGTAGAGGTGAAATAAGATTGCCTGTGAGTTGATAATTGTTGAAGCTGGTGATGGATACATGGTATTCATGTTTTCATGTTTGCTCTTGTATATGTTTGAAATTTTCCATGATGAAAAATTTGTTAAATCACTTTGGGGAGCTTTAAAAAAATATGGATCCTGCACCCTCCCTCCCCCCTCCCCCACCCAAGAGATTCTAGTTTATTGGTCTGGAATAGGGTTGAAAATCAACTTTTAAAAGCTTCCCAGGGGACTCTAATGGGCAGCCAGGGTTGAGAACTACTGCTTTATTTTATGTCCCTGGATGATCTCATCTATTGCTCTAATGCCATCAATATGCTGACAATTTCCAGATTTATGTCTCTAGCCCTGACCTTTTCCTTGAGCTCTGGTCTTGTATATTTATCTGCACTCTTGACATCATCCATTTGGAGTTCAAATAGGCATCTCAACCTGAACATGTTGAAAACAGAACTCTTTATTTTCAACCCTAAACTTGTTTCTCTCCCAGTCTTTTCTATCTTAACAAATGGCACTACTTTCCACCAAGTTACAGATGGTCAATAAATAGTTCTTCTGATAAATAGAAGGTCCTAATAGAATCAATGTTGTAGGAAACTTCTTTAGCCAATCCAAAGAAGTTCATGTGTGACTCATGACTATCAAATCTAGCAAATATTCAATCTTCTCTACCATACTTGATAGACTTGTTTTGATTTACTCTTATTCCTCCCAAACCCTAACATTTTAAGCCAGTGATTGAATTTGAGTGATACTAATTTCCTTTCCAGGTTTTTCTATCAGAACATTTGGAGGAGTTGGGATGAAGAAGAAGAGGATGAGTATGATTATTTTGTTAGATGTGTTGAACCTCGATTGAGATTGTAAGTATTTATTAGTGGCCTTGTACATGTTGGAAAAAATAGCTATTTGTGATTTAATTTCACCTGTGTTTTGTATATACTGTATATATACTCCTACAGATAGAAACAGACTGATATACAAATAGTATAACCCACTGACAAGTTATTAAATAAAAATTGTACAGGTGCAGAGAAACCTACTTTTAGTGTTTATAAACCTACTTGTAGTGTTTTTAGAATCTAAAAGCAGAGAATTCAAGAACATGTAAATTAACAGCTCACTCTTGTAAATTTGAATAAAACTTAATTGAGCTAATATGTTAAAAAGAAACAACCCGTTACTAAACTCAATAAAAACAATTGAAGAACAGTGAAATTAATTGAATTATAGAAGACTTTTTTTTTCTTGAGTACTTTTAAAGACATGGCTTTACTCTTAAGTTCTTACAGTAAAACATAGTAGGCTAAACAGACTTACCTCAGGATGTTTTGTCAAGTTCTTTTCCTTAAATCTTATTTGATAAATGATGAAAATACTAAATAGTTAATATTGATGGTGAATAAAAATTTCCAAAATACCTAAATACATTCTACTGACTTATCATATTTTGGTAGGGAAAAACCCTTCCATTATAAAAATACCCCAAATTAACCATGCAACCCAAATAGTTGTCCTGCACTGACTTTGTTAAATGTGGCTTCCACTAGATGGTGCTATAAGACCAGGTAACTTTTTGGTACTTGTGCATAGTAATTTAATACGCAGTGCTGCAATAAGAATAAAATTAGACCTTGCAGGCCAAAAAAAGAAAAAAAAATTATAGAAGGTAATTTTTTTCCCTGTGTGAAAGATGATTTGGTTACATAAGATAAGGCAGTAACCCTTTACATTTCTGTATAACCAATTTGATTTAGTAAGTTTCTCTTCATTTATACAGTGAATCATAAGTAAAAAATACGTGAGAAGTCTGGTTAAGATTGGTTCTACCTGGTTTAGAATTATGTATGTCTGATTTCAGCTTTTCATAAATTGGCTGTGATTTCTATTTAGCCTTTCCAATTTTTCCATTATGCATTTCCTGTTTTCTCATAGTGTATTCAGTAAAATGCCAGAATTTCAATAAGTTTGCATATTTTCTAGTTTTGATATACTTGCTTTTAAAGAGCAATGATTGGTTTTGATTGAAGGGAAATGTAATGGTGGATGAATATCATGTATCTGGCAAATTTGATCTTTACTTGGAAAATAACTGTATTCCGATTTGACAGTCTTACATGTTCAAACAACAAGAAATGATTTACATACATATCTTATACATCACTGGCAGATGGGAAAGCATAAGGGAGGAATTGTTTTCAGTTATGGAGAAGAAACTATGGTACTTGATGGGGAAACTGGAATGTTATCAAATATAGGCAGACTCTTTAAAAGGTCCCTAGGCTAAGACAGGAGTAGAGCTATTCACAGGCAAGAGTTAAAGGGAATCAAACCATATTGTCTTGATTTTGCACTGTGAAGTAAATACTTTTCCTTTCTAATTCAAAACACTCTGCTTCAGAGCTTATGGGTCTGAGACACAGATGTTGGTTCATTACTTTCAGACTATGAAGTATCACTATAATGAGAAGAAATAAGCTGATTGGCATGGATATTGGAAATGCTAAGAAACTAATTTTAAAATTTGAGTCTTAATCTTTGTAACTTAGTAGATCTGATCAAGCAGTCAGTGGTTGGGCCCCCAATTTCTTGTTTGCAAAGTGGATTTCTAGAATATCTTTAAATGAGTATGGATTAAGCAAAGCAGACAAAATCCTTGCTTTTCAAGCTTCACTAATTCATTTACTTGAAAAGTGGAAAAAATATTTTCTATTCATCTTAAATACTATTTAAATGTTCACTGTAACTTGATGTAAATTTGTTTAGGTCTTATTTAGAGCGTGACGAAGTTAAGAAGACATTATCTAAGGCAATCGTACTCAACCTTGGCTGCACGTTAGAATTCCCAGGGAACTTTAAAAAATACCCCTCTACTTTTAGAGACTAATTTAATTGGTCTGGATGGGGACCTGATCATCTGTATTTTTAAAAGTTCCCCAGTGATTCTAATAAGCAGCCAAGGTTAAGAAGCTCTGGCCTAAGTCAGTATGCTTTTAACTGAGAAATAAAGCAATTATTTTAAAACGACAAGTAATGACAATAATATTGCAGTTTACTTTCAAATCCATTAATTTCATATCCATTAACTTGATTGTACATTCATAAATTATTGTATCTAGAAGTACTTTTTGTTCTGTCTATATATTTGAGAAGGTTTATAAATTAATAATAAACTTTAAGTGCCAACACAGTTGTCCAATACAAAGTTATTTTGTTTTAATCACTCTCTGGTTTAGTAATAACAGCTTTATTTTTTTCTCAAAATCTCAGAGGCTTATGTTTTTGAAATACTCTGATAATCTTCCTGAGGGAATATTCAGCAAATTCTGCTCCATAGTGCTTTATTTATTTATTTAATATTTTATTTATTTATTTGGCTGCACTGGGTCTTAGTTGCGGCACGTTAGAACTTTAGTTGCAGCATGCGAACTCTTAGTTGCGGCATGTGGGGTCTAGTTCCCTGACCAGGGATCAAACCCAGGGCCCCTGCATTGGGAGTGTGGAGTCTTAACCACTGAACCACCAGGGAAGTCCCCTCCATAGTGCTTTAAATGCAGGGAAGGGGGACTTCCCTGGTAGTCCAGTGGTTAAGAATCTGCCTTTCAATGCAGGGGACATGATTTCAATCCCTGGTCAGGGAACTAAGATCCCACATACCGTGGGGCAACTAAGCCAGTGTGCCACAACTACCATGCCCATGTGCCACAGCTAGAGAGCCCACGTGCCACAACTACTGAGCCCTCGCGCTCTGGAGCCTGTGCTCCACAACTAGAGAGCCCGTGTGCTGCAACTACTGAGCCTGTGCACTCTAGAGCCCCTGCGCCACAACTAGAGAGAAGCCTGCGCACTGCAACAAAAGGCCCATGCACTGCAACAAAAGATCCCACATACCGCAATGAAGATCCCGTGTGCCTCAACTAAGACCTGATGCAGCCAAATAAATTAAAAAAAAAAAAACTAAACTAAATTAAAAATAAATAAGTATAGGGAAGGACTAGATGATTTGAATCATTTAAAATTTTTTGATCCTATAAATGTGGTAATCTTAAACATTGTTATGAAACTACTTGGGGTACTATCCTCACCACCCCTACCTCCAGGTTGCCCTCTGCCACCCACTTATTAAGATTTTGAATCTAATATATGAGAAAATAATTTCTTGTTAAGTAATGATTACAAATTGTGCAACATGAACTCTCAGTGTTTCAAAAACACAAATGCTTGGATCTAAGGGAAAAAAAAAATAGCAACTCCTCAAAAGAGAAAAGTTAGTGACCTTAATGAAGTGGTCCTTAAAGCTTTCAATAGCTTTCACCTACTCAGTAAGACTTAACATGTTCCTGAGTTACATACTATGAAACACTTTTCTTATGGGGTCTTTGAGGACTAAATGGGTGTCTTAATGATGGGAAAATGTGTCTGAAAGGCAGTGGGTTTCAATTTGCTTTTAAACTTTCAGGCATTATGACATTCTTGAAGACCGAGTTCCTTCAGGACTTATTGTTGACTATCAAGAGCTGTTGACTCAATGTGAGGAGAGTTACAGAAAATTTTTAAATCTGAGAAGCAGTTTGTCAAATTGTAACTCTGATTCTGAGCAGGAAAACATCTCCATGGTGGAAGGGTTAAAATTGTATTCAGAGATTGAACAGTTGAAACAAAAGCTAAAACTCATTGAGAATCCTTTGTTGAGGTATGTGTATCTTTGTTCTTCCCAACTAGTTGGCATCTTTTCTAACCAGCTATGTTACTGAGAACTGACAGGCCTGTTTGGTTTCTTTAAGATATGTGTTTGGTTATCAGAAGAATTCTAATATACAAGCAAAAGGCATCCGTCCCAGTGGCCAGAAGGTCACCCATGTGGTCTCCTCCACCATGACGACTGGTCTGCTGCAGTCCCTGGTCAGGGATAAGCTTTGTCCAGAGCCTTGTAAGGAAGAAATAGAAATTCAGGTAAAAGGAGAGTTTCTTGCTCCAGGTGGCTTTTTTTTCTTCAGATTCACCCCAGGCTTTCCTGAATTCTACAGAAAGTTTTTAGGAGTTTCCCAGAGCTGGTTTTCTGTGAAATGGAAAGCAGTGAGAGCACCACCTTTCTGCAGTATTAGTCAGTTATCAACCATGCACTGAGCTCAGTGCAGTAGCAAGGGAGATACCTACATACGTAGTTTTGGCTCCCTTTTGAAAATGAAACATGAAGGCACCTGGAGTAATACTCAGGTTGCATTTGAGGGGTATATATTTGCAATATGTTGTTGTTGTTTTCTAGTTCCATAGTGATCCGTTGTCTGCTATAAATGCCTGCTATGAGGGTGACACTGTTACTGTTTGTCCTGGCCGTTATGTGGTACATGGTACGTTCTCCATCGCTGACTCCATTGAGTTAGAAGGTGAGTATGGAAGATCATACAACCAAACTCTCGTGCATGATACGCTTAAGATAACAGTAAATCACTGATCTTGTTGAAGCTCCAAGAATTTGATTTTGACCCATTTGATTTCAAATGAGTTGCCTTGAAACAATTAAGGGTTTTTGGAGTGTACAGGTTATTGACTCAGTGTTTGAGCAACATGAGGTGTGATTCTTTGTGGCATTATAAATGTTGGGAAGACAAAAACATAGAGAAAAAAAAGACCATTAGGAAGAAGTATAATTCCAGATTATAGGTGGTTGGTGAAAAGGAAATTCATTATTAGAATTAAAAAAAACATTCCAAGCAATATTTTTTAATTTGTTGCTTCCTCTTATTTCATATATGTTGTGGACATATTGGTGCTTTTTTTTTTTTTTAATTTAGCTTACTTTTATGAAAGGTATAGGTCCAACTTGAAATTAGATGCAAAATCTTTATCTTAATTCTTTAAAAGCTTGTTGAATGTCACAAGTTCTAAAATGTACTTTTGAGAACATTAATGTTGAAAGAGTCTTTTAAAAATAACTTTATTTATTTATTTAATTTTTGGCTGCATTGGGTCTTCGTTGCTGTGCGCAGGCTTTCTCTAGTTGTGGTGAGCGGGGGCTACTCTTCGTTGCCGTGCACGGGCTTCTCATTGCAGTGGCTTCTCTTGTGCAGCACGGACTCTAGGCGCATGGGCTTCAACAGTTGTGGTAGGTGTGCTCAGTAGTTGTGGCTCGCGAACTCCAGAGCGCAGCCTCAGTAGTTGTGGCACTCGGGCTTAATTGCTCCGTGGCATGTGGGATCTTCCTGGACCAGGGATCAAACCCATGTCCCCTGCATTGGCAAGCGGATTCTTAACCACTGCACCACCAGGGAAGTCCTAAAAATAACTTTTTAGGAGTTGAAATCTTATTGTACATTTAGAGTGATTCCTAAATTTAGGTTACTTTACAGTAGTTCACCTTGGTCCTTTGTATTTGCATAGCGTGTCAAATTTAGATGCACCTGTTCAACTATTTACCAGAAGAGCTTCAAGTTAGCAATAAAGCTTGTCATGCAAAAAATCATATATCATTTTGGGACTGGAGCAGCTGTTCACAAACTGCTTAAGCTATGTTCTTTAATTTTATCTTTTCGAGAGTTCTTAATGGAAGCAAGGCTGGGAATTTAATTTCCTGCTGTTCACTAGTACACCACCTCATCCCCTTTTTTGTTTTATGTGTGTAATTTTTGTTCTTTTTCCACTCCAATATTTGATATGTAATAGATGTGTGTTTATAAACATCTGCAGGATAAAGCACTGCAATAAAAACACTTCATTTTTTTGGCATAGTGCAAACAGCATTGCTATTACAGATTATATGGTGGATAAGCATTCTTCCTAGATTGTTGAGGAAATTATAATGTGATTGCCAACATGTCATAAATAAACATATAGAATTCTGATAGTTAAGTGTAAGAATGACTGTAAATTTATGAACAGAGGGCATTTCTGAGAATTTGGGGAATCAGGTGATATCTCTAGTCTGAATATATGGAGTACTTGTTCACGAGTAAGATTAAAGCTTATCTGATAGCTTTTCTGATCTATAGCTGACACAACAAGAGATATATATCGAGTACCTGCTATTTGCAGGGTATTAACAGTACTTATAATAGGATTTTTCTTTCTTGTTTAGAAAATCCATTCAGTTAGGCGAGGGCTTTGTGTTTTAAACTGCTAAGATTATGTAATTTGTTTATATAATAACTTATATAATATAATAACTTATATATAATAACTTATATAATAACTTGTTTATATAATTATTTATATATATTATTATATATATATATATATAATTATTTATATTATTTATATATATTTATTTAATATGGCCATCCTTTTTATATTTTTAATTTTTCACATGATAGAAAGCCATAGCTATTATAAAAATGTGCAAAGTACAGGTAGACACATAAAAAGAATCAGGGAAGGACTTTCCTGGTGGTGCAGTGGTTAAGAATCCGCCTGCCAATGCAGGGGACATGGGTTCAGTCCCTAGTCCGGGAAGATCCCACATGCCATGGAGCAACTAAGACCACGCACCACAACTACTGAGCCTGTGCTCTAGGGCCTGCAAGCCACAGCTACTGAGCCCCTGTGCCGCAACTACTGAAGCCCACGCACCTACAGCCCATGCTCTTCAACAAGGGAGGCCACCGCAGTGAGAAGCCTGTGCACCACAATGAAGAGTAGACCCCACTCGCCGCAACTAGAGAAAGCCCATGTGCAGCAATGAAGACCCAATGCAGCCAAAAATAAATATATAAATTAAAAAAAAAAAAAGAATTGGGAAAGAAATTTACTCACAATCTAATCATCCAGAATCCACCACTGGTAGCATTCCTGTGTGTGGAGTCCTCTTGCATTCTCTAGTGTCCCCAAAGGCTTGTCTGTACTCTTCAAGTGTAGAAAACTTTAGTGACTTTGCCTGTTTAATGTTGTCACTGCTTTCATTTACTCAAGCAAAGACTCAGCTTTAGACAATGAGAGTTATTTCTTAAAGCTTTGTCTGTGTGATTCTGTTTTATGATAAAAGTCAGGCAGGGTTTTCTAGTTTTCTGATACTCCAGTTTTTCATAAACCCATTCAGAGGTCTGACCTGTATTATTAGTTTGATTAAGATTTGTAGATCCCACTACTGGGCATATACCCTGAGAAAACCATAATTCAAGAAGAGTCATGTACCAAAATGTTCATTGCAGCTCTATTTACAATAGCCAGGACATGGAAACAACCTAAGTGCCCATCATCGGATGAATGGATAAAGAAGATGCAGCACATATATACAACGGAATATTACTCAGCCATAAAAAGAAACGAAATTGAGCTATTTGTAATGAGCTGGATAGACCTAGAGTCTGTCATACAGAGTGAAGTAAGTCAGAAAGAAAAAGACAAATACCGTATGCTAACACATAGATATGGAATTTAAGAAAAAAAAATGTCATGAAGAACCTAGGGGTAAGACAGGAATAAAGACACAGACCTACTGGAGAATGGACTTGAGGATATGGGGAGGGGGAAGGGTGAGCTGTGACAGGGCGAGAGAGAGGCATGGACATATATACACTACCAAACGTAAGGTAGATAGCTAGTGGGAAGCAGCCGCATGGCACAGGGTTATCGGCTCGGTGCTTTGTGACCGCCTGGAGGGGTGGGTTAGGGAGGGTGGGAGGGAGGGAGACGCAAGAGGGAAGAGATATGGGAACATATGTATATGTATAACTGATTCACTTTGTTATAAAGCAGAAACTAACACACCATTGTAAAGCAATTATACCCCAATAAAGATGTTAAAAAAAAAAAAGATTTGTAGAGAACAAAGTTTTTTATTGGTTAACAAGGTAGACCTATCTTTCCAATAGCTAAAACTGTTCTAAGTCAGTTTGTCAGATTTTGTAAATCTGTTTAAGAGAATATAAAATTTAGAAAATCTTGAGAAATGCCTAGGCTTTGTCAAACTCAATTATGATAGAATAATAGAATCTTAGAGTTGGGAAATAAAAAACTTGTAGGGCTAAACGCTTCAGAGCCCTCTGACCCAGCTGTGAGTACTTAGATTATTACTATTTTTTTTTAACTTATTTATTTATTATTATTTTTTAACATCTTTATTGGAGTATAATTGCTCTACAATGGTGTGTTAGTTTCTGCTTTATAACAAAGTGAATCAGCTATATGTATACATATATCCCCATATCTCCTCCCTCTTGCATCTCCCTCCCACCCTCCCTGTCCCACCCGTCTAGGTGGTCACAAAGCACTGAGCTGATCTCTCTGTGCTATGCAGCTGCTTCTCACTAACTATCGATTTTATATTTGGTAGTGTATATATGTCCGTGCCACTCTCTCACTAGGTCCCAGCTTACCCTTCCCCCTCCCCATGTCCTCAAGTCCATCCTCTATGTCTGCATCTTTATTTCTGTCCTGCCCCTGGGTTCTTCAGAAGCTTTTTTTTTTAGATTCCATATATATGTGTTAGCATCTGTATTTGTTTTTCTCTTTCTGACTTACTTCACTCTGTATGACAGACTCTAGGTCCATACACTTCACTACAAATGACTCAATTTCGTTTCTTTTTATGGCTGAGTAATAGTCCATTATATATATGTGCCACATCTTCTTTATCCATTCATCTGTCAATGGACACTTAGTTTGCTTCCATGTCCTGGCTATTGTAAATAGTGCTGCAATGAACATTGTGGTACATGACTCTTTTTGAATTATGGTTTTCTCAGGGTATATGCCCAGTAATGGGATTGCTAGGTCATATGGTAGTTCTATTTTTAGTTTTTTAAGGAACTTCCATACTGTTCTCCATAGTAGCTGTATCAATTTACATTCCCACCAGCAGTGCAAGAGGTTTCCCTTTTCTCCACACCCTCTCCAGCATTTATTGTTTGTAGATTTTTTGATGATGGCCATTCTGTTACTATTTTTTTTAATAGCAGTTTTGTAAGTGACTTTAGTGCTGAAACTAGTATGAGATGGTTGATAGGGGGTAGTCTTCCTGATATGCAGGCAATTTGAGGAGTTGTTATTATTAAAAATTGTATACCTTGGTAAAAATTAAGCAAGATATGTGGAGAGATAATTAGATTTTATTTAAATGTAACTGGATTAACTGGTCTCAGATATCATTTGGAGTCATTTGAAATAGAGGAATCTGTCATAGAAATTTTGTATTTAGACATTTCCCCTCACCTATCTTAAATGTTCTTGCTCTCTTCCTTAGGATATGGTCTACCAGATGATATTGTGATAGAAAAGAGAGGCAAAGGAGACACTTTTGTGGATTGTACGGGTGTGGATATTAAAATCTCAAGCATAAAATTTGTTCAGCATGATGCTGTGGAAGGAATCTTAAGTAAATATCTGAATATTTCATTTATTATTTGTTCCAGACTTTGAAGGAAAACTGTACTTTCCCTGAAAGATAGAATTTAATAAAATACCACTCTTGAGTAGTATGCAAGGCGGATTAATTATTTATGTACATAGCTTGACAACTGAGGAAGCTTACTCTAAAGTGAAAAATAGTTCAATGTATTCTTGAAAATTTGTTAGTTTAATATTTGTTTCTGTGTGATCATTTTTTTTCTTTTAAAACATTCCAGTATTGTGGTCTGTGTTCTTTGTATTTGACTTAGCCCTGGACTCAAACCAGCTATCTTCACATTGTGATAGTATTTATTTCCTGGGATTTGTATCCCTTATTTTGAATTGGGCCTCCTTTTCTTCTCTCTTCTAAGATAGTCATGAAAGTTACTTTCTGATATTTTTTTTGTAATGAGAAGTGCTTTTTAACTTGATTTTGCATTTCTGAGGGCAAGTCATTCTTTTTTAAGAATGCTGCTTTTAGATTTTATCAATAGAAAATAACTCAAAGTAGTCATTGTTTTATAAATTATGAATTCATAATTCCAGTAACAGAGTTTAAATGAGAAATATTTAGACTGTATCTAATATCAGCTCTAGGCCATTTCTAATATTGGAAAAGACACATTACTTAAAGTATTTGATTGCATGTTTTCATCATAGTTATTCACCGTGGCAAGACTACATTGGAAAACTGTGTTTTGCAGTGTGAAACTACAGGAGTCACAGTACGAACATCAGCAGAATTTTTAATGAAGAGCTCAGATTTATATGGTGCCAAGGTATGATAATCTCTTATGGGAAGTAGTTTAAGTTCTAAATAAGTAAATAAAATGTCCTGGGACAAGATGTAAATGCATACTCCTGTTCCCTTTCTTCAAAGAAGTTCAGATCCTTCCGTGTACTAAGTCAGCCAGACTCAACTGTATAAGGTTCTTCTTATTTAGCATTTTCAAAACAGAGATTAGGAAGAAAATAATAAATCTCACAGTTTCTCTGTCATACCTTTAAAAGAAGTTAGACCCTTTAAGTTGTAACTATGTAAATGATGTAGCAACTGAGGCTGGGTTGATTTTTTTAAATTAAATTTTTATTTTGAGATTGTAGATTCACATTCTGTTGTAAGAAGTAATACAGAGGTAGTCTGTATGTGTATCCTTTACCAGTTTCCTCTAATTGTAACATCTTCCAAAACTATAGTACAGTATCACAACCAGGATAAGATTGATTCAGTCAAGTTGAATATTTCCATCACTACAAGGATCCTCCATGTTGCCCTTTAAAGCCATATCTAGGTGCCTCTCCTTCTGACTTCATTAATCATAGGCAAACGCTAATCTGTTCTCCATTTCTGTTATTTCATCATTTCAAGAATGTTATATAAATAGAATCATACAATATACAACCTTTGGGAATTGGCTTTTTTCACTCAGCACAGTTCTCTGGAGCTTCACCCAGGTTGTTGCATGTACCAATAGGTTGTTCTTTTTTATTGCTAGGTAGTATCCTTGTATGGTTGTTCCACAGTTTAACTGTTCACTTGTTGAAGGACATCTGGATTGTTTCCAGTTTTTGGCTTTTGTAAATAAAGCTGCTATAAACATTGGTGTACAGGTTTTTGTGCAAACATCGTTTTCATTTCTCTGGGGTAAATGCCTAGGAATGCAGTTGCAGGGCACGTGGTTAGTTGCATGCTTACTTTCTTTAAGAAACTGCCAAACTTTTCCAGAGTAGTTGCATCAGTTTACATTCCCACTAGCAATGTTTGAGTGATCCAGTTTCTCCATATCCTAAGCAGTACTTGGTATTTTCACTACTTTTTAATTTTAGCCATTCTGATAGGTGTGTGGTTTTAATTTGTATTTCCCTAGTGGTTAATGATGTTGAACATTATTCATATGCTTATTTGCCATCCTTATCTTCAGTGAAATGTGTATTCATGACTTTTGTCCATTTTCTAATTGGATTGTTCGTTCTTTTTTACTATAGAGTTTTAAGAGTTCTTTATAAATTCTAGATATGAATCCCTAATTGGGTATGTCATTTACAGATATCTTATGCTAGTTTGTAGCTTGTTTTTTCATCATTTTCACATGGGCTTTTGCAGAGCAAAGTTTTAAAATTTGATGAAGCCCAATTTATCAGTTTTTCCTTTTATGTGTAAGAACTCTTTGTCTAGCCCTAGGGTGCAAAGATTTTCTCCTTTTTTTTTTTTTTTCAGTTTTATAGTTTACATTTTACATTTAAGGTCATGAACCATTTTTGAGTTAATTTTGGTATAAGGTGAGTTTTAGGTCAAAGTTCATTTATTTGCTTATGGATGTCCAGTGGTAACTGCACCATTTCTTGAAAAGTCTATCCTTAAATAAATTGGTTTTGTATTTTTATAGTGTTTTTTTTTTTTTTTTTTTTTTGCGGTACGCGGGCCTCTCACTGCTGTGGCCTCTCCTGCTGCAGAGCACAGGCCCCGGATGCACAGGCCCAGTGGCCATGACCGACGGGCCGAGCCGCTCTGCGGCATGTGGGATCCTCCCGGACTGGGGCACGAACCCGTGTCCCCTGCATCGGCAGGTGGACTCCCAACCACTGTGCCACCAGGGAAGCCCTGGTTTTGTATTTTTATCAAAAATAATTTGGGTATGTTTTTGTGGGCCAATTTCTGGGTTCTCTGGTAGAATAATTCCTCCCACTCTCACTTGTCTTTTTTTAAAATTGTTTCAACTATTCTAGTTCCTTTGCCTTTCAATATAAATTCTAGAAATATCTTGTTCGTATCTACAAAAAGTCTTGCTAAGATTTTAATAGGACTTTCAATAAACCTATATATCAATTTGGGGAGAATGGACATCTTTTTTTACGTTGAGTCTTCCAATCTGTGAACATGGTATGTCTCTCCATTTATTTAGATCTTTGATTTTTTTCATCAGCATTGTGTAGTTTCAACGTACAAGTCTTGTATATGTTTTTATAGATTTATACCTAAACATTTCATTGTAAGTGATATTATATTTTTAATTTATTGTGCTTATTGCTAGTATATTGAGATACAATTGATTTTTGTATGTTTGTTTATATCCTGTGACCTTGCTGAACCTTCTTATTAGTTCTAGGAGTGTTTTTATAGATTTCATGGAATTTTTCTATGTAGACAGTCATGTCATCTACAAATAGAGACAGTTTATTTCTTCCTTTCCAGTCTGTTTACCTTTGGTTTCCTTTTCTTGCCTTATGGCACTGACTAGAACTTCCAGCATTTGTGTTGAATAACAGTGGTGAGAGTAGATATCCTAACCTTGGTCTTGATATTGGGGGACTGTATTCAGTATTGTACTGTTAAGTATAAGGTGTTTTTTGCTTTTTTAAGAATTAAAAAAAATCCTTTTTCAGCTTTATTGAGGTGTAATTGACAGAACTTTTATATATTTAAGGTGTCCAATGTGATGATTTCATATAAATATACATTATGAAATGATCATCACAGTCAAGCATTCATTACCTCACATCATTACCTTTTTTTTAATTCCCCATCCGCTCTTCCCTCTGGCAACGACCTGTTTGTTCTCTGCATATATGACTTTGTTTCTGTTTTGTTTGTTCGTTTGTTTTGTTTTTTAGATTCCACATGTAAGTGAAATCATACACTATTTGTCTTTCTCTGTCTAACTTATTTCACTTCGTATAATACTGTCTAGGTCCATCTTAGTCGTCGCAAATGGCAAGATTTCATTCTTTTTTATGGCCAAGTAATATTCCATTTGTGTGTGTGTGTGACACTACATCTTCTTTAATCCATTCATCTGTTGTTAGGCACTTAGGTTGCTTCCATATCTTGGCTATTGTAAATAATGCTGCAACGAACATACATTTTTTTGAGGTACGTATATTGTTTTGAATTAGCGTTTTCGTATTCTCATATAAATACCCAGGTGTGGAATTGCTGGATTGTATGGTAGTTCTGTTTTTAATTTATAGAGGACTCTCCTTACTGTTTTCCATAGTGGCTGCACCAACTTACATTCCTACCAACAGTGTGCTACAATTTCCTTTTCTCCACATCCTTGCAACACTTACTGCTTATTGTCTTTTTGTTAATAGCCATTCTGACAGGTGTGAGGTGATATCTCATTGTGATTTTGATTTGCATTTCCCTGTTGATTAGTTATGCTGAGCACCTTTTCATGTGCATGTTGACCATCTCTACGTCTTCTTTGGTAAAATGCCTTATTAGGATCCATTTTTTAATCTGGTTGTTTTGTTTTGTTTTTATGTTGAGCTGTATGAGTTCTTTGTATATTTTGGATATTAACCCCTTATCTGATATACTGTTAGCAAATATCTTCTCCCATTCAGTAGGCAGCCTTTTTGTTTTCTTGATAATTTCCTTTGCCATGCAAAAGCTTTTTAGTTTGATGTAGTCCCATTTCTTTATTTTTGCTTTTGTTTCCCTTGCCTTAGGAGACATATCTAAAAAATATTGCTCAGACCAATGTGAAAGAGGGCACTGGCATTGTTTTCTTCCAGAAGTAGTCTAGTTTGATTCTTTTGTGTGTAGCTGTCCAGTTTTCCCAACACCATCTGTTAAAGAGGCTATCTTTTCTCCATTGTATATTCTTGCCTCTTTTATTGTAGATTAATTGTTCAGATGGTGGGGTTCATTTATGGTCTCTCTATTTGTACCATTGATCTATGTGTCTGTTGTGCCAGTACCATACTGTTTTGATTACTGTAGCTTTGTAGTATAGTTTGAGGTCAGGGAGCTTGTTTTGTTGTTCTTTCTCAAGATTGTTTTGGCTATTTGGGGTCCTTTGTTTTTCCATACAAATTTTAGAATTATTCTAGTTCTGTGGAAAACGCCATTGGTATTTTGATAGGAATTGCTTTGAATCTGTAGAGTGCCTTGAGTAGTATGATCATTTAAAAAGTATTCTTCCAATCCATGAGCACAGTATATCTTTCCATCTGTTTGTGTCATCTTCAATTTCTTTTATCAGTTTTTTAAGTTTTCTAAGTATAGGTCTTTTGTTTTGTTTTTTTTTGGCTGCACTATGCATCATGCAGGATCTTAGTTCCCTGACCAGGGATTGAATCCATGCCCCCTGCAGTGGAAGCGTAGAGTCTTGACCACTGGACCACCAGGGAAGTCCCATAAATATAGGTCTTTTACCTCCTTAGTTAGATTTATTCCTAGGTGTTCTTTTTGATGTGATTGTAAATGGGATAGTTTTCTTAATTTCTCTTTCTGATAGTTGTTAATGTATGGAAATGTAACAGATTTCTGTATGTTAATTTTGTATCCTGTAATTTTACCAAATTCATTGATGAGTTCTAGTAGTTTTTTGGTGGCATCTTTAGGATTTTCTATGGATAGTATCATGTCATCTGAAAACAGTGATGGTTTTACTTCTTCTTTTCCAATTTGGATTTCTTTTATTTCTTGTCTGATTGCTGGGGCTAAGACTTTCAATACTACGATGAATAAAAATGGCAAGAGTGGGCATCCTAGTCATGTTTTCCTGATCTTAGAGAAAATGCTTTCAGCTTTTCACCACTGAGTATGGTGTTAGCTGTGGGCTTGCCATATATGTCATTCATTATATTAAGGTATATTCCACCAATGGACACTTTGTTGAGAGTTTTTATCATAAATGGATATTGAATTTTGTCCAAAGTTTTCTCTGCATCAACTGAGATGATCAAATGATTTTTTATTCTTTCATTTGTTAATGTGTTGTATCATGTTGATTAATTTGTGGATATTGAGCCATCCTTGTATCCCTGAGATTAATCCCACTTAATCATGGTGTATGATCCTTTTAATGTATCATTGGATTCTGTTTGCTAATATTTTTTTGAGGATTTTTGCATCTATGACTGTCAAGAATATTGGCCTGTAATTTTTTTTTGTTTTTTTTGTGGTATCTTTTTCTGATTCTGATATCAAGGTGATGCTGGCCTCATAGAATGAGTTTCTGAGTGTGCCTCTTCAATTTTTTGGGATAGTTTAGGAAGGATAGGTGTTAACTCTTCTTTAAATGTTTGGTAGAATTCACCTGTGAAGTTGTCTGGTCCTGGACTTTTGTTGGGAGCTCTTTTATTACTGATTTAATTTCATTACTGGTAATTGATCTATTTGTATTTTCTATTTATTCCTGTTTTGGTCTTGGGAGACTGTACATTTCTAGGGATTTATCCATTTTCTCTAGGTTGTCTATCTTATTGCCATATAATTGTTCCTTGTAGTCTTATGTGGTCCTTTGTATTTCTGTGGTGTCAGTTGTAACTTGTCCTCTTTCATTTCTGATTTTATTTGGGCTTTCTTTTTTCTTTGTGAGTCTGGCTAAAGGTTCATCAATTTTGTTTATCTTTTCAACGAACTAGCTCTTAATTACATTGATCTTTTCTATTGCATTTTAGTCTCTATTTCATTTATTTGTGCTCTGATCTTTATTATTTATTTCCTTGTCCTAACTTTGAATTTTGTTTTTTTTCTAGTTCCTTTAGGTTTAAGGTTATTGTTTATTTCAGATTTTTTCTTGTTTTCTGAGGTAGGTTTGTATCACTATAAACTTCCCTCTTGGAATTGTTTTTGCTGCATCCCATAGATTTTGGATCATTGTGTTTCTATTTTCATCTGTCTCCAGGTATTTTTTTATTTCTTTGATTTCTTCAGTGACTCATTGTTTAGTAGCATATTGTTTAGCCTCTACATGTTTGTGTTTTTTGCATTTTTTTTTCTTGTAGTTGATTTCTAGTCTCATACCATTGTGATCAGAGAAGATGCTTGAAAGGATTTCAGTCTTCTAAATTTTTGAGATTTGTTTTGTGGCCTGTAGAATTGTCCATGTGCAGTTGAAAAGAATGTGTTTTCTGCTGCTTTTGGATGGAATGTTCTCTATGTATTTATTAAGTCCATCTGACCAGTGTTTCCTTATTGATTTTCTGTCTGGATGATGTATCCATTGATGGGGTGTTAAGTACCCTACTATTATTGTGTTACTGTCAATTTCTTACTTTAAATTCTCCAAATGTGTCAGTGCTTACATATTTACAATTGAAATATCTCCTTGTTGGATCTATCCCTTTATCTTTATATAATGTCCTTTGTTGTCTCTTGTTACAGTTTTTGTTTTAAAGTCTATTTTGTCTGATATAAGTATTGCTATCCCAGCTTTCTTTTCATTTACATTTGCATGGAGTACCTTTTTTCATTCCCTCACTTTCAGTCTGTGTGTCTTTAGATCTGAAGTGAGTTTCTTATAGGCAGTATATATACGGGTCTTGTTTTTGTATCCATTCAACCACTCTATGTCTTTTAATTGGAATGTTTAGTCCATTTACATTTAAAGTAGTTATTGATAGATATGTACTTATTGTGATTTTGTTAGTTGTTTGGGGGTTGTTTTTGCAGTTCTTTATTGTTCCTTTCTTTTCTTTTGGTCTCTTCCCTTGTGATTTGATGACTATCTTTAGTGTTATGTTTGGATTCCTTTCTCTTTTTTGTGTGTGTATCTATTATAGATTTTTGATTTGTGGTTATCATGAGATTTACATATAGCAATCTTTATGTATATGTGATTATTTTAAGTTGCTGGTCTCCGAATTTCAAACACATTTTAACAACCCTGCAGTTTTACTCCCCTCCCCCTACAGTTACTGTTTTTTTGACATCATATTTTACATATTTTTGTTTTGTATATCCCTTAACTACTTATTGCAGATATAGATGATTTTACTGTTTTTTTCTTTTAATCTTCCTACTAGCTTTGTACATGGTTGATTTACTACCTTTACTGTATAATTGTCTTTATCAATGAGCTTCTTCTTTTCATAATTTTCATATTTCTAGTTGTGGTCTTTTCTTTTTTGCTTAGAGAATTCCCTTTGACATTTCTTGCAAAACTGGCTTGGTGGTGCTGAATGCTTTTAGCTTTTGCTGTCTATAAAATTTTTGATCTCTCCATCAAATCTGAATGAAAGCCTTGCCAGATAAAGTATTCTTTTTTTTTTCTAACATATTGTATAATTCACTTTATGTGAAATGTCCAGAACAGCCACATCTTTATGGATAGAAAGTAGAGTAGTGATTGCCTAGGGCTGGGAGTAAGGTGGGGAAGAGGGGATTGGGGTAATAACTGAAGGATACAGGGTTTCTTTCTAAGGTGATGAAAATGTTTTAACATTGACTGTGGTAATGGTTACACAACTCTGAATATACTAAAAACCATTGAATGGTACATTAAACTTAAGTGGGTGAATTGCATGGTATGTGAGTTGTATCTCAGTAAGAAGGGAATGATGTAACCAGGATGGTGGGAAGCATCCTTTGGGCTCCAGCTTTCTCCTTGACCCTCTCTATCCTCACTGTCCCTACAGGGTGTCTTCCTTCCCACCACGTTCCAGTCCAGGAGTGTCTTGATCTGTCCTTGGCCATCCCTGTTGCCTTTCTCTTCTTTTGGGTGGACCATGAAGTATGCTAGCCTTTCATTAGCTGGTGTCTGATATCAGGATTTCTTCTTTTTTGATTATTGAAGTATAGTTGATATATGATATCTTGTTAGTTTCAGCTATACAGCAAAATGATTCATTTTTATATCTGTATATTTTTTCAGATTATTTTGCACAGGTGGAGTATTCTTGATTTTAGGTTTTTCCCTTTTATCACTTTAAATATATTGTACCCTTTGGCTTTCAGAGTTTCTGCTGAAAAGTCAGCTGATAGCCTTATGGGAGTTCCCTTGTACATAAGTTGATGCTTTTCCCTTGCTGTTTTTAATATTCTCTTTATATTTAATTTTTGCCATTTTAATTATAATGTGTCTTGATATGGTCCCTCTTTGGTTTGATCCTATTTGGGACTCTCTCTGCTTCCTGGACCTGGATTTCTGTTTCCCAGGTTAGGGAAATTTTCAGCTTTTATGTCTTCAAGTATGTTCTCTATGACTTTCTCTCTTTGTTCTCCTTCTGGGATTCTTATAATGTGAATGTTGTCCCACAGGCCACTTAAACTGTCCTCATTTCTTTTTATTCTTTTTCTGTGTTCAGCTTCAGTGATTCCTACCTCTCTGTCTTTCAGCTAGCTGATTTGTTCCTTTGTATCATTTAATCTACTATTGATTTCTTCTAGTGTATTTTTCATTTCAGTTATTGTATTTCATCTCTGTTTGGTTCTTCTTTATATTTTCTAAGTCTTTGTTAAACTTCTCTTTATGCTCATCCAGGTTTCTCCAGAGTTCTTTGATCATCTTTTGAGCATTACCTTGAACTCTTTATCAGGTGGATTGTCTATCGCCACTTCACTTAGTTCTTGTGGGGTTTTTATCTTGTTCCTTCTCTTGGAACATGATCCTCTGTCACCTCATTTTGCCTAATTCCTGTTTGTGGGTTGCCTACCCTGGGGGTATAGGTCTTGACTGTACTGGGTCTCTGCCCCTCCTATATCTGTCTCATTGCAGTTCCTTCTTTATAACTTTAATTGTGGGAAATATTTTCTGCTAGTCATCAGGTTGTTCTCATTGATAGTCACTCTGGTAAACAGTTTAATTTTGGTATGCCTGTTGGGGGAGGTTCTCAGGGTCTTCCTACTTTGCCATATTTGCCACCGGTATAAGGTTAACTGTAGGTTTTTTGTAAATATTCTTTATCAAACTAAGGAAGTTCTCCTTTATTTCTGTTTTCTGAGAATTTTTATAATAAATTTGTTTTGGCTTTTGTCAGATGCTTTTTTCCTGCATCAATTTTTGGTGGATTACAAGTGATTGATTTTCAAATTTTGAACCATCCTTGCATCCCTGGAATAAGCCTCACTTGGTCATAGTATATAATTCTTTATATATTGCTGAATTGTATTTGCTAATATTTTCTTAGGAATTTATATGTCTATATTCATGAGAGATATTGGTCTGAAGTTTTCCTTATTTGTACTGTCTTTGTCTGGTTTTGTTGTCAGAGTAATGCTAGCTTCATGAAATGAATTTGAAAGTATTCCCTCTTCTGTTTTCTGGAAGTGATTGTATAGAATTGGTGTTAATTCTTCTTTAAGCATTTGGTAGATTTCTCCAGTGAAATCATCTGGGCCTGGAGATTTCTTTTTTGGGAGTTTAAAAATTATGGATTAAATTTCCTTAATAATTATAGGGCTATTCAATGACCTATTTCATGTTGGGTGAATTAATGGATGCACTCATAGGGTATAGAGCCCTTGTGACCAGGACCCAGCCAGTGGTGAAGGGCTTTCCTATTTGACAGTGATGGCAGCGGGCTCCTGGCACACCTGCTACATGCACCATGTTGCATGCAGGGATGTTGCTTGCACACCCCGCCCCCCCATCCTCTTAGGCCTCACACCAGCCTGGGGATTCAGGTGGACCATTTCTTCTTCTAAGTTGTCAAATGTATAGAGCTGTTTGTGGTGTTCCCTGATTCTTTAGATGTTTGCAGGGCCTGTGGTGATATCCACTGTTTCATTCTTGATATTAGTAGTTTGTGTAGTCTCTCTCTCTCTTTTTTTCCTTTTTTCTTTGGGAATCTTGCTGAAGGTTTGTCAGTTTCATTGAAGTGTTTTCAAAGTGCCAACTCTGTTTCATTGATTTTCACTATTCTGTTTTCAATTTTATTTATTTTTGCTCTTGTCTTTATTATTTCCTTCCTTCTGTTTACACTGGGTTTATTTTGCTCTTTCTCTAGGTTCTTTGGGTGAGAGCTTAGATTGTTGATTTGAGACTTTTCTCTTTTCGAATGTATGCTTTAAAGGCTATAAATTTCCCTCTTGGCACTGATTTAGCAAATTCTGATAGGTTGTATTTTCATTTTTGACCCATGCAGTATTTAGAAGTGTGCTATTTTGCTTCCCAGTATTTGGAGTTTTACTATTATCTTTTGTTGTTGATTTCTAGTTTGATTCCATTGTGGTCAAAAACACACTGTATGACTTCAGTTTTTAAAATTTTGTTGAGGTTTGTTTTGATGGCACAGGATATGGTCTGTCTTGGTATATGTTCCATAGGCCCTTGAAAGGAAATGTGTATTTTGCTGTTATTGAGTATAAATGTCAACTAGATCGGGTTGGTTGATAATGTTTTTGAGTTCTTCTATATTCTTTCTGATTTTCTGTCTAGTTGTTTCAATTTTTGAGAGATGGATTGTTAAAGTCTCTTACTATAATTTAGGATTTGTCTTTCTCCTTTCAGTCCTATTAGTTTTTGCTACACATATTTTGTAGTTCTGTTATTTGGTGCATATCCATTTGGTACTGCTTTTTTTTTTTGGTGAACCAACCTATTTATCATTATATAATGTTACTGTCTATCTTTGGTAATTTTTTTTGCTTTGAATTCTACTTTATCTGATATTAATAGAGCCACACTTGCTTTCTTTTGATTAAAGTTTGCACGGTATATCTATGTTTTTTCAAGATTTTTTTGATGTGGATCATTTTTTAAGTCCTTATCGAATTTGTTACAGTATTGCTTCTATTTTATGTTTTGGTTTTTTGGCCGCGAGGCATGTGGGATCTTAGCTCCCTGACCAGGGATCGAACCCACACCCCCTGCATTGGAAGGTGAAGTCTTACCCACTGGACCAGCAGGAAAGTCCCTGCATGGTATATCTTTTTCCATACTTTTATTTTCATCCTGTCTTTATTGTTCTGTTTGAAGTGAATTGTAGACAGCACATAGTTGGATCTTGTTTTTTAATCCACTTTCCCAGTCTTTGTCATTTAATTGTTGTATTTAGACCACTTACATTTAGTGTAATTATTGTTGTTAAGTCTTTATTCTGCCATTTTATTTTTTGTTTTCTATTATGTTTTTCATTTTAATTTTTTTGCCATCCTGTAGGTTACCTGAACATTTTTTAGAATTCCATTTGTTTTTGAGTATATCTCTTTGTATAGTTTTTTAAGTGGTTGCTCTAGGTATTGCATTATATGTATAACTTACCACAGTTTACTGATGTTATCTCACAAGTTTGAGTGAACTGCTAACGTCTCTTTACCATCCCCTGTCTGTAATATAATTATCTTCAATATTTCCTTTTCAAACTTCTAGACACATTAGACCACATTAGACAGTGTTATGTTTAATTATGATGTATCTTGAAATGGATTTCTTTGAGCTTATCCCATTTGGGGTTTTCTCAGCTTCTTGAGTCTGTAGGCTTACTGTCTCTTGCCAAATTTGGAAATTTTTAGCTATTTCTTCTTTGAATTTTTTTTTAGCTTCACACAGCCTCTCTTCTTCTAGGACTCTGATGACACAAATTTTGGATCTTTTGTTATTGTCCCATAGGTCCCTGAGGTTCGGTTCACTTTTCTTTTTCAGACTGTTTTCTCTCTGTTGTTCAGACTGGATAATTTCTATTGTTCTGTCTTCTGTTTCACTAATTCTTTCCTCTGTTCTTACCTTTCTGCTGTTGTGCCCATCCACTGAGCTTTTTATTTCAGTTATGGTATTTCTCAGTTCTGAAATTTCCATTTGGTTCTTTTATCTTCTATTTCTTTGATGAGACTTTCTATTTTCTTGTTCAGCCTGCTATTGATATTTTTCATTTAAGTATATTCATAATTGCTCATTAAAGCAATTGGCTGCCTTAAAATCCTTGCTAGCTAATTCCATCATCTCTAACATCTTGGTTTTGGTTTTTACTGATTATCTTACTGAGTTTGACATCTTCTTGGCACTTGGTATGAGAAGTGATTTTCCACTGAAACCTGGACGTTTTATATTATACTATGAGAATCTGCATCTTCTGTTTTAGCTGGGTTTCTCTTACCCTTGTTACTGCCAGGTGGAGGTAGAAGTCCAAGTTCCCCATTTGGCCTCCATTGACATCCAAGTTGAGTGGGGAAGCTCCTTCTTACTGCTGGGTGGGGGTGAGAATACCAGCTTCTTACTGACTCCACTGATGCTCTGGCACATGGCAGTGGTCTTGTTACTACCGGCAATGGTGAAAGTGTTACACCCTCCACTGGGCCTGCTCTGACACCACTCCAGTAGGGAAGGGGTGTGGCACCTTGTTATTATCAGTTGGAGATACAAGTGCAGGTCCCATATGTAGTCTCCGCAAGTGGGAGGGCCTTGTTACTAGCTTGTGAGGATGAAAATCATTGGCCTTAACTGAAAATCCCAGTGTGGGTGTGGGGGTGCCTAGTCATAGCCTCAAGAGGGTGGAAGTCTAGGCTCCCCTTGGCACTTGCCAGCATGGGTGGGGGTTGGCCAGTTTTTTTCCTGTGGTGTTTGGATAGAATAGAGTTGTTACTGTTTCAGAGTTTTCTGGGCTTGCCTGGTCCTTTGGCTAAAGACAGCAGGCTTTTAGGGAGGCATTTCTGGTCTGTTTGGCACTTATGGATTGCCAGCTTCTTTAGCTTCATGTCTGGGAATATAAGGCAAAAAGAATACCCAGGAAATGCACCAATGTGTTGGTGTCATTCCTCAGGTGTTGAGGTGTCTAGCTGGTCTGCCTTTTCAATCATCTTATGTTTGTTGTATATATGATGTCCATGGTTTTTACTTGTACCATTATCTTAGAAGTGGCAGCCTCTTCAGTTTCTTTTTAGTTACTGAATATCTGTTCAGCTTCATAGCATACTTTGAACATGATTGTCCCATTTACTAAGTGGCTGTGGCTTAAATTATTCTTCTCTTTTTTACATGATTCCTGATAATTTGATATTTAATTTTAACTATTTCGTTGTGTATGTATTTTTAATGTTATTGCCCCTAAATCTTTTTTTGTATATAGCTATAAACTGAAAATCTTAGCCAAAGGCCCATTTCCCAGATCTTTTGACCGCTCTACAGAGAGTTAGGTTTGTGTGTAGTGACCATCCCACTACATAAACCCATCCCACTACTAAAACGTAATCCCTAAAGGGGAAAGTAATAATAAATGTTTTCTCATGGCACACTCCTATTCCTAGGAAAACAGCTTAACATACATGCAATAGATGTGTCATAAATGGTTAAAAGCAACTCTTCTTCATCTAGGATATTGTGTATGAAATTATTCCAAAAATGAACTTTTAACTAATCATAGAGGTTTGAGCCGAACCATTTTTACTTACTAAAGTGCCTAGCATGGCATCAGGAAATCATTCCTATTATTGTTAATTTTTTTGTTGGTACCATGTGGTACCAAGGGACAATGTGAGAGCATTGGGCAATGCATGGATTGTTCTGGTTACTCTGTATGTATAAACAGGACACTTGAATTGGTTACTAATTTAACATGTGTGTAGTAGTGGGGACCATTAATTATTTTAATTCATGGAAGTGATTTTCAAGTTAGGTTGGGATATTTTTAAACTGGTGTGCTTTTAAAAATATAGGGCCTTATTTCTATCTACAGCTTTACTATCTTTTACTAGATTTGAACACTGTTCTCCAACTAACTGAGTATTTCTGAGAGAATGGTCATTTTTAATAAGTGTATCTTTCAACATAATCGTTAACTGACTTTTTTTTGGCAGAATCAGAAAACTGATTTGTCACAGATGAAAGAGAGTGAAATAGTAATCAAGTGTTGAGACTCTTAGCCATTGTTTTTTTTGTGTGTGTGTGTGTGTGTGTGTGTGTGTGCATGTGGTATTTGAAAGTGATAAATGATAGACAACTTGCTGGAAATGAAGCAAATGGAAATGTTGATTAGAAATACCTAATAAAACTTTCTATAAAATACTTTGTATTTGCACTGCATTAAAGTCTAAGAAGTGACAAACCTTCTTTTATAGTCTTGCCTATTTTAAACTGATTGTCATTACCTTAAAATGTAACTTGTAGGGTGCAGGTATAGAAATATATCCCGGGAGTAAGTGCACCCTGAGTGACAATGGGATCCATCACTGCAAGGAAGGGATCCTCATTAAGGTGAGCACCTGCTGAGACACCCTCTTTCCAAAGGTCAGAATGGTTTTACCTAAGAAATAATTATGTTTTATTAAATTCCCATGTTGTTCCTGCTGTTTTCTGGTTTTGAAAAGCATAAACAGTATGTAAATTTTAATAGTATCAATAGATGGTGGTTGAAAGTCTCTTGTGAGAATACTTTGTTATCTATAGATCTGCAGAAATGACAAAGGAATGCTGTGTCACTCAGAGCTCAGATTGTGCTACCACGTATTAATAAGCATAGCTTTCTATTTTATTTTTAGAATAGCCTGAAAAAAGTGAGATTTCTAAAGCAGGCAGTGTTGAATGTGACAGTTCCTTAAAATATTTGTCTTCAATGTCACAGGACTTCTTAGATGAACATTATGACATTCCCAAAATAACCATGGTGAATAATGTCATACATAATAATGAAGGTTATGGTGTTGTCTTGGTGAAACCTACAATTTTCTCTGACCTGCAAGAAAATGCCCAAGATGAAACTGAAGGTATGGTATATTTAGTAATTTTCAAAATAAAAACCAGACCTAATTTATTGTATTTCAGCATTAAACTCTGATTAAAGATCTTAATCTTCTTCTCCTCTTTAAAAAAGATAACTAGCATATGCTTAGGCATGGAGATAGAGAAACTCGATAAAGCTATAACATTATGGAATCTTGGAGTGAAAGAAACTTTCAAGGTCAACTAGTCAGCTGGTCAAAGCCTTTGATGTGTGGTTTCTGTGGTCCTGCAGTTCCCTTCTTACCATGCTTGGCTTTCTGTAAATTTATAGAATAAGGATGGGCATATGATAGCAATGGTGGTTCCTGCTGGCATTTGTTAAGGATGGAGGCAGAAAAATGAATGTGCCAGGTTGAAGGCTGCATTTTACTGGAGGGGATCATGGAGTTCACCTCTAGTTTTTATTTGTAAAAGTAAATACCTCCCTGTCAGCTGTCTTTCTTGGCAGCAAAGCTGATCTAACACAGTGGGAAGTTTATGAATTTCAAGCCATGACCCTGATTACTATGAAATCTCAGTCATGGAGAAGGATTGTGCATTGGCATAGGTGAGGAAAGTTTAAAGGATGATGAGTAGTCCTTGTCATCCTTCAGGATCCACTCCAGCTATCTGGTAGTTCTTTTTCTCCTCACCGTTCTGTAGGTCAGAAGTTATGGTGAGCTTGGCTGGGTTATCTGCTTAGAGTCTCACAGGGTGAAAGAGGTATCAGCTGGGCGGGGCCCTTATCTGAAAGCTCTGGGGCGAGAATCTGCTTCCAAATTCCTTTATGTTGTCGGCAGAATCAATTTCCTTGAGGTCATAAGACAGAGGTCTCTACTTTTTTTGTTGGCTGTTGGCTGAGGATTGCTCTCAGCTCGTAGGGACCACTCTTGGGTCCTTGCCCCATAACCCCCTCCATTTCAGTAATAGAAGACCTCCCTCAAAGCAGATCTCTCCTGCTTCAAATCTTTTTCATGTTCTGAATCTCTTTATGCTTTTCTCTTCTTCATCCAGCCAGGGAAAACATTGCTATTAAAGGGTTCATATGATTAGGTTACGTATACCTGAGTTATCAACTGATTAGTAACCTTAATTACATCTGCAAGGTCCTTTTGCCATTTAACAGTTATGAAAGTAACACCAAGTGGCAGATGGCCCTGCATCACGGGGCCATCTAGAATTTTGCCATCACAGGCAGTCACTTATAAAGCTGCTAGATTGGGAGTTCCTTTAGGGAAAATAGCAGTTTTATTTATCTTTGCATCTAGCTTCTAATACAGGGCTTAGTAAATATCCAGGAGGGGCCTGTTGAGTAGATGAGATCTAGGATAAAAAGAGAAAATTCAAAATTGGTAATCTTGTATTAGGGTCAGGAGACCTTGAAGACTAAGACACCTGCTTGTTGAGATACTTATGGCAGAGAGTTTGTGAAGTCCAGTCAGATGACAGCTGGAATCCTTAACAGAAAAAACTTGAAAGCTCTGATAGACTGTAGAAATACATGTTTTAGTTGGGTTAGTTTGTATATTTAACTCTATTTGTTATAATTTGTTTGTTTCTTCAGGAAATGAAACATTTAAAGTTCAGACAAGTGGAGAGGCAGATGTAGCTGAAAGAGTGGATCTAGAAGAGCTGATTGAATGTGCAACTGGTAAAATGGAGCTTTATGCGAGAGCTGATGTTTCTGAGCAAGTCGAAGGCAATTGTGAAATTGTAAATGAACTAGTTGCTGCCTCCACACAAAAAGGCCAGTTGAAGAAGAAAAGGTTGAGTGAACTGGGGATCACACAAGCTGATGACAACTTAATGTCACAGGAGATGTTTGTTTCAATTGTGGGGAACCAGTTCAAGTGGAATGGGAAGGGGAGTTTTGGCACATTTCTCTTCTGACCACTGTGATGTAAATAGATAGCAAAATATTGGATTTTGCACATGCTGCACCCAAGAATCACTGCTGCTATCATACTTTGCTTCATGTCTATATTTTGTATCTGATATATTCGATTGGGTTTGAGTGAAACAGATTTATTTCTGTCTGCAGGTGTTGCACATAAAACACTCTCTTTATAAAGAAGGTCATAAAAACATAAAATAGAAAATATTTGGAGATTTCTTATCTAGAAAGTCTTGCTTTTTCAAACACATAGTTCTCATATTAAGTCTATTAATAACTTTCTAGTATAAATACACTTTAGCACTTCAAAGAGGAGGAACAAAGGCAGGGAATGCAAGATGAGCGCACAGAAACGCAATAGGCATCAATGTGCAGTATTCTTATAGTTGTCTTTTTAATCCCAGTTATAGTGAGTCTGATATCCATGCTTTATTTGCATAATACTTGTCTTAAAAGCTTTTATGATTGGGAGGTTATCTCCCTTTATCAGGCTTATTATTGAGAATCTGAGTGGGAATGCCTTTTTATGTTGAACTATGTAATCATCAAAACAGTAATAGCATAGCAGGTTTGAAACAGAAATGAAACATGTTATTCAGAGCCAATGCATACATAGAGCATTTTCACTACTGCTGAATATGAGTGATTAAAAAGAAGGTGATTTTCTTTCACCAGCAGTATTCTGATCAAATTTCTTACATAGTCAAAATGATTACCTATACAACCTGTATCAGCTCTGTGTTCTTGATATCATGTTGTAAAATACAGCTTTTAAAAGTATTTATGTTTTTAAAAAGTATATGTGACATTAAAATTCCTACTGATTAAAATTATAATGATGAAATAATAAATTGAATCTTGGTATATTTTTCCAACTGCATTATGGGCCATAGTGCCTGTGTAGCATGTGTGATCCTTTGAAATACATACAATATTTTGATATCTTTTTAGTGTTTCAGAGTATTAAAATTTTTCCCCAATCAAGTCATTTCTTAAATTTGAATAAATTATAATTTTATTTTTCAGATGCTACTAAATGTGGAAGGATTTATGTTAGATTTTTTTGTTTGACCATTGAAAGGCATTTTTCTTTTACTCTTGAAATCCTGTTGCAAAAGTAATGCTAATTAATTCTGCATCAACTTGAGCCAAATACTTATTTAAAAACCATTTATTCAACTTTAAAAAATCAAATTGGTTTTCCAATTAAATTTCCTTTTTATCTTAGATTTTAGACTTTGTATATTCTCTTGTAACTTGCTAGAGTATCAAGAGAATGACAAGTAACTAGGTAAGTTACTTATTGTTCCTTATTATAGGATGATGGTTTTTCAGATTTCATTTCTATCTTAGTTTAAATCTAATCTTACATTAATTTTTATTCAAATTATAAACTATTAGTGAATAGGCCTAGTGTATTCTTATTTAAGTCACATAGAGTACTTTTGCTTATTGGGGAGAGTTGAGCATCTCAGATGACTTAGTCCATGGAGTATAGAGGGAGCCCTGGAGGGATGTGGATTTGACAGTTGAGGTGAAAACACTGACATGGAAAAAATATTTACTTGAGTTTTAAGTATTAACGTATAGTAAAATCTGCTCTTCTGGGTCTTGTGACTTGTTTACATAGGGCTTGTCTATTACAAGATTATAAAAATATTTTATATTATCTCCTAGTACAAGTAGGCTTGTTTAAATTCACATTTCTAATCCATCTGTAATTTGGTTTTATGTGTAATATGGTGTAGAACTCTTTTTCTCTAAATGGTTAGCAAGTTCTCTTGATATTGTCTATTGAATAGTTCATTTTTTCCCCACTTAACCGGAATCGTGCTGAATTCCCGTGTTTGCCTACAGTTGACCCTCTGGCTTAAAAACTCCTGTCTGATAATCTCCAGCTAAATGTATATTCTATTACTAGGATCCAGCTCACTAGCACTCAATCACATTTGACTAGAAAAAATGTTTTCTAGCCATCCTGCATTGTAGTAAGTGGTTTTTCCTCCTAGTGACTTGAGGAAAATGTAGCCTCACTTCCATTCCATTCTTATTTTTCAAAACCTTCTTGGCTATTGAGCTGCTTTTTTTTAATTATTATTACCATTTATCAGCTTTTTTGATATAATAAAAAATCATCAATTTTAAGTCTACAATTCTGAGTCTTGACAAATATATATAGTTGTGTAACTACTACCACAAACACAATATTGAAAATTTCTATCATCTTTAAAAGTTCTCATTTTTCTTTGCAGTCAATCCCCCCCTCCCCAACCTTGGACCCTGGCAACCTCTGATCTGCTTTCAGTCACCATAGTTTTGCCTTTTCTAGAATTACATATAAAAAGAATGACTCATTAAATAGTTTTTTGTGTCCATCTTCTTAAGCTTAGTATAATGCTCTTAAAATACATCTATGTTGTTTCCTGTGTCAGTAGTTTGTTTTTATTGCTGAGTAGTTTTCCATTGTGTGGATATTGAGTATTGTGTATTCATTCACCCATTGATGGGCCCCATGGGTTGTTTATGAATAAAGTTGCTAAGAATATTTGGGTAAAGGTTTTTGTCTGAACATATTGTTTTTATTTCTCTGGTGGTAAATACCTGTGAGTGAGATTGCTGAGCTGTATAGTAAGTTCACATTTTACTTTATTAGAAAGTTCCAAATTGTCTTCCAAAGTGGCTATCCCATTTTGCTTTCCTACCAGCAGTGTATGAGAATTCTAGTTGCTCTACATCCTTGGTAACACTTGATATTGTCATTCTTTTAAGTATTCTAATGGATGTGCAGTGATAGCTCACTGTGTTTTTAATTTGCATTTCCCGTATGATTAATGATGTTTAGCATCTTTTCATGTGCTTGTTTGCCATTTCTATATCTTTGGTGAAGTGTCTATTCAAATCTTTAGCCTATTTTAGTCCCCCCAAATCAGGTTGTTGTATTGAGTTGTAAGGTTTGTGTGTATTTTTTTTAAAATTCTGGGTGCGAGTTTTTAATCAAATATATATTTTGCAAATATTTCCTTTCGGCCTGTGGCTTGGGTTTTAATTTCTTAACAGTACCATTTAAGAAGCAGAAGTTTAAATTTTGATCAAGTCCAGTTTATCAATTTTTTTTTTTATGGCTTGTGCTTTTTACGTCTTATCTGAAAATCTTGTTTTCTCTTTTCCTACCTTCTTTTGGATTGAGGGTTTTAATTTATTTTAAATGGATCCATTTTACATCTACCCTTGACTTATTATATATACATATATATATATATAATATATATTATATATATTATATATTTTATAGTTTTGCTTCAGGGCAGTAGTTCTCAACCAGAAGCAAGTTTGGTCCCCTATCCCCATCCCAAAAGGACATTTGCCAAAGTCTAGAGACATTTTTGGTTGTCACAACTGGGAGTGAGGTGCTAATGGTATTAGGTAGAGGCCAGGGATGCCACTAAACATCTTACAATGCACAGGACTACCCTCACATCTGGAATGACATTTTGGCCAAAAATGTCAATTGTGCCAAGATTGGCTCCTGCTCCACGTCAGGGCTTGGCAACTTTTTCTGTAAAGAATCAGAGAGTAAATATTTTATGCTTTTTATGACACACATGGTCTCATATTTCCTTCTACCCACCCCGTTCCAAAATGTAAAAAAATTCTTAGCTTCTGAACTGCACAAAAATAAGTAACAAGATGGATTTGGCCTATGGCCTGAATTTGCTGACCCCTGCTCTAGAGTTTACAATAGACATAAACTACCTTCAAATATTTTATCACCTTATATGTAAGGTCCATTTTCTCTTCTATCCTTTGTACTATTGTTGTCAAACATGTTACTCTAACATATGTTATAAGCCCCTCAATATTTTACGTCATTTTTGCCTTAAACCATTAGCCTTCAGAAAGATTTTAAAATGTATCTTTTATATTTATTAACGTATGGACCATTTCTGGTACTCTTCATTCTTCATTGTATAGATCCAAATTTCTATTTGGTATCATATTCCACCTGAATAACTTTCTTTATCATTTCTTTTGGTATAGGTCTGCTGACAATGAATTCTTCTAGATATTGTTAGTCTGAAAATGCCTTTATTTTGTCTTCAATTTTGAAAGATGACTTTTTGCTGCTTAGAGAATTCTAAATTTACCGTGTATCTCAGTATTTAAAGATGTTGTTCCACTGTCATTTTGCTTACATAGTTTCTGACAAGCAGCCAGTTTTTAAGATTTTATCTCTGGTTATCAGCAATTTCATTATCCTGTATATTTGTATGGATTTCTTTGTTTATTCTGCATGGAGTTCATTGTACTTCTTCATTGTGTGAGTTTATTTTTTCAGATGATTTTTCTGTTCTACTCTCTCTCATCTCTCTTTCCTTGACTCTAATTACACGCATGTTACTCTGGGGTTTTTTTGTCCCTAAGGTCACTGATGCATTATTCATTTTTCAGTTTTTTGTTTATGTGTTTCAGTTTGGATAGTTTCTATTGCTATGTCTTCAAGTTTACTAAAATTTTCTTCCGCACAGTTTAAACTGCTGTTAATCTCACCCAATGAATTGTTCATTTCAGATATTATATTTTTTAAATCCCAAGATGGTTTTTTGGGGGGACTCTTTATAACATCTTTCCTTTCTCTCTTCAACATGATTGTATTTACTCCTACTTCCTTGATCATATAGGACATATTTATAATACCTATTGTAATATCCTTATTTGATAGCTTTATCACCTCTGTTGCTTCTGTGTCTGTTTCTATTGATTGATTTTTCTCTTGATTATGCGTCATATTTTCCTGTTTCTTTGCTGGCTGCTTATTTCTTTTTGTTTGTTTGTTTGTTTGTTTTTTGTGGTACGCGGGCCTCTCACTGTTGTGGTCTCTCCCGTTGCGGAGCACAGGCTCTGGACGCGCAGGCTCAGCGGCCATAGCTCACGGGCCTAGCCGCTCCACAGCATGTGGGATCTTCCCAGACCGGGGCACGAACCCGTGTCCCCTGCATCGGCAGGCGGACTCTCAACCACTGTGCCACCAGGGAAGCCCTGGCTGCTTATTTCTGACTGGATGCTAGTCATCATGAATTTTATGTTATTGCTGTAATTTGTTTTAGTCCTTTAAAATGTTGGGGTTTTTTTTTTTCCTGGAATGCAGTTACTTGGAATCAGTTGAATCCTTTCAATGTTTGCTCTTAAGCTCTGTTTGAGCAGCCTATAGTCTAGGGCTAATTTATACTTCCCTTCCCCTTTCTAGAAATCTATCTGGTGCCCCATGTATTTTGAGGTCTTTTCACTCTGGCTGGTAGGAATGAAGTTTTTCCTGCTCGTTCTTTTCTGGTGACCCTTTCCACAGCCTTGCACAGTTTCTTCTCACACATATGCAGGTTGGTACTCAACCAGTACTCAAGGAGACCCACTGCAGGTTTCTGAAGCTCTCTTTCTGTGCATCTCCCTTCTCTAGTACTCTGCATTGCAAATTCTGGGTGCCTTGGCCTCTAAACTCAAATTTCTGTTTCCTTACCTTAGTGAAGCAACTGTGCTCTGTTCCCCCTCCCTGTACTGAAGCCTGGAAACTGCCTCCAGGCAGTAAGCTGCTATAATTTTGTTTCCCTTCTCAGGTATCACAGTACTGTGTTACCTGTTGTCTGATGTCAGGAAAACCATTGTCTCATGTGTTTTGTCCAGTTTTCTAGTTATTTAAGGCAGGAGGGTAAATCTGAAACTTGTTAGTTAATCTTGACTAGAAGTGAAATTCTTCTTGAATCCTCCAGGTTGGAACCATTTCCAAAGGAAATGGGGGTCTCTATGTTAGAACCGGTTGGTAACCAGGTCAAATTTCTGAGTTTCTCTAGCTTATTTCTGTTGAAATCTTTACTAGACTGGTTGGTATTTGACCATAAAAACATTTTTGGCACACTTAAATAAAGGGGAGTGTGGGTGGGGTGGTGTCACAGGCCATTAACTTTTTCGGTTGAACACATTCACATTCTAGAATCTTAGCCAACCCTAATTTGGTTTGCTCACATCCAGAATTAGGAGTTTTCTGCATTCAGACTTATTTGTGTGGGTGAGGTCAAGGCTGATTGGTAAATAAAATCCTGTCTTATTAAGAAGCATGTGTGAGCTTACCATGCATGCATGCTTTTGGAGTTCAGCTTTTACTGCCTTCAGGCCAGGTGGGCTGACAACTTTCTCACTGAAATAATCTTGGTGTAAAGCTCTTTAAAGGCCATTTTGAATAAAATTGGACCAATTTAGCAAGCAATTAAAAACTAATTAGAATCTTTGCATTATTTTCATGTGATGCATTGCAGTTACTTGTGAATGTTCCTGCAAAATCAAGTATCCCTAATTTATAGTTGGTCCTTGAGCTAGAGGCAGCTTTCCTAGGTGATAGCTGGTGATATTTTCCATCAAGACTTTTAGGAATTCACATACTGTTTTATTTTAGATTGCTCAAAAACTTTCTGAAGGTGTTAGTCATATTAACATTAATGTGGCTTTTGGTACATTAATAAAATGCTCCTGCACTTAGCTTTTCGTCAGTGCTTACAAGGTACCAAATGAGCTGTAAGGAAGATGAGCAGACAGTTTAACACTTTCTAAAGTAATATTAAGCTTTATAGCACTAGAAATCTATTTAATTCCCTTTCATTGCTTCTAAAATGCATTTCAAATCTGTTGTCATTGGTAAAATGCTCAGAGACATAGGAGAATTATTTTTGACTTGGTGTTTATATCTAAAATTTGCTAGTGAGACAAATCCTCTCCAGTGCTAGAGGAAATTAACATTTTGGCTTTTCAACATAGTTATCGATTAGGTTAGAGTTTACAGTTCCCTGGAGGCTTTCAATTTTATGGGTTTAGAAAGGCTAACAGATTTCATACTCCTTGGTTTTGGAAAGTCACATTGTCTTGGTCACAGAGTTTTCCTCTAAACCCAATTTTCTGTTCTTTTAAATAACCATTTTGTTAAGCCAAGTCTCTGTAATTACGTAGATGTTGTCCCTTAATTTGAAAAGCAGAATCAATGGCTGTAATTCTCTTTTTAATCAGTGAAAAACGCATTTGTCTAGGCTGTAATTGACTATTCAGCAATTGATAAGGGAGGGTTCTGGCTCTGTGGAATGTAATACCTAATTTGCTGATGGCATTATGCTGGGATGAGGGGAGAGAGCAAATGTGCTCTGCAGAACACTGCCACCTAAAAGCTTTTCTGGAGGGGAGGCTGATATGCACTAGTAATGTTAGATAAGTGCTTACACTATGAAATCAACTGCATAATGTCACATGGAAAGATCTGAGAATATTAAAGCAAATATTGACAATAGTAAAGCCAAGTCATTTTTTCCAAGACAGAAATGTTGGTCTACAGGTATTTTTCTGTAACATGTGTTAGGGCATCTAGGTACTTGAGGAAAGAGATTGGGTCTTTTCCGCATCCAATTTTTGAAGATGTTAAGGATGTAGGAAATGGCAGGAGTATAGGAGGCTCTCAGAAGATACTATTTTAGAGATCATGGAAATGTATGAATATCTCATGTTTATCCAGCACTTTTGCTTCTAGAGAGTCTAAGGGTAATTTCCACAGGACATGGAGGTGAAATTATTTCAAGTTCAGCACTCATGGTGTTGGTTGTGAATGCATGTGAGTCTGAGTCTTCCAGTATTGCCCAGCCATTTCTAGAGACCAAGCATGTAGGGTCATTATTTCAGCCCCTTTATGTTGTTTTTTCCATGCCGGCTCTGTAAGATAACAAGGCTAGAGTACTAGAGGATGATTCTCAGCACTTAGCTGCACATTAGAGTCACTTGGTGCACTTAAAAAAAACCTTATGGGGGACTTCCCTGGTGGCACAGTGGTTAAGAATCTGCCTGCCAATGCAGGGGACACGGGTTCGATCCCTGGTCCAGGAAGATCCCACATGCCACGGTGCATCTAAGCCCGTGAGCCACAACTACTGAGCCCGCATGCCACAACCACTGAAGCTCATGCGCCTAGAGCCCGTGCTCCACAACAAGAGAAGCCACTGCAATGAGAAGTCCTCTCACTGCATCAGAGAGTAGACCCTGCTCGCCGCAACTAGAGAAAGCCCATGTACAGCAATGAAGACCCAACACAGCCAAAAATAATATAAATAAATAAATAAATTAATTAAAGAAAAACACCTTATGCATAGGCACCCCCACCCTCTCAAGATTCTGAAGTAACTGGTCTAAATCAGTTCCGGCATAGGTAATTTAAAAGAAAACATCTGTTACATTACTGCCTGGTGGTCATGTATGCAAGAAAGCCCAGAACTCTAAATGTCTAGAGTCGTGAAAATTCCTTTTACTTGACTTCTGCCACCAACTACCCATGTGACCTTGAACATCTGAATAACCCACCTGAACGTTTTCTGACTTGAGAAATAGGAATAATACAGCTTTGCCGACGTGCTTTAAGTTAATTTCAGAAGCGTTCCTTACTGTCCAAGTCTCTTAGCTAAGTATTAATATGATAATGTCTGAGTATTCATCCAGTGACTTATATGGAGAGCGCTGTATGTAAGGCATCCTGCTGGGCATTGTGGGAGAGTGAAGGATGTGTAAGATCCAGCTCCTGCACTCAAGGAACTTGGGTAGGTGGGGAAACACCTAGAAAGAGGTCCCATAGAATCTCACACTGTGGCAAATGATCAATCAAGGTATATAGAGGAGAGAGCGCTGTAGACTGGGTGGTAGGGTGACCAACTCATCCGGTTTAACAGCGACTTTCCTGGTTCTAGAACTGAAAGTTCCATGTCCTCGGAAAGCCTGCTGTCATCCTACAGTGTTTAAGGCTTAGCAGTGATTGGAGTGTGTCTTGGAGGGGCATTTTAGGTGGTGGTAAAAATAATAATTGCCTCTCTATTAATTCTCAACATACACCCCTGTTACAACCCAGCAATTTTTTCCCAGCTATATAGAACCACAAGAAATGGGTTCATAGCAGTGTTACCAACCAGGGTTCTTGGGCTTCCTTAATCAACAGAAATTGATAAGGGACCAGGCAAGGGTTTACTGGGGTCCCTGCTGCAGCAGGGGGTAGTGAAAACAAGTAACATGTTTCCTTGCTCACTCCTGAGGGGGGGCAAGCTCATTTCTTATATGGGGTCGAGGGTAGGGGCAGGTCCAGGGGCGGGCCAGAAGGATGGCTTAGGTGGTTTGCCCGCCCCTTTGGTAGTGGTGTGTGCAGGGGCATGCTAAAACCTGCTTTTGCTCCCAACACCCTGCTTTTGCTCCCAACACCCTGCTTTTGCTCCTGGCTTTTCAGAAGTGGCGGTTGGGATTTTTGGTCTTTTTGTATCTTATTGTCCCATAATTTGCCCCTACTGGGCATGCAGGCAGTTACTTTTAGTCCCTTATAATTTCTTTGTATTCTGTTGATCAAGGAGATGTTTGTCCACGTACAAGCACTGCAGCAAAGGGTCCCAGGTCCCAGCCTGTGTCAGCAGCATGGCTCATACTAAGCCCCAAATTGCAGACAACCCAAATGTCTACCAACAGGAGAATGGATAGGTAATTGTGGTATTTTCACAACCCAGACTAGTACATACAACATGGGTGAATTTCTCAGACATAATGTTGGGTGAAAGAAGCCAGACATATAAAATAGCAGAATTTATATGATTCTATTTATAGGAAGCTTAAAAAAAGGCAAACCTATTTTATATGATAGAAGAAAGAGCAACTGATTACCTTTAGTAGGGGCTATTGAGAAGGGAATTTGAGGGAGAACTGGTATGCTGGAGAGATTCCTTCTCTTGATCTGGTTAGTGGTTACATTGGATATATGTGTGTGTGTTTGTGTGTGTGTGTGTGTGTGTGTGTGTGTGTGTGTGTGTATTCATTCAAACTTCATCTAGGATTTGTGCACTTTACTAAACATGGTTTCTCAAAAAAATTTTTTTCTTTTTTAAAAAATTTATTCATTTTTTATACAGCAGTTTCTTATTAGTTATCTATTTTATACATATTAGTGTATATATGTCAATCCCAATCTCCCAATTATTCCACCGCCATCACTGCCCCCCCCTTTCCTCCTCTGGTGTCCATACGTTTGTTCTCTGCATCTGTGTCTCTAATTTTGCCTTGCAAACCCGTTCATCTGTACCATTTTTCTAGATTCCACATATATGCATTAGTATATGATATTTGTTTTTCTCTTTCTGACTTACTTCACTCTGTATGACAGTCTTTATGTCCATCCACATCTCTACAAATAACCCAATTTCATTCCTTTTTATGGCTGAGTAATATTCCGTTGTATATATGCACCACATCTTCTTTATCCATTCGTCTGTTGATGGGCATTTAGGTTGCTGCCTTGACCTGGCTATTGTAAATAGTGCTTCAATGAACATTGGGGTGTATGCGTCTTTTTGAATTATGGTTTTCTCTGGGTATATGCCCAATAGTGGGATTTCTGGGTCATATGGTAATTCTATATTTAGTTTTTTAAGGAAGCTCCACACTGTTCTCCATAGTGGCTGTATCAATTTACATTCCCACCAACAGTGCAAGAGGGTTCCCTTTTCTCCACATCCTCTCCAGCATTTGTTGTTTGTAGATTTTCTGATGATGCCCATTCTAACTGGTTTGAGGTGATACCTCGTTGTAGTTTTGATTTGCATTTCTCTAGTAATTAGTGATGTTGAGCAACTTTTCATTTGCCTTTTGGCCATCTGTATGTCTTCTTTGGAAAAATGTCTGTTTAGGTCTCCTGCCCATTTTTTAATTGGTTTTTTTTTTTTAATATTGAGCTGCATGAGCTGTTTATATATTTTGGAAGTTAATCCTTTGTCCTTTGATTCGTTTGCAAATATTTTCTCCCATTCTGAGGGTTGTCTTTTCGTCTTGTTTATAGTTTTCTTTGCTGTGCCAACGCTTTTAAGTTTCATTAGGTCCCATTTGTTTATTTTTGTTTTTATTTCCATTTCTCTAGGAGGTGGGTCAAAAAAGACCTTGCTGTGATTTATGTCAAAGAGTGTTCTTCCTAGGGGCTTCCCTGGTGGTACAGTGGTTAAGAATCTGCCTGCCAATGCAGGGGACATGGGTTCAGGTCTGGGAAAATCCCACATGCCGCAGAGCAATGAAGCCAGTGCACCACAACTACTGAGCCTGTGCTCTAGAGCCTGTGAGCCACAACTACTGAACCCACATGCAACAACTACTGAAGCCTGCGCACCTAGTGCCCATGCTTTGCAACAAGAGAAGCCACCGCAATGAGAAGCCCGCACACCACAACGAAGAGTAGCCCCCGCTCGCCGCAACTAGAGAAAGCCCGCACACAGCAACGAAGACCCAACACAACCCAAACTAAAAGTAAATAAATTTATTATTATTTTTTAAAGTGTTCTTAGGTTTTCCTCTAAGAGTTTCGTAGTGTCCGGTCTTACATTTAGGTCTTTAATCCATTTTGAGTTTATTTTTGTGTATGGTGTTAGGAAGTGTTCTAATTTCATTCTTTTACATGTAGTTGTCTAGCTTTCCCAGCACCACTTATTGAAGGGACTGTCATTTCTCCATTGTATATCCTTGCCTCCTTTGTCATAGATTAGTTGACCATAGGTGTGTGGGTTTATCTCTGGGCTTTCTATCCTGTTCCATTGATCTATATTTCTGTTTTTCTGCCAGTACCATATTTTCTTGATTACTGTAGCTCTGTAGTATAATCTGAAGTCAGGGAGTCTGATTCCTGCAGCTCCGTTTTTTTCAATCAAGATTGCTTTGGCTATTCAGGGTCTTTTTTGTCTCCATACAAAATTTTAAGATTTTTTATTCTAGCTCTGTAAAAAATGCCATTGGTAATTTGATAGGGATTGCATTGAATCTGTAGATTGCTTTGGGTAGTATAGTCATTTTCACAATGTTGATTCTTCCAATTCAAGAATATGATATATCTTTCCATCTGTTTGTGTCATCTTTGCTTTCTTTCATCAGTGTCTTATAGTTTTCTGAGTAAAGGTCTTTTAACTCCTTAGGTAGGTTTATTCCTAGGTATTTTATTCTTTTTGTTGCAATGGTGAATGGGATTGTTTCCTTAATTTCTCTTTCTGATCTTTCGTTGTTAGTGTATAGGGATGCAAGTGATTTCTGTGCATTAATTTTGTATCCTGAAACTTTACCACATTCATTGATTAGCTATAGTACTTTTCTGGTGGCATCTTTAGGATTATCTATGTATAGTATTATGTCATCTGCAAACAGTGACAGTTTTACTTCTTCTTTTCCAATTTGTATTCCTTTTATTTCTTTTTCTTCTCTGATTGCCATGGCTAGGACTTCCAAAACTATGTTGTATAACAGTGGTGAGAGTGGACATCCTTGATTTTAGAGGAAATGCTTTCAGTTTTTCACCATTGAGAATGATGTTTGCTGTGCGTTTGTCATATATGGCCTTTATTATGTTGAGGTAGGTTCCCTCTATGCCCACTTTCTGAGGGCTTTTATCATAAATGGGTGTTGAATTTTGTTGAAAGCTTTTTCCGTATCTATTGAGATGATCGTATGGTTTTTATTCTTCAATTTGTTAATATGGTGTTTCACATTGATTGATTTATGTATATTGAAGAATCCTTGCATCCCTGGGATAAATCCCACTTGATTGTGGTGTATGATCCTTTTAATGTGTTATTGGATTCTGTTTACTAGCATTGTGTTGAGTATTTTTGCATCTATATTCATCAGTGATATTGGTCTGTAATTTTCTATTTTTGTAGTATCTTTGTCTGGTTTTGGTATCAGGGTGATGGTGGCCTCATAGAATGAGTTTGGGAGTGTTCATTCCTCTGCAATTTTTTGGATGAATTTGAGAAGGATGGGTGTTAATTCTTCTCTAAATGTTTGATAGAATTCACCTGTGAAGCCATCTGGTCCTGGACTTTTGTTTGTTGGAAGATTTTTAGTCACAGTTTCAATTTCATTACTTGTGATTGGTCTGTTCATATTTTCTATTTCTTCCTGGTTCAGTCTTAGAAGTTTCTAAGAATTTGTCCATTTCTTCCAGGTTGTCCATTTTATTGGCATAGAGTTGCTTGTAGTAGTCTCTTATGATGCTTTGTATTTCTGGGGTGTCCGTTGTAACTTCTTTTTCATTTCTAATTTTATTGATTTGAGTCCTCTCCCTCTTTTTCTTGATGAGTCTGGCTAAGACGAGAAGACTCATCTTCTCAAAGAACCAGCTTTTAGTTTTATTGATCTTTGCTATTGTTTCCTTTGTTTCTATTTCATTTATTTCTGCTCTGATCTTTATGATTTCTTTCCTTCTACTAACTTTGGGTTTTGTTTGTTCTTCTTTCTCTAGCTCCTTTAAGTGTAAGGTTAAATTGTTTATTTGAGATTTTTCTTGTTTCTTGAGGTAGGGTTGTATTGCTATAACCTTCCCTCCTAGAACTGCTTTTGCCGTGTCCCATAGGTTTTGGAGAGTCGTGTTTTCTTTGTCATTTGTCTCTAGGTATTTTTTGATTTCCTCTTTGATTTCTCCCATGGTTTCTAAGTTATTTAGTAATGTATTGTTTAGCCTCCATGTGTTTTTTTTTTACATTTTTTCCCCTGTAATTGATTTCTAATCTCATAGTGTTGTGGTTGGAAAAGACGCTTGATATGATTTCAATTTTCTTAAATTTACTGAGGCTTGATTTATGACCCAGGATGTGATCTTTCCTGGAGAATGTTCCATGTGCACTTGAGAACAAACTGTAATCTGCTGTTTTCGGATGGAATGTCCTATAAATAGCAATTAAATCTATCTGGTCTATTGTGTCATTTAAAGCTTGTGTTTCCTTATTAATTTTCTGCCTAGTTGATCTGTCCACTGGTGTAAGTCAGGCGTTAAAGTCCCCCACTATTGTTGTGCTACTGTCGATTTCCTCTTTTTTTTTTTTTTTTTTTTTTTTGCGGTACGCAGGCCTCTCACTGTTGTGGCCTCTCCAATTGTGGAGCACAGGCTCCGAACGCGCAGGCTCAGCGGCCATGACTTATGTGCCCAGCCGCTCCACGGCATGTGGGATCTTCCCGGACCGGAGCACGAACCCGTGTCCCCTGCATTGGTAGACAGACTCTCAACCACTGCGCCACCAGGGAAGCCCCAGATTTCCTCTTTTTTAGGTGTTAGCATTTGCTTTATGTATTGTGGTGCTCCTATGTTGGGTACATGTATATTTATTAATGTTATATCTTCTTCTTGGATTGGTCCCTTGATCATTATATAGTGTCCTTCTTTGTCTTTTGTAATAGTCATTATTTAAAAGTCTATTTTATCTGATATGAATATTGCTTCTCCAGTTTTCTTTTGATTTCCATTTGCATGGAATATCTTTTTCCATCCCCTCACTTTCAGTCTGTATGTGTCCCTAGGTCTGAAGTGGGTCTCTTGTAGACAGCATATATATGGGTCTTGTTTTTGTATCCATTCAGCGAGCCTGTGTCTTTTTGGTTGCAGTATTTAATCCATTTACATTTAAGGTAATTATTGATATGTATGTTCCTATTACCATTTTCTAAATTGTTTCGGGTTTGTTTTTGTAGGTCTTTTTCTTCTCTTGTGTTTCCCACTTAGAGAAGTTCCTTTAGCATTTGTTGTAGAGCTGGTTCGGTGGTGCTGAATTCTCTTAGCTTTTGTTTGTCTTTAAAGCTTTTGATTTCTCCATCAAATCTCAATGAGATCTTTGCTGGGTGGAGTAATCTTGGTTGTAGGTTCTTCCCTTTCATCACTTTAAATATATCATGCCACTCCCTTCTGGCTTGTAGAGTTTCTGCTGAGAAATCAGCTGTTAACCTTATGGGAGTTCCCTTGTATGCTATTTGTCATTTTTCCCTTGTTGCTTTTAATAATTTTTCTTTGTCTTTACTTTTTGTCGGTTTGATTACTATGTGTCTTGGTGTGTTTCTCCTTGGGTTTATCCTGCCTGGGACTCTCTGTGCTTCCTGGACTTGGGTGGCTATTTCCTTTCCCATGTTAGGGAAGTTTTCAACTATAATCTCTTCAAATATTTTCTCGGGTCCTTTCTCTCTCTCTTCTCCTTCTATGACCCCTATAATGTGAATGTTGGTGTGTTTAATGTTGTCCCAGAAGTCTCTTAGGCTGTCTTCATTTCTTTTCATTCTTTTTTCTTTATTCTCTCTTGCAGCATGAATTCCACCATTCTGTCTTCCAGGTCACTTATCTGTTGTTCTGCCTCAGTTATTCTGCTATTGATTCCTTTCAGTGTATTTTTCATTTGCGTTATTGTATTGTTCATCTGTTTGTTTGTTCTTTAATTTTTCTGGGTGTTTTTTCTTTAATTCTTCTAGGTCTTTGTCAAACATTTCTTGCATCTTCTCGACCTTTGCCTCCATTCTTTTTCTGAGGTCCTGGGTCATCTTTACTCTCATTATTCTGAATTCTTTCTCTGTAAGGTTGCCTATCTCCAGTTCATTTAGTTGTTTTTCTGGGGTTTTATCTTGTTCCTTCATCTGGTACATAGCTCTCTGTCTCTTCTTCTTGTCTATTTTTCTGTGAATGTGGTTTTTGTTCCACAGGCTGCAGAACTGTAGTTCTTGCTTCTGCTGTCTGCCCTCTGGTGGATGAGGCTATCTAAGATGCTTGTGCAAGCTTCCTGATGGGAGGGACTGGTGGTGGGCAGAGCTCAGTAAAACTTTAATCTGCTTGTCTGCTGATGGGTGGGGCTGAGTTCCTTCCCTGTTGGTTGTTTGTCCTGCGGTGACCCAGTGCAGAGCCCACAGTCTCCTTGGTGGGGCTAATGGCAGACTCTGGGAGGGCTCACGCCAAGGAGTACTTCCTAGAACTTCTGCTGCCAGTGTCCTTGTCCCCGCCTTGAACCACAGCTGCCCCCTGCCTCTGCAGGAGACCCTCCAACACTAGCAGGTAGGTCTGGTTCAATCCCCTCTGGGGTCACTGCTCCTTCCCCCTGAGTTCTGATGTGCATACGACTTTGTGTGTGCCCTCCAAGAGTGGAGCCTCTGTTTCTCCCAGTCCTGTTGAAGTCCTGCAATCAAATCCCTTGAGGCTTCAAAGTCTGATTCTCTGGGGATTCCTCCTCCTGTTGCTGGACCTCCAGGTTGGGAAGCCTGACATGGGGCTCAGAACCTTCACTCCAATGGGTGGACTTCTGTGGTATAATTGTTCTCCAGTTTGTGAGGCACCCACCCAGCGGTTATGGGATTTGATTTTACTGTGATTGTGTCCCTCCTACCATCTCAGTGCAGCTTCTCCTTTGTCTCTGGATGTGGGGTATCTTTTTTGGTGAGTTCTAGTGCCTTCCTGTCGATGATTGTTCAGCAGTTAGTTGTGATTCTGGTGTTCTCGCAAGAGGGAGTGAATGAACGTCCTTCTACTACGCCATATTGAACCAACTCCGAAAAAGATTGTTTTAATAGTACAATTTATTGAGCACTGCCTATGTGCCCTGCAGTGTGTTAAGCATTATAATCCTCACAGGAATCCTGCCTGGTGTGAGTACTGGCCACTATAAGCATTCGGCCCAGAAATGGTAAGGGGATTTCTCTTAACCACTAAGAAAATATTTCTCAAAGGGTGTTTCAAGAAATAGCAGTTCTGCAGGTGTTGTCTGCAAAAAGAGCTTGTCGTGAAGTAAGTTTGGAGGGTGTTTAAAGGGGTTCCGTGTATCCCTTTACTGCAGGATTAGTATGCCAGTGTGCACTGTGAATTCCCAAACGGTAGAAGTAAGGGAAGGGGATAGAGTAGGCAAAATTTCTCAAACTTACTTGATCACAGATATTTTGGGGGGGGAGGAGAAGAATGTTACAGGAGCTTTGGAAACCCTTCCTTCTGCCGTTTAAGCAAGGGCCCTTCCTGGGACAGTTTTCTGGCTGCAGTGCTAGGCTGTGCAGGGAAGCAGTAAGAAAGCCAACAGTTAATTTGGGGTTGGGCTATTGAGGGCTTTGAACACGAGGCAAAAGATGATGAACACAGGACACTGACGTTGAAAGTACTCTGAGACTTATGGACACAATGACTTGGAGGGGAGAGGTAGGGCTTTAATTAGGAAGCTTCACTGTGGTCTTGGGGTGAGTCAGAAAGGCCCCAAGCTGAAGACTACATTGTAGTGAGGGCATAATTTATAGCATTTGAGCTGGAGAGTCTAAGATATCAAGTCAATAATCACTTTCTAAGAAATGTTTCACTTTTAATTTCAAAAGTCACGCAGGTCCTGTTATATCTTAAGTTACTACGTTGGTGATTTTTTGTTTTGAGGCTTGACTGTTTTCATTACCATTTAACCTATTCTCAAAGTCACCAGTTTTCTTACGAATGGGCCCATGAGCTTGTTGCAGAGCTCCATCCCCTGGGCAGGGATGGTGGTTTTAAATGTAGTAGAGCAGATAGAAAAGGTGTCAGGAGGATTTGGGGCAAATCTTGCCTTATTGCCCACAGTGAAGAGCACAGGCGTTTGGGGGCCAGGATGAGGGACACCTGTGCAGGGTTCCTGTGGCTTTTCCTGAGGTGACTCTTAATTAGCAAACTCACCTTCCGAGCTGCTGGGTTACAAAGTTGGCCCTCTGGGAAGGTTATGAAGAATAGAACTCATGGTTTGTAGTGGGAAAAAATTTAGCCTGGTGGGAGGAATGGAGGATTTGGGGGCAGAAGTTCTGGACCTCAGACCTGGATTTTCTGCTTCCTGGCCATGTGGCCTTGGGCAAATCTTTTCGCATTTCCCAGTTTCTCCCACCTGTGAAATGGGATTAATGGTTCCTGTCCTGCCTCTTTTACACATTCACTAGAATAAGATGAGGCAACATCTGTGCCAGGGCTCTCTCCTTTTCCATGTTACAGTTAACCTCTTGATTGATTCTAAACCTTTTCTTTCTCCCTCTTTTCTTTTGGGCAGTTAAGTGCCTGTAAGTTAGTTACTAACGATGATGGTATCCAGTCCTCAATAAATGTTGGCTGGCATTAATTATGTTCTAGGAGCTGAGGGAAGAACTACCATGTTGGCTTGTGGGACAACTGTTAGTTTCTTCGTCTGTGAGTCTGGGCCAGTGAATCTCTGGGATGTTAGGCTGCCTGCTATGGGTCACACAAGTGAAAGTCAAGCCCAGAGCAGGCTGACCCCAGAGACTGAACTTTTGACCCTGTTATTGGCTTTATTGTGCCAGACCTGACTGTATGAAGGCAACTTAGGGTATGAGAAGGAGCTAAAGCAATGACCCCATACCCCACCTAGGGGCCAAGTGGACAAGCCAATTGGGACCCCTCTTTTTTTTTTTCTATTTTTTTCCTTTTTAAAAAAATTATGGTATAGTTGATTTAACACATTATATAAGTTTCAGGTGTACAACATAGTGATTCACAATTTTTAAAGGTTATGCTCCATTTATAATTATTATAAAGTATTGGCTATATTCTCTGTGTTGTACAATATATTCTTATAGCTTTATTTAAACATAATAGTTTGAACCTCCTAATTACTTACCCCTAAATTGCCCCTCCCCCTTCCCTCTCCCCAGTGGTAACCACTAATTTGTTCTCCATATCTGTGAGTCTGTTTCTTTTTGTTATACTCACTAATTTCTTTTCTTTTTTAGATTCCACATATAAGTGATATCATACAGTATTTGTCTTTCTCTGTCTGACTTATTTCACTTAGCATAATATCCTCCAAGTCCATCCATGTTGTTGCAAATGGCAAGGTTTCATTCTTTTTTATGGCTGAGTAGTATTCCATTATATATATATATATATATATATATATATATATATATATATATATCCCACATCTTCTTTATCCATTCATTTGTTGATGGACACTTACATTGTCCCAATACCTTGGGTATTGTAAATAGTGCTGCTATGGACATTGGGCTACATATATCTTTTTGAATTAATGTTTTCGTTTTCTTCAGATATATACCCTGGCGTGAGATTGCTGGATCATATGGTAGTTCTATTTTTAGTTTTTTGAGGAAGCTCCATACTATTTTCCACAGTGGCTGCACCAACTTACATTCCCACCAACAGTGGGAATTCCTTGCCAACATTTGTTATTTGTGGTCTTTTTGATGATGGCCAGTCTGATAGGTGTGAGGTGACATCTCATTGTGATTTTGATTTGCATTTCTCGGATCATTAGCGATGCTGAGCATCTTTTCACATGCCCGTTGGCTATCTGTATGTCTTTGGTAAAATGTCTATTCAGATCTTCTGCCAATTTTTTAGTCGGGTTGTTTGTTTTTGAGCTGTTTATGTATTTTAGATATTAATCCCTTATTAGTCACATCATTTGCAAATATTTTCTACCACTCAGTAGGTTGTCTTTTTGTCTTGTTATTGGTTTCCTTTGCTGTGCAAAAGCTTTTAAGTTTAATTAGGTCCCATTTGTTCATTTTTGCTTTTGTTTCCTTTGCCTTAGGAGACAGATCCCCCCAAAATATTGCTACTATTTATGCAATTGGGACTCCTGTTTATCACACCATTCTCTGTTCCAAGTCATGTCACCAGCTTATTCTTAGGAAAGTCACATGGGGGCGGGCCTAAGTCTGAGTTTTCTGCTAAGGGTGAAAGCTCAGAAGACCAAGGCATAGTGGGCTGAAAAAGCTGCTTTGCTGCTTTTCACTTTTAGGAAAAGTTTCTAGGGGTCTGTTTTTGAAACCATTGGAAAACCCTGCAATCCCTGGGGAGGTGGAGCAGGACTCTGCACCTGGCATGGAGGTTTAGAAGGACAGAAATGGAACAATGAATTGGAAGTTTGCTGAGTCCAGCTGGCAGCTCCAAGGCTTCTTTTTGCCCAAGAAACAGTACAAGAGATAGTCCAGAGGGGGCCTGGAGCTTACCTCTGCCAGTTAGGGCCTTGTATTGGGGTAACTCTGTCTTGCTCCCATATATTAAAAAATTCCTTCTTGGGGAGAAGCACTTTCCTAATTTAGATTTTTTTAAACATCTTTATTGGAGTATAATTGCTTTACATTGTTTTGTTAGTTTCTGTTGTATAACAAAGTGAATCATCTATATGTATATATATATATTCCCATATCCCCTCCCTCTTGCGTCCTAATTTAGATTTTGTAATAATAAGGAAATCTCTCAGTTGGGGCTGCAGATATTAGGAGAGTGAACAGACTGACCCAATTTATTTCTTAAAAAGGTTGCAAAGATGAAATTGATGGAATGAACAGCCCAATTGTCTCAGTCCAATTTCCAAGTTTTTGTTTTTTATTAAAAAGTGAGAGAGGAGAAATGTGGTTAGATATTAAAAAACAAAACAAAACTGAAGCCCTAAATTTACTAAGTCCAAAATCAAAATAGAAGATAAATGAGCAATGACCTCCAGGCTGGAATGATCCCACCTAGATGGAGGGAGAAGTGAGCCACAGAGGTCAGTGTCCAAGTTGTGAGCTGGGCTCACCCCTCCTGCCACCTGCTGTGTGAGGTCTCTTGTGCCTGGGGGGATGTGTGAGGTAGTATTTTATATGGGGGGAGAGGAGGAGGAGCTGAGAATGTGCTAGTTCAGCATTTCTCAGTTTGATCTTCATAATATTCCACTATCTTGCTGTTTACAGGTATTCTTTTTTTTTTTTTCTTTCTCAGATGTTGAACCATCTTTGCATCCCTGGAATAAATATCACTTGATCATGCTTTATGATCCTTTTATTTATTTATTTATTTTTTACATCTTTATTGGAGTATAATTGCTTTACAATGGTGTGTTAGTTTCTGCTTTATAACAAAGTGAATCAGTTATACATATACATATGTTCCCATATCTCTTCCCTCTTGCGTCTCCCTCCCTCCCACCCTCCCTATCCCACCCCTCCAAGCGGTCACAAAGCACGGAGCTGATCTCCCTGTGCTATGTGGCTGCTTCCCACTAGCTATCTACCTTACATTTGGTAGTGTATATATGTCCATGCCACTCTCTCACTTTGTCACAGCTTACCCTTCCCCCTCCCCATATCCTCAAGTCCATTCTCTAGTAGGTCTGTGTCTTTATTCCTGTCTTACCGCTATGTTCTTCATGACATTTTTTTTTCTTAAATTCCATATATATGTGTTAGCATATGGTATTTGTCTTTCTCTTTCTGGCTTACAGAAAGAGAAAGAGTCTGTATGAGAGACTCTGTATGAGAGTCTGTATGAGAGTCTGTATGAGAGAGTCTGTATGAGAAAGAGTCTGTATGACAGACTCTAGGTCTATCCTCCTCATTACAAATAGCTCAATTTCGTTTCCTTTTATGGCTGAGTAATATTCCATTGTATATATGTGCCACATCTTCTTTATCCATTCATCCGATGATGGACACTTAGGTTTTTTCCATCTCAGGGCTATTGTAAATAGAGCTGCAATGAACATTTTGGTACATGACTCTTTTTGAATTATGGTTTTCTCAGGGTATATGCCCAGTAGTGGGATTGCTGGGTCATATGGTAGTTCTATTTTTAGTTTTTTAAGGAACCTCCATACTGTACAGGTATTCTTTGTAGCAAAAAATAGGTAAGTAAATTTGAACACGCCTTTCAGATGTTAATGACTCTGAGAGGTCCCACAGAAAAGTGCTTGTAAAACTCCCAGAGAAGGATGTATGCAGCGTTTCCACTAGCTCTTTTTCAGAATTCCTGTCAACACGTTCCAGCACATCAGTGTCACTAACAGCAGCAGAAAGCATGAAATCACTGGCCAGCATTTACTGAACACTTACTATGTGCCTGGTACCATGCTAAGCATTTTCCTCTCTTTTCTCACTAAGCCTTTGAGATAATGTGAGGATTGTTTCCTTACAAACCAGAGGTAACAATGGTACCTACCTGCAGGACTGTTAAGAAATTTCTCCAAGATTACACAGCTGATGATGTCCCAAGATCTGAACTCAGAAAATAGTGCCTGGCATTTGGCTGTGCCATACGTCCCCAGCTATCAGACTCTAAACCCTCATTTCCTGAGGTCACTTGGGCAAGAGTCCCTTCCTTACAGCCTGACAGAGCAGCTAACTTTCTGCATGTGGTCATTATTCCCTGGGGGGATGTTATAGCCGAGGGCCCTTGGGACCAGTAGCCACACACAAGTCTTCACTGAGCCCGAGCCCTGTTCTACTCTAGCCCTGATGGTGTTGCTGTGGGTTGGCAAGAGGGGAAATGTTGAGACAGGCTGGGATCTGGGACGCTTTGCTGCAGCTGCAGTGCTTGCACCTGGACAAATGTCTCCTTGAGCAAAAAAATACAAAGAAAGTATAAAGGACTAAAAATAACTGCATGCATGCACAGTTGGGACAAATTTTGGACAAGATACAAAAATACCAAACCCCACCCCCCAAAAAAAAACAAAAAAATCCAATCCAACTGCCACTTCTGAAGAGCCGGGAGCAAAAACTGGGTGTCAGGAGCAAAAGCAGGGTACTGCTCATGCCCCCTGCACACAGCACCAGCAAAGGGGTGGGCAAAACACCTAAGCCACCCCTTGGGCCTGACCTCTGGACACGCTCCTATCCTCACCCCATATAAGGAACCAGCTCGCATCCTGTCGAGGAGCAAGCAAAGAAACCTGTTATTTGTTTTGGCTCCCCGCTGCTGCAGCAGGGGCCTCAATAAAGCCTTGCCTGAATCTGTTATCTGGCCTCTAATCAATTTCTATTGATTAGGAAGGCCAAGAACCCTGGTCAGTATTAATATGGCTGTAAATTCAACCATCTTTAGTAACAAGGAGCCCTTTTCTGGCTTGCAGAAGACATCCAAGATGGTTGGGAAGTTTGCTGGTCTAGCTACGGAGTTCCCTAGAAGAGTTCTTGTTGCCAAGCCCCACCCAAGGTCAGAGACCCACTTCACAAGGGCTGTTTGGGGTAAGCCAGGGGGAAAATAACAACACCTTTGAAGAGTGCTGAACTTGGCTCTAATTGAGCTCTTCCTGTTGATTAGAATCTATTTGCATTCATTTTCCAGCAGAAGGAAAATGCTTCTCTGCTTCCTCAGATGGCACAGAGCATGAGAGGAGGGCTGCATGTGCTGCTGAGGATGCTGTTTGGGCAAAATTAGCCAAGGTACATTAGGCAAAGGAAGAAAGGACCTGAGACCTTGGGAGGCTCATAGGTCCTCTCCTCTTGGAGGCAGTGGTCTTGGTGGGTTGGTTAGCACTAGCAGGGTAGAGTGGGTAGGAAGAGAGAGACTATTTGGGAAGATGAAAGGCTATTTTGTAGTGGTACATCTGCTCCCATCAAAGTGCTCAGAAAGCTTTTGAAAACATTAACTCACTAAGTCTCCCTGTCTTGGTCTCCTTGACTGGAAAGCCACTCTCCCAGGCCCCATTAGGCAGCCCATCTCGAGGTGGTGGTCATTCTTTATTACTGTGGGCCGTGGCTATGGTGCCACGGGTCTGGCGGGGTTCTGACTCCAGAGAGTTTTTGAAATCCCTCATTCCCAAGGGATGTATTTTTAAATTCTCCAGGAGTGTTTTTGAGTTCAAGGTTGGTTGTTTGCTTGTTTACTTGGCCATCACTAATGAGTTGCTTGAACATTGCACTGAACCTTGAGCATGGCTCCAAACCCATCTTCTAAGTGTTTTCTCTACATTTGATCTCCCCATTGTCTCTGCGTGGATTTGAGAAGAAGATGGGAAGGAGAAGACAGTCTGCGCTCTGTGTCGTCACCTGCTGAGACTGCTTTCTTGAATGAGTGGTCACGCATGAGATCCTGTGCAGTACCCTCCCCCAGAATCAGAATGGTTGTCTCCACATGTGTGTTAAGATCACATGGTAAAATGCCCTGATTTTGCTAAGGGGAAGTATCCCTCCCTCTCACATTGGATGCTGCCTTGGATGGTCATTGTTGGCTTCCTGTTCTTTTCTGGCCAAGAGGTAGACTGGTGATGCAAGCTCAGGACTTTTTTTCTGACAGTTTTTCAAACATTGTTATTATCATGTTAAAGATAAGCTATATTCCAAAATGTGTAGCTACATTCCAAATCATGTGAAGGATTTTACTTTGTTAATTTGGATGAGATCATGGGTTGTGGGCATAATTCAAAGTGTCTGGACTTCTAGGACCAAATGTGGTCTGAGATTGACGTATACAAGGACATCGGAAACAAAAAATTAAATTGCAACAAAAGAAATGAAGATGCAAAGTAATGAGTGTTTTACTGTGTGAAAAGGCACATATGCAGAAAAGAGTCATAGTGCTTCCTCTGTGGAGGGCTCAGCCCTATAAAACAGAGTCCATTGTTGGTCTGTGGAAATGTCCCCAGAGTCAGGCCAGGAAGGCGGCATTGCTTCTCGACATGCTTCTGAGGTAGGGGACCTTGAGTTATTCCTGGTCCTGCCAAGTTGTCTGGGCCCAACCACTTAACTTTTTTCTATAAAATGGGCATATCATTGGCCCCTTTCCTGTGAGTTTGGGAAGCCCTTCCTAGAGATTGCTACACACACCCAGACAAACTCCCAAGAACTTGGTTCCTGAGCAGAGTGGCTGAAGAATGAAAATGGTGGGAATTTGCTCATTCCAAGGGTGGTGCTTAATCCAGGTCCCTGCTCCTGGATCTCTGGGGCTGCTCTGGTTCTGTCCCTCAGACAGCTCTGTCTTAGCCAACAGAAAGGAGTTTCCTGGAAGGCTATGTGGTAGGAGGTCCAAAGACTCGGAACCTGTTTCTGCTGCATGTAGTCACTGGCGCACTTTCTCTTGATACCCTCTTTCTTGCTGGTTACATCTATGCACACAACTTCAAATATAATCTTTATGCAGAAAGCTGGGAGCCGTGTCTCCAGCTCTGAACTTTCTCCTAGCACAGCAGGAAGAATAGCTCTGCAGAGATGTGATGCTATTAGCAAAAGAACCAAATTCCCACTGCCCTGAGAGCCTACCTTCCTGTCCTAGCCACCTATCTCCTGGCTCCCTCTGTCCTAATCCCATCCATTCTGTCCTGAACTATCTCGTGCAGGCCTCCCATCCAGGCCCACTGCTGTTGCCTTGGTTCAGGCTTCCTTTATCTCTTGCCTGTTGCTTCCCTCCGCTAACTGGTCCCTGCACTGCTAGGCAAAGTCATACAAGCTCAAAAGCCTTCAGGGGCCAGGCAGGTCATGTATGTGTGTGAAGTAAAAGGGCTTGTTGGGAATGGGGGTGCTGACTGGCTATCTTTAGACAGGGTTTTGTGGGCTGTTTCCAGTTTTCAGTCTGCTGTCTCCAGTCTTTAGCCTTAGGGCTGTCCAGGTCCGCTCATCATGCCTTGTGTCCTGCTCTAGTCTTCAGGTGCCATATAAGGATGAAGGTTCCCAAAGCCTCTTACAGTATACCCATGCAGCTGGAGTGCTGGGGACTTGGTGGGATCAAATAATGGGAGTGCTTTGGAAAATGTAGGTTTGGGTCAGTTTACTGTTCTCCCAATGTGCCCCTCACATTCCTGCCCTGATGCTGGACTTTGGATTCGGCTGGAACTTGACCTTCTCTAAGAAGGCTTCTCTCTTTACTATTAAATTAACCTCTCTAAGCCTCCATCTCCTCCTCTGTAAAAAGGGCGTAAAGCTGGGCTTCCCTGGTGGCGCAGTGATTGAGAGTCCACCTGCCGATGCAGGGGACGCGGGTTCGTGCCCCGGTCTGGGAAGATCCCACATGTCGCAGAGCAGCTGGGCCCGTGAGCCATGGCCACTGAGCCTGTGCATCCGGAGCCTGTGCTCCGCAACGGGAGAGGCCACGACAGTGAGAGGCCCACGTACCGCAAAAAAAAAAAAAAAAAAAAATGGCGTAAAGCTTCTCTCTCAGAGTTTTTGTGAGCATTACAAGAAGGGTGGCATGTGCACCCTTTAGTCTCATCAAACACTGTGCACCTTTATTCTCATCAAACATTGTACAGGTGTAAGGCTTTGTTGTTGAAAGTAATGGTTGGGTGGCCATGAGGTCCAACCTCCCACCCACGCATTCAGTCAGGACTTCTGACAGTTAACGCTTGAATACTTTATATGGTGGGGAGCTCACCATCTCACAAAGCATTCAGCTTCATTGTTGGATGTCTCAAGTTAGAAAGTAGAAACAGTCTCTTTGTGACAGATGTTGAGGGTCTTTTGTTCACCTTGCTCCACTGTCTTCTGTGCTTTGTGTATCCATCATATCAGATCCATTCTGCTTGAAGGGAGGTTTGTGTTTTCTCCTTAGTGCCCTGGAAGCCTCTCCTGGATGGAGAAGGAGTCTGGAGATGTTCTCTATGTGTTTTTCACAGGAAGCTTGTGGGTAGAGAGGAATGCAGGGAAAGGAAGGGGCTGCAGGCTGAGGGGTGGGTGGGTGTTTAGGGTAGGGATGCTAGAGTTGCTGTGGGGTAACAGCCAGCGTCCACCAGCTGGCTGGTGATGTTAGACCAGCACATCATTCCTCTTTGCTAGGCTCTTGGGCTGCTGAGGGGAAGCCATTCATTTCCCGATCTGGCCAGCCTAGTTTCAAATCTGCCCTGGCTGCCCTGCCTCTGTTGGAATCTAGGGTAACGTGGGGCAAGGGAATCCAGATCATAATAATCTACTAATATTTTTCTTAGCGCCCTTTCTAGAAATAGGGCCTGTAATTCTATTATCCAGTTGACTAGAGGGGAAAATTGATTTCAGGGGTTTAATTAATGGGACTTCCAAAAGCAAGTGATCTGGAGAGAAGGCAACTATTTAGTCTTCAGAAGGGTCTCTCCCCCAGAATTGTATTAAGAAACTCATGACATAAAGATAAAAACAAATTCTAGCCCAGAGGGTCCTAGGAGAGCAATTTGTTCTTCTGTTCAGGTGACTTCCCTGGAGTGGAAAGAATTGAAGTCAGCATCAAACTCAAGGTAAGATGCTCAGAGACTGCAAACTGGTAGCCCACAGACGGGCTTCGTTTGATCTGCAGTGTTTTTAAAAAAATCCAATTGAGGACCAAGAGAAAAAAGGTCATAGGAATTTACATAAAAATCAGAATTTCCATTTTCTTCTAAAAACCTGGAGGACATGGCATCTGGGCCCCAGTCTGGCATGTTGGGAGCTGAGAGGCAGGGGTCCCTCGGTCTGGTGCGGGTTCCTCTCACCCCGCCGTCTCCAGGATGAGGAGGTGGTCAGGTGTGAGACGTGCTACCTGTAGGAACTGGAGCTGAGACTGCACTTCACAGCTTCCCTGCTCATCTGAGTCCTGATGGGAAGATTTTAAGTGTGGCCCATCAGGACTAAACTCTGGTGGAAATTCCTCGTTTAATTATTCCCAAGGCAGGAGACATGGAGAACAGAAGTGCCACAGAGAAATTAAAACAACATACAAGATATTCTTTTCGTGTGAAATGGAAAATTGTGTTTGGGTTTACTCTTTTGTTCTCAAGGCGAGACTCAAAGAAAATGATTTTTGTTGTTATTATTGTTTTTAAGAGCCCTTTAAGAGAATAGCAGCTTAGCAGCAGTTTGGGAATAGCAAGCTAGCGGATTGTTCTTCCATTAACTGTGTCATCAGTGACAAACTGTGTTGTTTCTTCCCCTAATGATGCACACTCGGGGCCTTTAGCCAGTTAATGTCAGTAGGAGGAGAATTACTGGTTAGATACTGGAAAGCCTTGTTTATTGTGCCCAGATGCAGACAGACCCTCAATCACTGGGTCAGTGGTGGCTCAGGGATACTGCGGTTGTGGTTGAACATCCCTAATGTTTGAGTATCCTAACTAGGTTTGGATATCTTTGAATAAGTCCTTTATGTCAAAGAGCTAAGTGAATTTAGACCTTTAGAACAACTAAAGTGGTTCAGTGAAAGCATCTAACATGTCCAATTAGCCTTCTTCAGAATTGAATTATAAGGAACATAATGAAAAAAATTTCAAAACGGAAGTAGTCTCATTGTACAGAACTTTCTCATAAAAACTTGAAATTTGGGACCTCCCTAGTGGTCCAGTGGGTGAGACTCCACGCTCCCAATGCAGTGGGCCCAGGTTCGATCCCTGGTCAGGGAACTAGATCCCACATGCCTCAACTAAGAGTTCACATGCTGCAACAAAAAGCCCGCATGCCACAACTAAGAAGTCTGCATGGCACAACTAAGAAGTCCACATGCTGCAACTATGAGTCCGCATGCTGCAATTAAAAAAAAAGATCCTACGTGCCAAAGCGAAGATCCCGTGTGCCACAATGAAGACCTGGTGCTGCCAACATAAATACATTTTAAAACATTTGAAATTTAATGGATGTTCATAGATATTCATCCATCCAAAACTTATTGAGCATGTACTGTGTGCCGAGCATGACTCTGGGAACTCAGATGTGTGGACAAAACTGGGACAGAAAGCAGGTCAACTTTGCCCCTACTGACAGGTGAGTACTGTTATTTTGACTGGTCACCAATTATATTTATTAACAACAGATAGGAGCCTAATGTGTTAAAGGACTTACTGCATAGATCTACATCATTGTTTTTATGGTTGCTTAGTATTCCAATAGATGGATGAATCCTAGTTTATTTAGCTACTTTTTGATGGACATTTTGGGCTGTTTACAAATTTTCACTATCACAGTGTACTTGCCTGATTATTTCCTTAAGACAGGGTTTCTCAACATTGGTACTACTGACACTCTGGCCTGGACAATTCCTTCTTATGGGGGCTGTCCTGTGCATGGTAGAATGCTTAGCAGCTTCCCACTAGATGCCGGTAGCATCTCCTCAGTGTGACAACCCAAAATATCTCCAGACGTTGCCAGATGTTCCTGGGGAAAACTGCCTTTGGTTGAGAACCAACCACTGCCTTAGAATAAATTCCAATAACTAGAAATTCTGGGTCAAAGGGGATGAACAGTTCTAAGGTTTTGCTTATGCATCCCAAATTAAGGGCTGTGGGAAATTATACCTCTTGGTGTAGGTATCCTCCTACACTGGTGGAAGTATAATTTTTTTTAAGTTGAGGTGAAATCCACACAACATACAATTATCATTTTAAATTCAGTGACATTTAGTATATTCCCAACAGTGTGCAAACCCCAGTTTTCTCTAGTTTCAAACTTTTTCATTAGCCCCAGAAAAACACTCTATACCCATTAAGTAATCACTCCCTATTCCCCACCCCCCCCAATCCCCATCTGCTTTTTGTCTCTGGACTTGCCTATTCTGGATAAAGCATATCAATGAAATCATGTAATATGTGACCTTTTGTGTCCAAGTTTTTTCATTTAGCATAATGTTTTTGAGGTTCTTCCAAGTTGTAGTGTGTTTCAGTACTTTATTTCTTTTTATGGCTGAATAGTATTACATTGTGTTTATATATCACAATTTGTTTATCCATTTATCTGTTGATGAACATTTGGTTTGCTTTCATCTTTTGTCTATTATGAATCATGCTCCTATAAGGAGTATAAGTTTTTAAAATTTCCACCTATCAGATTGACAAAGATTAAAAACAACATTGAGACATTTTAAATTTCTTTGATGTTATAATGTTATTTGTACCAGTCGCCAAGGAATATGTTCAAGGAGAATCAGATTCCTTGATGTGGACAATAGCAGCCATCTCGATGTTTGTCATCAATCAGTGAACCTGGAAATATGTGCTGGGTACTTTCTGTTTGGTCCTGTGCTAAGTGCGGTGGCTGGTGGGATTTTCAAAAGAAGCATAGAGTTGTCTACTAATTTACACCCCCCCTGCCCCGCACGGCCCCTGCCCCCAAGGGGTTTATTCTCCAGGATTGCATGGGGGCACGTATTCTGAGTTTGATTTGTTATTAGCTATTGATTATGTACCTCTTGGCTTTTAAACATCTCTCATGAGGCAGATGATCCTCCCGTGAATTATCACAGTGTTTGAAGTTACACAAAGTTCATTTCCTCAAAGTTGCCACACAGAATAGCCTGTGGTCATCCCATTTGCAGAATTCTGGGCAGCCATCTTTCCAATATTTACCCTTTATGCATCCGTGGAATTTGCAAGATGCTTTTTAAAAAATATTTTATTTTTTAAAAAAAGAATTTCAGTTTTACCGCTGCAGAGGAAAAATCCCTATTAGAGTTAAATGCTGTGTTAAGGATTTAGGAAAATAGGATAAACACCTTGTAGTGGTGAGTTCACTCTTTCTTTGCTAGTCCACTGTCATAGGCTTCAGCATGTGATAATTACAATTTTTAAAATTGAAATATAGTTGATGTACAATATTATGTTAGTTTCAGGTATACTATATAGTGATTTGACATTTACACACATTATGAAATGATTAGCATGATAAGTCTAGTAACCATATGTCCCCATCCAAAGTTATTAAAATATTATTGACCATATGCCATATGCTGTATATTATATCCCCATGGCTTTTTTATTTTATAACTGGAAGTTTGTTCCTCTTGATCTCCTTCGTTTTGCCCAACCCCCAACACTCTTCTCCTCTGGCAACCACCAGTTTGTTCTCTGTAACTATGAGCCTGTTTTTGTTTTGTTTTGTTTGTTTTGTTTTCTAGATCCCACATATGAGTGAGATCATACAGATTTTTCTTTCTCTGTTTGACTTATTTCACTTAGCATAATACCCTCTAGATCCATCCATGTTGTTGCAGATGGCAAGGCTTGATTTTATTTTTTATGGCTGAGTAATATTCCATTGTGTGTGTGTGAGTGTGTGTGTGTATATATGTATGTATATGTATATATATCTCACATCTTCTCTATCCATTCATCTATTGATGGACATTTAGGTAGAGTCCATATCTTGGTTATTGTCAATAATGCTGCAATAAATATAGGGTTGCATACATCTTTTCTGATAAGTGTTTTTGTTTTCTTCAGAAAAACATTCAGAAGTGAAATTGCTGGTTCTATTTTTAATTTTTTGAGGAATTGCCGTACTGTTCTCCATAGTGGCTGTACCAATTTACATTCCCACTAACAGTACACAAGGGCTCCCTTTTCTCTGCATCCTCACCAACACTTGGTATTTGTTGTCTTTATGATGATAGCCATTCTGACAGGTGTGAGATGATATGTCATTGTGGGTTCCATTTGCATTTCCCAGATGATTAGTGATATTGAACATATTTTCATGTGTCTTTTGGCCATCTGTATGTCTTCTTTGGGGAAATGTCTATTCAGATTTTCTGCTAACTTTTTAATCAGGTTGTTGATAATTATAATTTAGAGAGAGTCAGATACTGAATTGAATACATTAACAACTTCTGTATTAGTTTGCTAGGGCTGCCATAGTAAAGTACCACAGAATGGGTGGCTTAGACAATTTAGTTTCTCACATTTCTGCAGGCTAGAAGTCCAAGATCAAAGTGTTGGCAGGCTTAATTTCTTCTGAGGCCTCTCTCCTTGGCTTGCAGATGGCCGTCTCCTCTCTGTGTTTTCACATGATCTTTCCTCTCTGCCTATCTGTGTCCTAATCTCCTCTTCTTGCAAGGATACCAGTTGCATTGGATTAGGGCCCACACATATGACCTCATTTTATCTTAATTACCTCTTTATTAAAGACCCTATCTCCCAATACAGTCACATTCCGAGGTACTGGGGGTTAAGACTTCAATATAAGAAATTCAGGGGAAGACAATTCATCCCACAGCCTTCCTAATGTGGACAGTTATTGGAAGCCAGATAGAATTTGTAAAAGGTTGGTACTACGAAATGTTCCAAAAGTAATACATCTTTATCACTTTTAAGTCCATTTTGTTAACTTTAACCTATCTACTCCAAAGTGTTGCTAAATTGGGCTTGCTTTATTAAATAGATATCTTATTTGCGATTAGTGCATTGTTTATGTTTGAGATGATGAGAAAATAAATCCAAGGGGTAGGTTAACCCCCCCACCATATATATTCTGCCTTTTTTTCTCTTTATTGAGATACAATTCACATATTATAAAATTCACTCTTTTAAAGTGTATAGTTCAGTGATCTTTATTATTCTCAGAGTTGTGCAATCATCAGCACTATTTAATTGCAGACCATGTTCATCATCCCCAAAAGAAACCTGTACCCCTAGCAGTCACTCTCCATAACCCCTCCCCAAGCCCTGGCAATGACTAATCTTTCTGTGTCTATGGATTTGCCTGTTCTGGACTTTTCATATAAATGGAATCATACAATATGTGGTCTTTTGCATCTGCTTTCTTTCACTTATGTTTTCAAGGGTCGTCCATATTGCAGCATGTGTCAGTACTTCAGTGATTCTTATGGCTGAATAATATTTCATTATATGGACATACTACATTTTATTTATTCATCAGTTGATGGATATTTAAGTTGTTTTCACTTTAAGGCTTTTATGAATAATGTTCCTGTGAACATTCATGTGCAAGTTTTTAAATAAACATTATTTTCAATCCCTTGGATATATACCTAAGAGTGGATATACTGGGTTATAACCTTTCTTTAGCTTTTTGAGGAAATGTCAAACTGTTTTCCAAAGTGGTTGCAGCATTTTACATTCCCGCCAGTAATGTGTGAGGGTTCCAATTTCTCCACATCTTTGCCAACACCTGTTATTGTCTGTCTTTATTATTATATCAATCTAGGAAGCCCACTTTTAATTTGCTCTTAATAGTAAAACTTTATTCACAGATAATGTGGAGGCAAGCACCTGACTCCGAATTTGGAAAGTTCTGGCTGCTTTGCCTTATTTGTTTCCCTGAGAACCTTCACTTGCTATTGTCTATTTCCTCCATTTCCCGCTTTCTCTTTGTGAGTTTTGGGTTTGCAGCAAACAATTCAGCTGCTGCCTTAGAGGCTGGTGAGAAGTCACTTGCAGGTCCCTGCCCACACTTACCCAGGATCTGATGAATTAATACTCCCACCATGTACACCTTTCCTGTGTCGTCACCCTGCCCTACTGCATTAAGTGAGGCATTAAATAAAGGTTTGACTCTTTTTTACTACATTTTTTTTTTGTCTGAATCAGTAAGGAATTTATCCCCTTCTACTGTCTCACTTCTCTCCCAATTATGTAGTTTAACACTGATTCTTTTTCCCTCCTTCTAGGCATATAAAGTACTTGTAGCTCCCTTTTTAATGACAAATCAATTCCAACACCTTAATGTTACAGACATGGGAGAGCAATTAAGTTTAAAGCTTTTTGCTCTGTTCCCGAATCTTTCTGTTTAAAAGCTCGAGTCATCCGTGATTGATGGAGGACATTAGTGAGAGAAGTTAGGCCCAATTTGATTGATTTTGTTTACTTTGAAAATAGTTTTCTCACTTGTCAAATGGATTAATGATGAGAAACGAATTGTGGGACCAGGTTGGGGGAAGGGAAGAGAAAGGCAGGGTTCAGAGTCCCCTTCTCGGTTAAGGATGGTAGGCAGCTGCAGAGCCCCCTCCACTTGCTGGTCCACCACCACGGCCTTGTGCCCCACACTGCGGGGTGTGTGCAGGGTCCCTGACTCATGAGCGTGTCTACCGTCAGGAGGAGGTGGGGCTGGGGAAACAAGCATTTGTGTAATTATTTGTAGTGCTGTAATTCCAGCTGCTTCACCTCAGGTTCTTTGCATATTGTTTCTTCATAGCTCAATGTACTCGTCCTTCATAGCATTTAAATATCAAATACTGTAAGAAAATATTTGTTATATAAAATTAATGCTATCTCTCCCTCTAGATGACAAACTCCAGGAAGGCATGGACTATTTTTTTCTTGTTCCTGGCTGAAGCCTCAGTGTCTAGCTTTGTGCCTGTTCCTAGTAGATGCTCAATAAATATTTGTTGAAAGAAGGAATAAATGTCATGAAGGTAAAATAGAGTGCACAATGGGGCATTGGCTGTATTGGGGGAGGAAGGCGGTGTGCAGGTTGGTCTCTGAAGAAATGGAGGATGAGAAGGAATTATGTGGGTGAAGAGTTATAGGGAGGGGAATTCTAGTAACACTGGAATTAGTAACACTGCAGACTCAGAGAATAATGAATAAAATCACAAAAGCATGTATGAAGTATTCAGGACCTGCGAAGCTGGAGCTTCAGGGAGTTCCATGTGCTTGGTGTGCCTGTCTTCTTTACTTTGGGGGATAATTTCGTGCAGGATTATAAACCAGACTCTGCCTTAACCTATGAACTCATTAGATGAAAGAGGATTCTGGAATTTGGGTGCCAGAAAGAATCTGCAGCCCAATGTCAGGGGGCTGGTGGCCAGCGTTGGAAGGCTGGGCTGTGGGTGCTTATGCTAGAGGCACCTCCACCAGTGAGCATGCTGTGCCGGCCGTGGAAGGCGCCTCTCCTTGACTGTCCCCGTGAAGCCCCTGCCACAGTCTAACCTGAAATCCTTTCACTGTGATCCCAGGCTTTTGCCTTTGTTCTTCCTCAAACAGAAATGAGGCGAGGCTGACCTGTCCAGCTGTTTAGCTTGGGTTAGCTCCTGCAGCCCTCCTTGGCTCACCCCCTTCCTGGTAGGGATGAATGCAGGTGGCTGGCTTCACCTCCTGGGGGAGGAGGCCCCCAAGGACACCCCGGCTCCTCTTGGTGCCTGCGGGCTGCTGGCTGCCACCTCCTGTTGCCATCTTCAACACTTGACTTCACATTTGCCTGTCCTCTGTGCCTTTCCCAATTTGTCACGATTATTTTAGGGATAATAGGGAGACCACTGAGAGTGGAGGCAGCCAGCAGCAGCTTTTGCAGGTGATAGACACCTAAAGAACTAAAAGAGATGGGATTGGCTTGGCCTCTGCTCACTTGTAACCTGTCACACGTCACCTGGCGTTTGGTTTCCTCTCTGCTCTGTGGCTCTTGGTAGCCACAATCCATCATACTTGCACCACAGAATCACTTATTCTAATTAGAGGACCTGGCTTGTAAACATTCTGAAAACAGACGTTGAAAAGAATATAATTTTTGGGCTTGTGTTGGCTCGTGGTGCATGCTAACACTTCCTGTCTCTAGCCAAGCTTTTAAAATCACCCTTGACTAGAATGTAGGTGAGATTTGAGCAAGAAAGAGGGTGGATTCTCTGGTCAAGATATGGCAAGTTTTTGGTAAGTGAAAGTTAACTTTTAGTTTGTTTTTTTCACATGAGAGATGATAACATGAATTTAAATTTGCTTACTGGACAATCATTGCTCTGACAGATGGGATTTCTACTCAGTAGATCACATGGGCAGTAACTGTGAGAGACAGAGACAGAGAGGCCATCACCCTGCAGAGTGTTGCCACTTTGCTCCATAAACGTGCTTCTGATTTTCTACAAGGTGGGCTACTTGTTGTCTGTGGCAGTGTAAGGTTGATTGTCCTGTGACAGAAATGGGATGCTCTGAAATTTAGCCACTTTCCTTGTACACAGGCTGCCTTTTTGTAAAGTCTTTTCACTCATTCAAAGTTGTCATGTTCCCCTAGTGCATCAGAATAATTGAAGTTTGACCACAATTGCCATAATTCACAACTTTACAGCAATTTAGAAGGAAAACAATTCCGAGTTGTGTGCTCCTTATCATATAGAATGGTCCAGATGACAAAGCTGAGAATGCAGTACACTTTAATTATTGTGTAGGACAGGCGCTTGGCGTCTGGGGAGGTTGAGGCACAGCCAGGCAGATTACAGCAGTTAACGTGGGCAGGGGACAGCCAGCATTTGTCTCACAACAACAGGAATGAGGATGAGACTGTTTAGAAACATTAACATGCAGGCAGCACTGAGTGGAACTTTCTAACAGCTTTTGATGTCCATGGATGAGAAGAAAGTTCTCATGGGCAAGAATGAAACTTCTGAAAGAATTAGAGATGAAAAAGAATTACAGAAAGGGGCCCTCCCACATACTTCTGGCAGGGGATGTGGCTGTGTACAGCAGCACCATTTGTGGATGGAATGCTGAAAGCCACGGAGCTCTGTGGTTCTGATGCCCACATTGGCATAGTGAGAAGATTGCGGCCTGAGTCACGGGGCTGGCCTGTGAGGTGCAAAGGCAGCAGGAAAAATGATCAAATGGCTACAGGGAAGGATGGAGGGCATCTGGATACCAGGAAAGATATGGCAACCTGGATCCCCAAAATCTGCACTGGGAAGAAGGGCTGGGGTGGCTTCAGAGCCATAGCATGGTGGGAGATGGGTGGGGATGGGGCCACACAAGCTGGCTTGCTAGGTGCAGGGCCCCGGGGCCACAGGATGCCATGGCAGATGCAAGTGTTGAGGGGGGAGCTGGGCTGCTGATGCTGGTGCAAGGTGGCGTGCCAGGGATGCTGAGGGCCAAGACACCCAGTACAGACAGTGGAGTGTCTACTTTTTGGAAGCAGGCCCTGGGGATAGAGATGAAGAAACATAGGCCTTGCTCTCAAGGAGTCCAGAGCCAGGGGAAGGGACACACACAATATAAGATCAGAGCTTAAATACAGATAACGTTTGCCAATGATGAAAGGCTTCATAGAGATTTGATTAAGCCACTGGGACAGAGCCCAGCCCCTGTCGGTGTGTTCAGGGACAGTATTGTGTCTGTCCTGATGCCAAGCTCACAAAACTCAGGAACACCCTTCCTGGACCCCACAACACGTCCATTTGGGCGACCTCATCATTGGGAACTGAATCGTGGTTGCACTTGATTCCAAAAATGGGGACAGAAGTTGAACTTAGTGAAAGTTTTATTTCTTTCAGTTTTTTTTTTCTCTAAGTCAGAAGAGTTCAGGTCCTTTTGTCCATCCTTACAGGCATGCCCTAAGCTAGTGATTCCAAACCTTTATGTGTTATGGACCCCTTTAAGATATTACCTGACCCATAAAATTGTGTGCATTTTTGAGGGAGAAATAGGGATTCTGATGAAAGCTATGGGGTGAATGTGGTTGACTCAAGGGACCACTGACATGAGGCAGGGGGAGAGGGAAGCACACAGGAAATATGTAGGTAAATACTGAATTTTTTTTTTTTTTTTTTTTTTTTTTTGCGGTATGCGGGCCTCTCATTGTTGTGGCCTCTCCCATTGTGGAGCACAGGCTCCGGACGCGCAGGCTCAGCGGCCATGGCTCATGGGCCCAGCCGCTCTGCGGCATGTGGGATCTTCCTGGACCGGGGCACGAACCTGTGTCCCCTGCATCGGCAGGCACACTCTCAACCACTGCACCACCAGGGAAGCCCATAAATACTGAATTTTGTAAAGCTTGTTTTTCTGTTCAGAAGTACACTATTGGCAAAATTGGGAAAGGCTAGTCTTTTCTTTTCTCTTTTTTTTGAGACTAAATTCTTTTTGTTTTATTTTATTTTATGTTTTTTTAATACAGCAGGTTCTTATTAGTTATCTATTTTATACATATTAGTGTATATATGTCAATCCCAATCTCCCAATTCATCCCACCACCACCCCCGCCCCCACTTTCCCCCCTTGGTGTCCATACATTGTTCTCTACATCTGTGTCTCTATTTCTGCCTGTAGAACAGAATGGTTCATCTGTACCATTTTTCTAGATTCCACATATATTCGTTAATATACGATATTTGTTTTTCTCTTTCTGACTTACTTCACTCTGTATGACAGACTCTAGGTCCATCCACATCTCTACAAATGACCCAATTTCATTCCTTTTTATGGCCGAGTAATATTCCATTGTATATATGTACCACATCTTCTTTATCCATTTGTCTGCCGATGGGCATTTAGGTTGCTTTCGTGATCTGGCTATTGTAAATAGTGCTGCAATGAACACTGGGGTGCATGTGTCTTTTTGAATTATGGTTTTCTCTGGGTATATGCCCAATAGTGGGATTGCTGGGTCATATGGTAATTCTATTTTTAGTTTTTTAAGGAACCTCCATACTGTTCTCCATAGTGGCTGTATCAATTTACATTCCCACCAACAGTGCAAGAGGGTTCCCTTTTCTCCACACCCTCTCCAGCATTTGTTGTTTGTAGATTTTCTGATGATGCCCATTCTAACTGGTGTGAGGTGATAGCTCATTATAGTTTTGATTTGCATTTCTCTAATAATTCGTGATGTTGAGCAGCTTTTCATGTGCCTATTGACCATCTAGGCTAGTCTTGAGCAAAAACAATTTTCCTTCCCCTTCCCTAGGCCAAGTCTTAGGAAGACATGAAGGGGTGATTCACCGACAGAGGAAGGATGGAGGGACCAGGATCCTTCCTATGGGGAGTGGAGGACGGCGGAGTGGGATGGCGGGGAGGAGCCCCCACACCAAGGATGGGGTGTGGATGGGAGCAGGCCCAGCAGACCTCGAGAGCACCCCTCCCCCACTCGTAGGCTATGGACAGTCTGCTGTCTGGGTGGTCAGGGTGCTCCTGATGAATGGACAGAGGGTGAGGTCTCAAACACTTTGGGTGCAGATGGGCCCTAACTAAGGGGGAGCAGAATGGAACGACCAGTTTCCTGAGTCCAGCAATGGTGACCGTATGGTTGCACGTGCCTGCACCCAGAAATGGCTCCTCCTCCTTCCAAGGACCTTAGTGCGATATGAGGACTCAAGTTAACCCCCAGGTGATCTCTGACCCTTGAATAAAGGACAACAAGCAGGACAAGACGTGGTGTGAATAGCCTACTGAGTGCCAGGTGAACCAGTTACCATCCACCCACTTTGGAGTGGGAGATGCATGTAAAAGAGGTTATTTTGGGCAACTATTTTGTCTTGTTTCTAAAAATATGTGTTGTTTAAAAAATAACAATATACTACTGAGAAAATAAAAATTACCCACACTCTCACTCCTCCAAAGATAATCACCCTGAACATTTTTGGGTCTATTTGTCTGACTTCTTTGTGCTTATAGGAACAGTTAGAAATCAGTAACAGTGGTGCAGAGTGGTCCATGTTGTTCTGCCTGGATTTCTTTTTTTTAAAAAAATGTTTATTTAATTAATTAATTTAGTTTTGGCTGTGTCGGGTCTTCATTGCTGTGTGTGGGCTTTCTCTAGTTGCTGTGAGCAGGGGTCACTCTTCGTTGTGGTGCACGGGCTTCTTGTTGCAGTGGCTTCTCTTGTTGCAGAGCATGGGCTCTAGGCATGCGAACCTCAGTAGTTGTGACATGCGGGGTCAGTAGTTGTGGCTCACGGGCTCTAGAGCACAGGCTCAGTAGCTGTGGCGTGGCATGTGGGATCTTCCTGGACCAGCGCTCAAACCTGTGTCTCCTGCATTGGCAGGTGGATTCTTAACCACAGTGCCACCATGGAAGCCCCTGCCTGGATTTCTTGTAAGTCATGCTGCCCCTCGTGGGACAGTGCTCAGCCCCTAGTGTGGGTGTGTCCTGGCTCCCATCACTGGGCAGTTGGGTTGTTGCCAGCTTCTCACTTTTGCAAAAGGGGGCCATGATGAACCTCACTGAGGTTAAATTCTATTTTTAGGAATTTATTTTAAGCAAACAATTAAGGACATATGCAAAGTAAAGTTATGTTTTGAAGCCTTTGGATACATATCACATTACCTGGACAACTATTTGACAACCCCCCACCCTACCCTCCAGCAGATGTATGTGAGTCAGTGTGGCTGATGACCTCAGAGGAAGATGCCCGGAGCTTGTCGTCCAGGAAACTCCTGCTCATATGTCCTTCAAGAGACTTCAGCCTTCCTCTCCTTCATCTGGCACAACAGAAACCAACAAAACACAACCACAGCAATAAAAACAACTTAAAGTTGGATATTTAACCAAAACAAGTTTTCCTTTTGCTTGCTAGCAATGAGGATCTGCTTTATTGGGTGTTAAACTCTTTACTAGAGGTTTTACTTAGATTTTGGCAGTGGTGTCAAGGTTCACAACCAGCCTTTCTGATCTTGGAAGTGTTATTCAAGGGGAGATGGGGTGGAGGCAGCTAGACCCGGCAGGTGAGAGGAGCCTCCTGGAGAGCCTCGCCTGTACCCAAACTGGACGAGCCTCCATCACCTCTTCTGCCCAGTCACTCTGGGCCACGCTTCTCCTGACTTGTCTTCTCAGAGCTTCCCGGTCAGCAGAAGTTCTGCTCTTGTCCATTGAAAACATAAATTCAGGTTAGATAGAGGTTGTAGTCCCAGCACCTAGAACCTTGCCTGATACAGAGTAATCAACCAATAAATTGTTTAAAGAGTGAATAAAACCCCATCCCTTCAAATGTATCTTTGGCCTTTGTTGACTTTCTTTCTATGTCGTAGGCTGAAGCAGGGCAGAGTATATATTGGGGAAAGCTAACATGGATGAGTCGACTTGTCCTTTTCCAAAATAGGAGTGGGAAGGAATGTCCAAGATCATGGATATTTTCCTCTCCTTCTAAATATTTTATGTCTGGGCTCTGCCCTCTGGGTGTGACTTTCTGAGACCTTCTTGCTGCATCTTCCCTCAAGCCCAGCATCTCAGAAAACCTGTGTAGGCCAGGCAGAGGGTGGGGAGGGGAGGTCAGGGAAGCTGCAAGCGGGGCTTTGGATGGACCTGGGCAGCTGCGCCCGGGAGACACCTGAGGGCACAGCAGCGAAGGGGGGCGAGGCATTGTCATGGCAAGATCTTCATCTCTGAAGAGGAGACTCCAAGAGCGGACTGTTGTCTGCGAGGATGCCCTTCAAGCGTCGAGACCTAGGGTTTTGTACTGTGAGTGCTGTCACAGCCCACTGTCATGGACAGGGACCGTCACAAGGGGTGAGGGAGAGCCCTGAGACAGGCCCACTTTGCCTTCCCCAGAGCACGCAGCCACTGGGGGAACCCTGCAGGGCAGGCCTGTCGGGCTCAAGCTCCAAAGGCTGAGGGCTAGTTGCTCCATCTCAGCTTGGGGGATCAGATCCTAAAACCAAAATGGAAGTGGAGATGGACGGAAGAGGTGGGATTGGCTCCACAGCACGATGGAGAACTGCATATTGATCACATGGGAAAAAAGATTTTTAATAAGGAGAAATAATTACCCAGTGAGTCAAGTGTCTGACTTTGCTGAAGATTCAAGCCAGCTTGAGACCAGAATGGGAAACAGCTGGCAAACATTTTAATCAAGGGAAAGCAGCAGCTCTGCCCCCTTTTAAAGCAAGCCCTGTGGCCTTGCTTATCAGCGGAAGTAAGAAATGATTTAGTCACCAGGATGGAGAGCAGCTTCAGAGAAACCCAGCGTGAAGACACTGGTGCGCGGGAGAAGGGAGAGGGCCTAGGAGCGTTTGAGGGCCAGATGTCACGCAAACCACAGGATGCGGTTACAGCAAGGACGGCTGGGTTCTGGGCTGGAAGGCGTCTGAGCCGAGAGAGGCAGGGGGGCTCCGCGTGGAGGCCACGCCCCGTAGTGGGCGCGGCCTGGCAGGTGGGCCCCACAGGTGCACAGGGAAGGGCCTTGTCACCGAGCTGCGACTGTAACTTCCTTGCTCAGGCTCACAGACTGCAAGGCAGCGGAAGTAACGTGATGTTATTTCCCATTTGTCTTTGTCCTTTCTGGCATTCTAACAGCGGACACGGCTGAATCAAGGCCCCTCAGCGGAGGGAGGAAGAGACTGTGCGGTGTGGGGCGGCCCAGGAGGGATTTCCTGCAGGGCGTGCTGAGGCGGGGCGGGGGCGCAGATGGCAGGCCGGCTCCATCTGGGTTTTTCCCTGCACCCTGAGACCTCTCTACCAAAGCCTGCCCGTTTCCTTCAGGATCTTTCCTGCTCTGATTATCCCTCAGTCCTTTCCTTTCTAAAACCATTATTTCGTTCATTCATTCATTCACTGTAGTTTTTACTGGTGGAAGATTTCATCCATCCACTGCCAATTTTCCCCACACCCCACAAGCACTGGAGGAGGGCTGCTTTCAAGGCGGCTCTGTGCCCAGCATGGGGACCACCTCTTGAATAAAACATTACCCCACACTCTGAATTCATTTCTTCCCTCAAGGAGCTCAGAATTATTTACATGAGTACACTCTCATTTAAAACCTTTACCTTCCTCAGAAAGCTTGTTAAAGATGTGATTAAAGAAATAATCATGAAACTTTTCTTATTTGTGGAATAAGGTTCTTTCTCCTGGTCCTGAATGTGAGATTTGAATGCCAAATAACTGAAGGTTTTTTTTTTTAAGAGTTCACTAAACTCTTTGAAGACTCTTGGTGCTCTGTGCTATAGTGGTTAGAAGCAATCGGTGTTTGAAGGCTGGGGTCACTGTCAGGTATGGAACTGCACAGCCTTGGCTCTGGAAGGATGATGGTCTGTGAAAATGACGTTAGACTCTCTGCAGAAAGCCCCCCACGCCTCCCCCCCACCCAGGGAAGGAAAAATCAGCGTGGCCCAATCCTGACCTAGCTCAGGATTTTGAGGGGAAAGAAGGGTGGCTTAGCCTCTACTGACCACACCCTTTCTCCTCCTGAAACATCCAATTATGACCCTTCTCAGTTTCTACCTGTGAAGTGAAGATTTCTGACCCCATCTGTGGTCCCCTCCATGCTGACACACTATGATGACTAATGTGCATGAGCTTGAAAGAGTAGAAATAAAAAGTAACGCCCCCCGCTGCTCAATTTGGGAAGTAAAGAGAGTTGAGCCCCTGAAGGTCTTTGGAATGACCCCCGCCCCCGTTTGCCACCTTGCTTTCCAGTTTCTTCTGGAAGTAACATGCACTGGTCTGGAGAGTGAGCGGGATAGAGAGACTTACTACATTCACCTGATATAAACACCCATCTCATCCGAGACACACTTATGTTTTGTATGAAAGAAAAGCTCTTTCTCCTTATACAATGCAATTACACATAAATACTTCATGTCATCTGCTCTTGAAATTTTAGCAGCAGGACTTAATGCTGCTGGTTACCATGGCAACAGGCAAAGCTGGCAATTTTGAATATTAGTGTATTATTCCGTGGTAAATTTCATTTCTGTGTATGTGTGTGCATGCACATGTATGCGTGTGTGTCGTGTGTGTGTGAAGGGTGGTGCTGCATGGAGGGGATAGTTTATAGACCACACAATGTCAGAGAAGTCAAGAGGTGAGACTGTCACCATTATTCAGGGGAACACATGAGAAAAGTCGAGCCCAGTACAGGTATTTGCCATTCCTTGATCGTATCTTTTTTTGAGAAAGATTGAATTAGTCTCAAAATGGACACATGACAGTTTTGTTGTTGTTGTTTGGTAATGGAGACAAACATGCTGGGATAAAACACACCTACTGTGGGCCTCAGAGTTTTCTTTTCATTTTTCTTCTTTGGTTCTGTGGCTCCTCTGAAAACTCCATCCCTTCTTGGACCTCCTGTTTCTCCTTCCCTTGTGGCTGCTGGCACCCTGGTGAGCCAAGTATTTGGGGCTCTGGGGCTCTACTGTCTTCAGCTCACTTGGCATGTCTCTGCTTCCCACCTATGAACATTGGTTATGAGTCTGCATGTCTATGCTACACAGTTCTTTCCATCTTATTCCAGAAATTCTCTTCTCTTTCTCCTTCTGCTCTCTTTGCATGCTATCAGCATTTTCAGTACCTCTCTTGTGTTCATTCTTCCTCTCTCCCAAACATCTCTGCTTGGCTTTATTTCATTATTATTATTATTATTACAGACAGGTGTTTTCTATGTGGTAGAAAAGATAGCCCCTGGCAGCTCCAAGTCAACATCCTTCCACCTTAGAAATTGTCTTTCTACTGCAGTTTCTCTTCCCAGCACTTTTTATTAACCCCAGAGAAGGACTCTGATTGGTCCTGGTTGAATTACATGTGCACTCCTGGGCCAATCACTGCCCTGGGTGATACTGTGATGGGTTAGGCCTGGGTGGTATGTCCACCCACAAAAGAGGATGGGCCCAAACAATGGCTAACATGACTCACTGCAGCAGGGATTGGGAGGCTGGGAACTTTCCTCTCTTTCATAGTTCCATAGGGAGGATATTAGGTCAGTGTAAAGAGACTAAAAGGGGAGTAGGGTATTCTGTGCTTCTTGTTAACTTAGGGCTGAGATTTCTTCAGTGGTTGAAAGTCAGCTGAGGTTCTCAGTAGAGATGGCTGAACATGTACACTAACTGGCATGTTAGTGGAATTTTGAGAGTAAACAAAAAGTAACAAGATTTTTTTGAACCATTCTTTTAAGTGAATTATAGTTAATTAATTGCCATTCCTTGATCATATCTTTTTTTGAGAAAGATTGAATTAGTCTCAAAATGGACACATGACAGTTTTGTTGTTGTTGTTTGGTAATGGAGACAAACATGCTGGGATAAAACACACCTGGCAGGCGGATTCTTAACCACTGAGCCACCAGGGAAGTCCCTATAGTTAATTTACAATGTTGTGTTAGTTTCAGGTGTCCAGCAAAGTGATTCAGTTATTATAGGTTATTACAACATAGTGAATATAGTTCCCTGTGGTATATAGTAGGTTCTTGTTGTTTATCTGCTTTATATACAGTAGTGTGTATAAGTTAATCCCAAACTCTTAGTTTATCTCCCCCCCTCCCAAAGAAAAGTAACAAGACTTTAAAAAGATATAAATTCAGGAAAAAAAAGAGAAAGGGAAATAAAACAAAAACACTCAAAATTTGGAAGTTGAAAAGCTCATGGACAAGTGATAACTGATTTGGTTTTCCTCACTGCTGGCTTAGGAGTCACCTCTCTCTGCTCTGCTGAGAAGCAGATTGATTTACACTGAAGAGCCACTGAAAGGCTCAGGAAGTGCCACTTTCAGGTACCTCTGGAGGTAGAGGTAAAGGCAAGGCTTGAGAAAGCAGAAAATCTGTTTTAGAAGCAGTTAGAACCCCCAATTCTCTTCTGCTCCATGCTAGTGGTCATTGGCTTTCCCACCCAGGGCAGGAGGGAGAAGGTTTCTTCTCAGAGAAGATACAACAGGATCTCTGACCTGGGGGATAATAGGCACAGCAGCCAGCAGGGGCGATACACTGAAAATGTGTTGTTTTGACTGTTTCTATACTAGCTTTCTTCTGGCAGTCAGCCTGTCCAGTTTTCCAGAGATAGTGACATTGGCGATTCTTTAAAGGAATGGCTCCATGAGTGTCTTCCAGTAAAGCCCACGGTTAAGTCCCTCCATGTGATTAATCTGCCAATCAGCGTGTGAGTGTCCTGAACTTAAATAGAGCTGACAGCTTGGGGACCAACACACATGTGAGGAGTGCCTCTAGTATGAAAGAGGTAAATAAAACCAGAAATATCCTCTCATTGTTCTATTTTATAGCAGATTTCTTTCATGTTTGTCTTCTAACATTTCTATAGGAATGTTTGTTCATGTTCTCCAACTTTTTTTTTTTTTCCCCAAATGCTTGGCTTATTTATTTATTTATGGCCGTGTTGGGTCTTCATTTCTGTGCGAGGGCTTTTCTCTAGCTGTGGCAAGCGGGGGTCACTCTTCATCGCGATGCGCGGGCCTCTCACTATCGCGGCGTCTCTTGTTGCGGAGCACAGGCTCCAGACGCACAGGCTCAGTAGTTGTGGCTCACGGGCCTAGTTGCTCTGCGGCATGTGGGATCTTCCCAGACCAGGGCTCGAACCCGTGTCCCCTGCATTAGCAGGCAGATTCTCAACCACTGCACCACCAGGGAAGCCCGTTCTCCAACTTATAATTTTCAAGAACACTTTCTTTTTCTCAGAATATTCTTTTTTGCAGCTTTCTTTTTTAAAAAACAAAATTTTATTACTGGGGACAAAAAAAAGATCCTAGAAGCTTCCAGAAAGAAAAAAAAAACCATATCAGGAAGCAGAGTGGCTTTGAACTTTTCAATAGCAATACTGGAAGATAGAAGCCAATGATGGATCAGTGTCTTTCAAGATTAGGAGGAACATGATTCCCAGTTTAGATTTCTATATCCAGCCAAACTATCAGGTAAGTGTAAGGGCTGAATAATAACATTTTGAGACATTTAAGTCCCATGGGCTCCTTGTCACAAATTGGAAGATGTGCTCCACCAAAGCTAGGTTTTAAAGAGAGAAAGAGAGAGAGAGAGAGAGAGAGGAAATCGTAGGATATAAGAAACAAGGGTTCTGACTCAAGAGAGCTATGAAGGGATATCTAAGGTTGAGGGTGAAAGGAAATCTTGGCAGTGACAACTGTGTACTGGATATGAGGGCTCCAGCCTGGAGTAAGTCAAAAGGCCATGAGAGAGAGTTCTTCAAGAAGAGCTACTTGGAAAATGGCAGGCAGGGAAGTGTGGTAGGGTGGTAGTGGGGATGTTCTGAAAGAGGATTGTGCTGACTATGGAAGAAAATAGATAATTCCTAACAGTACACTTATAACTCCCCTTTCTTGATATTTCAGAGATATCAAAGTATTAACAAATTTGGAAGAAATTTGTATTAACAAAATGAGTTGAAAGTGGTTGCCTCTGGGATTTGGGGGTGGGTGGGGCAGAGGGCTGCTGTTTTTGTAGCAAGCCTTGTAAAATCACTTGATTCCTAAACTATGAGCATGTGTACTTTTTTGACCCAAGCCAGCTTGGAGATCATGCCTGGCCCCTCTGCAGTTGCCTGTCTGATGTTGGGTTGTTGCCTTCTCCCCCCACCCTAAATGGGCAGCACCCTGTGCTCAGAGCTGCTCATCGCAGTCACTGCTGTGGACAGGCAGCCCTGTCTTCTTGCCTACTGCACCTCATCTCCAAAGCCAGTTGCTTCCTTGTTGAATTAAACATGGTTTCTCCTGTCTCATTTTGATATTGAACATGGCTTTGAACATTTCTCCAAGTTTGGAGCTGAATGGCTCTAGACAGGAGATGTAAGGAATGCTGATGGAGTATAGGGAGAGGAGAGGCATGTAGGGCGTGCAGGGGGGCAGGGAGGTGGAGGGAGCTGGCCCCTGGCTGGGCATTTTGGGTTGTGGCTTGGTATCCAGCAATCTGTCCCCAAGGCCATGCATGTGGAGGTGTGGCGCTGCTTGTCCTGACCAGCTTGATGCCCTCCTGAGTCTTCTTGGTACAGGTGGCTGGGAGGCAGCCTGACTTGTCCCTGTGTCTGAGACTCTCGGGTGACTTTTGGGGCTTAGGCTTCCGCTGCTGTGCTCCTGGGGGTGGGATGCCCTTTAGACACCACCCTCCCTGGCAGGAACTTGACTCTACTATTCTCAATGCCTGACCCCAATACCACCCATTCTAGGGATCCTGCTGGCCCCTCCACCTTTTTTTTTTTGCGGTACGTGGGCCTCTTAGTGTTGTGGCCTCTCCCGTTGCGGAGCACAGGCTCCGGATACGCAGGCTCAGCAGCCATGGCTCACGGGCCCAGCCGCTCCGCGGCATGTGGGATCTTCCCGGACCGGGGCACGAACCCACGTCCCCTGCATCGGCAGGCAGACTCTCAACCACTGCGCCACCAGGGAAGTCCATGGTCCCCCTTTTGAGGAGAAATCCTTTCTTCTTTGTACTGCCACATCTTCACATTTTGGCCTCTTTGAGTATGTGTCTCTTTCAAACGTCTATGGTCTTTATGAGTCCCTGCTATACCCCCAAACTCAGTGGCTTAAAACAGAACCACAAGCCTTGCTTACGAAGGCTTGGTCAGATATTCCAATAGTCAACATTAGTTGATGATATCGATGATGATGTAGGCAATGATAATGATTTGCCTATTATGTATCAGGCACTGTGTGAAGTACATTTTCCAAACCTTCCATATTTGTTGGAATGTGCTAGGGAAAACGGAACTTCAGTGTGATTACAAGTGTGGCCTTGGCTTCTGAGTCTTGGCTCCTCTGATTGCCCACCCCGCACCCACTCCCCATTCTCTTGGTCACAGCACCTTCATATCTCTGTGGGGAACCTTTCCTGGCTCATTGAAGCCATTCTTGGGATTGTCAAACTAGTGTGGGCACATGACCCAAACATGCGCAATTGGACTTGTTTTCTTGGGACTGAATCTTCAGGAAAGTAATGCTAGAGTGCAAAACATCAGTTAAGGGCCTGTTGTTGGAATGAATGAGTTCCGACAAAGTTGTCAGCTATTGCCTGCCACCTGTACCAGCCCTTCCCTGTCCATCCAATGCACTGCGTGCTCCCCATTCTAATTAAACCTGGTTCTCCTGCTCAGTTGATTCTTCTGTTAATTTAAATAGAAAAAGAACGTATTGGAAGGATACTGAGTTGTTCAGAGTCAGTTTTCTTTCTTTGCCATCAAAGAACCTTAATGGATGCAGCCCCTAAAAAGCAACCACGTTGTGGTGGTTGGAATAATAGTGTGTTTTATTCTTTAACAACGAAAGCTGCAACTCTGCAGGGCCTGAGCCTAAGATCCCATTTAGCTGGAGAGGAGTTTGCTGCAGACCTCCTGAGGTAATGCCAGAACAGAAGATAACTTCGGAGCTTGGTTTATTTCCATACAAATGGGATTTTAAGTCCTTATCAGGGCAACAGAAACAAAAAAGAATGTCATACAGACACATTTACGGGAGCCCGGTTAATTCCTTCTTCTATCGGAATAACTACATTATCAAGATTATGCTTCACTGCCTGTTAGACTCACTTCTGCTGGGAAGCTGATGAATTGATTTCGAACTTCTGTGATACGCTTAGTGCTTTGTCAGTAAAATTACTGTAATATCTTATGCCATCTGTCATATTCCCTTCTCGCAGCAGGAGCCATCTCCAACCACAAAGTTTTCAAGTTGAATGTCAATCTTCAGAGTGGTTAGTATGTGAGCCCACATTCTGGTGCTCTGCTGGCCGGCTGGGGATGGGCTGCAGAGTGGTTGGAGGCCTGGTTTTTTATTTTCATACAGAGAAGCACCACGACCCTGGATCGTCTCTGGGCTGGAAGCATGGATGAGCAGTTTTGCAAATACCCCATCTCTAGAGGCCTGGAGTTTGGGGCAGCTGGGCTGGCAGTAAGTAGGGTGGGGCAGGTGAGGTGAGGTGAGTGAGGCATCAGCCTGGGGTGAAATTTAGAGAGGTGTCAAAAAACTCAGCAAAGACAAATAATATTTTAATGTGCGATTAAAAACATCAAAATTAATGGGAAAAAATCCATGATGAACAAAATATGAAACATTCCCATAAAGTCAGTAACAGCAGCAGCACTGTGCTGCTCCTCCAGCCCCTCCCGCCTCTCCCAGGCTTTCCCTGCAGGCCATGCTTCCAACCACCAGGGACTGACACAGAGTGTTTCAAAGATGGTCTTTGTGTGGTAAACCCTCTTGAGGCCCGAGTTCAAAATGTTGTCCTTCACTACTTGGGATGCGTGAAAACACTGGAATTGCATTTGCGTGTTGCTGGTGAGAAGTCTGACCTCTAGTTCATGTTTCAATTATTATAATTTTCACTCCCAGTATTTTTCATTATGTTGCAGGAGAAGGGGGAAGTGAGAGAATGGTCACAGCCCAGGTCTCAGGCGAGTCCCTGAGACGGGCTGCCAAGGGAGGGTCCTTGGCTTCTCACAAGAAAGAATCCAAGAGCAAGCCATAGTAACGGGAAAGTGAGTTTATTTATACACATTCCCTAGGCAGAATGCGGTCCATCTCAGAAAGTGAGAGCGGCCGGGGCATGTGGGGGTGGTTAGTTTTTATGGGCTGGATAATATCATATGCTAATTAGTGGGAGGAATGTTCTAATTATTTTGTGGACGGAGAGGGGATTTCCAGAACTTGGGCCATCACCCACTTTTGACTTTTTATGGTCTGCCTCAGAACTGTCGTGGTGCCTGTGTGTGTGTGTTTAGCATGTGCTGACGTGTTACAGTGAGCATATAATGAGGCTCAAGGTCCACTGGAAGTCGAATCTCCCACGGTCTTGGGCCTAGTTGGTTCTAACCAGTTTTTGTCGATTCCTGTTTTTCTCAACAACTGTGTCATTCTTTTAACAGTGTGTCCTGCCCCCTTCCTTCCTGTCTCAATTAGATTTTATAATTGCCTAGTCAATACCCTTTCATATATCTTTTTTTTTTTTTTTTTTGGTACGCAGGCCTCTCACTGTTGTGGCCTCTCCCATTGTGGAGCACAGGCTCCGGACGCGCAGGCTCAGCGGCCATGGCTCACGGGCCCAGCCGCTCCTTGGCATGTGGGATCTTCCTGGACCGGGGCACGAACCCGTGTCCCCTGCATCGGCAGGCGGACTCTCAACCACTGCGCCACCAGGGAAGCCCTCATATATCTTTGAGTTTAGTTATTCTGCTTGCTATAAATTCTCCTTCTGTAGAGTATAGGTTGTTGGGTGTGACGTTCTTTTACAGAGTGACACCTCCTCAAATGTCTCATCACTTTTCCACTCAGAGCTCATCTTCTCTTGGGGTGAGCAGCTACTTTGGCTGCTAAATATATACCATGGAGTATACACTGGGCTAAAGCCCAAGCCCTAGCTCATGTCCCTTCTGGGAAATTTAGGAAAGGGGGTGGTGATGGAAGGAAGGGACCAGGAGAAGGGGATTTGTGGGGGGAAGGGTCAGTGCTGTGGGGATGAGGTTCTGGTGTAACAGACCAAGCTCATCTGCCCCTTTCTCTCTCTGACCCCAACCTCACCCCATTTCCCAGAGAAAAGTCCCTGTACTTTTCCCTTGAGCCCTGCTCTGTGCCTAGAAGTGTCTTCCTTGGTTGTAATCACTGAAACCTGAGGAGTGGGAGGGGGCTGGGGAAGTGGGGAATGCGCAGGTCTGGGGGTCTACCTGCATCCGGTTTTATCTCCAGCTACCCAGCCAGGATCCAGTGATGTCACTGCCTTGTCACTACTACTGCAAAACAAACATCCCAGCAAGATCAAAGGGGCAGGCATTGACTGTCCAGGGAACTGCTGGGGAGGAAATAGAGGTTTCTTCAAACTGTCCTCTGAAGATAATGCTTGCCCCTTTGGGCTGCTGTTTCCTCTCAAATCGGGACCCAAATTCCTCCTGCTTTTCTTGGGTGTTTCTCACAATGTCTCCTTCAGTGTTTCTGATCACTGACCTCCACCTCACAGCATCTGCAGATGGGGTTTCAAGAGAGGGAACCAGCAGCCTGGGTTAGTTCCTGCCTCATCAGGATTTCCTAGCACGTGTCTTCACATGGACTCAGCTTGACATGGTACACAGCTCCAGGCAGCCTAAACAGGAGCAATAACCACAGCCACAGTCCCAACCACAGCCACCAGCCAAGGGGACAGTGGTGAGCCTGCCTCTACCTTCATGGAGCTTATGAACTTCTCGGGGACAGATGGGCAATTATGGTAGAGTATGCTAAATACCACAGGAGGTATGCCTGGGGCGCAGAGCAAGGGCATCAGTCCCAGGCTTGTGTGCGTGAGTGGGTAGTGCAGTCATTGCAAAGGTCACAGAAGACTTGCCTGGAAAAGGTGACATCAAAGCTGATTCCTGAAGGATGATTTACAGGGAAGAGTCTCCTGAGTAGAGAAAATAACACAGGCAAAGGCCAGGAAGCCAGAAAGAGCACAATGTGTTTGGAAAACTAGAAGAAGGTGAGTCTGGGATTAGGGGGAGGTGAGTAAGGCAGGGTAATGCAAGTATAGGGCAGATCTGTCTTTATTTAAACTTTTGATACTCTGTTTATCGTGGATTTTTTGCATTAATTTTTATATGTGCTGCATTAGAATATTATTTACTGAGATTTTTGCTGCCCCTTTCAATTTTTCCCGTGAGGCGAGTGCCTCACTTGACTTACCCTAGTCCTGGTAGTTGGGCAAGGCTAGAGCACTGATTTTTGAGAGGAGCAGGTGGTGAGGGATAAGCCTGGCATGCAGAAAAGAGGCCAGACCAGGAAGGCCCCCATGCCTCACTCAAGAATTGGACTGTCTGTCTCAATTCCAGCTTGAAGCTGTCCAGTGGTGCACCATTGCCCTTAAGAGTCCAATTTGGCTTGACAAGGATCATGCTGGCCTCAACGGGTTGGAGGAAGCAGCCTGGAGAAAAATCTTTCCTTCTTCTACTGACATTCTCCTTGCTCCACACCCTGCAGCCCAGCTGTCTGGGCTTGGATGTCCCTGCCCCCCAGTGAGCCCTGCCTGTGGACCTTGTTTCTCATTACCCATCTTCCTGCAACGTGCATAAGGTGGACGAAAGATTAGCTCATTGATTAATGGATCGTTGGGAGCCCCATCTTTCCCACACTGCACTTCACATTGCAGAGGGTCTGTTAAAAGAATAGCAGTGAGGTTGTTAATGTAGCAATCAAGATCTTCTGGTGGAACCAAAGCTTTGAGAATCAATAAAACATTAAAAAGGTTAAACACTTTATTGGATAAGTCAGAACATATTCTTTAGTTAATGATACAGCTTTGGGGGAAAATAGAATATGAAAAGTCAAGGTAATATCATTCCATAATGGGAAAACACTACATAAGAGGATGATTTTATCAGTCTGATACTTGAATTCAGTGTGTACACTCATTAAGACTAAAGTCGGAATGATGGATGAGGCCTCCACAGGGAAAGTAGCAAGATGCGTGGGAGATAAGAATGCCAGGGGAGTCTGCTTCTTTCACTGGCTGTGTGATCTCAGGCAAACCATTTGATTTAATTTCTCTAAGCCTCAGTTTCTTCAGCTTAGAGTGGGGCTGTTATGAAGATCTGGTGAAATACAGGGTATCAAGTATCATATGCATATTAGAGTTTTTGTCTATAATCACACTAGCTGAGTAATAGTCTTAGTGAGGAATTTCTGAGCATGCAGAAGAAGCAGGAAAGAAGCTCTACAATGATACAGCTGTACTGGTGGGGGTCCATTGTCTGACACCTCTGACCAGTTTCTTAATGGATATGAATTGCTGCTTCCATGCATTTTCTCTAGGATTCTTGTAAATTCCTAATGCATTTCCATCTATGGGATCTTACTTCCTTCTCCTGGAAAGGACTGCTTTCTCCTCCTTACTCTGGAGTGTTGGTTTACAAATCCTTCCATCTTTAGGGGCTGGTGAGGCGTGGAAGTGGGGTATCTTCCTGCCAATCTCTCCCAACCCTCTAAAGCTGGGACATGTTTATAGAAGCATGATAGCACTGTCAAAGGTACATGTTTTAGCGGCATTATTTGGGAAATGTAAGTTCTTATCATTATACTGTCCATGTGTAAAAGTTGCAAAAAAAAAAATCCTTGGGCAGGCTGGAAAAACTCAACATCAGTAAGATTGCAGCTATGCTCTGTGAAGAGCCTGCCCTCCTACATTTTCATCCCACTGTGCCTGTGAGGGCTGAGTCTCCTATAGGGAAGCCCTCCTTGACATTCCAGTCCACAGTGACCTCTGCCCTCTTTAGCAACTTGCTGTTTAAATTTCACAATTTAGCCCTGAAGGTGACATGATCCTGAATGAATCCCTGGTGGTTCCATAAGCATGAGTCTTGGTTTTCTAAAGGAGATTGTGTGTTCTCTGAGGGCAGGACCACGTCTTCTCTTGTATCCCCTACCATGAGCCAGGGCCAGGCCTCTCCAAGTGCATGTTAATTGATGACTTGAAAGGCGTCTAGTCCTTCCAATGACTTTCCACTGAAAAATAGCTTCTGGAAGTATTGCTGTTAGAAATAGTGCCTGGAAGGCTGAGCATGTTCAGAAGCTGCCTTCAGAGGTGAGACAAATAGGGACATGGAGACACACCTGAACTTCACCTTTAACAAGACAAGAATGAGAAAAGCATTAGCTATGACAAGGTCTGAAGTTGAAGAACAGAGAGGACCAGAGCAGAGAAGCCCAGGATCACAGGAGAAAGCCCAGGATAACGCAGCTAAGGATGGGAGGAGAACTTAGACGCAGCGTCTCATTTCTGGATGGAAGAGGAGCTTAGAGGTGGACAACCCGCCCAGGCTGGGAAGAGCCCCGAGACACTACTCAGCCCTCTATTTGCTTCCCATTTAGGTCCCACTGGGACCCCTGCTTTGGTCAACTTTCTCAGAGGCAGGGCATGCCTCTGAATTCATTCATTTACCCAAAAAAACACAAGTGATGCAACAGCAAGCAAAACAGACTAATGTCCTGCTATAGAGGAGCTCATTTTCTAATAGGGAGACGACAGGCAGACAAAAATGAAATGAGACAATCTCAGAGTCCATGAAGGAAATAAACCAGATTGGTGCTACCATGACTGGAAGGTGAGAGGGAGGCCTTCCGGAGGGGCTGAGTCATGTGGCTACCTGGGAAGGAAGAGCCTTTTCAGGTAGAAAGAGCAGGGGATGAGGCCCCAGGCAAGGATGAGCTAGATGTTTCAGTGTTCCAAGGAACAAGGAGTGTTCCAAGGCTAGTGTGGCTGGGGGAGAGGGAGGGGGGAGGGAGGAGCAGAGGCAGGAGCGGTGGCCCAGATCATATAGGGTAAGGGCTTGTTGGTCATGCAAGGAGTTTAGATTTCATTCCAGGGCAAACAGAAGGCAGACTACTCTGGTTGCTGAGCAGAGGATGGAGAGACAGGTGGGCGATGATGGGAGCCTGGGCCAGGTGACTCCCCTCCTTCTTTACCCACCTGGACCCCCCAGGAACCCCAGCCAGCCTCTGATCTCCAGCCTCCTCATCTGTAGAACAGAACTGGCAATGGTGTCCTCTTCATAGGGTGGCTGTGAAAACAGAATGAGGGCACATCCACACAGTGATGGGGACAAGAGGTACCTGAAGCAAGGTGGCAGCTCATGATTCTATGCCCCACATTCCCCCACATCATGGCATTTCTTAGATTAGGATGTGCTTTACAGCTGTGTACACTTAATGTACATATGGATGAGTTTAGAAAGCTCATCCAAAAATTAATGTTGTCTTAGAATTGAGGAATTAGAGTGTGATGAACCCTCCCCTTTGCCTTTTGGAATCTTGCTGTCCCTTCAAGGCCCTCCTGTTCCCAACAGCACTCCCTAGCTTCCCCAGCCCTCAGAGCTCTTCTTTGTCCTTTACCAACCCTGAGCACCTAGTAGGTGACCAAGAGGCCCTTGACCAAGAATCCTTACCTCGATATGTATCCTGGGAGATGTTCCAATCAGAAGCTGTGCTCTAATCTAGAGCCTTCCTGATGGTTGGCCAAGCTCTCCAGCCCCCCAGTTTCCAGCCCCACATGCAGAGGAGCAGGCTGGCTGCAACCCCAGGGGAGGAATAGGGCCTCCTCCTTCCCTGATGGAGAGCAGCCTCCTTGATGACCTTCTCCACCTGATTCATATGCTTGCTTTCACACTGTTCCTCTAGTGTCTTTTCAAGTCTAAAAGGCATCATCTCAACAAGTTTCCTTTTAAAAATGTAAGGAAGAGGCCACATGGGGATAACGTGCTGCTCACCATTTCTAGCTACTCTCTGTCCACAGAGATGGCAACATGAAGAGGCTCTCTACTGGCTCCCATTGAAGTTGATGTGGTACTGAGTTCTCATTGGTTGGGAAAGGTTTCCTGCAAAAGCGGCAGGCTGAGGAACAGAATCCTCAAAGTGCAGGATACAGAAGAAACTATGCAGAAGAAACCACCTGCATGTCAGGGCATATAGAAAAGCCAATCATAGTTTCCATTGCTGTTGGGGAAAGGTTTCAATAGGACAGACGTGGCTGGCATCACCTCTTCCTGCCCTTTCTGCCATGAATGTGGATGTGATATTTGAGTTGTGGCAGCTATCCTGTGACCATGAGCAATTACTGTGTGCTGGAAACTGTGCCCAGGGTTATACCTAATCCTCACTGAAACCACCATTTTATAGGTGAGGAAACTGAGGCTCAGAGAGTAGAAGAGCACACAGCTACCAGACACTAGAAATGACATTTGAATCCAGGTCTGGCCAACCACAGGGCAGAGCTATTAACCATGAGCTTTTCACTCATAAAAGCAGGCACAGTGGAAGGCTGAAAGGGCTCCCAGCCTCAGGGCATCCACTCCCTGTCTGCACTGGCGTGCTACTCAATTTCTTCTTTTTTTCTCTGAGAACAGGTGGGCTGAATGTGGAAAGCTGGGGAGAGCGTGTTGGGAAACTCCCTGCAAAGCTGGTATTAAATCACTTGTCTGTTTCACTCTAGTGAGTGAGGGTGCAAATGTGGCCCAAGGTGTGTTGTTTTAATAATAAATCAGAGGTGAGTGCTCACAATGCCTTAATTATGTATATTTTTATCAGGAAAAGTTTAAGGATCCCAGCAGTTGCCTGCTCTCTGGGTCTCATTACTGCTGACAAAGCGGGGATTTATGCATTTAGCGCAGCATGTGGCAAAACACGTGCAAGGGCTGGGAGGCTGTTCACGTTTCCCCTGCTATTAAAATGTCACGTTGGGGTAAATAATACATGTTAACACACCAGACAAATCTCCCAGGCTTGTTTCCTTTACCAAGTCTGAAAATAATTTAACAGCTTGTAACAACTTCATGACTAAATGTACTGAGTTAACCTTTTTTTTTAAAGTGACATTTTCACACCATTCTCATTCCATCTCATTTAATTCAAGTGTAAAGCCCACAAATTATTAAAATAAGAATAGCTTGCTTTCAGTACTCCTGGGATGTGTTTTCCCAAATTACTGTTATTAAGCAAACTCTCATTGCATTGGGAATTGCTAATTTGGCTGGAACAGGTGAAGGAAACTTTTCTCTCTGGTGGCCTTGTTAACAACTCTTGGTCTACTGATGCATCCTGCCCCCCCTCCTTCGGTTGTTATGGTTACTAGGGATATGCTCAGTGACCAAACTAGAATTTGTCCCCATCTCTTCTCGTCTGCTTCTCTGCTACAGAGGCTGGAGGGATATATAGTCATTTCCCCAGACTCCCTAGCAGCTAGGTCATGTGATCTGGTTCTGTCTAATGAGATATAATTGAAAATCCTGGGGGTGGTTGGGGGGAGGTTTCAAAAAAGCTTTAGCTTTACCTGAAAGGAATAAGACAGTAAGGTGGCATCACTCCTTCTCTCCCTTCCTGCCTTGATGTGAATGTGATGTTTGTGCTACAGCAGCCATCCTGTGACCATGAGGCAAGACACACACACACACACACACACACACACACACACACACACACAAGAAAGAGCCACCATGCTAAACGTGATGAAGTGGAAAGGAGTTGGGGTCTCTGATGCCGTCACTAGTGCTAGCAACTGCTTATTTTTAGGCTTCTCATTATTAAGAAAAACAATCTCCTATCTTTTAGCTATTATAGTGGGCTTTGTAGCCTAACATATTTCTAACAGATACCTATTCTATGGGAAAACATATCTGGCTCAAGTGGTGACCCATCCTCAAGGTGCAAGAGCTTGGCAATTCTAGAGAGGAATTAAACCCCCATTTCCTTCCTTCCTTCATTTCCTTCCTCCTTCCTTCCCTTTCTTCCTTCCATCCTTGAATTCATTTATCCATTCATTCATCTATCCAACAAATATTTATTTAGCAACTACAGTGTGCTTTCTTGATGTTGGGGAAACAATAGTAAATAATAGATAAGTTCCTTCTCTTCTGGAGCATAAGCTCCGTTAAAGAGAGAGACTAACATAAATAAATATACAAGCAGATAATTGCGTAGTAGCAAGTAAAGTGAGAAATAAAACAGGATGATGTGATCAAATGTGAAGGGGTGGCAGTGAGAGACCCATTTTAGATGGAGTAGTCAGAGAAGAACTTCCTGGGGAAGGAACATTTTTGCTAAGTGCTGAAAAACCAGAAGCTGCCACTCATGCAAAACTCTCAGGGAAACATTGCAGGAGGAGGGAAGAGCAACTGCAGAGGTCCCTAGAAGAGAAAGCTTGGCTGGTCAAGGAGATGCACAAAGGACAGTATGGCCGGACAGTTATAAGGTGGGAGGATGGGGAAGAGACGAGCTTGAAGAGAGGCTGAGGCCTCGTGTGGGGCCCTGAGGGACATGAGAAGTCATTTATGAGGTGGCTCCCAGAGGGCATGGAGACATGTGGTCAGGTGTGAGTCTTCTGGTTGAGTGGTGGAAGTGGGGAAGCCAGTGTTGCTTTCTCTTGAGCCATGGCATATTGACTGCCGAGTGCTCAAAGGGCCTTCCAGGGGTCTCTGCCCAGCAGAGCCCTTGAGCCCCCCATGAGAGCCTGTTGGGCACCCGCCCATCGTGGTCCCCATGTCCCTACCTGGAGAGGATGCCTTGGAGCAGCTCACTGGGATTAGTTGGGATTCTTTTTTTTTTAAGATACTTTTTAAAAAATTTATTTTTTATTTTATTTTATTTTTAATTAATTAATTTATTTTTGGCTGCTTTGGGTCTTTGTTGCTGCGCGTGGGCTTTCTCTGGTTGCGGCGAGTGGGTGCTGCTCTTCATTGAGGTGCATGGGCTTCTCATTGCGGTGGCTTCTCTTGTTGCGGAGCACGGGCTCTAGGAGAGTGGGCTTCAGTAGTTGGGGCCTCCAGGCTCCAGAGTGCAGGCTCAGTAGTTGTGGCACATGGGTTTAGTTGCTCCGCGGCATGTGGGATCTTCCTGGACCAGGGCTCGAACCCGTGTCCCTTGCATTGGCAGGCGGATTCTTAACCACTGCACCACCAGGGAAGTCCCAGCTGGGATTCTTAATTGCAAGAAATAGAACCCAACTTGAGTTAGTTTAAACAAAAAGGGAGGATTTGGGGGGAAGTACCTACAAGTTAGCCCAAATGAGAGTTCAAGGAACTGGGGTGCTTATCCATCAACTCCCCATCTAAGATTGAGATCTGTCTTGGAAGGCAGTGCTCAGCTTGCCTTATTTGGCCTGAAAAATCCCTCAGGTAGAGAGTTCATGGTATTTGCAAGACGCAGCTCTAGAATCTAGAGGTGGTGCCCAGGGGATGCCTTAAGGTGTCATCAACATCCGCGACAACACCCACAGGGGACTCCTTTGTTCTCCCTCTTCTCAATATGCCAACTATGGAGGCCCTGACAGGATGAGAACCCTGCTTGGCCCTGTGTGTTTTTACAGTGGTATTCTGAATCCCTCTGCTGACTCAGCTAATTGCTTTAGAATAGGAGTTGGCACATTTTTTCTATAAAGGGCCATACAGTAAATATTTTAGGCTTTGTGGAGCATATGGTCTCTGTTACAGCTACTCAACTCTGCTGTTGTAGTGTGAAACCAGCCATGGACAGTACATAAAGGAGTGTGTATGGCTGTGTCCAGTACAACTGTATTTATGAAACTGATAGAGGGTTGGATTTGGTGGATCTGCAAGTTGGCATGTGAGGGGAGCCCCTGTTAGTGGTGGTGATGGTGATAGAGATGGTGAGGGATTCACTGAAATATGAACTCTAAAGAATCAACCACTACAAGGGTCATTGTAGTTCAGTCCCTCAAGAGATGAGCTTGGCTCATGCCCTGTTCCCTTTTAAAATTCCTTTCCAAATTCCCTGAAGGGTAGACATGATCTGGCCATAGTCTCTGCCCCGACCTTCCTATCATGCTGTGCAGTGTCATTTTGAGACCTTCCATGAAATGAAAGGGCTGGCAGGTCCCTAGTCCTTGCTGACTGTTATCCTGTTAAACTGGTCATTTCCTGAAAGCCCCCAAAGGCCTATGAGACTTGTATTTGACAACTTTTGCAACCATGAGCTGCTTGCCTTTTGATAACCCTTATGGGTCAAATCTGTTCATCAGATCATGAAATAATGGCAGAACAAGAGACCGTGGCCTAATAGGAGGGCACGTTAATACCATTCCCACCGCGCTGCCACCTGCCCATGAGAGACACTGATGTGAGATGAACACGTGTTGGGTGGGTTTCTGGTATGCATGTCCTGTACCAGAGCACCCCTGTGTTAGGGACGTCTGCCTGTTGTATCAGTCCTTCCCAGTCTTGCCTGACCATGGAACTCTATTACAGAGCGGAGCGCAGCTTGAAAATCCTTGCTCTACTCATCTTGCACTTTCTTATTGATAGCAGCTTATGGCCAGTTTATGTCTCTGCCTCAAAGCTCTGTCTTTCCTACCTGATATGTAAAATTGGAGAACTTTGAGATCTTTAAGGCACAGTGTTGGGCATAAATTATGGTGAGTGCTGGGAAGCCTGGAGTAATTGATCATGTCCAGAATTAATGATAGTGTTATAAATTGGGGGTGGGGGGATCAGAAAGATAGATCAGACTCCAGAAAGACTACCCCAGAAGTCTTCCCTCCTGCTGACTGACTGGCTACAGTTTGGAGGTGCCCAGGACTCCTCTTTGGATTTGATTAATTTGCTAGAATGGCTCACAGAACTCAGAGAAACATTTTACTTATTAGATTACCACTTGATTACAGGAGGATATAACCCAGGAACAGCCAGATAAAAGAGATGCACAGGGCAAGGTGTGGGAAAAGAGTGCGGGGCTTCCAGGCTCTCTCTGAGCATGTCACTCTCCCCAAGGCTCTATGTGTTCACCAGCCCAGAAGTTCTCTGAACCCATCCTTTTCGGTTTTTATGGAGGCTTCGTCACATAGGCACGAGTGATTACATCATTGGCCATTGGCAATGATTCAACCTCCAGCCTCTCTCCCCTACCCAGAGGTCAGGGGTTGGGACTGAAAGTTCCAATCCTCTAATCTCATATTGGGTCCCCTGGCAACCTGCCCCCATCCTTAGGCACTTTCCAAAAATCACCTCATACAAAAAGTAACATGCAAAAGATCTTTGTGGCTTTCATCACTTAGGAAATTCCAAAGGTTTTAGGAACTCTGTTCCAGAAACAGGGACAAAGACCATATATATATTTCTTATTATAAATCACAATATCACAGGGTGACAGCCAAGACTTAAAAGGTAAGAAACCAGCCAGCCAAAGACAGAGAATGTTGAAAATACCCACCTGCAGGAGCTTTTCAGATCTTACGATTAAAGAAGCTATTTCACTAAGGTGGTAATAAACAGTGCTAGAAAAAAGTTCCCTTCAAAACAGAAGGAAGACAAATCTACTGAGGTTGTTACAGTCCTTCCTTTTGTTGCCACACCAGTGTCCGCAGGCCTGGGATGAAAGGGCTCCACTGATATATTGCAAAAATTATTCTCATAGCCAAGCTGTACCTTCTAAGGGACGCGGTTTGGCTGGGGACGGTGAGCACCGGGGAGAGGCTCTGCAGTGCCGGTGCAGGAGGCGCCACCCTGTTGTGACAAGCGCTGCTCCTCCAGCCCCTGCTGCTGCCATTTGCCATCGGGGCACATTACTGCCCTTCCTGCCCCGCGTTGTCCTGGCTGTGCTTGGGGCCCTGGCCCCACTCTGGCTGCCCTTTCCCAGGCCTGGGGGGCTGCCCTGGCTGCCGTCCCGAGCCCCAGGAGGGCCACATCCCTGAAGCGCTTCCCGTGCAGACTGGGAACATCCCTCCAGCTGTGGCTCCACACACTCTGGTGTGTGTGTGATGTTTATCCAGCAATTCAAATCTGTGTCCCATTCTCAGGTTGTACTGCCTCTGGCGGACCGTGAATTAGTACACATTTTAACACATTTTGTAATTAGCTTGTGAGCACCGGCCATATTACTGTTTTTGGTCTTAAAAAATCTCTTTGTTGGCTGTAAGTATTTTAAATATACCTCAAGGTGGTGCAGTGGGAAGACTGAGTGAAATAAGGTTGGCAGAATGTTGATAATTCTTGAAGCCAAGTCACAGGTACACAGGGGTTCATTTTACCATTTGATATTTACGTGTCTTTGAAAACACTTCATATAAAGGATTAAAATAAAATAAACAAATATACCACTATGTTTTGTATCTATTCAATTTTTATTACAGGAAGTTGGCTGCACGTCCCTGGCAAGCTCTGAGGGCAAAGCTTAATACTTTTGCTGATGGACATGAGGGAGAATTTCCTGGCAGGCTGATGAGTGTCATGGAAAGTGTCCCAGCAGAGGCTTTGGGATGGGCTTTAGCTGCCCAGCAAGTGGTCTCCATTTGGTCACCCATCTTGCCATTTCCCCAAAGACCTAGTTCACCTGTAGACATCCCCCAGATGGCACAGGGGTGGTGGGAACTGCTGGGAACAAGTCTACTGGGGGGCCTTGGCTGTGCCCAGTACTCCATGGGGAAGATCCTCTCTCTTCATCCTGTTCTCTGCATGTTGAAATTCCTCCTTGAAGCCTTCCCTGACCACCCCAAGTGAAAGTGGGTGTTTCTTCCCCCTTGTACGTCTTTAATGACACTGGTTTCTGTTTATCTGGCCCTGGAGTTAACTGTGTTCCCTGGAGGGGGGTGTGGTACAGTTACCTGAGGTGCGCCCGTGGCCTCCCATGAACGTGGGGCTCCAGCTCCAGGATGCTGTCTCCTCTGGGCCCCCTTTTCCAACACTGGGCTTTTCTAACACTGTGGGGTGAAGGCCTGGGGTGAAGTGCTATTTAAAGGGCAGGGGAGACTTGAGTACTAATCTTGGCCCCGTCCCTGCAGGACCCTCAGCAAGCCTCCCCCTGAACCTTACTTGTCTGAAGTTAGGGTACAGAATCGGTGACATTCTCCAGCTGGAAGAGCCTCGAGTCTAACTGGCCCGTGGTGCCTCCCACACGCGAGCACTGGGTTCATTTCGCTGGAGCTGGAGTCCAGCTGCTCCTCCATGTGGCACAAAAGTGTGATCACGCCAGAGTCTCCCCTCCTCAGAGGTGCTCACATCCCTGCCTGCTTGTGACACTAGTTACCAGAGACACATCTGAACACGTCTGTGGCGCGGGGCTCCACAGCAGGCCGAGTCCAGCTCATCCCCAGCAATGGGCTGTCAGACTGGGGGCAGACGGGCCCTCCTCCACCAGTGATCTCTCTGTAGCAAGGGTCAGGTGCATTTTCTACTTTTTTCTTCTCTGAGACGGTCTCAGTCTGTCCTTGGAGGAAGGCCCAAGGAAAAACTCTGGCAAAGGTATTACTTTCAAACTCCCCTCTTCTTCTCCCCAGAGGAATTAAATGACATTGCTTTATTCCAGGAAATACTTCAGGGGCTTCCTTTGTCTCCAGAAGCAGTGGGGGATGGGAAGAAGAGGACCGCCAGTGCTCACTGCGGTTCCCCTCAGAGCAGCTTAGGAGCGTTGGAACCTAAAGCTCTCCTCAAATGGCTCCAGAGATTGTAGGACACCATTATTTTGTGTAAGAAAGAAGACATTTAAGCTGTGACACGTGCTTTGCTATCACTTGGAAGTTTTCTTGTGCACGCATTTGGAAGAGTTCTTATATTATTGAAAAGAGACTTATTTAGACATAGTTATTTTTCATCCTGTATTATTTTTCACACACATAAATAGAAAAATACAAGCAAAATAAGTTGATTAAAATATTTCTCAAAATTCTTCACATTCAGAATCCGAAATTTTTGAGTTTCATTTTGACTGAGTCTTTGATTTCCGTGCTTTTCTGCACTTTCTCGTCCTGGGTGCCGGGAAGAGTGGCTGTCCAGTGCAGATCAAGGCCGCCTGAGGGCTCGAAGCCAGCCCCAGAGGTCCCTTCCTGCAATGACTAGATCGAAGCCATTAAGCTTAGGTTTGTTATGACTGATGACAGATTTAATTCACCCCAGAGGTGAGGGCTAAGTGCACTGATTAGCTGTGCCATCCAGCCCATGAGGAAGGGTGGTTGACGGGTGTGTTACCTACTTGATTTTTAGATGGGGTTTAAAATAAGATCATTCTAAATTACATGCCACAATAATATTAAATTCCTACACTTGCCCGCCACCCGCCCCACATCGTGCTGGGTTTCTTTAACTCTTCGTTGTGAGGGCCGGAGGTGGTAGGGATCTGCTGAGAACAGTTTCTCTCGAGGAAGGTGTGTGCATGCACATGTGCCTACGTGCATGTGAGGGCGCAGCCTGGGGAGTGGAGTCCTCCTGCACGACATGTTGGCCTGTCTGGTCAGAGCTGTGCTCTCCAGATCGACCACTGGGCCACGCCCTGGGTACACAGGAGGGTGTTTGCGGACCCTGATCCGGTGTGAAGTGCAAACAATGGCATGATGCCTGTTGTTAAAGCTGGCCTTGAAAAACCCCTTAAAACCCCACCCAGTAGAGCAGGCGGGGCTTGGTGAGCGCAGCACTGTGGGGTGCTTCCTGTGCTGGCTGTGCTGAAGGAACCCGGGAAAGCCAAGATGTGGCCACTCCCCTTTGTGAGGCGTCAGGTGGCTCGAAGGGGGCCGGGAGATGGGTGTTTACCCTTGTGGGGTTTATTTACCCCATTCAGTTTAAATAATAAGGCCCTGAATGTTAATTTCTGAAGATAGACTTGTTTCTTGGTGTCAAGATCAAACAAGACAGTGGGATTGCATCTTCTACACTGGGTTAGGGTCTAAGGTGAGAGCGGTGTGCACCACCACACAGCATTCAGCTAGGCATCTGCGCACAGAACGCACTTAGATAGAAGCCGTTATTCTTCTGGAAGAGTAACGTGTACTTCCCCGATGAAAGCCTCATGGAGCATCAGAATGGCATTGATTTTAGAAATGAGGGCTGGGAGGGAACGGGAAGGAGGATTTTCTGCCACACCACCAAGCTGCCTCCCCATACACCATCTGCTGTCACCCTCGGCCGGCTCAGTTGACATTCCCGACCCTGTCATGGACAGACTTAAAACAACTCCCCAGGTCCAGCACACACTGTTGGGGGTCATTTTGATCTTGAGAGGTGGCAACTTGTGAAGGGGAGCCTCACTGCCAATTCCCCAACGCTATACTTTTCTAACTTACTAATTTATTATACTTATTGATGTTTCCCCTGCTATAGTGTAAACACCACGAAGACAGGATTCTTTGTTTATTTTGTTCACTGGTATAACCCAAGCACCTAGAACAGTGTTAAATAGTAGGTGTTCAGCAAATGCTTGTTGAAGAAAGTGAAGTGAATAGCGTGTGCGCACGCACGCACACACACACACACACACACACTGTGATGGTGAAGGGTCAACTTTAGGAAAGCAAGCCAAAAATCTATCAATTCAATAAGGCCCAGCAAACATTGGCTCTAGGGACAGGTGTGATGTGACCTAGGTTCAAATCCCAGCTCTACCACTTGTAAAGTCCTTCTTATTCCTATTCTGGAGATGAGGAAACTGAGAGACTAATAATAAGAATATCAACCTCATAGGCTGATGTAAGAATGAAATGAAATGCATTGGCACATGAAGCATGTACAGAACATTTTCTATGTTCATGACTATTTAAGTAATTTTATTACCTTATTTAATTCTCATAAAGACCATGAGGCAGGCACAATTATTATTCTCATTTTAAGAGATGAGGAAACTGAGGCACAGAGAGGTTGAGTGATTCCTGAAGGTCACACAGCTCATCTGTGGTGGAGCAGGGTTCAAACACAGGCAGTCTAGCTCCAGCGTCTTTACTCTTGTTAACCTGGGAAACCTCGGGACTTCCCTGGTGGTCTGGTGGTAAAGATTCCGCCTTCCAATGCAGGGGATGAGGGTTTGATCCCTGGTCAGGGAACTAAGGTCCCACATGGCCGCAGGCAACTAAGCCTGTGCGCCACAACTACTGAGCTCACGTGCCTCAACGAGAGAACCCACCTGCCGCAAACTACAGAGCCCATGCACTCTGGACCCCGCGCACCACAACTACGGAGCCTACATGCCCTGGAGCCTGCGCTCCACAACTAGAGAGAAGCCCGCATGCCACAACGAAGAGCCTGCGTGCTGCAACTAAGACCTGACGCAGCCAAAAAAACAAACAAACAAACAAATTGCGGGCTTCCCTGGTGGCGCAGTGGTTGAAAGTCCGCCTGCCGATGCAGGGGACATGGGTTCGTGCCCTGGTCCAGGAAGATCCTACATGCCACGGAGCGGCTGGGCCCGTGAGCCATGGCCACTGAGCCTGCGCGTCCGGAGCCTGTGCTCTGCAACGGGAGAGGCCACAACAGTGAGAGGCCCGCGTACCGCAAAAAAAACCAAAAAACAAAAAACACAAAAAATTGCTCGAGAAGAGGGGGAGGCTATTTTTATGTGCATGTGATGAGATGAAAAAGCCATCATAGGTGACATTAGAAAGGACTTAGGCTACAACAGAGAGAACACAGAGATGGGAGCCTGGGGTACGACGGTTCCTGAACTTGGGGGGAGGCAGGAGGCAATTCAGTGCTTACCTGAGAGTTTGCCTGCGTGACTGAGCTTACGAGGTGCACAGAAACTACCCAACCTCCCAAAGCCTCTGTTCTCTCCTCGGTTCTGAACTTGTATGGGGTGAGGTGCCGAGGCATTGGCCATAATGATTGAGCAAGGTTGAGTGGCTGCTATTGTTACGTAGGTGTGCAGCGCATCTCAGCATTGCAAGGTGAGCTTTCCAGACTCAGCTCTGCATACGGTGGTTCTCAAAATCTAAAAAATCCAGGGCTGGAAGTAGATTTAGTACCTGAGGGTGTGAGTTCTGCCCTGGGGTCCCCTTCGTTGAGTGGTCATGATTCAGTGACTTTGCAGCCTTCAGGGTGCTCTGGAATTGCTGAAATTGCAGTTGGCAAGTTCTCCCACCACCTAGTTAACTTCCTCTGTCTCTTCTCCCGTACACGTTAGCCAAGCCCACCCATGCCTTCATTCCAAACTTCTCCCAGACTGCTTATCTGTGACCACTGCCACTTTGTCCAGCACTGCCAACTGTCTGCAGAGCTGGTGGAAGGCATGGAACTCGGAGGCAGGGCCTTATCTCACCCAAGGGAAGGCGGGGACCTCTTCCTATTCATTAATTTGCCTTTTCCAGCCTCCCCCAGTTCTGCGAATTAGCACATCAAGCTGCTTAAAATAAGCAAGCACTGATGCCAGTGCCACGTGCCTGCTTGTAATCCTCCAGCAGCTTTCCAGGCCCTTAGAATAAAACCCAATTCACTTCCCTTGGTCCACCAGCCTTGGTGATCTGCTCCTGGCGGCCGCCTCTGTTGACTTCTCCTCCACCCCTCTTGTCAACCCCTTTCACACTTGCTACCCTCTTGGCTGCTTCCCAAACTCCTTAGACCTGCTGAGTTCCGTCCTGCCTGAGCCCTTGCTGTTCCCTCTGCCAGGAACACTCTTCCCCCACTTTTTGCCCCAGTTGTTCCTTCTCATTCTCCTTCTATCCAGAGACGGACTTCTGGGAAAGCCTTTCTGAGCAAGGCCAGCCAGTATGCTCTTTTTATTCACAGCTTTTACAAATATACGCATAAATATTGCTACAAACTACAGTGTCTTTATTTGTTTAACACCAACTCTCTGGTTATCTGTAAGTTCCAGGAGAGTAGAAACTATGTCTGTTTTGCTCCTCACTGTACTCCCCCGAGCCCAGGGCTGCCAGGAGCCCAGATGGTGCAAAGTGGACCCTTTATTCAGGATGCTTGATGTATCTACTGGAAAATTGTTTTAGTGCACTGATTTTGTTAGGACAAGGCACACTGTTACCATCTGCTGGAAAACTATCACAGTAAATATACTAGTCTATGCTATTTATGATGTGACTGGTGTCCCCTTAGATATGGTGTTCTTGCACAGTGCGCAAACTGTGCAACTATACTTGACGATGCTTTCCATCACCTACCACTGTGCCTGGAATATAATAAATACTTGTTGAATGAATTAACTAGTTAATGGGAAAGTTGGTCTGGAACAAGAGTAAGATCAATGGGTTCAGAATATGGCCAACTGGAGTTTGAATCCTGAAGTTGCCACTTGCTTCCTGGCTTGGCTGTAAGCCAGGGTTCATGACCACTGCCCCCTCTCAGGTTTGCTGTGAGGATCCACCTGGTTCATAGGGCCTTGGCATAGCAGATGCAGTTGGTGCCCAGGCTGTGTGTCCTTCCCTGCCTCTGCCTTCTGCTGCAGGTTGCAAGCTTCTTACCTCATCTAATGTCTCAGCTGTTCTGCCTCAGGGCTTTCTCTGAACTGTGGCTCACTCATCCCTTGAGGGCCCTGCAGGGTGGAAATGGGTGGGGGGAGGGAGTTAATGCACCAGGGACACCTGCCCTCTGTGGGGATGGGGTGTGTGGATAAATCCCAGCCCCCAACCTTTGGAGGGTGACTCTGAGGTGCACGCTCTACAGCTCCCCAGACAGTCCCCAGCAGGATCCAGCCCCAGCTGCCCAAAGTGGGAACCACCCTGACACCCCTACAAGTGGCTGTTCTCCCTGTCTCACTCTCTGCTCCCTCACTCCAGCTTCCTGAGATTGAATCCCAAAGAAACCCACCGTACCCAGTCCTTGCCTCAGCTCTGCCTTCAGGAAAACTACTAACACACCCACAATCAAGGGAATCACACTCTTGAGCAGGATCTTTTGCATTTTCTCCCCGCTCTGATGTCCCTGAGGAAGCGGTTGCACCTTCAACCTAGTCCCTGTGTTGTCAGCTGCTGGAAAGATGGTCCATTATTTCAGCCTGAGAGAGGTGGCAGGCTCTCTGTGGAGTGCTGACTGATTCTTTCTTGAATTTTTGTATCAGCTATTGCTAGGAAAATACTACATAATGAAGCACCCCAAAAGTCAGTAGCTTAAACCAACAGCCATTTGTTACTGTAGCTCTAGCTGCCAGTCTGTGCTCAGGCTGGACAGTTTCCTTCCTCCTCATGTCTCTCCTTCCTCCCTGGCTGGCCCAGTGGGTGGTAGAAGCCCAGGACTGAGAATCCCTGTCTGGCAAGTGCTTTTCCTGTGGTTCATGTTTGCCAACAACTCATTGGCTAAAACAAGTCACAGGGCCGAGAGTCCAGGTGGGGAATTACCTTCTGCCCAAGTGCAGAGATAGACACAGCAAGGAAGAAAAGTACGAGCCATTGAACAGTCCCCACGGGCGTAGGGGAGGGCATCCAGAGGGAGAGCCTTTTCCTACAAAATGTCTGTACTTTTGGGGGATCTAACAGTGCCAGTGAGCGGCCACTGACTGAGCTTTAGATCCAGGGAGTCCACCACTAACTCTAACCTGGGCAAGTCTGCTGCTTCTGGAGCCCCCGGCCTTGTACCAGTTTAATCAGCTCACCCACCAGCCCGAGGTACAGGTGCAGCCCTTTCGCCCCCTTCTGCTTGATTACATTCTAACTCAGGTAGAGCCCAGGGCTCAGGAGTTCAAGGGCTAGGGAGACAGGGGTCACTGCCTCCTGCCCCCCAGAGCAGACCTGAGCTGGGTGGCCCTTCACTACCCGCTGCCTCAGAGCTGACCCTGGCCTCCTTCTCCTCTTTCCCCAGCCACCAATCTGGACTCAGCTGACCTCGTGGGACATTCCTGTCTGGGGTCCTGAGGGCCTTTTCTCACCCACAGGCTCAGTTAGGGCCATTTTAACCACCACGCCCCTCACCCCGGGTGTCCTCAGCCTGTCCCAGCTCTGTATGGAGGGTCAGTCTTCCTGCTTTTCTTCTCTGTGGTCCCTTTGCAGATTTACCCTCCCCCTCCCCAGCCCCCTTCACCTGAAGGCGATGTGCCACCAAATGTCCTGTCACCCCTGTCCCCAGGGGCCTCATCTTCCCACCCAAGTGACTCTTCTCAGAAACAGAAAGATGGTTCTCTCATCCTAGCCTGAGAAGAGCTGGCTGCCAGCTTCTTTTGAGAACAAACACAACCTTTTTCATTTTATCATGGTGGTGTATTTGTTTCTGTTCTGCCTAAGTTGTGTTTGAGCTCAGGGCCCTGAGGTGAGAAGAAACTGGAAAACTGAAGGTCTGGATGGACCCCCGGGGCCCCTGCTGCTGTGACACTCCATGAGTCTACTCCGTGAGAAGAACCCTCTCGCTCATTTTCCTGTCATCTTCTCAGGCTGGGGCCTGACTCATTTTGGACATGCGGCCACCCTATATACACACCTCTGCCCTCTGTCTCTGTGCTCTGAATTCCAAAAAGTCCCTATGCCCCAAAGCTGGTTTGAAAAGCAGGATAAAGATCAGGCTGGTGGAGGAGGAAGGGAAGGTGTTGCTGGAGGATTGCAGGGCTATAAACCTATAGACATCTGAGGCTGATTTAAGACCATTCTAATTTAGCAGCTGTCTTGGCACAGCTGGCCGCCCTGGCGTACACCTGACATTGAGCAAAGAATATATTTAATACAATTTATTCAAGCAATTCCACAAAATGTTCTGACCAAAATATGGCCTTGGGAGTTGGCAATGGGGCTTTTGGCATCCGTTTGAGGCTTAGTTTTCCCTTCACCTTTGGAGGTATATATACATGTATGTATGTGTGTGTGTGTGTGTGTGTGTGTGTGTGTGTGTGTGTGTGTGTAGCAAAATTGTCTCAGAACTATAAAGAAAGTGAAATTTGTCTGTTTGGGGCTGAGTCTCCATTTTGAACTTCCTCCACTCCAGACACCTGCTGCTCATCCAGTTTTCTACTACACTCCTTCTATCCATCCATCCAAACATCCACACAGTACTTGGTGATACACCTGTGCTGGTGCTGGAGTGGATATAGGACCTGCCCTCAGGAGCTCACATTTTACCAGATGCTGCCAGTGCCCCACCCGTATCCCCTTGGCCCACGAAAGAGGCATCTGCAAGGTTGGTGGGCAATTTCCATACATACAGAGAGCTTCCTTTTGGGAACACTTAACTCTCTCTGTCTGCGCACTTTCTCAGGCCATGGGACTCAGCCCGTGGATAGGGAAGCCAAGAGGGCTGAGACGTTAACAGAGCAACTTTCAGTAATCCAGGGATAGGAAAGGGGAGGATGAATTCCCCAGATTCCTTGACCCTTAGTAGGATAATTCTGAGGTTTGTTCTTTGGAGCCCTTCAGAGGGTCCTTGGACAGGACTGAGTCCCTTTCAGCACAGTGGTAACCACTCACTGTCACACACTCAGTAGTTTTCCCCCTTCCCCATCTCACTTCCCCATTCCTCCACTGTGATTCTTGGGATCACCTCTAAAATTAACTGGAGCCTGGAGATGCATGTTTGAATCCTGGATTAGCGCCTAATAGATGTGCAATCATGGGCAAGCCACTTTGCTCTTTGAACCTCAGTTTTATTATTTATTAAACCTGTTTATATTATTAATTTTTGGAGGGAGACTCAATGAGGTAATGTATGTGAAATGCATAAAAGAGTACTTTCATTTATTCAATAAATATTTTTTGAGATCCTACTCTGTGCCAGGCTCATTGCTAACATTTATGAAGACCTACCTTGTTTGAGGCACTGTGCTAAGAGCTTCATACACATTATTTTATTTAATCCTTTCAGCACTCTGTGCAAAAATACTGCTACTTAATGTCAAAGATGAAAACAAAAACCATCAGAAATTTAAAAATAAAGCTGATTTATGAACTCTGGGGGTTAGGAAGGGAATGCACACCAACGAAAAAATTCACCAAAGCCAGGGGTTTTGAAATGCCTGGAGAAGAGGGCACATGGTTTGTACTGGTTGTGTTGATTAAGGACTGAAAGCCAGTGCTCTGGATAGGATGGAATAAGTCCATATGTCTGAGCATGATTAGTTTAAACAAAACCCATGTTTATTATGCAGGAAGGAAACTTCAGATAGGTCCAGTACAAGGTCTGGCTCTATTGAACACTCAAAGTTCATGGTCCTTGTAGGGGAGGAAAGATTTTCCCTCTACCCTCCAAGGTTTGGTAACTGGGTCTATGAAATAAAATGATAATAAGCAGATTAACAGGAGAAAATTAATTTTTAGTATTATGTGCAGTGCAGCACCACAGGGAAAAAAAGAGTACCTAAAAAACTCAGCCAGATTAGAGAGCTTACATACCATCTTAATCGGAGAAGGGGCGGGGGAAATAAAGGCTATTTAGAGGAAAGGAAATAATTTTTAGGAAAGATGAATGGGTCCTTAGAAGAATGGGTGGGAGAAATGACAGTTTGTGACAAAGTTTGTTTGGGTGTGGTGTCAACTTCTAGTCTCTGCAGAGATGAGTCATCCTCCCTGGTTGATGAAACTTGGGGAAAGGAGATTGAAGACCATTGAGTTCTTTTCGGAGGGTCTGTCTTTAGGCAGGTAAAGGGAGTTCAGAAAAACTCCTCCCTGCGAATGCTGTTTGTCAAGTGCCTTCAGCTCAAAATAATCAATATACCAACATGGCATAGTTTGGGGTGATGCGTCCTCAGGTGCTTCATTCTTAAACAACTGAAGTGGCAGGAAAAGAGTTCAGGTTGGCCGTCTCCTAGGCAAGCTGTGCTCAGCAGGACATTTTCTGCATGTATATCATCCCTGATTGGTAGTTGGGGGCACTGAGGCAGAAAGATCAAGTAACTTGTCACATAGGAGCCAGGATTTGAACCCAGGCTGACTTTTTTTTAGGCCTTTTTTAAAAAATTATTTTTTTTAATTTTTTAAAATAAATTTATTTAATTTTAATTTAATTTAATTTTTAGCTGCATTGGGTCTTCGTTACTGCACACAGGCTTTCTCCAGTAGTGGTGAGCGTGGGCCACTCTTCGTTGCGGTGCGTGGGCTTCTCATTGCAGTGGCTTCTCTTGTTGCAGAGCACAGGCTCTAAGCGTGCAGGCTTCAGTAGTTGTGGCATGCGGGCTTGGTAGTTGTGGAGCATGGGCTTAGTTGCTCTGTGGCATGTGGGATCCTCCTGGACCAGGGCCCGAACCCGAGTCCCCTGCATTGGCAGGCAGATTCCCAACCACTGCACCATCAGGGAAGCCCTAGGCCTTTTTTTCTCTTTTTTTAAACATCTTTATTGGGGTATAATTGCTTTACAATGGTGTGTTAGTTTCTGCTCTATACCCTAGGCCTTTTTTAAGAGCCTGCACTCTAACCTCAATTCTGTATTTAAAAAGAAATATGTTCTTGAGGCTTAGTCGATGGAATGGGATTCCAAGCAGGAGAGCACAGGCAGGGAGATCTTTTCTTAGGGCAGGGGAACATTCTCTGGATTCACTCCTCTTTTAATTTCTGGCAGAGAGAAAACTGGGCTGGCGGGGCTAGAATGCAAGACTGCCTAGAGGGCCGGGGTCTCTGTGGGAGACTCAGGCCAGACCTTGAGGAGCTGTGGAGGGCTATCTAAAACCTGCCTGACACCCCCCTACCCGGGGCAGCACCCCCATGTCTTGCCTCACCTCCCTAAGGCCCCATTTCCCCTCCATAGTTACCATCTGAAAGCAGCCTCAAGGAGGGGAGGCAAGGCCGCGCTGTAAGCCTGGCTGCAAATCAAAGTAATTTGACACATTCATTTTCGGGATTTCATGTGGATCATGATGTTCCCCAAAAGGAAATGAACAAAATCTATAAAAGGGAGAAAGAGCTTTTTTTTGCCTTGGCTGATCCACATATGGTATAAATTACTGAGGAATTAGCATTTCTATATAATACCAGCAGTACGAGCAGTCAATAGAAAGTAATGAATCCTATGCAATCAACAGACAGTAAAATTGGGGGTCAGGAAGGTACACGAATTTGAAAAGTTCCACAGGAGAGCCATTGGTGTGGAGGAAGATGCCTGCTTGGAGGGCCCTGCTGTAATTATCAGCACACCTGGGAAGCGAGCTGGGAAATGATGGAAATAAAGTGGAAAAGCGGCAACTCCAGAGCCACCTTATGCCCCAAAGGTTTCTTGAGGATGGAGTCATAAATCCCACAAATGGAGGGCGTCAGGCCATTGGCCTCCAGAGTGACCTGCTTGGTTTATGGACTTCGCTGAGTTTTGGTTTTGGATTTGGGTGGCAGATTGGTTCTCAGTTTTGGTTGTGCATTATAATCAACTTGGGGGCTTTAAGAAAAAAGTACAGATTCCCTGAGCCATGTTCCCAGAAATTCTGACATAATTGGTCTGGAGTCGCCCTAGCATCGGTCCATCTTTTAAAAGCACCCAGGAGATCCGAATGTGCAGCTGATTGCTGCCCCTGGGCTCAAAGCTGAGCTGTGAAGGCACAATTTAAGATGTCTTCTTGCCTAACTGGTGAGGATTCTATGTGCTTAGACCTTGGGTGTGCAAAAAATGTAACTTTTTCTCTATAACTAAAATTAGCTTTCCTTCCTCACATTTCCACTTAAGATTTAATTGTACACATTCAAGGTGAACTCAGGGAACCTTGAAGTTTAAACTTTCCTCCTTTTGGAACTCTATGCCTCCCTTCAGGGAATCGCCATGGCACAGGTTGGGGATGTAGAGGCGATGAGGTGGGGAGGGACTGTGTGGCACTGTGCACCTCTGAGGGTTGACTGGTCTTCTGGTACTCATGGGCGACATCTCTGGTGATGGCCTCGGTTTGTTGGGTCCACCGGCCCTGTGTCCTCTTTCTGGGTCCCCTGACCTGCTTGCCACTCTTCTGTGTCCCTCCTGGGGCCTGCTGGAGGGAGCAAGCTTCAGCTAGGGGGCCCTCAGGTACACCTGCCTAGACATCCCCCCGCCCCTGCCCAGCCAACTTCACAGACAAGCCTCTACAAGGGTGGGGGGGACTTGCTCTCACTGGTACCTGTTACCCTAGAAGTGGCTCAGGTCTGATATGCTCTCAGGCCCCCTAAACTTCTCTGAGGTCTCCATGCTTGCTCCTTTTTAAGATCAAGTCTACCCAGAGTTTTGATCTCAGGAAGGAGAAGAGATCTGGCTCATTCTCAGGGACCCAGGCTGACAACTCATCCTAAAGCTCTTCTATTTTAACTCTGGGTAAAATCCCTTCTTCAGCCTTCAGGAAGGTATGTATGTACATATGTATGTATGTATTTTTAATCTCCTCTCTCTGTGGCAGGAGAATTTGGCAAGGCATACATTCTTCCAAATCCATTGTTGCTCTTATACCTTACTTCTTTTTTTTCTTTTGGCCATGCAGCTCGCGGGATCTTAGTTCCCTGACCAGGGATCAAAACCGTGTCCTCGGCAGTGAAAGCACAGAGTCCTAACCACTGGACTGCCAGGGAATTCCCTAATACCTTACTTCTGGAGTCTCAAGAAACCCTTTCTCTCAAAGATTTTCCCTATGCCATTGAGACACAAAAGGTGTTCTAGAAGCTCAGAAACTAGGAACAGATTCTTTGTACAGTCCTCAGGGTAGCAATGATTCAGAGAGAATGTTCAAGGAAGCTGGGGGCTGGGGTGGAAGAAGCCTTGGTTAAATCTCAGCACTTGGCCCCATTGTGCCTCGTTATAAAAGCCACATCCAAAAGGTGGAAGGAAAAGTGGGGAGGGAGGACAGAATTCTTGTCCTGTGCACCTGTGCCTCGCTTCTGCCATGGCTTTTGCCAGGAAGACCCGGTGCTGTCTGCACTCAGCCACGTTTGACCATCTTGTAAGGCTTCCTTCTTCCAGGAAGCCTTCCCTGCATCCAGGCACCCTGTGTCACTCCTACCCTGAGTCTTAGGTCCAATGGCTTGGGCACCTGCCATGTGTCTCTGCTCCTCATTGTGAGTTGCCTTGTGGAGGTCTTTATATCATTGTCCAGAACTGCTATTAAATCTATCATTAAAAATTATTTTTTACTAGAATGTGAGTCTCTGAAAAGCAAGGACTATATTTTATTCAGCTTTTGATCCCAGTCTAGCATAGGGTGTGATAAGTACTGAGGAAAAGGAATGCATTCATAAGATGTTTATGCTCTGTCTCCTCTATGACACTGGGTCTCATTGTTCTGACGTCATGTCCATTCCTGCAGATTGAGACAAACGACAGCAATAACTGCTTTGTATTGGGTCCTCAGTGTCTACACGTTAAATTTAAACGTTGTTGTCTGTCTCACAGGGCTGTCTCGTCCAGCCCATGTCTGCCTGGCCTTGTATCCCAGCCTTGAACATCCTGCTCCAATAAATGCACCCCGCTCTTTCTTACTTCTGAGCAGCTGCCATCCTGTTCCTTCTATCTTGAATGCTTTTCCCCAACTGTCCAGTTGACAAATTAGCAATCCCCCACTTGTCACTGAGCCTTATCTCAGATGCAGCTTGCTCCCTGGAGCCTTCCCAGACGCGTGCAGGCAGCTGTGAGTGCTCTTCTTGTGCTCCCTACTGTCACGGTGTCACAGGTCACCTTCCCCTTTTCTTAAAGGTCACCCTGGAAACAGCCTCATTTAGCCGTTTCTATTTTGATTACTGATGGTCATCACCAAAATATAAGATAGTATACTCGATTTCATGATCATTATTTCATTTTAGACAACTATCGCTACCCCAATGTGAAAAAATGACATTTTAACTACTTTTCTCCTCCTTTCAATGTTTGATATTTATATTATTATGTTTAGCTCTTATATTTGAATACCTTTATATAAGTAAATCTCTATATTTCTTGATGCATCAATTTTGACAGACTTGTGTTTGACTCCACACTATAAGGTGAGGGTCAGGGCCCTGCCCTCTATTAAGTGTCGCACCTTGTTCTCTAAAAGAGTTGTGCCAGTGTAGACCCCCACCATCAACGTGTAAAAATTCCAGATGGGATAGTTTACATTTATTTCTCCTGTAACCTGATTGTGATTAACTTTTGTGTGTCTGCTGCCTTCCTAGACTTTAATCCTTGAAGGCAGTGGCAGAGGTGGTTCATTGCTGCAGCCCAGGGCCTAGGAGGGCAGCATTCATTCATTCAGCTCTTAGAAATATAAGCCTTAGAAATAGGTCCAAGAAATTTTTGAGTGCTCTTTCAGTGCAGTGCTGGGGTGGCACCTTTGACTATCTCCTGAAGGGGCTATTTTACAGTTCCCATTGGTGTGAGGTGAACTTGTAGATTTTGGTCTGACTGAGGTGCAAATAATTTCTAATCAGTGGAAAGGATAACTCCAAAGGTTATGGTTTTTGCTCCTGAGGGCAGCAACTTGTTTTGTATCTAACTTAGCAATAATATCTATGATATTGTGATTTATAATAAATGTATCTTTGGTCTTAGTCCCCATTTCTGGCACAGAGCTCCTCAAACCCTTGGAATTTCCTAAGCAATCAGAGTAATAAAGGTCTCTTTTGTTATGTTAATTCAGTGAGTTGGAAAGCTCCTAAAGATGGAGGCTGGTTGCCAGTGGAGCCAATCTTGTGATGAGAGGGCTGGAACTTTAAACCATCACCCCCATGCCTCAGAGAAGGGAGAGGGGCTGGCAGGTGAGTTCAATAACCAGTGGACATACTGCCCAAAGCAATCTACAGATTCAATGCGATCCCTATCAAATTACCCATGACCTTTTTCAGAGAACTATAAGAAAGTATCCTAAAATTTATATGGAACCATAAAAGACCCAGAATTGCCAAAGCAATCCTAAAGAAAAAGAACAAAGCAAGAGGCGTAACCATCTCAGACTTCAGACAATACTGCAAAGCTACAGTAATCAAAACTGCATGGTAGGGACTTCCCTAGTGGCACAGTGGTTAAGAATCCGCCTGCCAATGCAGGGGCCACGGGTTCAAGCCCTGGTCTGGGAAGATCCCACATGCTGTGGAGCAACTAAGCCCATGCGCCACAACTACTGAGTCTGCACTCTAGAGCCCGCAAGCCACAACTACTGAAGCCCATGTGCCTAGAGGCCGTGCTCCACAACAAAGAGAAGCCATCAAAATGAGAAGCGTGCACACCACAATGAAGAGTAACCCTCACTCGCCACAACTAGAGAAAGCCTGCACACAGCAACGAAGATCCAATGCAGCCATAAGTAAACAAACAAATAAATAAATTTATTTATTTATTTTAAAAAACAAACAAACTGCATGATATTAGCACAAAAACAGACACATGGATCAATGGAACCGAATAGAGAGCCCAGAAATAAACACACAGTCCTATGGTCAATTCATCTTTGACAAAGGAGGCAAGACTACAAAATGGGAAAAAGTCTCTTCAGCAAGTGGTTCTGGGAAAGTTGGACAGCTGCATGTAAATCAATGAATTTAGAACATGCCCTCTCACCATACACAAAAAAAACTCAAAAAGGCTTAAAAACTTACTTAAACAAAAACATGACATCATAAAACTCCTAGAAGAGAACATAGGCAAAACATTCTCTGACATAAATCATACCAATATTTTCTGGGTCAGTCTCCCAAGGCAATAGAAATAAAAATGAAAATAAGCAAATGGGACCTAATCAAACTTACAAGCTTCTGCACAGCAAAGGAAACCATAAACAAAATGAAAAGACAACCTACAGAATGGGAGAAAATATTTGCAAACGAGACTGACAAGGGCTCAATTTCCAAAACATACAAACAGCTCATACAACTCAGCAGCAAAAAAACAAACAACCCAACCAAAAAATGGGCAGAAGACCTAAAGAGACATTTCTCCAAAGAAGAAATACAGATGGCCAAAAAGCACATGAAGAGATGCTCAACATCTCTTATTATTAGAGAAATGCAAATCAAAATTACAATGAGGTACCACCTTATGCCAGTCAGAATGGCCATTATTTAAAAGTCTACAGATAACAAATGCTGGAGAGGGTGTGGAGAAAAGGGAATCCTCCTATACTGTTGGTGGGAATGTAGGTTGGTGCAGCCACTGTGGAAAACAGTATAGAGGTTCCTCAGAAAACTAAAAATAGAATTACCGTATGATCTAGTAATCCCACACTCCTGGACATATATCCAGATAAAACTATAATTCAAAAAGATACATGTACCCTTCACTGGGAAAACTGGACAGGTACATGTAAAAGAATGCAATTAGAACATTCTCTAACCCCATACAGAAAAATAAACTCAAAATGGATTAAAGACGTAAATGTAGGACTGGACACTATAAAACTCTTAGAGGAAAACATAGAAAAAACACTCTTTGACATAAATCACAGCAAGATCTTTTTTGATCCACCTCCTAGAGTAATGGAAATAAAAACAAAAATAAACAAATGGGACCTAATGAAACTTAAAAGCTTTTGCACAGCAAAGGAAACTACGAACAAGATGAAAAGACAACCCTCAGAACGGAAGAGAATATTTGCAAATGAATCAACGGACAAAGGATTAACCTCAAAAATATATAAACAGCTCATGCAGCTCAATATTAAAAAACAAACAACCCAATCCAAAAATGGGCAGAAGACCTAAATAGACATTTCTCCAAAGAAGACATATAGATAGCCAAGAGGCACGTGAAAAGCTGCTCAACATCACTAATTATTAGAGAAATGCAAATCAAAACTACAGGGCTTCCCTGGTGGCGCAGTGGTTGAGAGTCTGCCTGCCAATGCAGAGGACACGGGCTCGTGCCCTGGTCCGGGAGGATCCCGCGTGCCGCGGAGCAGCTGGGCCCCGTGAGCCACGGCCGCTGAGCCTGTGTGTCCGGAGCCTGTGCTCCGCAACAGGAGAGGCCACAACAGTGAGAGGCCCACGTACCGAAAAAACAAACAAACAAATCAAAACTACAATGAGGTATCACCTCACACCAGTTAGAATGGGCATCATCAGAAAATCTACAAATAACAAATGCTGGAGAGGGTGTGGAGAAAAGGGAACCCTCTTGCACTGTTGGTGGGAATATCAATTGATACAACCACTATGGAGAACAGTATGGAGGTTCTTTAAAAAACTAAAAATAGAATTACCATATGACCCAGCAATCCCACTACTGAACATATACCCAGAGAAAACCATAATTCAAAAAGACACATGCACCCCCATGTCCATTGCAGCACTATTTACAATAGCCAGGTCATGGAAACAGATGACCCATTGACAGATACCCATTGACAGATGAATGGATAAAGAAGATGTGGTGCATATTTACAATGGAATATTACTCAGCCATGAAAAGGAACGAAATTGGGTCATTTGTAGAGACCTGGATGAACCTAGAGACTGTCATACAGAGTGAAGTAAGTCAGAAAGAGAAAAACAAATATTGTATATTAACATATGTATGTGGAATCTAGGAAAATGGTACAGATGAACTGGTTTGCAAGGCAGAAATAGAGACACAAGAAGTAGAGAATAAATGTATGGACACCAAGGGGGGAAAGCGGGGGTGGAGGGGTGAAGCGGGGGTGGAGGGGTGATGGTGGGATGAACTGGGAGATTGGGATTGACATATATACACTAATATGTATAAAACAGATAAATAAAAAGAACTTGCTGTATAAAAAAATAAATAAGTTCAAAAAAAATAAGATACATGCACTCCTATGTTCATAGCAGGACTATTTACAATAACCAAGACATGGAAACAACCTAAATGTCCATTGACAGATGAATGGATAAAGAAGATGTGGTAATATATACAATGGAATACTACTCAGCCATAAAAAGAACAAAAGAATGCCCTTTGCAGCAACATGGATGCAACTAGAGATTACCATACTAAGTGAAGTAAGTCAGAAAGAAAAATACAAATAGCATATGATATCACTTATATGTGGAATCTAAAATATGACACAAATGAACCTATTTATGAAATAGAAACAATATCAGGGACATAGAGAACAGACTGGTGGTTGCCAAGGGGGAAGGGGGTAGGAGAGGGTAGGAGGGGTAGTTTGGGATTAGCAGATGCAAACTGGTGTATATAGAATGGATAAACAAGAAGGTCCTACTGTATAGCATAATGAAAAAGAATATGAAAAAGAATATATATGTATATATAACTGAGTCACTTTGCTGTACAGCAGTAATTAACACAACATTGTAATTCAAATATACTTAAATAAAAAATAAATTAAAAAACATCACCAATGGCCAATGATTTAATCAAGCATGCCTGTGTGATGAAGCCTCCATAAAAACATAAATGATGGGGTACTGAGAGCTTCTGGGTTGGTGAACACGTGCAGATTTGGGGAGATTGGCGTGCTCAGAGAGTGTGGAAGCTCCTTGCCCTTCTCCGTACCTTGCCCCACACGCCTCTTTCACCTGGCTGTTCCTGAGTTATATCCTTTTATAATAAACCAGTGATCTAGTAAGCCAAATGTTTCTTTGAGTTCTGTGATCAGCTCTAGCAAACTAATTGAACCCAAGGAGCGGTCGTTGGAACCTCCAATCTATAACCTGTCAGAAGCAGAGGTTTTGTCTGAACCTGGCCTTGTGATTGGCATCTGAAGTGTGGGGATGGGGGATAGTCTTGTGACACTGAGCCTGTCTGGGAGGGGAAAATCTCCCCCTACCCTTCTGGGTTCTTTTGGCTGCTCTAATTAAATTGGCACAAGACAGATTAACAGGAGAAAATCAAACTGAATTGTATGTATGGAGATCTCAAAGATATAGGACCTAAAGAAATGATCAAAGCAGGCAGCTTTTATACTTTGTAGACAAAGAAGCAATAAATTTATGAAGAACTGACCAAGACAAAGAAGTTTAGGCTAGGGGTAGTAAATTAGTAAAGAAGTAACAAGATTTGTTTGCACAGCCTTCTCAGCCCTGAATCCCCTCTCTGGTGACAAGGATGTTGCCTCTACCTCCTGGTACAGGGAGGGCACCTTTCACATGGGAGATTTATTTCCTGCTTTTAGGAGGACGGAGGAGGGTCACAGCGTCCTTCTTGCACCTGCTGTATCTTATGTAACTTTAATTTAAGCTAACAAATGTGCCATTTTGGCACATTTTGGGGGCAGTCCACCCTGAGCCCCAGCAAGCCCTTAACCTGTGGGCTCTAACGCTGTCTCCAGATAGGTGGTGTCAGGATTGAGTTGAATTATAGGACACCCAGCTGGTGTTGGAGATGGGTGAAAAGCCCCACACATTGTAATTGGGTGCAGAACCCTTAATATCCTAGTGCTCTTTTATAAAGTTGCCTAAAATACCCTTGCCATCAAATTCTCATTTGATATGGCTTTAAGATCTTACTGGCTTTTTCTTCCTTTTAAAAATTAATTAATTTATTATTTATTTTTGGCTGCATTGGGTCTTTGTTGCTGTGCAGCTTTCTTTAGTTGCGGCGAGCGGGGGCTACTCTTCGTTGTGGTGCGCAGGCTTCTCATTGCAGTGGCTTCTCTTGTTGTGGCGCACAGGCCCTAGGCGCGCGGGCTTCAGTAGTTGTGGCACGCGGGCTCAGTAGTTGTGGCACAAGGGCTTTGTTGCTCCGCGGCATGTGGGATCTTCCTGGATCAGGGCTCGAACCGGTGTCCCCTGCATTGGCAGGCGGATTCTTAATCACTGTGCCACAAGGGAAGCCCTTACTGGCTTTCTCTTGATTAACGAGTTGAATAAAATCTTTGACACATGTTTATTTTACGTTTGTATGAGAGTCAAGATTTTATCTTTTTAAAAATTATGTTTTAACACAACAATATGGTATTACATAGAAACACTGATTCCTCAATAGTTTATACCTAACAGGCATATGATCTGAGGCAAGACCCTCTTTTTCTTTTTTGTGCTACAGTTGTTGTTTTGCAATAAGCAGGGCCAAAGTCTGGTTAACAGAAGGAATTTCTGTTTCTCTGGTGAGACTAGACTACAGTGTTTGGAAGAAGGTTAATATTCATGATAGCGAAGGTTTTCCCTGAGGTATTTCAGAAATTAACTTTTGTCTTCTCTGCTAAGGAGAATCTTAACACTTTTCAAAACACTTATCTCCCACATTCTCCTTTTCCTGGACCTGCTTTTATTAGAAAGGGACCCTCTGCTTTGCCCTCTGGAGCAGGATGTCACCACTTCCAGATCATTCCTCCCTGATCTTCAAATGTCTGTCCTACAAAACCTAGACATTGTTTCCCCCTCTATGCCACCCAGCTCACAAGGTGCCTTTAAGATAGTTGTTCTCAGTTAGGGGTGATTTTGTCCCTAGGGGACATTTAGCAGTGCCTGGTGGCATTTTGGGTTGTTACAACTTGAGGGATGCTCCTGGCATCCAGAGGGTAGACGCTGACAATTCTGCTAAACAACCAGTGCACAAGACAGCCCCACACAGAGAAGAATTACTTGGCTCCAAATAGCAATAGTGTCATGGTTGGGGAATCCTGTTGTAAAGCAAGTTTGAGGAGGTAACTTCACACTCTCTTTGCACTTTATAGATGAACAAATGGAGGCTCAGAAAGGTTGGCTGCTCTGCACAAGGTCACACAGCAAGAGACAAAGTAGGGACCCCATCACAGTTCTTTAGGTCTGTTCCTTATTCTCAAGTATGTTGCTTCTCTGGGTTACTGATGAAGAGCAATTACTTTGGAGTAGGTAAGGGCCATTTCATGGAATAGATGTTAACCTGAGATGAAACAAAATGAAAGTGTCTATTGCCTGGATAGACAGAGCACAAAATAATAAAGAGCTTAGATGCAGAGATGAACTTCATATTTGATAGGCATTAAAGACAAGGTGAACATTTGAGGAAAGCATGAACTAAGGAAACTGCACAGATACAACTTTAACTGGAAATAAATGGCCATGTTGTAGGTGGCACTGAGAGAAGAGCTACTGGTCATATATAATATGGAGTAACTGACACTGGGAACTATGTTCAATATCTTGTGATAAACTATAATGGAAAAGAATATGAAAAAGAATGTATATATATGTATAACTTAATCACTGTGCTGTACACCATAGATTAACACAACATTGTAAATCAACTATGCATCAATAAAATAAATTAAAAAAATAAAAATAAAATCATCTGGACTGCAAAAAAAAAAGAAGAAATAAAATAGAGGGGTGCCAGTACAGAGGGAGACATAGCACACGTGATAGGAAAGGGGAAAGTGGGCTGCAGGAAGTGAGAGAAGTGTAAGGTCAAAGGTCAGGGAGTCCGCGTCTAGTCTCATTTGATAAAGAGCTAACACCACGCCCAGTGTCTATACACATTGAGTATTCATTGCTGGTGCTCCGTCAGCGAAGCCTTCACGTCCTCTCTCCAACAATTTCTGCAGATGGTCACAGTGTGGAGGCTTAGAGAGAACCCCTTTTGTTCATCTCAAGATGGAGCCCTGAAAGCAGTGGTGTGCATGGCAGAAACTGAAGAAAACTTCTCGGTGAAGTGCGAGAAGAGGTAAACGGGGGTGATTTCAGTCTTCATAAGCAGGTGCAAGCTGGCCAGCCCTGGGCGGGCATGCACGACTGCCTTCTGCCTAACAGCCAGCACTCACAGCGCTGGGAGCTGAGCAGACAAGGAATACAAATGAGTCCTTGGCTCTGGGGAAGATGGGCAGCTCTTCAGAAAGGCACAGAGAGTTACCCTGTGCCTTTCTGTCTTCTAATTACATCCCTTCCGGTTGCTATCTCTGAAAACACCAGAATTCGTGGAGCTGTGCGAAGCAAACAGGTCATCTTTTCATGGGAAGGGCATGAGTGAGCTGGAGCAGGACTGCCTGAGGCCACAGCTGGTCCTCGCACCGGCGCTGTGCTTCCCCCCCCCCCGCCTCCGTCCCTCACTGTCCTTGTCCTCGCCCTCTCCTTGCCGGTACACAGCTCATTGCAGGCTTGCATGCCCCTTCCCCCCACCCTCGAAGTCCTGTTCTTCAACACCACCTCCCCCATGAATCCTGCCCTTAACTTCCATTTGGAAGCAACCACTGTGCTCCCTAAGTTCTCACAGCCTGTCTCTTTATCTGCCTGTTGCTTGTGAATCTTACAATTTTCTCTGTATTCTGGTTATTTGGGTCCATGTCTGAGTCTCCCTACTTCATGGTTCCTTTAAAGAAAACACTTATACAAAAACATTTTTGTAGGGAAGTAAAAGGAGGGCCGCACATTCCAGAGCCTTCAACTGTAGCCATGACCTGGGGGAGTCTGTGCTCTGAATTCCTGCTTGGCCATGTTCCCTGGGGTTAGTCGGTTTGGTTTTCCCCCTTCCCTTTCCCAGTAGGTACCAACTTTGTTGGCTCCTCTCTCTTTTATAGTGGAGATCAATTCCCTTGGCCTGATCTTTGGCCCCCATCCGGCTCTCCCTGACCCTTCTGGGAGTCTGTCTTGAGATGATCCTCAGAGGCCACCCTCATCCCTACCTTCGTCCCAAGCAGCTCATCAAAGCATTCCCTCAAACAAAAACAGGGCTCGACTGCACAAAAAGGAATCCTGGCAATAAGAGTTCTCCTTAGGTCCTTGCTTTTCCTCCCTCTCCTAACCTGGACAGAGAGAGGGGCTTTATCTACCTTTGCACTTCCACTTCTAATCCTGTGCTGGCTCTTGACTTATACCGAGTAGGTGCTCAAAATCCACTTGATTGGATGAACGGATGAGATATTTTTCTTGTTGGAGTCTCTGCCAAGATAGTGTGAGGGCTCCATTCCTAATTGAAAGGAACAGACCTCGGCCACTCCTCCTGTGGCTTCTCTTGTGTCTTTGCCATGCTTCTCCAAGGGGGCTTGTCTTTTGTTGACAAGAAGGACTGAAGGAGAGAGATTGGAAGGCTTCTTTCCTGAAGAATTTCTCTGCCTAGGAGCCAAAGGATGCATGGTGGCTGGATGGATTCTGTGATCAGCAGAGTAGAAAAACAGAAAAGCAAGAAAGTTCCTTTATACAAAACTTACAAACTTTAAGAGAAGAGAAACTTTTACTTTCTTTTAGTGTGAAACCCTAGGTAGTGGAAGCTTTGAAAATAAATTCTTCCTCCAGCTGCGTTTTAGCAAAATCTAAAAACTGGTGAAACTTTAGGAAAAAAATAGATTCAGTTCCAGCAGTGGAATTTAAGAATATAGGCTGCTTATTAAATACACTGCCTGACTATTTCCAAAATGGAAGAGTGTCTTTCCGAATTTACACCATGCTTCGGTGTCATTCCAATGTATTTTCTTAGTCCTTGACATTTAATCAGCTGCTTTTTACTACTTCATTTATATTACCATCATGAACATAATATTATCATGCAATTAATAATGACATAATATCTTGCAAAACTTGCTATCTGCCAAGTAGGGCCCAGGTACTGGTTAAAACAGTTGAGTTGGCAATCAATGGAACATTAAAGTATTTTATGAGAATTAAGAAAAATGAGATTATTGGATTTCCACGGCTGCTAGCTAAATCTTCTAACTCCTTGGTGAAACCTATTTGCCCAGTATCCAAATCGAGTCTCCAGTTCTAAAGTCAATCTTCAGAGTCAAAATTAAATAGATTGTACTTGAGGAAACAGGAAGGAGAAATAAGAAGTAAGTGAGGCAAATTCAACTAAGTCAGCTTGGAATCTTTAGGTGGTCTTTGAATTTGTTGAAAGGAAAAGAGAATTCCATTTGGTACAAGAGAAGTGGATAAAATATAGTATATAAATTTAAAATGATGTTTTCAGACTTCTGGTTTCCATGTAGGTGTTTACAACAAGTAAAAAGCTGACCAAACTGAAAAATCAACAACTCTTTTTAGATCCATCAGAGAAGTGAGGTCACAGTGCAAACTGCTGCCCCCAAAATTGGGGAGATGGACAGGCAGATACAGAGAATCTCAACTTATTGGAGCAGAAACCCATGACAGAAGCTTCTATGGGAAATAGGGCCAGGTTAGGAAATCCTAAACTGTAATTTGATAAATTGCTGGAGACTCATTATGGACAGTTCTGAGAGTTAAAAACTCCAGGGGGACTCAGCCATGGGGGGACCTCACCCTTTTGTCAATTTTACCTGTAGGGAGCTCCACCAGGTCCTTACAGTGAATATCAGAGAAAAATCCCCTCAGGAGGGGAAAAGGAAACATTAAAAATGGAGGGGAAATGGAAACATTAAAAATGGAAACATTAAAAAAATATACCAGAGCATTCTTTCCTTTTTAATAAGGTTACCCTCAGGAGAAACTATTTTATCAGAGCCTAACCTACTTGGGGGAAGGGAAATACCCAACTCTTCCCCTTGAACCATCCTGTCCCACCTAAGGCGGAAGAAAACACTGAGAAGCACTAAAGAAGTTTGCAGTTAAGGGGCACAGTCTCACTGAAAGACTGAGACCTAATCACAGGACTATAGAATGCTTCCCCTCCCCCCAAACCCCACCACTGCATTACTAAAGACCTATTTATCACTCCCTTTATTCAGTACCCTGTGTCTACCCTTCAACAAAAAATTACAAAGGCAAAAAAACCCCCACAGTTTGAAGAGACTAAACAAGCATCAGAACCAGAGTTGGATATGGCAGGAATGTTAGAATTAACTGACCAGGAATTTTAAAAAACGCCCACAAATGTGATTAATATGCTAAAGGCTTTACTTGGAAAAGCAGACAACATGCAAGAATGGACGGATAATGTAAGCAGAGAGAAGGAAATTCTAAGAAGTAAAAAGAAATACTAGAGATAAAAAAATACCATAATAGAAATGAATAATGCCTCTGATGAGCTCATTAGTAGACTGGACATGGCTGGGGAAAGCATATTTGATCTTTAGGGCATGACGCTAGAAACTTCTAAAACTGAAAGGCAAAGAGAAAAACGACTGAAAAAAAAAAACCCAACGAGAATAGACTATCCAAGAATTGTGGGACAACAACAAAAACTACATGTAATGGGAATAACAGAAAGAGAAGAAAGACAGAAAGAAACAGAAGCAAATTTGAAGCAATAATGCCTGAGAATTTCCCAAATTTAATGTCAGACCCCAAGCCACAGATCCAGGGAACTCAGAGATCACCAAGCAGGATAAATGCCAACCTCTCCCTTCCCCCCAAAAAACAAAAACCAGAACCAACTACACCTATGCTTATCACATCCAAACTTGAGCAAATCAAAGATAAAGAAAAAATATAGAAAGAAGCCAGAGGAAAAAACACTCCTATAGAGGAGCAAAGATAAGAGTTATATGTGACTTCTCCTCAGAAACCATGCAAACAAGAAGAGAGTGGAGGAACTTCCCTGGTGGTCCAGCAGTTAAGACTCCATGTTCCCACTGCAGGGGGTCTGGGTTCTATCCCTGGTGAGGGAACTAGATCCCGCATGCCACAACTAAAGTTCCTGCATGCCTCAACTAAGACTCAGTGCAGACAAATAAATAAATAAATAAATAAATTTTTTTCAAAGAGTGGAGTATAATAAAGTACTAAGAGAAAAAAAAAACTCACCAACCTAGAATTCTGTACCCTGCAAAATTATTCTTCAAAAGTGAAAAAGAAATAAAGGCTTTCTTGGACAAAAAAAAAAAAAAAAATTGAGGGAATTTGTTGCCAGTAATCTGCCTTTCAAAAAATGTTAAATGAAGTTGCTCAGAGAGAAGGAAAATGATATAGGTCAGAAACTTAGATCTGCATAAACAAGGAAGAGAATCAGAGAATAAGTAAAGATAAAATTAAAACCTTTATTCTTTTTTCCCCCTTGCATTGTCTATGTATTTATTTATTTATTAAAGACTGAAACATATTTGACATATATTGTGCAAATTTAAGGTGTATAACATGTTAATTTGAAATGTTTATATATTGTAATATGATTGTCAGTGTAGTGATAATTAATACCTTTATCACATTACATAATTATCCTGTCTTTTTAGTGTTTGGAAGAATTAAGTTCTAGTCTCTTAGCAAATTTGATGATTATATTCATCATATTCACTATACATTGCATTATGTATAGTGAATCAGTCAAAGAGCAGTAAAATATACTCTATGGTTTATTTACTACTGGCAAGTTTGTACTCTTAAACATCAGTCCCCTCTCCTCAACCCCCATTCCTTGGTAACAATGATTTTACTGTTTTTATGAATTAGGCTTTTTAGATTCCACATGTAAATGATATCATACAGTACTTGTCTTTCTCTGTCTGACTTATCTCACTTAGCATAATGTGGTCTTTGGCAAAGGAGCAAAGGCAATACAATGGAGTAAAGATAGTATTTTTAACAAATGATGCTGGAACAACTGGACAGTCACACACACACAAAATGAACCTAGACACAGACCTTACACCCTTTATAAAAATTAACTCAAAATGAATCTAAATGTAAAATGCAAAACTGTAAAACTCCTAGAAGATAACATAGGAGAAAATCTAGAAGACTGGGTATGGCAATGATTTTTATTTATTTAATTTTTTTTTTATGGCAATAACTTTCTAGATACAACACCAAAGTCATGATTCATGAAAGAAATAATTGATAGCCTGGATGACATTAAAATTAAAAATTCTGTGAAAGACAATGTCAAGGGAATGAGAAGGCAAGCCACAGACCAGGAGAAAATATTTGCAAAGGGCACATCTAATAAAGGGCTGTTACCCAAAATATGCAAAGGACTTTTAAACTTAAAATAAGAAAATAAACAACCTGATTAAAAAATGGGCCAAAGACCTGAATAGGTTTCTCACTGAGAAGATATTCAGATGGTGAAGATATTCAGATGGTAAGCAATCATATGAAAAGATGTTCAACACCATATATTATTAAGGAATTACAAATTAAAACAACAATAAAATACCACAACAGACATATTAGAATGGCCAAAATCCAAAACACTGACAACACAACACCAGTTGCTGGCAAGGATGTGAAGTAACAGTAAGTTTCATTCACTGCTGGTGGGAATGCAATAGTTGCAGTCACTTTGGAAGACAGTTTGGCAGTTTCTTACAAAACTAAGCCTACTCTTGCCATGTGATCCAATGATTGCACTCCTTGGTATTTCCCCAAAGGAACTGAAAACTTATGTCCACACAAAAACTTGCATGTGGATGTTTGTAGCAGCTTTATTCATAATTGCCAAAACTTGGAAGCAATCAATATGTCCTTCAGTTGGTGAATGGATAGATAAACTGCAGTACATCCAGACAAGAGAATATTATTCAGTCCTAAAAAGAAATGAGCTATCAAGCCATGACAAGACATGGAGGAAACTTACATGCACACGACTAAGTAAAAGAAGCCAGTCTGAAAAGGCTACAGACTCTATGGTTCCAACTATATGACATTCAGGAAAAGGCAAAACTATAGAGTCAGTAAAAATATTAGTGGTTGCCTGGGGTTAGCGGGGAAAGAGAGATGAATAGGCAGAACACAGAGGATCTTAGGGCAGTGAAACTATTCTGTATAGTACTATAATAGTGGATACATGTCACTATACGTTTGTCCAAACCCATAGAATGCACAACATCAAGAGTGAACACTGAGGTACACTATGGTCTTTGACTGATAATGATGTGTCATTGCAGGTTCATCAGTTGGGACAAATATTCCACTCTGGTGCAGCTGTCAATAGTGGGGGAGATTGTGTACGAGTGAGGACAGGGGATATATGGGAATTCTTTGTACTTCCCTCACAATTTTGCTGTGAACCTAAACCTCTCTAAAAAGTAAAGTTTATTAGTTTAAAAATGATGCTATAGATGAATATTTATTAATATTTAAAGTTGCTTGATATATGTTATTACTAACACAATCCACTTTTTCTTAAAATATGTATAGAAATAGGTCTGGAAGATTATGAAACAATTGCTGGAATTGTTGAAATAATTCCTGGAAGGATATGAAAGGTTTGTCATTGACCAATTTTTCTTTTCTTTTGTTTATCTGTATTTTGTTAATTCTCTGTAGAGAACCTGTATTGGTATTTTGTCAATACCAATAGATAGTAATTCTTCTGTTTATTTTACCTGTTTGATTAGAGTATAGAGTGAAAAGCAAGTCTTCCTCCATGAAGTCCCCAGTCTCTCTAGTGTCTCCAAAGGGAGCCAGTGGAAGTGTTTCGTTGTGAATCTTTCCAGCGGTTATCTCATCTGTTTACAAACAGATGAGTCCCTCCTCCTTTCCTTCCCTTCCCTGACAAATGACAGCATCCTACATACAGCTCTTTACTTTGCCTTTTTATTTAATTGCACATCTTGCAGTTTGTTCTAAATCCATGCATGTAAATCAGGCTCACTGTTTTTAATGGCTGCAAGATATGTTATTGTTTGGAGGCATCATGATTTATTTAACACCTCCCCTAATAATAGGTATTTAGGATGCTTCCAGTCCTTTGCTACTGTAGGCATTGATGTTACAATAAATGTCCTTGTACAGGCTTTTTTTTGAATATGTACAAGAATATTTGGGATATAATTTTATTGAAATGTAACTACCAGATCAAAGGAGAAATACATTAAAATTTTTGGTGTTTGCCAAATAGCCTGCAAAAGAGGTTGTTCCAGATGGTACTCCCAGCAAAGTGGTTGAACATCTATGTACCTAACGTGTACCTGTGAGGGGTAGCCTAGTACCTATTACGTCTCCTTTTCCTCACTCATCAGGGTGGTCCCAAATATTATTTTAAATAGTGATAAAAAGAAATATATCAGGCTTCCCTGGTGGCGCAGTGGTTGGGAGTCCGCCTGCCGATGCAGGGGGTGCGTGTTCGTGCCCCGGTCCGGGAAGATCCCACGTGCCGCGGAGGCTAGGCCCGTGAGCCATGGCCGCTGGGCCTGCGCGTCCGGAGCCTGTGCTCCGCAGCGGTAGAGGCCGCAGCGGTGAGAGGTCTGTGTACCGCAAAAAAAAAAAAAAAAAAAAAGAAATAGATCAAGGAACCATTCATTTTAGAATAAATTGACTTGGCATTCAATCTGGCATTTGTGTTATAAGGCACTGAGTCTGGATAAAATATTGTTTTATCTTGCCTGCACCCAGTTTTCAAAACAAATGGAGAAATCACTTTATATATTGTTGAAGGGCTTTGCAGAGATGTAACTTAAGGGATTATTGAGAGAGATTGCTTATTCTCAGTTTCAAAGAACCTTGCATACTAAGGTTTGTCAGTTGGGGGTCTCCTGGATGGGGATCATCTCACCTATTTTACCAGCTCTCCCCAGAATCTTCCCCCAATGAAAAGGAAGTTAGTGAGATCCACCCTTTCAGTGCTTTCTTAACAATTTATTTGGATCCTTGCAGTGGGTTTGAGGTCCTTGCAAGGAGCTGCCTTTCTTGATAGGAGGAAATTCCCCAACTCCACCAAGCCTGGAAGTCAGGCTTCCAATGATCACCAGCATTAATAATTATTTCATAACATCATTACAGCCAGTGCATTGATTTACAAAAAAAACAAGTCAATGTAATCTGTTTTTGCACAGAAGGAGAGGGAATTCTGAGAGCAGGTGCGATTTGAATTAAATTATTTCATTACTTGCTCATCATGTTGCCGCTGTCAGAAGAACAAAGATGCCTCAGACCATTTCTTCTTTCTCTTTTCTTTTTCTTTGAGACAGTTAACTTCATTTTGTGAGATGCGAATGAGACCCACATAAGTCATTTAGACTCAGCCCAGTGCTCAGATATCTAATTATTATTTTCTTGGATGTTTATTGGTTTTTTTGTGAACTTTTTTTTTTTTTTTTTTTTTTTTGCTGTACGCGGGCCTCTCACTGTTGTGGCCTCTCCCATTGCGGAGCACAGTCTCCGGACGTGCAGGCTCAGCGGCCATGGCTCACGGGCCCAGCCGCTCCGTGGCATGTGGGATCCTCCCGGACCGGAACACGAACCCATGTCCCCTGCATCGGCAGGCGGACTCTCAACCACTGCGCCACCAGGGAAGCCCTTTTGTGACCTTTTTAGAGATGGCTCTATTATGTGTTTGATAAACAAAGTTGTAGGAGGGGAGGTGGTAGCCTGCAGCCCTTCTATTCTGATGGAAGACGAAATGAGGTTCTTGCTCTGGCAATGAATAGAAGGAGATGCTGCCAACCTCCCGTGGATGCCCTTTTGGAAATTTGTGCTCTGCAAGTGTAATTTATTCCTTATAACAATCTCTGGAAAGTTTTGGGTACATGTCAAGGCTTTTAGAGAGTGTCTGGATTCAGAGGATGACAGATCCGAATGGTCCAGATCCTGCCCCTCATGTGTAACACCGCAAATCTGACGTGTGGCCTCTGCTCACACACCTCCAGGGGGCCTTGGGGGACCAGCATTTCGCCACATTTGGAACATGTGCCCTCACCTGGTGATTGGGATGTAGGCCTGAGTCAATGTCAACCCTGTTCCTCTGGCCGCTGTGATTGGTTCAGGAATGGGAACATGACAGTCACAACCATGAGATGCTGAGAGGCTTTTGCCTGGAATTCTGGGAAAAAGACCCTTTTTCCTTTTTCTTCAATGACTAACGGTTTTGTCCATAAAATTTGCTGTTTTTCCTAGTGCTAATACCTTGCCTCTTATTCCTGTTACAGCGTCATGAAATTAGGTGATATTGGCATTCTGATTTAAATAAATATCGTGCCTTAGGAGACTGGAAAATTTTAAACTAGTCCTTTCAATGATGAGGGAATTGATTTTAAAACAGGAATCTTTTCCCTAAAAAGGGAAAATGTTTTTTTTTTTTATTTCTGAAATGTGTTGTGACAATGACCTATTTATGACCTTACATCTTTTTTTAAAATGAAAAACAAAACAAAACAACAAAACTAACTGTCCTTGAACAGTAACTGTTGGGTGCTCTGGAGTTGCTGCTGCCACCGAGGAAAGCCAGCTTGAGAGCAGAGCAAACATGGAGGAAAGTGGATGTGTGGGGCAGGGGCCCATGTCCTGAAATGTAGTCAGGGCTCTATGAGGCCAATTTCTCAGTTATGTAAAGCAACAGTGTCCATCTTCAGTTAGATTTTTCTCTCTTTTGTATCTAAAAGCGTCCTGGTACCTGACTATTTTTTTTCCTAGAAAAGTGCTAAGTCCTCTCTTTGCTTACCTCTCACAAGCCTTACCTTTATCTGTTCATAGCCTCATTGTTCCTGCCTGATTGGATGATAATATTAAAATTTCCAGGCTCTGTTAGGAATAAATTTCCACTTAAGACCTTGTAGCTTATGATACTTTGATTTTGTGGGAAATTTGATGATAGAGGTTTAAAGGGAACACAAAATAATTGTTAGACTGCAAGTCCCATGAGGGCAGGGATGGGGCCTGCCTCATTCCTCTGTGTCCTGTGTCCCTGGCACCAAGTGCAGTTAAAGGATCAAAGTGTGTCTGGAGTTGGGACCTCAGGGACTTTTTAATTCAATTTTCTCATTGTCCAGTTGGCGTAGGGTGGAGGGTAGGATGGTAGGTTCAATGTCTATCCCCCTTTGGCCCGATTTTCTTTGAGTCCAGTGCCTCATCCTTTGCTTTCTGGCACTGACCTCTCTGCTTGTATCTAATGGCACATTGGTAACCCCTTTTATCACTCATCCTTCAAAAAGTACATGATCCCAGAGGACGGATATGTTGAATGTGGAACAGGCTATAAGGGCTAGAAGGAATTTGGTCAGTGAAGTAGCCCATGTTGAGTCCAAATGTCCTTTCTTCTTTTTTTGGAATCATCACTAATTACTAGAGAAATGTGAATCAAAACCACAATGAGGTATGACTTCACACTGGTCAGAATGGCCATCATCAAAAAATCTACAAACAAGAGCAATCATACTCCAATAAAAAAAGAAATCCACAAACAATAAATGCTGGAGAGGGTGTGGAGGAAAGGGAACCCTCCTACACTGTTGGTGGGAATGTAAATTGGTACAGCCACTATAGAGAACAGTATAGAGTTTCCTTAAAAAACTAAATATAGAACTACCATATGATCCAGCAATCCCACTCCTGGGCACATATCTGGAGAAAACCATAATTCAAAATGGTACATGCACCCCAGTGTTCATTGTAGCACTATTTACAACAGACAAGACATGGAATCAACCTAAATGTCCATCAACAGAGGAGTGGATAAAGAAGATGTAGTACATATAATACAAATGTCCTTTCTGGCCCTAAATCTGGCTTTGGTTGGAAGAGTCAGAAGCCCTGATGTGCAATTCTGCTCAGGGCCCTTGGGCAGGTCACTGCCCCCTGTTGAGGAAACTGAAATGCGGTCACATGGTGAATAAACTCCCTGCCTTGTGCACCTCGCTGCAAGGAATGAAGACGCCAGACAAGTGTGCATGTTTTGAAAAATATAAAGCACTCTACACCTATGTGGTTGTGACTTTGGGTGACAGTATCCTTTTCTTATGTTAATAGCATGGATCCTTGATGAGCAGAGGAAGGACATGGGAGAGCTGTGTCTGCTAAACAGATTCCTGCCATAGGGTTTCCTGTGCCTGACAGTCTAGAGAGTGTTCTAACCCCTTCTTCCCAGGCTGGCTCAGTCCTCAAGGAGAAAGCCTGCCCTGTGGCTGCACCGTCTGAGCAGAAACAGCCTAAGGTGAGTCTGAACACTCTTGGGCTGCTTACTCCAGCCTTGTGGAGAGAAGATGTAGAAAAGGCAGGGGCAGGGCAGCTTGGATGGCACCCAGGTGACAAGGAAGAGGGTAGGGTCTGGCTTTTGAGGTAACAGTGATAAGACTCCTAATGCATCAGTCTTACACGTGTGAATTTGGTCTCAGGTAAGTGGTCCACGCAAGATCCCCCACTGTGGCCTTTGCATACTGGCCTTAGGATGGCCTGGCCTGGCTTCCTCTAGGCATGGATCTTGGAGGAAGCATCCCTTCCTCCTCTTTAAAGGTGAAATAAACATGCAAAGACCTCAGTGACCTCTGGGGGTCTGTTAGCCCTGGAGGAGGAGGAGAAACAGTGGAGCTCTGGGTGGGGCTACATTCTATTTGCATTCTCTTGTTTGAGTCTTACCACAGAAGCACAGAGAGATTAAACTGATCACCCAAGGTGCTACTCGGTTAAAAAGGATTGGAGCAGAATTTGAACCTGTGGATTCCAACTCTAGAGCCTAAGCCCCCAACCACTGCGCCGTCTTTCCTTCACACCTGCTTCTCTGGATACCTTGGCCTAATGCGCCTGGCCCAGAGCAGATGTGCAACATGTTTGTGAAGATGATAGTGAAAGTCAGATATAAGATGAAAAAGGAAATATTGTTGGTACCTCAGATGGCTCTGGCGGCAGAGACTGACATGGTCACAAGTCCAGGTGCACAGGCTCGTTGCCCAGCCTCCTGCACGTACATGGTGTCAACAGCCTGTGGGCCTCTTCAGACCCTGCATGTGGAACCTCCCACCATCCTGCATGCTTTCTCACTTTCTTCTTCCACTGGCTCTTGGTCTAGGCTTGGATGGCGTAGAGCAGGGCGGAACCTCAAGGTGGAAGGAGGTTGGGTGCTTGTTACCATGTGGAGGAAGCTGGCCAGGAGAATGGCCTGACCAGGAGCACATTCAACTTTTATCTGAGCACAAATACTCATTTTTATTTTGTTAAATTATTGAAGTCTTGAGATTCGTTGCAGCAGTTACATACAACTAATACACTTCTTTAGAAAAGGCTTGTTTTAGGCCTTCATCTATGATCTTCAGTATAACTTGGATAAGTGTGTGTGTGTGTGTGTGTGTGTGTGTGTGTTGAGTGTGTGTTGAGTGTGTCAACTTTGGGTCTAACCAAAGCAAAGTTGCTCATTTATCTCTACTCTGTTCCCAAGTTCGTAATCCTTGAGTACCTACCGCTCTTTTTCCCATAACTACCAAGACAGATCTCTCTACCAGACCACAAGAACTAAACATTATATCAGCTTATATAATCTACTTTAGAACAAACTATTTTCAACCAACTCTGAAACTGTCTCCTTCATTTACTTTCAAGGAAGCTTTTAGCACGAAGCTGCATAAAGCTGAAATCTCTAGGCATCGCAGAAGAGAAGTGCATGGGTATTTAAAGGGAAAGCTCCCAGGTAATGCCTGCAAATGAACCTCTGAACGGCAAAGGGTGCTGCTGAGAACAACGGGCCTGTGTCTGGCTAGGGTGGGCTGTGCAGAGCAATCTTCAGAGCCTCAGAAAAGATGGGAGGATGGAGGGACTGACAGCAGATAGAGGCAGGGCTTTTCTGATGCCTGGAGACAACCTGTAATGGAGGAGATGAAGGAAATCATGATCATTCTGGAATCATTACAAATGATGTGAGAAATGGGAAAAGCCATTATAATGTTTGAAGCGGTGGATTCCTCATCAGCTTGCTCAATTAGAGTTCGGACTCCCATCACCAGCCCCAAACTACAGGAGTGGCTCTAGTCTGATGTTGGTATATGAGAGGTTGGCTTTGTTACCCCCAGATGATAGATAGGGAAATGGAGGGAACTGAAGCGACTTGCTCAAGGTCACTGCTCTATTAAGTGGAGAGCTTCAACTTGGACCTATGTCTGTCTGCTGCCAAAGCCAGGGTTTGGGGCTATGCTGCATTGCCTTGCCATGTTAGTTCATGCTTGTCTTCTGTGACTATTCTAAGAAATCCCCTTACAGACAATATTGCCTGGAGTTTCCCCACCAGTCTTCCTTTATTTTCTTTTTATGGTGACTTCACATTCTTTTCATCCATCACTGGAGACCAAGGGATGAGGCTGTCCTTCTGTCTGGTGTTTGCTCCTCAGGCTGTGCAGCTCTCAACTTGGCTGCCCATTAAAATCTCCCAGGGGACTTAAAAAATACTGATGTCCAGGTCCCACCCCCAGCAATTATGACTTAATTGGTCTGGGAAGGGGGCTGGACATTGATATTTTTTAGAAGGTGTTTTTAGAAGATGATTTTAATGTGTGGCCAGGATTGAGACCCACCATCTTAGGGCAGCTCTGAACAGAGAGCGGGTAAGGAAGAGAAAGTGATTCATATATTTAAGCCCAATGAAGTAAGTTTCCTCCCAGGGGAAGGGACTAGGGAGGATGATATACTGTGGTTAGCCAGCCAGAACCCCAATTCAATCTGGTTTAAGCAAAGAAGGGGATTACCAGCCACACAGAACTGGGCAACCTCCTGGGGGCTGGAGCCAAGCACTCTTCCGGGGCCCTCTGGCTCGCTCTGCCTCCCTGTCTGACTCTTGCCTCCACTCTCCCCTGTGCTGGCTTCATATATAGACTGGCTTCCCTGTGTGTCATCAAAGACAGCTGCTTTTAGCACTCAGCTCACACCCTCCCAGTTTGGCAACCCTGTAGGGAAAGGGACTGCTCTTTCCAGATGTTTTTGTATTAATCCAGGGCAGTACTTGTGTCTCAAGTCCACTCTGGGACCAGTCACTCTATCCTCATGGTGAGAAGATGATGGGACGCTGGGACTGCAGCTCCCAGGACCCCATGGGAGGCAGGAGGAGGCAGGGAACCAGCAGGTGGAGCCCTGTAGTGTTAGACTGAGTGTGGGAGCTCGCTAGGGCAGCAAGGGAAGGGAGAACATTCTGAGCAGAGCAAAGAGCAGGTGAAAGCCTGGGGATGTTAGGGGTATGGCATGCTGAGGGCACCACAAGCTCTCTGGTGGCTGGAACTCAGCGTTGATGGGGCCATGGTGAGAATGATGGTGGAGAGATGGCAGCAGGGCCTGGTGGTGAAGGACCTTGAAGGACACTCTAAGGACCTGGATGGCATCTCATAAGTTCGGGGCTTTAGGCAGGAGGGTGACATGATTGGATTTGATGTGATAAAGATTATCCCTGGCTGTGAGGGGTGTAGGGGAGAGACCCGACTTAGTTCAGACAGCCTCAGCTCTATCTGGTTGAAATAACCCACCAGTAAGACCCACGTATGCCATTCTTTATATTGATGAAGACTTAGTAGTTTCCAAACACATCCATATTCATTGCGGAATTTGAGGTGAGTGGGGAGGATCTTGCCATCTGCAGTTTATACTTTAGGCCGTGGGGCCTCTGTTGCTGTATGTATTGTGAACACATGACTCCACTCTGAGGCCTGCCTTTTTGGTCTCCTAATGGTCTCCTTTGATTAACAGAAGTTCATATTTTTAATTCAGACCAATTTATCAAATTTGTCTTTACAGTTAGAGTTTTTTGCACCCCAGTTGTTTAAATGTTTTTGCCTACTCCAAGGTCACAGAGAGGTGACTTTTTTTTGAGTAGCAAGTCTAGGAAAGACCTTCTGAGTGAGTTTCATTTGAGCTGAGCCCTCATGATGCTGTGGAGCAGGCCGGGTGCTCAGGTCCTCACTCCAGGCAATGCTGACCCTTGGTTTGCCCTGCCTTCTCCTCCATTTGGATCCCTGTCTTTGGAACCACAAATCCCTTTGTCCCTCAGGTTGGCCTGGAGTAGAGAGAGCCAAGAGCCGAGGAAAGGAGTGCAGCAGCCGTGGCATTTGCTCCCTGCATCAACAGATCATGCATCTGGTAGGAAACAACGGTATCAAATGCAGGTGAAGAATTGCCTTAAGGTTGACAGAGGCAAAGGTAGCGAGCTGAGGTAATGCTTTCAGGACAACTTTTGGCCTCTGGGCCATTGGAAGGAAGGGCACACCTTCGAAGTGCTAGAGACAAACAAAGGACAGTCCCCCTGCCCCCCGCCCGATTTCCTAGCAAGTCATTCGATTTAAGAGGCTTCTGCGTGAAGTGGAAATCAGTAAGAACAGAACTGGCAGCGTCTCGGCAGCAGAGAGGCTGTGAGTGCATTTCACCAGGAACCCATTTTTGGGGCATTTGTTTGTTTTGTTTTTTTTGTTTTTTTCATTTGTTTGTTTTTGTTTTTACTGTACACGGGCCTCTCACTGCTGTGGCCTCTCCCGTTGCGGAGCACAGGCTCCGGACACGCAGGCTCAGCGGCCATGGCTCACGGGCCCAGCCGCTCCGCGGCACGTGGGATCCTCCCGGACCGGGGCACGAACCCGTGTCCCCTGCATCGGCAGGCGGACTCTCAACCACTGCACCACCAGGGAATCCCCAGGGGGCGTTTGGCTCCAGGTCCTCAATTAGGAGAAAGGGTCTCGGGCCATGTCCTCAAAGATGCACTTGTAATTTTTCTGACACAACTCATTTGGGTTTACTCGCAGTGGTGCACAAGCGAGCGAGTGTGAAGTGGCGGCCATCTCCAGGAGCAGCAGGCATCCTCAGGGCTGCTGACGTGTTAGGGTCAGTTCCAGGTCAAGGGGCAGCCAAGTCGTGGCTCGAGGCTTGTCAAACTCTGACACTGTCTACCGTGGTTTGCAGGATTTGGGGGGTAGTGGGTGACCAAGCTAGCAGGCTCTAGAGCCCAGACTGGTGGGTTTGCATTCTGGCTCTGTCACTTACATGCTCTGGGACCTTGGGCAAGTGACTACGCTCTGTGCCTCAGTTTCCTCACCTGCCAAATGAGGATAGGAAACTGCTGTACCGAGTGGATCAACTGGGTTAATACAGGAGAAGCACCTGGAAAGGCATTGGCAAGGGGTCAGCAAATGTTATTCACTGTTACTCTTTGTGTAGTCATAGGACCTAATGGAGAAACAATGAATTCCTAGGTTCCCAAAGCTTCCTCAAACTTGTTACGTTGTAACAACCAGGGGAAAGTCATCAGAATATTTCAGGTACCCAAAAGCATGTTTGCCTGAAACATTGAGATAAAGGAGGCAGAAGTATGAGGGTGTAAAATTGCCTCTTTCTTTTTTAATTTTAATTTTTTTTTTTTTTTTTTTTTTGCGGTACGCGGGCCTCTCACTGTTGTGGCCTCTCCCGTTGCGGAGCACAGGCTCCTGACGCACAGGCTCAGCGGCCATGGCTCACAGGCCTAGCCGCTCCGCGGCATGTGGGATCTTCCTGGGCCGGGGCATGAACCCGCGTCCCCTGTATCGGCAGGCGGACTCTCAACCACTGTGCCACCAGGGAAGCCCAATTTTAATTTTTTTAAACCCCTTTATTGGAGTATAATTGCTTTACAATGGTGTGTTAGTTTCTGTTTTGTAACAAAGTGGATCAGCTATACATATACATATATCCTCATATCTCCTCCCTCTTGCGTCTCTCTCCCACCCTCTCAATCCCACTCCTCTAGGTGGTCACAAAGCACCGAGCTGATATCCCTGTGCTATGCGGCTGCTTCCCACTAGCTATCTATTTTACATTTGGTAGTATATATAAGTCCATGCCACTCTCTCACTTCGTCCCAGCTTATCCTTCCCCCTCCCCGTGTCCTCAAGTCCATTCTCTATGTCTGCGTCTTTATTCCTGTCCTGTCCCTAGTTTCTTCAGAACCTTTTTTTTTTTTAAGATTCCATATATATGTGTTAGCATACGGTATTTGTTTTTCTCTTTCTGACTTACTTCACTCTGTATGACAGACTCTAGCTCAATTTCGTTTCTTTTTATGGCTGAGTAATATTCTGTTGTATATATGTGCCACATCTTCTTTATCCATTCATTTGTTGATGGACATTTAGGTTACTTCCATGTCCTGGCTATTGTAAATAGAGCTGCAATGAACATTGTGGTACATGACTCTTTTTGAATTATGGTTTTCTCCGGGTATATGCCCAGTAGTGGGATTGCTGGGTCAGATGGTAGTTTTATTTTTAGTTTTTTAAGGAACCTCCATGCTGCTCGCCATAGTGGCTCTATCAATTTACATTCCCACCAGCAGTGCAAGGGTTCCCTTTTCTCCACACCTTCTCCAGCATTTATTGTTTGTAGATTTTTTTGATGATGGCCATTCTGACTGGTGTGAGGTGATACCTCATTGTAGCTTTGATTTGCATTTCTCTAATGATTAGTGATGTTAAGCATCCTTTCATGTGTTTGTTGGCAATCTGTATATCTTCTTTGGAGAAATATCTATTTAGGTCTTCTGCCCATTTTTGGAGTTGGGTTGTTTTTTTTTGATATTGAACTGCATGAGCTGCTTGTATATTTTGGAGATTAATCCTTTGTCAGTTGCTTCATTTGCAAATATTTTCTCCCATTCTGAGGGTTGTCTTTTCATCTCGTTTATGGTTTCCTTTGCTGATTCAGTGAAATCCCTATCAAACTACCAATGACATTTTTCACAGAACTAGAACAAAAACTTTCACAATCTGTATGGAAACACAAATGACCCTGAATAGCCAAAGCAATCTTGAGAAAGAAAAATGAAGCTGGAGGTATCAGGTGCCCTGACTTCAGACTATACTACAAAGCTACAGTAATCAAGACAGTATGGTACTGGCACAAAAACAGACATATAGATCAATGGAACAGGATAGAAAGCCCAGAGATAAACCCATGCACATATGGTCACCTTATTTTTGATAAAGGAGGCAAGAATATACAATGGAGAAAAGACAGCCTCTTCAAGAAGTGGTGCTGGGAAAACTGGCCAGCTACATGTAAAAGAATGAAATTAGAACACTCCCTAACACCATACACAAAAATAAACTCAAAATGGGTTAAAGACATAAATATAAAGGCCAGACACTGTCAAACTCTTAGAGGAAAACACAGACAGAACACTCTATGACATAAATCACAGCAAGATCCCTTTTGACCCACCTCCTAGAGAAATGGAAATAAAAACAAGAATAAACAAATGGGACCTAATGAAACTTTAAAGATTTTGCACAGCAAGGGAAACCATAAATTGCCTCTTAAATGGTCTGGGTAGTTGCTTCAATTCTCCCCTCTTTGCTGACTGAGGCACCGCCTGGGAACTGGAGACTAATGGCTCCCTGGTAGGTGGCGAACAGTCAGCTTCAGAAATATCCAGCTTGGTGCTTAGGAAACCATATTCCTGGGAAGAATCCCCATTCAGTTTAAATTGTAAAGTGGAAATTCATTCTTTTATAGAAAGTCTGCCTTTGGTGGTCTGAATTCCACCACCCCCTTTGTCTTTTTAATATAAGTGTGGAAAATATATCAACTCTATAATAAAGTTAAGGACGATATAATTAAATTAATCTGCATTACATTTCATATAAAATTTATTTATAAGTGCATTTACATTTGTTTCTTTGGTATCACATCCTGGGTCTAGAAGAATCCTATATTTACTCAATGACATAAATGACAAAGAATGAAAAAATAAACAAAGTGTTCTCTAGGAACGTGGCTGATTAACAACAACATAGAAGGTTACAGGATGCAAAGACTGAGAACTTATTACTGGCATGCTTATACACTGACATTTATTCCTTCATGTCTTCAAAGTTTCACAGTTTATTAGAGTCCTTTGGAATTAGTCATAGCCAACTCCTTACATGGGAGGAGCAAAGCAGAGGACATCAACTTCAGTCTCAGATATGAGTTCAGATCTGTCACTTGTTAGTGGTCTGACTTTGTCATTTAAACCACACAGGTCTCAGGTTTCTCATTTTCTAAAATGAGAATAATAGTGGCTCATCTGGTGGGGTCTGTGGCTGTCTGTGTAAAGCATCTGGCTCAGTGCCTTGCATATAGTATCTACTTAATAAATATTAGTTTTTTCCCTCTGTGGTTAGGAGAATAAAAGCCTCCCAAAGATGGCCACAGCCTAATTCCTGTGAACCTGTGAATATGTTACAGTACATGGCAAAAAGGATTTTGTAAATGTGATTAAGTTAAGGATCTTGAGATGGGGAGATTGTCCTGGATTATCCAGGTGGGCATGATATAATCACAAGTCCTTGTAAGAAGAGACAAGAGGGTCAAAGTCAGAGGGAAGGTGGTGTGACATGGAGGCAGAGTGAGATTTGAAGACACTTTCCCTCTGCCTTTGATGATGCAAGGAAGGGCCATGAGCTGAGGAGTGCAGATGGCCTCTAGAGGGTGGTAAAGGCAGAAAGTGGATTTTTCCCTAGATCCTCCAGAAAGAACTGTCCCTGACAACACCTTGATTTTAGCCCATTAAAGACCCAATTACAGATTTCTGACCTCTAGAATTGTAAGATAATAAATTTGTGTTGTTTTAAACCATTATATTCGTGGCAATTTGTTACAGCAGCAAAAGGAAACCCTGTTTCTTCCTCTGTAACAGGAGGAGTATTTCCCCTGCCCTGGCTGCATCACACCAGAGACACATATGTGGAAGTGCTCAGTGCCTTGCACTTGCTGTTGTTAATGGAGGAATGGTTTATCGAGGGGTCTTAGCCACCAGGAAGAGAACAGGCTGCAGGACTAGCCCTGGAGAGGAGTGGGAAGCTTCAGTGAGCTTAGGCGGCTGGTGCCGAGCACAGACTTGATTGATAAAGTAGTCCTGCAGTGCAATCGAAGTGATGCAGGTGCAGGGGTCCTTAGACCCAGGCTGTTATGTCAGCCCTTCCTGTCATTGGGCAAGTCAGTTCCCCCTAGACTTGGGTTTCAACTTACTGGATCTGTGCTTCTACCACACACAATCTGCTGTGAGGGTCGTGAAAAAGAAGAAGATACGCGTAGTGGATAGTTGCAAGATTTTTCATCCATCCAGCTTCAGTTCCCCTGGCTTTTGGTACCAGCATCTGGTTTTCTCTTTGATTTTCTGTTAGTCAAGGTTTCCTGGCCACATAGTGATGAACTCATGACCTGAGAACTTTGGATTTGAGTAGAATGATTGAAGGAGAGAAGAAGCAGTTGGAGGTCATTCATCACAGCTCTGGTATCCTGACCAGGCTGTGGGCCCTTTGGTTCCTGTTTTTTGAACTAGCCCATATCCTTCATGTAAATCTCTAGGGTCTGTTTCTGTTGCTTGTGATTAAAAAACCTGGGCTTCTACCCTCCTTATCAGGGGCCTCCTGAGTGTTCTTGACCATTGAAACAAACACTGTCACAGGAAGACTGACCAACTTTTGGGGTCACAGATGGGCATCACTGCTGCCCGAAGTCAACAGGTGGCTGCCATGCTAGAGGTCCTATAGTCATCCCCAGCCAGGGTGACTGTGTGGCTCATCAGCCCCAGGATGCAGGCTGTTCTATCATGAGCCCACTCTTTGATTTTGTTCTAGACACTGTTTTTTTCCTTTGTCTCAGTTTCCTTATCCAACAAAGGGGAAGATAGAGTAGAGAAATGGTTTGTAAGCCATGTTTGCCTAAGCAACGAATTGCCCAGAAACCCCCGGGGACTGAAAGGAAACGGCAAGCAGGAGAGGATGAGGGACCTGGTATCCTTCTAATTCCCATGATTATCCATTTTATATCATGGGTTTTTTTGTAAGATTCTTTTTCACATCAGAGTTCTGCAGCTCACAAGGTTCCTTTAAGTACCTTCCAGCACAGATGTTCTAAGTCCAAGTTTCAACTCACCTGCAATGCTCCCAGAAGGCATTTAATTTTCACCAGAAATATTTTTGGAACATTGGCTTCAGTAGGGCTTTAAAATATATTTTCTCTGCATAAATATTTTCTCTCCCAAAATTATTTGTTTCAAAATATTTTTGGAATCATTTTGAGGACGGGGATGGATAGCCCATCAGTGGTGACTGTCATTTTAACATTTGGTTCACAGACTGCCCACTGCCCAGGAGAGGTTCTTTACTGACCTCCCTCATCAAGGGGCCCCTGGCCCACCACCTGGCACCAGGCATAATCAGCCCTCACAGGTCCCAACCCTTTTGATTTACAAATAATCCACCCATATGTTGTCACTGTAGTGCTCAGGCAGACCTGTGAAGTAGTGTGATCTTACAGGTGATGACTTGGATACACAGAGAGGGGAGTGGGCTGTTCCCAGCATCACATAGCCGGATATCAGGGAAAATGGGCTCTCTTCTAGGTCTTCTGGGTCCCAGCCCGGTGCTCTCCCCACCACACCAAGCTTTTTAGGGACACCACTTATTGGATACAATAAGTCACGTGCAGAAGAGCCATCTTGGAAGAACATGACTGGAAGCCATTGGAGGAGGGGGTGTGCAATTAGAGAGGAGGGCTTGACGAGTCTCTGACCACACCAGGGTTTAAGGGTGGGCTGGGGGAAGAGGCACCAAGGAGAAGACTAGGAAAGAGTGGCCGGAGAGGTGGAAGGGAGAGCCCGGGGCACCCTGGAAGCTGAGAGACGAACACACGTTGAAGAGGAGGCTGGGGCCACTGATGCAAATGCTGCTGGAACAGAAAATGCTTACTGAATGCAGGGGAAAAGATGATTTCCAGGAAAACCAATAGTTGTCTCTCTCTCTCTTTTTTTTTTTTTTTTCCTGGATGACCAATGTCTATACCTGTCCTGGGAAGGATGCAGTTTTGTGGTTCATAACAAGGCACTGGGAGCGGGAGAAGGATGTGGTTCTGCTGGCTCCTGCCTTGAGCAGTAAAGGTCAGACTTACATGGGCAGTCACCTCGCATTTACTATATAGACGTGATCTAAGACTTGTTCAAGGTCTTGTGGCTAAAACCTGATGGGGCACAGGCTGCAGTTCATGCTGGAGCTCTCTGCATCAGAGTAAAAGCCAGCTTCTTAATTGACTCTTCTGGGTAGGCTGACAGCTGAGCCCTTTCTACGTTAGACTGATGACTGCCCGATTTGCCACTTTACTCTGTGCCACCGGAACCACATGAAGGAAAATATTTCATTGAAGGCTGTGCCATCTTCCATACCAGGGGGTTGTGCTAGAATCAAGGTCCCTTCTAGCTCAGCTATTCTATCATTTTCACCTTGTTTCTGCTTTCACAAGTATTCATCATTTGTATTTTTGTTGTATGCTACATAGCAACAACTTTTAGATTATAATACCATTTGTGTGTGAAACTAATGAAATTATTAGAAGGCTTTTTGGTACTTTCAAATGAGAAGACAGAAAGAGGGTGAGGAGGATAAGGGCAGTGGGGGAGAGGGTAGAGGCAGGGAGAGGAAAGAGGAGAGGGGAGAGCTGGAGGTGCTTACCAGAAGGTGGACTGGATACTGGACGGGCAGTTGACACACGTCCAATACAGACATAGAAAGGGACACTTCCCTACCACTTCCCCCACCTCCTTTCCAGTCCTAGGATCATCACTATCAACAGTTTTTATGATATTCCTCCAGATGTTCTATATGCCTACATTAATATATTAATGATAGGGGATGTTTATAAGCAAGATCATTTATGCAGGTTGTTATGAAATCTTTTGTGGAACTTCATATATCTTGGTTATTTTACACCTTACTAGTAAAGATACACTTTATCTTATTTAATGTCTGTGTAATACTCTGAAAAATGAATGTAGCCTAACTTATTTCACCAGGGCTGGGCATGATTTGGAATAATTCACACAAGTGATGAGAATTCAGTGCAGGCTTGGGGAGAGAGCAATATGCCCCCTCAGCCAGGAAAATGCCAGTATTGTCACATCAGGGAAAGGACAGGGCTCGGCTCATGTCCTCCAGGCCGAGGTTTGCTGCCCTCTGACAAATCAAGTTCCCAGAAGTGTCAGTGAAACCTCATTACCAGCGGCGTGTTAATGAGCAGCGGGGCTGCTGCTGTCCCAGAGCTCAACAAAATGACAAAGACGTCATGGGCAGAAGCTCAAGTCCCTTTCACGGATGTCATCTGCTGTAAGAGTTCTGAAAGGATGGAAATGTTATGATCGTTAATACTGTGCTAATAGCAGAGCAATAGAAGAAAAAAGAAATCGCCCACCAAAGATCCTTGCTGCCCAAAATGGTGCTGGAAGGACACTGCGGCCTATCTGTCTGAAAAGCCCCCACTCAAAGTCAAAGAGCACAGCTTGCTGGGAGGGGTGAAAATCAATCACTAATGCAGCCCTGGCCTCACTTGCGGTTTTCACAGGGAACCAGATCTTTTAACTGGGGAGGAAAAAATGTGTGGGTGGCGGAGGAGGCAGGGTAGGGGAAATGGAAGTAAACAAGGATCAAGCACTGTTACAATCATTTGCTGCTTGTCAGAGCATAGGGGAAACAATGTTCCCAGATGGAAGGGATGGTAAAATGGAAACAGAAGAGAGGGGATGAAGCAGAAGCCCAGCTGTCTTTGTGGGTCTTTCTGTTTATTTGACTAAATGCATAAATGTGCTTTTTATTTGTGGTACTTTCCCCCTTTTCTAAGTAGCCCGCTCACAGCTATGTCAGGGCAAAAGGGGAAGGTGAAGATCACGTAGAGCTTCTCAACCTCAACACTGCTGGCTGTTTGGACCAGATACATTTTTGTTGTGGAGCTGTCTTGTGCACTATGGGATATTTAGCACTGTCCCTGGCCTATGCTCACTAGATGCAGCAGCATCCTCCCAACTGTGACTGCAGACATTGGCAAAGGTCCCCTGGGGTGTCAAAATCACCCCAGTTAAGAGCTAGGGAAACTGCCCTGAACGCAGTGTTAGAGGTGGTCCATCACTCAGCTTCTGCTCTGGGTCAGAAAGAGGAATGCTCCCCATGGCCCTCTGCTGCACCTGGTGTTGCCATGTTCCATCTCACCCCATTCAACCCACCTCGAAAAACAGAGGCTGATCCACAGAAACCTTCATTCACAGCAGTCCAGTCGTGGGGAGGTCTTAGGGGCATACGGCTGAGACTCAGGATCTCTACACACCAGAACTCTGTTCTGGCACCGTCCCCGTTCCTTGGGTCCCTGAGACATCAGAGGACATGCAAATGTAAGCTTTTTAGGAGGAGTTTTGGCCCAAATCCCAAAGTGGTTCCAATCCCCTGTGGCTTCTTTTACCACGTGCAGCCCTATGTGTCTTTTTCCCACTTTCTGGGCCCAGGCCCATTAACCACTCAATGTAGAGACATATGGTTCCAGGGAAAAGCCAGGTAAGAAAGGCAGGTAAGGCAGGGAGAGCTTTCCTCCCTAAGGTTTAGAACTGGTCTGGTCCTCCCATTTTGTCCAAGTGGAAGCAGCTCTAGAGGTCTTGTGCATCAGCCTCAGAGAGCGCCCTTTCCACTCCCCTACAGCAAGTGCTGGGGCAGATCATCTCCAAGGATGACTGCTATCAACTCCTTCCCTCCCTGGACAAACACGACACTCCTCACACCAAGTAGTGTCTGGCTCCCCTCCTTGAATCTGAGCTGGCCTTGTGACTTGCTTTGCCCAATAGAATGTGGCAGAAGTGACATTGTGACAGTTCTGGGCCTAGACTTTCAAAGGACTGGTAGCTTTTGCTTCTTCTTTCTTGGAAGCTAGCTCTCGTGTAAGAAGCCCTCTCGTGTATGACAGCCCTCGTGTAAAAGACTGTCATGCTAAGAGGAAGGCAGATTAATTATATTGAGTGACCACATGGAAAGAAAGAGACAACAGGCCAGTCTCCAATTCTAGCCCTCCCAGCTTAGGTGCTAGACCTGTGAGTGAGTGAAGAATTCATGTTGGACATTCCAGCCCCAGCATCACCTCATGGAACAGAAAACCACCCAGTTATGCTCTCCTTAGATTGCAGAATCATGAGAAATAATAAATTGTTGCTGTTTTAAGCCATGAAGTTTTGGAGTGCTTTGTTACACAGTCATAGATAACTAAAACAAGGACTTAGAACTTTAATCCCTTCCATCATCACATGGAAAAATTCATTTCTTCATACTATGGTCCAGTGAATTTTCTTGGACTTGACTTTCCTAAAGTCCACTCCTTCTCACTGGGGGCAGAGTGAAGATATATTTATAGGGCCTATGTAGAGAGCTTTAAATAAAATAGTACATACTAAGATACAAATGATGTATAATAGTCTCTTTCAAGAGACTTTGCATTTTCTGCCCTGGAGAAAAAGTACTGAAAGAAAATCTTTTATGGTGGCTTCTAGGTGACAGTAGTAAGATTGGCAGGTTAGGCTGTAAGACTTGGATGTCCTCTTCTCATTTCTTTAGTTTATTTACTTTATTTCTAAAATTGAAGTGAATTTTCACTATAATGAAATAGACAGATCTTAGGTATATAATTTGCTGAGTTTTGACAAATGTATAGAGCCATGGAACTAACACTCACTCAACAATAAAACATTTACATCATCCCCCAAAGTTCCTCAGGTCCCCTTCTATCAATCTGCTCCCTCATTGGAAGCCACTGTCCTGATTTCTATTACCATAGGTTCTTTTTGTCTGCTCTTGACTTTCATATTCTGGAATCATATGGTATATATTCTTCTGTGTCAGGCTTCTTTCACTCAGCATATTGTTTTGGAGATTCACCCAGATTATTGCATGTGTCAATCGTTGATATTTAATTTACTGAAGTGAAATACCAAAGTAGTATTCCATAGTATGAGTACCCCACAGTTTGTTAATCGATTCTCCTAAGGATGAATATTTAGGTTGCTTCCAGTTTTTATTATAAATAAAATTCTTGTACAAGTCTTTTTATGAACATAAGTTTTCATTTCCCATCGGCAATGTGGGAGTGAAATGTTTCAGTTTCTCTACATTCTAGCCAACCACTTAATTTTAGTCATTCTTGTGCTATGTTGTGGCATCTCATTGTTTTGATTTGAATGTCCCTGTTGATTGGATGTTAGGCACCTTTTCAAGCATCTATTTGCCATTCACATATCTTCTTTTGTGAAGCATCTGTTCAGGTCTTTGCTCATTTTAAAATTGGATTGTTTTTCTTCGTATTATTGATTATTGGGAGTTCTTTAACCTGGATATAAGTCATTTAATATATGTATTGTAAATATTTTCTCTCAGTTTATGACTTGCTTTTTCATTTTCTTAGTGGTGTTTTCTTTTTCTTTTGTATATTTTTAATTTTATTTATTTAATTTTTTAAACATCTTTATTGGAGTATAATTGCTTTACAGTGGAGTCTTTTTAAGAACAGAAATTTTTAATTTTAATGAAGTCCAATTAACCAGTATTTTTTATTAAGGCACATACTTTTTGGGTTCTCCCTAGTAAATCTTTGTCTTGAAGATATTATCCTATGTTTCTTCTAAAAGGTTTATAGTTTTAATTTTTATGTTTAGGCTATGATAAAACATGTATTAATTTTTGTGTAGAAAAATGTTTGTCTTGAGGTAGAGACCAAAATTCTGTTTTTTTCTGTCTATATGTTTATCCAGTTTTCCAGCACTCTTTATGGAAGGATTTCATTTCCCTATTGAATTGCCTTGGTACTTTATTGAAAACTAAACAAATCAAATATATACCTTCTGGATTCTCTATTCTTTTCTGTAGATCTATTTGTTTATCCTTATGCAAGTATCACATTGTTTTTTTTGCTGTATTTTTTTTTAATGTATGTATTTATTTATTTTTGGCTGAGTTGGGTCTTCGTTGCTGCACGCGGGCTTTCCCTAGTTGCGGCGAATGGGGGCCACTCCTCGTTGCGGGTGTGCGGGCTTCTCATTGCGGTGGCCTCTCCCGTTGTGGAGCACGGGCTCCAGGTGTGCGGGCTCCTGTAGTTGTGGTGCGTGGACCCAGTAGTTGTGGCTCACGGGCCCAGCCGCTCTGTGGCACGCGGGATCCTCCCGGACCGGGGCACGAACCCGTGTCCCCTGCATCGGCAGGCAGACTCCCAACCACTGCGCCACCAGGAAAGCCCTTGCTGTATGTTTTATGATAAGTTTTGAAATCAGTTACTGAGAGTCCTCCAAATTTGTTCTCATTCAAGATTGTTTTGGTTATTCTAGGTCCTTTATATACATTTTAGGATCAACTTGTTAATTTCTATAAAAGTTCCTGTTGAGATTCTGATTTGTATTGCATCAACTCTGTAGAGAAATTTATAGAGAATTGACATATTAACAATATGAATCCTCCAATCAATGGCTGTTTCATATCTCTCCATTTATTTAAAATTTCATTAACTTCTCTCAGCAATGATCTTAGTTTTCAGTGCTTTTGCATGTCTTTTGTTAAATTTACTCCTATATTTTTTTGATGTTATTACAAATGGATTTTTTAGAAAATTATTTTTCAGTTGAGAAATACTATTTATTTTTGTATAATAAGGATACCTTTTATCCTGTGATCTTACTAATTTTTTTTGCAGATTACTTAGATTTCTCTAATGAAACAATCATATTGTTTATGAATAAACACAATTTTACTTATTCCTTTTCAATTTTTATGATTTTACTTCTTTTCTTTGCCTTATTGAACTGGATAGAACTCTCAGGACAATGTTAAATAAGAGTGGTGAGAATAGATATCCTTGACTTGTCTCCATTATTAAAGGAGGAGGATTTAATATTTCACTGTAAAAAATGACTTCAATGTAGGTATTTCATAGATATTCTTTATCAGATTGAGAAATTTATGTTTTATTCCCAGTTTTCTGAGCTTTCTTCACAATAGTTTTTTTCTCTTGATAATGTATTCAACTAATAAATATAGGAATATTTAGATTTCTATTACTTTCCTTTTACATTTTGAAAAGTTGTGTTTTTCAAGAAACTTTTGCATTTCATTTAAGTTGTCAAATTTATTAACCTAAAGTTGCTTGTGACATTACCATATGCTTTTAGTATTTGAGGAATCAGCAATGACATCCCTTCTTTCATTTACAATATTGGTAAATATTTTCTCTATTTTTTTCTTGCTTGGGGTTTATTAATTTTATTTTTTCAAAATATATTCTTGTAGCTTATTTTTTTAAATTAATTTATTTTGGCTGCGCCAGGTCTTAGTTGTGGCATATGGGATCTTTAGTTGTGGCATGCGGAATCTTTTTAGTTGCGGCATGCGAACTCTTAGTTTTGGCAGGGAAGCTCTACTTGCGGCATGCATGTGGGATCTAGTTCCCTGACCAGGGATCGAACCCAGGCCCCGTGCATTGGGAGTGCAGAGTCTTATGCACAGGAGCAACAGGGAAGTCCCTTATTAATATTATCAATCTTTAAAAACACTAAACTTTTGACTATATTTTCTTTATTGTGTTTCTATTATATTGATTTTTGTCTATTTTCATTATTTCCTTCCTTTTAGTCACTACTTCATTTTTTTTTAACAGGGTTTTTTTTTTTTACATCTTTATTGCAGTATAATTGCTTTACAATGGTGTGTTAGTTTCTGCTCCATAACAAAGTGAATCAGTTATACATATACATATGTTCCCATATCTCTTCCCTCTTACGTCTCCCTCTCTCCCACCCTCCCTATCCCACCCCTCCAGGCGGTCACAAAGCACCGAGCTGATCTCCCTGTGCTATGCAGCTGCTTCCCACTAGCTATCTACCTTACGTTTGGTAGTGTATATATGTCCATGCCTCTCTCTCGCTTTGTCACAGCTTACCCTTCCCCCTCCCCATATTCTGAAGTCCATTCTCTAGTAGCTCTGTGTCATTATTAATGTCTTACTCCTAGGTTCTTCATGACATTTTTTCCCTAAAATTCCATATATATGTGTTAGCATATAGTATTTGTCTTTCTCTTTCTGACGTACTTCACTCTGTATGACAGACACTAGGTCTATCCACCTCATTACAAATAGCTCAATTTCATTTCTTTTTATGGCTGAGTAATAGTCCATTGTATATATGTGCCACATCTCCTTTATCCATTCATCTGATGATGGACACTTAGGTTGTTTCCATCTCCGGGCTATTGTAAATAGAGCTGCAATGAACATTTTGGTACATGACTCTTTTTGAATTATGTTTTTTTCAGGGTATATGCCCAGTAGTGGGATTGCTGGGTCATATGGTAGTTGTATTTGTAGTTTTTTAAGAAACCTCCATACTGTTCTCCACTTTGGCTGTATCAATTCACATTCCCACCAGCAGTGCAAGAGGGTTCCCTTTTCTCCACACCCTCTCCAGCATTTATTGTTTCTAGATTTTTTGATGATGGCCATTCTGACTGGTGTGAGATGATATCTCATTGTAGTTTTGATTTGCATTTCTCTAATGATTAATGATGTTGAGCATTCTTTCATGTTTGCTGGCAGTCTGTATATCTTCTTTGGAGAAATGTCTATTTAGGTCTTCTGTCCATTTTTGGATTGGGTTGTTCGGTTTTTTGTTATTGAGCTGCATGAGCTGCTTATATATTTTGGAGATTAATCCTTTATCAGTTGCTTCATTTGCAAATATTTTCTCCCATTCTGAGGGTTGTCTTTTGATCTTGTTTATGTTTTCCTTTGCTGTGCAAAAGCTTTGAAGTTTCATTAGGTCCCATTTGTTTATTTTTGTTTTTATTTGCATTTCTCTAGGAGGTGGGTCAAAAAAGATCTTGCTGTGATTTATGTCATAGAGTGTTCTGCCTATGTTTTCCTCTGAGTTTGATAGTTTCTGGCCTTACATTTAGGTCTTTAATACATTTTGAGGTTTTTTTTGTATATGGTGTTAGGGAGTGATCTAATCTCATACTTTTTCATCTACCTGTCCAGTTTTCCCAGCACCACTTATTGAAGAGGCTGTCCTTTCTCCACTGTACATTCCTGCCTCCTTTATCAAAGATAAGGCGACCATATGTGTGTGGGTTTTTCTCTGGGCTTTCTATCCTGTTCCATTGACCTATATTTCTGTTTTTGTGCCAGTACAATACTGTCCTGATTACTGTAGCTTTGTAGTATAGTCTGAAGTCAGGGAGCCTGATTCCTCCAGCTCCGTTTTTCGTTCTCAAGATTGCTTTGGCTATTCGGGGTCTTTTGTGTTTCCATACAAATTGTGAAAGGTTTTGTTCTAGTTCTGTGAAAAATGCCAGTGGTAGTTTGATAGGGATTGCACTGAATCTGTAGATTGCTTTGGGTAGTAGAGTCATTTTCACAATGTTGATTCTTCCAATACCAGAACATGATATATCTCTCCATCTATTTGTATCATCTTTAATTTCTGTCACCAGTGTCTTATAATTTTCTGCATACAGGTCTTTTGTGTCCTTAGGTAGGTTTATTCCTAGATATTTTATTCTTTTTGTTGCAGTGGTAAATGGGAGTGTTTTCTTGATTTCACTTTCAGATTTTCATCATTAGTGTATAGGAATGCCAGAGATTTCTGTGCATTAATTTTGTATCCTGCTACTTTACCAAATTCATTTATTAGCTCTAGCAGTTTTCTGGTAGCATCTTTAGGATTCTCTATGTATAGGATCATGTCATCTGCAAACAGTGACAGCTTTACTTCTTTTCCAATTTGGATTCCTTTTATTTCCATTTCTTCTCTGATTGCTGTGGCTAAAACTTCCAAAACTATGTTGAATAAGAGTGGTGAGAGTGGGCAACCTTGTCTTGTTCCTGATCTTAGTGGAAATGCTTTCAGTTTTTCACCATCGAGGACGATGTTGGCTGTGGGTTTTTCATATATGGCCTTTATTATGTTGAGGAAAGTCCCTCTATGCCAACTTTCTGCAGGGTTTTTATCATAAGTGGGTGTTGAATTTTGTCAAAAGCTTTCTCTGCATCTATTCAGATGATCATATGGCTTTTCTCCTTCAATTTGTTAATATGGTGTATAATGTTGATTGATTTGTGTATATTGAAGAATGCTTGCATTCCTGGAATAAACCCCACTTGATCATAGTGTATGATCCTTTTAATGTGCTGTTGGATTCTGTTTGCTACTATTTTGTTGAGGATTTTTGAATCTATGTTCATCAGTGATATTGGCCTGTAGTTTTCTTTCTTTGTGACATCCTTGTCTGGTTTTGGTATCAGGGTGATGGTGGCCTCATAGAATGGGTTTGGGAGTGTTCCCCCCTCTGCTTTATTTTGGAAGATTTTGAGAAGGATAGGTGTTATCTCTTCTCTAAATGTTTGATAGAATTCTCCTGTGAAGCCATCGGGTCCTGGGCTTTTATTTGTTGGAAGATTTTTAATCACAGTTTCAATTTCATTGCTTCTGATTGGTCTGTTCATATTTTCTATTTCTTCCTGATTCAGTTTTGGCAGGTTGTGCATTTCTAAGAATTTGTCCATTTCTTCCAGGTTGTCCATTTCATTGGCATAGAGTTGCTTGTAGTAATCTCTCATGATCTTTTGTACTACTGCAGAGTCAGTTGTTCTCCTTTTTCATTTCTAATTCTATTGATTTGAGTTTTCTCCCGTTTCTTTTGTTGAGTCTGGCTAATGGTTTATCAGTTTTGTTTATCTTCTCAAAGAACCAGCTTTTAGTTTTCTTAATCTTTGTTATTGTTTCCTTCATTTCTTTTTCATTTACTTCTGGTCTGATTTTTATGATTTCTTTCCTTCGGCTAACTTTTGGGTTTTTTTGTTCTTCTTTCTTTAATTGCTTTAGGTGCAAGGTTAGGTTGTTTATTCGAGATGTTTCCTGTTTCTTAAGGTAGGATTGTATTGCTATAAACTTCCCTCTTAGAACTGCTTTTGCTGTATCCCATAGATTTTGGGTTGTCATGTCTCCATTGTCATTTGTTTCTAGGTATTTTTTTATTTCCTCTTTGATTTCTTCAGTGATCACTTCGTTATTAAGTAGTGTATTGTTTAGCCTCCATATGTCTGTATTTTTTAATGATCTTTTCCTGTAATTGATATTTAGTCTCATAGCATTGTGGTCGGAAAAGATAATTGATATAATTTCAATTTTCTTAAACTTACCAAGGCTTGATTTGTGACCCAAGATATGATCTATCTTGGAGAATGTTCCATGAGCACTTGAGAAAAATGTGTATTCTGTTGTTTTTGGATGGAATGTCCTATAAATATCAATTAAGTCCACCTTGTTTAATGTATCATTTAAAGCTTATGTCTCCTTATTTACTTTCATCTTGGATGATCTGTCCATTGGTGAAAGTGGGGTGTTAAAGTCCCCTACTATGAATGTGTTACTGTTGATTTCCCCTTTCATGGCTGTTAGTATTTGCCTTATGTATTGAGGTGCTCCTATGTTGGGTGCATAAATATTTACAATTGTTATATCTTCTTCTTGGATCGATCCCTTGATCATTATGTAGTGTCCTTCTTTGTCTCTTCTAATAGTCTTTATTTTAAAGTCTTTTTTGTCTGACATGAGAATTGCTACTCCAGCTTTCTTTTGGTTTCCATTTGCATGAAATATCTTTTTCCATCCCCTCACTTTCAGTCTATATGTGTCTCTAGGTCTGAAGTGGGTCTCTTGTAGACAGCAAATATATGGGTCTTGTTTTTGTATCCATTTAGCCAATCTGTGTCTTTTGGTGGGAGCATTTAGTCCATTTACATTTAAGGTAATTATCGATATGTATGTTCCTATTCCCATTTTCTTAATTGTTTTGGGTTCGTTATTGTAGGTCTTTTCCTTCTCTTGTGTTTCTTGCCTAGAGAAGATCCTTTAGCATTTGTTGTAAAGCTGGTTTGGTGGTGCTGAACAATCTCAGCTTTTGCTTGTCTGTAAAGGTTTTAATTTCTCCATCAAATCTGAATGAGATCCTTGTAGGGTAGAGTAATCTTGGTTGCAGGTTTTTCTCCTTCATCACTTTAAATATGTCCTGCCAGTCCCTCCTGGCTTGCAGAGTTTCTGCTGAAAGATCAGCTGTTAACCTTATGGGGATTCCCTTGTGTGTTATTTGTTGTTTTTCCCTTGCTGCTTTTAATATGTTTTCTTTGTATTTAATTTTTGACACTTTGATTAATATGTGTCTTCGCGTATTTCTCCTCGGATTTATCCTGTATGGGACTCTCTGTGCTTCCTGGACTTGATTAACTATTTCCTTTCCCATACTAGGGAAGTTTTCAACTATAATCTCTTCAAATATTTTCTCAGTCCCTTTCTTTTTCTCTTCTTCTTCTGGAACCCCTATAGTTCGAATGTTGCTGCATTTGATGTTGTCCCAGAGGTCTCTGAGACTGTCCTCAGTTCTTTTCTTTCTTTTTTGTTTATTCTGCTCTGCAGTAGTTATTTCCACTATTTTATTTTCCAGGTCACTTATCCATTCTTCTGCCTCAGTTATTCTGCTATTGATCCCATCTAGAATATTTTTCATTTCATTTATTGTGTTGTTCATTATTGTTTGTTTCATCTTTAGTTCTTCTAGGTCCTTGTTAAATGTTTCTTGCATTTTGTCTATTCTATTTCCAAGATTTTGGATCATCTTTACTATCATTATTCTGAATTCTTTTTCAGGTAGGCTGCCTATTTCCTCTTCATTTGTTAGGTCTGGTGGGTTTTTATCTTGCTCCTTCATCTGCTGTTGTGTTTTTCTGTCTTCTCAATTTGCTTATCTTACTGTGTTTGGGGTCTCCTTTTTGCAGGCTGCAGGTTCGTAGTTCCCATTGTTTTTGGTGTCTGTCCTCAGTGGATAGGGTTGGTTAAGTGGGTTTTGTAGGCTTCCTGGTGGAGGGGACTAGTGCCTGTGTTATGGTGGATGAGGCTGGATCTTGTCTTTCTGGTGGGCAGGTCCACGTCTGGTGGTGTGTTTTGGGGTGTCTGTGGACTTATTATGATTTTAGGCAGCCTCTCTGCTAATGAGTGGGGTTGTGTTCCTGTCTTGCTAGTTGTTTGGCATAGGATGTTATGCACTGTAGCTTGCTGGTCGTTGAGTGAAGCTGGGTGCTGGTGTTGAGATGGAGATCTCTGGGAGATTTTCGCCATTTGATATTATGTGGAGCTGGGAGGTCTCTTGTGGACCAGTGTCCTGAAGTTGGCTCTCCCTCCTCAGAGGCACAGCACTGACTCCTGGCTGCTGCACGAAGAGCCTTTCATCTACACGGCTCAGAATAAAAGAGAGAAAAAGTAGAAAGAAAGAATTAGTAAAAGTAGAAAGAGAGAAAGAAAGAAAGAAAGAAATTAGGGAGGGATGGAGGGAGGAAGGAAGGACGGAGGGAAGGAAGGAAAATAAAAAATGAGATAAAGTAAAATAAGATAAAGTAAGATAAAATACAATAAACTTATTAAAATAAAAAAATAATTATTTAGAGAAAAAAAAAAAAGGACGGATAGAACCCTAGGACAAATGGTGAAAGCAAAGCTATACAGACGGGCTTCCCTGGTGGCGCAGTGGTTGAGAGTCCGCCTGCCGATGCAGGGGACGTGGGTTCGTGCCCTGGTCCGGGAAGATCCCACATGCCGCGGAGCGGCTGGGCCCGTGAGCCATGGCTGCTGAGCCTGTGCGTCTGGAGCATGTACTCCGCAACGGGAGAGGCCACAACAGTGAGAGGCCCGCGTACCGCAAAAAAAAAAAAAAAAAAAAAAAAAAAAAAAGCTATACAGACAAAATCTCACACAGAAGCATACACATACACACTCACCAAAAGAGGAAAAAGGGAAAAATAAATGTTGCTCTCAAAGTCCACCTCCTTAATTTGGGATGATTCGTTGCCTATTCATGTATTCCACAGATGCAGGGTACATCAAGTTGATTGTGGAGCTTTAATCCGCGGCTTCTGAGGCTGCTGGGAGAGATTTCCCTTTCTCCTCTTTGTTCTCACAGCTCCCAGGGGCTCAGCTTTGGATTTGGCCCCGCCTCTGCGTGTAGGTCGCCGGAGGGCGTCTGTTCTTCGCTCAGACAGGATGGGGTAAAAGGAGGCGCTGATTCGGGGGCTCTGGCTCACTCAGGCCAGGGGGAGGGAGGGGCACGGAGTGCGGGGTGAGCCTGCGGCGGCAGAGGCCTGCGTGATGTTGCACCAGCCTGAGGCGCGCCGTGCGTTCTCCCGGAGGAGTTGACCCTGGATCCCGGGACCCTGGCAGTGGTGGGCTGCACAGGCTCCCCAGAAGCGGGGTGTAGATAGTGACCTGTGCTCGCACACAGGCTTCTTGGTGGCGGCAGCAGCAGCCTTAGCGTCTCATGCCCGTCTTTGGGGTACGTGCTTTTAGCCGCGGCTGGCGCCCGTCTCTGGAGCTCCTTTAAGCAGCGCTCTTAATCCCCTCTCCTCGCGCACCAGGAAACAAAGAGGGAAGAAAAAGTCTCTTGCCTTTTCGGCAGATCCAGACTTTTTCCCGGACTCCCTCCCGGCCAGCTGTGGCGCACTAACTCCCTGCAGGCTGTGTTCACGCCACCAACCCTAGTCCTCTCCCGGCGCTCCGACCGAAGCCCGAGCCTCAATTCCCAGCCCCGCCCCCCCCGGCGGGGGAGCAGACAAGCCTCTCGGGCTGGTGAGTGCCGGTCGGCCCTGATCCTCTGTGCGGGAATCTCTCCGCTTTGCCCTCTGCACCCCCGTGACTGCGCTGTCCTTCGTGGCCCCGAAGCTTTCCCCCTCCACCATCTGCAGTCTCCGCCTGCGAAGGGGCTTCCTAGTGTGTGGAAACATTTCCTCCTTCACAGCTTCCTCCCACTGGTGCAGGTCCCGTCCCTATTCTTTTGTCTCTGTTTATTCTTTTTTCTTTTGCCCTACCCAGGTATGTGGGGGGGGGGGTTTCTTGCCTTTTGGGAGGTCTGAGGTCTTCTGCCAGCATTCAGTAGGTGTTCTGTAGGAGTTGTTCCACGTGTAGATGTATTTCTGGTGTATCAGTGGGGAGGAAGGTGATCTCCGTGTCTTACTCTTCCGCCATCTTCCCGGAAGCTCTATTCACTACTTCTTATAAATACATCACTATATGTAAAATATAAGAATTTCCACTTACTTTGATTTAATTTGCTTTTCTTTTTCTAGCTTTTTAAAGTGGAAGCTTAGATAACTGTTTCAAAGCCCATCTTCTTTGCTAATATAAGCATTGAAACCTATACATTCCCCTCAAAGAACTGCTTCAGCCGCATCTTGCAAAGTTTCATATGCCTTATTTTCATAAGTATTCAGTTTTAAATATTTTAGAATTTCTATTTCTCATACACTTCTGTATGGTTGTCTTGCATATCTGTACATCTTGGATATAGAAGCATTGGCAGGATGTCTGAACAGCAATTAGCCTTAGAAAATAGAGATAGCATCTCTCTGCAGCAGAGGAAATGTTTGTTGTCTGATATAGTAAAAATAACTCCCTCTGAGGAAAAGTTGGACAGGTTTGCTTGCAGGGTTTTCTAAGCTCAGGGTTCCTCAAGTATCACACAAAATCACTGTGTGTATAGCATCCATTTGGGCTGTTCCACATTTCCCCCATGGGACTGGAGGGACAAGGGGTGCATAGGTGAATGGGAAGTTCATACTGCTTGTTATTCCTTTGTCTCTAACTGAGGAGTATTGTGTCTTCTGCCAGCATGCATGAAACTGTGGCAGGCTAACTTGTTAGCTTGCAAGTAGGATAAAAGCTCAGACCCTTGACAGGTTTTGACAATTTCCCTTGAGATTCTTTCTTTGACTCATGCATTAGTTAGAAGTATCTGTTTAATTTCCAAATATTTGGTACATTTTTTTGATCTCTTAATCCTATTGATTTCTAATTTAATTCTGTTGTGGTTAGAGAACATACTGATTGATTTCAACCCTTTTAACCCATTGAGACATTTTATGTCCTAGCATATTGTATCCAAGTGAGTGTTTCATATGCACATAAACAAGAAATATTTTGCAGTTTATGGTTGTCATATTTATTGTTAATCAGTCAATTGTTAATTTGTTTAAATCTTCTGGTGTTTTATCAAGTTATATAATTGTCATATCAATTATAGAAAAAGTGTTAAATTCTCCAACCACGATCATGGATTTGTCTATTTTTCCCTTTAGTTCTGTCAGTATTTTTTTCATATACTTTGAAGGTCTATTAAGTGCATATATATTTAGGATATTATGTCTTCCTGATGAATTGACCATTTAATCATTGTGAAATGTCCTTCATTTTCTTTGGTAATTTTCTTTGTTTTGAGGTTACTTTGATAGGAATATAGTCACAACAATTTTCTCAGGTTTATTATTTGCATTGAATATCTGTTTACATCTTACCACTTACAAATAATCTGTGGTTTTGTGTATAAAGTATGTCGCTTCTAGATAGAATAGGGTTGGGTGTTGCATTTTATATCTTGTCTGACTATTACTGCATTTTACTTGGAAGGTTCAGTACATTTACATTAAATGTAATTACTGATATGGTTAGGTTTAAGTGTATCAGCTTGCTGTTTGCTTTTCTAGTTATTGCAACTGGTTTTGTATATTTGTTGTTCTTCCTTCTTTCCTTCATATGGATTAATCAAATATTTTCTAGTGTTTCATTTTATCTGTTGATATTTTAGCTAAAACCTCACTGTATGTTCTAAGTGTTAGTATATACATACTTATTGCAGTCTACTTAGAGTAAATATTGTACCACTACCTATAAAACACAAGAACTTTCCAACAGTAAAACTCTATTCCTTTTTTATGGTCCTTTATGCTATTGTGGCATATATTATGCATCTGTGCACATAATAAATGATATAATACAATGTTATTCTTTTTGGTTTAAACAGTCAATTATTTAAAAAATTAGTTTTAAAACTAACACACAGTAGAATTGATACTTTTTCATACATTTTATTATGTTTTTAATTTTAAATTTTTGTACTGAGGTATAGTTGATGTATATTATATTAGTTACAGGTGTACAATATGGTGATTCATAATTTTTAAAGGTTATGCTCCATTTATAGTTATTATAAAATATTGGCTATATTCCCTGTGTTGTACAATATATTCTTGTGTCTTATTTTATACACAATAGTTTGTACCTTTTAATCCCCTGCACCTATATTGTCCCTCTCCCCTTCCCTCCCCCAACTGGTAACCACTGATTTGTTTTCTATACCTGTGAGTCTGTTTCTTTTTTGTTATATTCACTATTTTGTTTTCTTTTTTAGATTCTACATATAAGTGATATCATATAGTATTTGTCTTTCTCTGTCGGACATTTCAATTAGCATAATATCCTCCAAGTCCATCCATGTTGTTGCAAATGGTAAAATTTCATTCTTTTTTATGGCTGAGTAGTATTCCATTGCATATGTATACCACATTTTCTTTATCCATTCATCTGTTGATGGACTTCAGTTGCTTCCATATCTTGGCAACTGTAAATAATTCTGCTATGAAAATTGGGGTGCATGTATCTTTTTGAATGAGTGTTTTAGTTTTTTTTCAAATATATATCCAGGAGTGGAATTGCTGGGTCATATGGTAGCTCTATTTTTGTTTTTTTGAGAAACCTCCATCATGTTTTCCACAGTGCTGCACCAATTTACTTTCCCACCAATGGTGTAGGAGGGTTTCCCTTTACTAACATTTGTTATCTGTGTTCTTTTTGATGGTAGACATTCTGATATGTGTGAGGTGATATGTCATTGTGGTTTTAATTTGCATTTATCTGATGATTAAAGATGTTGAGCATCTTTTCATATGCCTGTTGGCTACCTGTATGTCTTTGGAAAAGTGTCTTCTCCCCATGTTTTTAACCAGGTTGTTTATTTTTTTGATGATGAGTTGTGTGAGCTGTTAAAGTATTTTGGATTATTAACCCCTTATCTGTCATACCATTTGCAAATATGTTCTCCCATTCAGTAGGTTGTCTTTTTGTTTTGTTGATGGTTTCCTTTGCTGTGCAAAAGATTTTAAGTTTAGTTTTATGTTCTATTTGCTTTCTTTTTGCTTTTATTTCCTTGCTTTAGGAGGCAAATCCAAAAAAATATTGTTATGATTTATTTCAAAGAGTGTTCTGTCTATGTTTTCTTCTAGGATTTTTATGGTTTCCAGTCTTATGTTTAGGTCTTCAATCGATTCTGCGTTTATTTTTGTATGTGGTGTTAGAGAATGTTGTAATTTCATTCTCTTACATGTAACTGTCCAGTTTTCCCAGCACTACTTATTGAAGAGACTGTATTTTCTCCATTGTATATTCTTGCCTCCTTTGGAATTGACACATTCTTTTGGTGTACGGATCTACCAGTGTTAACACCGCTGCAGATTTGTGTATCCATCACCATGGTCAAGATTCAAAATAGTTCCAAAAACTTTCCTTGTGTTGTTCCTTTACAGTCATACCCTCCCCATCCCTAACCCTTGGCAACTACTGATTTGTCTCTATCACTATAGTTTTGCCTTTTGGTGGCTATCCTATACATGAACTCTGTAGTATGTGACCTTTTGATACTGGCTTCTTTCACTCAGCATTCAAATTGTTGCATGCATCAATAGTTTGTTACTTTTATTGCTAAGTAGTATTCAATTATATGAATGTGCCACAGTTTTCATATCCATTCATATTCACATAGAGGGTTCTGGGTATATGGGGGCCAAGCTAGGAGAAAGATCTGAGCATGAGGGGCAGTAATACACAAGCTTCATTAGGTGGTGCTTTAACAAGGTTGCATGAGATAGTCTCACAACATGAGACTGTCCAGAAACTTACGGTGAGGGGCCACCATCTAGAAAGTGAGGAGGGCAAGAGAACTCCCAGGGGAGAAGGGGCCAGAGAGAGGACTTAACGTGTCTAGATAAAGTTGCTCAGCAGCATGGCGGGGAGTCTCTGAGTCAGAGAACCCAGAAGGGCAGGAGCAGCCTGGGCCTCATGAAGGGCACTGTCATATTAATCGTTAACATCCGTTGGGTGAGGTTTTGTAGGGTATTCAAAGCAGACTCTAAGTGGCTAATAATTTGCTTGTTTGAGGTTTTTTTTTTTTTTTTTTTTTTTTTTTTTGCGGTACGCGGGCCTCGCACTGTTGTGGCCTCTCCCGTTGTGGAGCACAGGCTGCGGACGCGCCGGCTCAGCGGCCATGGCTCACGGGACCAGCCGCTCCGCGGCATGTGGGATCTTCCCGGACCGGGGCACGAACCCGTGTCCCCTGCATCGGCAGGCGGACTCTCAACCACTGCGCAACCAGGGAAGCCCTGTTTGAGGTATTTTTAAAATAATTGGATGTGTATACATTTGAGTTTGGTGCAGGTAGGCTTTTGAACTAACTGGTCTCAACCTTCAATAAGGAAATAAACAACCTAGGGCCCCAACCTTTTTGGCACCAGGGACCGGTTTCGTGGAAGACAGGTTTTCCACTGACTGGGGCAGGGGCATGGTTTCAGGATGATTCACGTGCATTACATTTATTGTGCACATTATTTCTATTATTGTTACATTGTAATATATAATGAAATAATTGTACAACTCACCATAATACAGAATCAGTGGGAGCCCTGAGCTTGTTTTCACTTGTCACTCACTGATAGGGTTTTGGTATGAGTCTGCAAGCAATTGATTTATTATGGTCTCTATTCAGTCAAACCTCTCTGCTAATGATTATCTATATTTGCAGCCACTCCCCAGTGCTAGCATCACTGCCTCAGCTCCACCTCAGATCATTAGGCATTAGATTCTCACAAGCAGTGTGCAACCTAGATCCCTTGCATGCATGCAGAGTTCACAGTAGGGGTTTGCGCTCCTATGAGAATCTAATGTGCCGCTGATCTGACAGGAGGTGGAGCTCAGGCGGTAATGCGAGTGATGGGGAGCAGCTGTAAATACAGATGAAGCTTTGCTCGCTCACCCGCCCACTGTTCACCTCCTGTTGTGTGGCATGGTTCCTAACAAGCCATGGACCAGTAGCGGTCCGTGGCCTGGGGGTTGGGGACCCCTGACCTAGGGGACAAAATGCAGAGGCCATCTCTGGCTCATTTATATAACAATTCATCCATTGAAGGATATTTCCAGTTAGTAATTATGACTAGAGCTTCTATGAACATTTGTATACAGATTTTTGTATGAACATAAATTTCCATTTTTCTAGAGTAAATACCTAGCCATAGAATTGAAGAGTCATACGATAAATGTATGTTTAGCTCAACAGGAAACTGACAGACTGTTTTCCAGAGTAGCTGTACCATTTTGCATTTCCGCAAGCAATATTTAAATATACTGATTGCTCTGTATCTTTGCATTACTTGGTGTTGCCATTATTTTTTATTTAACTATTTTAATAGGTTTGCAGTGGTACCTCATCATGGTTTTGACTTGCAATTCCTAATGGCTAATGACGTTGAACATCTTTTCACATACTTGTTTGCCTTTCTTAAATCCTCTTTGGTATGGTGTTTTTTCAAGTTTTCACCAATTTTTAAATAGAGTTGTTTTCTTATTGATGAACTTTGAGATTTCTTTATATATTCTGGATATATGTTCTTGGTTGAACATGTAACTTGCAAATATTTCCCCCACTATTTAGCCTTTTTTTCCCATTCTCTTAATAGTATCCTTTTCAGAGTTAAAATATTTTTTTGAATTTTGAAGACGTTCAATCTGTCAAAAAAATGATTTTTCAGTGCAGGTATTTTGTAGCTCTGTTGTTAGGTTCATGCACATTTGGATATTTATGGCTTCTTGGTAAATTGACCCTTCTATGATTTTATAATGTCCCTCTATCGTTATATAAAGACTTGGTGATTTACTTTGATCTGAATTCTACCTTGTTTGATATTAATATACTCACTCCAGCTTTCTTTCTTTTTTTTTTTTTTTTTTTGCAGTATGCGGGCCTCACTGTTGTGGCCTCTCCCGTTGCGGAGCACAGGCTCCGGACGCGCAGGCTCAGCGGCCATGGCTCACGGGCCCAGCCGCTCCGCGGCATGTGGGATCTTCCTGGACCGGGGCACGAACCCGTGTACCCTGCATCGGCAGGCAGACTCCCAACCACTGCACCACCAGGGAAGCCCACTTTCTTTTGATTAGTGTTTGCTCTGTATATCTTTTTCCATTATTTAACTTTTAAAATTTATTTATTTTTGGCTGTGTTGTGTCTTCATTGCTGCGTGTGGGCTTTCTCTAGTTGTGGCGAGTGGGGGCTTCTCTTTGTTGTGGAATGTGGGCTCTAGGTGCATGGGCTTTAGTAGTTGTGGCATGCAGGCTCAGTAGTTGTGGTGAATGGGATTAGTTGCTCCATGGTATGTGGGATCTTCCCAGACCAGGGCTCACACCCGTGTCCCCTGCATTGGCAGGTGGATTCTTAACCACTGCACCACCAGGGAAGTCCTCCATTATTTAACTTTTAACGTACTGATGATATCATTATGTTTGAAGGAAGATCCTTATAGATAACATATAATTGGATTATGTATTTTTAAAAAATGCATTCTGACAATCTGTCTTTTATTTAGTATGCTTAGATCATTTACCTTTAATGTAACTATTGATATGTTTGAATTTAGGTCTATCATTTTATTCTTTGTTTTTTGTTTGTTCCCTCTGTTTATCTTCCCTGTGTTTCCCCTTTCCTGTCTTCTTTTTGGTTATTTAAACAATTTTTATTCTATTTTTTGTATTGTATTTTTGACTATATCTTGTATTTTTTTTAATGTGGTAGCTCTAGGGATTACAATATACGTTTAATTTTTCACAATCTATGTAGACTCAATATTTTAACACTTCATTTGGAATATATAAATCTTACTACTATATAGGTCTCTTCATCTCCTTTATGTTGTAGTTTTCTTATGTTTCTTGTGTTTCTACACTCTTTGAAAACTCCATTATAAAATGTTGTTTTATCTTCAACCATGAAACTTATTTTAGAGAACTCAAGAGAATATGTTACCCTACTTCTTCAGATATTTTCAATTTCTGTTGCTCTTCTTTATGTTCTTTGAAATTTCTTTCTGGTAACATTTTCTTTATGTCTGATGAACTTACTTTACCAATTCTCTTAGAGTAGATCTGCTGGCAATGAATTCTCTTAGTTTTCCTTCAACTGAGAATGTCTTTATTTCACCCTTTTTTGAGATATAATTCACATATCACAAAATTCACCTTTTAAAACCTTTTAAAAAATTTGGTGGTTTTTAGTGTGCTTACAAAGTTGTGCAACCACCACCACTGTCTGATTCTAGAACAGTTTTATTGCCCAAAATAAGCCCTGTACACATTAGCAGTCACTCCCCACTCCCCTCTGCCTCCAGCCCTTGGCAACTAGTAATCTACTTTCTGTCTCTATCAACTTGCCTATTCTGAATAGCTCATATAAATGAAATCATAGACCATGTAATCTTTTCTACCTGGCTTCTTTCACTTCACAAAATGTCTTTTACGTTCATCTATATTGTAGCATGTATCAGTATTTAATTACTTTTTATGGCTGAATAATATTTTATTGTACAGATGTAACACATTTTGTTTTGATCCGTTTATCAACTGATAGACAGTTGGGTTGTTTCTACTTTTTGGCTATTATGAATAATGCTGCTGTGAATATTCATGTACAGGTTTTTATGTGGCCATATGTTTTCAGTTCTCTTTCAGTTTTATGTGGACATATGTTTTATGTGGACATAGTTTTATGTGGACATATGTTTTCAGTTCTCTCTTGGGTATATATGTAGGAGTGGAATTACTGGGTCATATGGAAACTCTATGTTTAACATTTTGAGAACTGACAAACTGTTTTCCAAAGTAGCTGCAAAATTTTACATTCCTTCAAGCAATGTATGAATGATCAAATTCCCCACATTCACCAACATTTGTTATTGTCTGTCTTTTTTATTACAGCCAGCCTAGTGGGTGTGAGTTGGTATCTCACTGTGGTTTTCATTTGCATTTCCTTAATGACTAACACTGCTGAGCATCTTTTCACATTCATCTTCATTTCTGAAGGATATTTTTCCTGGATATAGAATTGATGGTTAACAGTTCTCTTATTTCAGCCTTCATGAGATGAGATGAGAAATTCACTGTTGTTTGTATTGTTTTCTCTTTTTAAGTGATGCATCATTTTTCTCTGACTGCTTTAAGTATTTTTTCTTTGTCTCTAGTTTTCAAAGTTTAATTGTGATGTGTGTGTGTGTGTGTGTGTGTGTGTGTGTGTGTGTGTGTGTGTATCAGTTTGAGTTTTCACTGTTTGGGGTTCTCTTAGGTTCTTGGATCTGCAGGTTTATGGGTTTTGTTTTTTGCCAATTGGGGGAATTTCTATTCATTATTTCTTTAAATATTTTTTTCTGCACTGAGTGCTACATCCTCTTCTTCTAAGACTTAGATAACAAATCCTAGACCTTTTATTTTTGTCCCTCATGTTCCTTAGACTCTGTGAGTTTTTAAAATCAATATTTTTTTCTCTGTTGTTCAAACTAGATTCTATTGATCTAGCTTCAAATTCACAGAGTCTTTTCTCTGTCATCTCCATTATGCTTTTGAACATATCCAATGAGTTTTAAATTTTCATGTATATATTAGTTCTAAAATTTCTATTTGGTTCTTTTTTGTTTCTTATATATTACTATATATGTTTTCTTTTATTTTTGATTGAGACTTTTGTATCTTTTTAAGAGTATTTGCCCTTACTAGTGTGATCATTATCAAAGTCTTTGTCAGATAAATTTAACTTCTGTGTTGGAACATTTCATTGTTGAGTGAGTTCCAACATCTCACTGTTGGCATCTGTTTATTGCCTTTTCCTATGTGATTTGAGATTTCCCTGGTTCTTCATATGTCCTATAATTTTATATTGTATCCTGGACATTTTGAATACCGTGTTATACAACAATGGCCTTGTTTATACGTTATGGAGGACATTGATCTTTTTGTTTTAGCAGGCAATCAACCTGATTGGGTTTTGGGTATAAATTCTGAATAGCCTTCTATGGGATGTGGTTTCAGTATTAGTTCCAAAGCTTTTGTCCCACATGTGTGCCACCCAGTGGCAGTCTGGGATATGGGGAGTGTTCTCTGTTAGTCTTGGTGGGCTGTTTAGAATCAGAATCATGCATGCATAGCTTATGATCCCAGGAGTTCATAAACAACTTAATGACAGTTTCCCAAGCTCCTCCCACTCCACAATCTCTCTGGTACCTTTTAGTTCTCTGGGACACTCCTGTTTACTCCTCCAGCCAGAAATCTAGATTTTTATTTACCTTGCTTTCACACTCACTTTCTGAAACTATGTCCATGACTAAGGTCAACCAGTTGGGGAGAGAGAGGGAAAAAAAATAAGAGGAATATGCACCACCTTCTTGGGAATACCCCTCTTCTGCTTGTGTAGGAAGGCTCTTCTTTCTCAGAGTTTCAAGCTCCTGAGAGTCCTGGCTGCAACTGCCTTCATACTAGGAGACACGTTTCCTTCCTTTGAGCCTGAACCAGGGGCTTTTCTTTGTGCTCTTTCTGTCCATCATACTTCTACTTCTAGATTTCACGTTGCCTTGAGTTTAGGCCAGGAGATACCAGAGAGAAAAATATTTATGAATGAAATATTGAATAAAAACTGAGACACTTAACACCTTATGTTAAACATGACTTTAGTAAAAATGCTTTAGAACTTTCATCATTAAGTATGATGGTACCGTAGCTTTTAAAGTAAATACTTTAATCAAGGCATTATTCCTAGTTTGCTCATAGTTAAGAGATGTTTTATCATGTGTATAGGCTGAATTCTATTGAATGCTTTTCTTTTAACCTATTGAGATAATGATATAATTTTCTTATTTGTTAATGTGGTGAGTTATTTTAATAGATTTTCTGAGTTGAGCCCTTTTGTATTCCTGGGATAAAGATACTCTTAAATTAGACATAGATGGGATGATAAAATTTATTCCAAATTTTACATAAAAATGAATGAACTAAACATGATGGTTAATTTTAAGTGTCAACTTGACTGGATCACAGAGTGCCCACATATTTGGCTAAACATTACATATTCTGAGTGTGTCTGTGAGAGTGTTTCCAAATGAAATTATCATTTGAATTGGCAGACTTAGTAAAGTAGTTTGTCCTTCCCACTGTGGGTGGGCATCACCCAACCACTGAAAGCCTAAACAGAACAAAATGGCAGAGGAAGGAAGAATTCAGTTCTTCCTGCCTGAGTGCTGAGCTGGGACATTGATCTCTTCCTGACCTCAGCACTCCTAGTTCTCAGGCCTTCAGACCTGAACTGGAATCTACATCATTGATTCCCCTGGTTCTTATGTCTTTGTACTCAGACTGAATTACACTGCTAGCTTTCCTGGGTTTGGGTCTCCTCCTTGCAGATTGCAAATCGTGGGACTTCTCAGTCTCTGTAATTGTGTGAACCAATTCCTTATGCCTCTCTCTTTCTCTTTCTATATATGTAACAAAGAAGAACAAACCTGAAATACACATGACAGCCTATTCTCAAGGCTCTGCCTCCCAGGCTTAACCTTAAAGTTATAACACTCTTCATTCATATACAGACTAAAAAGTTGTGGAACAGAGAATATCATTTGTCATGTTGGAGGTTTACAGGAACATTGTGACCTGACCTATGTGGACAGGTGCAAGAACAAAGGAGTGAAAAAACCAAGAAGTTTGCAACAACCAGCCACGCTTCCTCCCCTCTTAGTGCAAAAGAAGCCTGGATTCTAACTGTAAGATGGTTCTTTGGGACACTAGTCCACCATCTTCTTGGTTTGCTGGATTTCTGAATAAAGTCTCTATTCCTTGCCCCAGCACCTTGTCTCTTGATTTATTAGCCTGTCATGTGGTGAGCAGTATGAGCTTCGACTAGGTGACACACACACACACAATTTGTTCTGTTTCTCTAGAGGATATTGACTAATACAGCCAGTATCACATTGGTGGTGTTGGTGTATTAAATTTTTTAGTTCAGAGGGTTTTACAATTATATTTTTCACAGCTTTCATTAGTTGTGTTTTTACTGGAGCTTTAAATACAAAATGTTGCTTTTAATATGAAACTCAAATCAAACCCTATCTTTTCCCTAAGATTGGTTAGAAGACATGAAACTGGGCTGCTCTTCATGTTGCTGGACATCTAACCAAGATAGGCAGCTGCCAATAAGGGACAAGGTCTTAAAAAGGCACCCAAGAGACCTCTGTTTTTGGCTATGACAGAATAACTAGTACTAAAGTTGCCCTCCCACCAAAAACTACTATAAAATTGGACAAAACATATGGAGCAACTGCTTTCAGGCACTGAACAACACAGAGTACATATGTAACCAAGCAGGACCCTATGGGGCATTCCTGGGACAGACCCCTCCCTCATATCCTCTGCTTTAGCTCCTCTCCGAAGTACCCAGATAATAGTATCTGATGCATATTTCCTGAGTTTTTCCGATGCTAGAACCAGCAGCAAATGGAAGAAATTAACTACTTGATAATCTGAGCACATAGACCCCAGACCTTCTGATGCCTAAGGATTGATCACCTTCAACAAATCAGAGAATTGTGCACGAGCTGATCACTTACCCTGGGATGCCCCTCCCCGATCTTGCCTTTAAAAATGCTTTGCCAAAACCCTTCATGATGGTCGGGGCCTTTTTGAGCACGAGCCGCCTGTGCTCCTTTCTTGGCCCAGCAAAAAACCTTTCTCTGCTTCAAACTCAGACGTTTCAGTTTGTTTGGACTCACTGTGCATTGAGCACACAGACTTGCATTTGGCAACACAGAAATGTGATCTTTGAGAGAAGGGAAACACACAAGTTGTGCACAAAGAGTGACCCAGCTTTCTTCCTCAGGGCCTTTCTTGCTGCAATACAGCAAAGTGGAGCCCAAGGAAAAGCAGTGATCTTAGCTGAGGATACAGAGATCAGAGTTCTGGACTATTGAAGTGCCTGAAATTTATAAGGGAAGGTACAAGAGAAGAGGGAGCTGAGCAGATTGGGGCCATGGAAGTTTAGGAATTTGTGACTCCTTGGCAGATGCTGGGCTCTTGGCAACAGGGACATTTAGTCCTATCTTTGCTGTCCTCTGAAGTTTCCCAACCAACCATCAGCTAAATTTTCTGGTCCTCCATGGGGCAGGCCATGCTGGGACCTTCCTTCTACCCTTCACAGAAGCCTTACTCAAGTTCTCCCCAGTCTGCTTAACCACACTGCCATCCAGTTCGTAGTGATGCTTCCTGAGAGGTGATCTTCTTTGATGCTCTCATAGTCTTCCTGTTACGCTTTTTTTTTTTTACCAAAATTATCTGAGCTATTAGTTTCCTTAATGAGACTTTGTCACCATCTTGCCTGAAAGAGCATCTCTCTGTCCACTTACCCTGTTTTGTTTGTCTTCATGGCACTTATCAATATCTGACATTGTATTATATGTTTACATAATTTTTTATTATCTATTTCCCTAAATAGAATTAAGTTCCACAAGTGTAGAGTTTTCGTTCTAGTACCTTGTGTTACAATACAGCCAAAACAGACATCCAGAACAAATAAATGTCCTTGTTGCTTAAGCCAGTTTTATTTGGATTTTTGGTTTCTTTCCATGAAAAGAGTAATCACTGATGCAATCAGCAAAAACTAGGCAGAGGAGACCCCGGCCTTCATGCAAAATGGTGGATGTAGATTTTGGGGGGAGGAGTCTCTTGTCTAATTCTACACACCAGATGTATTTAAACCTTAACTCTAACCTAGCTCTGAACTCTTTCTTCCTCTCTTCTCCCCCAACATGCTAGGATCATAGAATTTTAGAACTAAGAAGAAGTTGGAATGTATGGAGAATCACTTTCTTGTATGACAAATGATGAAACCAAAGTGTTGTGATTTCAGGTGGTATAGCCTGAGTTTCATACCCAATGGCAAAACTGGGACTGCCCCTTCTACTATTGCACCTGGACTTGATACTCTTTCTACAGAAGTGATCTAGCTGAGTGTGTTTTGCTGCTAATTCTATACCAGACTCCTGCTATCAGCCTGATTGCTTTCTGAGCATATGAGAGAGAAAAGTATGTGAGACAAAGAGTCTGCCTAGTAAGAATCTGACTTACATTTTCCAACAGGAGGTCAAGGACTGCTGGAGGGAAGACCACCACCTGGTGAGCCTTCTCTTTGACCTCTGTGTCCAACTGGTCTCTCTCATCCAGTTAATCAGTTATGTGGATGGGCACTCATGGCTTCAAATGGGATATTTCGAAGTTTCCTGACACCTCTTGAATTTCTTGGCATGAAGAATGAATTAGATTACTGGGATAATGAACCATTTAATGACTTGTGTGTTGATTTATCAGACAGTGCTGGAGAGGCCAATTTAAAAATACAAAGTCATAAGTCACCCAGTCAGGGTGTGTGGTAGGCTAGAGGCTTGGCTCCCGGCTGGGTATTGCTGTGTTAATCATGATGACGCCGGGCCTAGCAGGAAGTGCAAGGATGTACATGCTGGGCCCTCTTCCTCTGGTGAAGTCATTCATTTAAGCAACAATCATGTTTTTTTACCATGTGCTGGGTGCTGGGGAGAGAAAATAACCTAAAAAGTCAGAATGTCTCCTTCTCATTAGGCTAAGGGAGCCTAAGCTTGGATCTCCTGGGATTCTTGGGGAAGAGTAAAAGCCAGGGAAGGGGGAGCTACTTGTGCTACAGGCAGCTGGGAGCTGCCAATGGAAGTGTCTCTGTACTTTGCAGGCAAAGCAGTCCTGGCATCATCAAGACCCGTGACTGACCTGGCTATGTCAGCCCCTTCCTCCTCACTGAGAGATCCACATTCCACCAAGTGGTGCGAGCTCTTATTTTATAGTTGAAGGAACCACCTCTGAAATAAAAAGACAGGGAAATTCTTGAACTTAAGTAGTGTTAATATAGGTTCCATGCTCTTATTATGTGCATTGATGAGGCAGGTACTAGTCTAATTAATGATTAATGATAAAGAAACGGAGTCTCGAGAATTTATGAAAATCCCTGTTGGCCACACAGCTCAGAGGGAGTGGAACTAGATTTAACTATGACCACCTGACATGGGAAACTGGGACTTAACCACAATGTTGGCTGCCTCCCTTTCTAGAAAAGGACTTTCATTCAAAGAGAATAAGTCATATCTGCTTTTTTAACAGAAATAATGTTAAAGAAGCTGTGCTGGTAGCCCAGACCTGCTTTAAAAAAGAGAAACAGCCACAGCATTTCTAGTCAATGAATGAAAGGTGAGGCGTGAGCAACAAGAAAGCGTCAGCGAGGCCTGTGATGAGCCAGCCACTGTTAGACACTCCAAATGCATCATCTTCTTCTATGGGAGAGATTTTCCTTCTTTAAAAATGTGATACCCCTCCTTGATGAGCACACTCTCCCATCCCCACCCCTACTCTTCAATCTGGCTTCTCTCTGCAACACTGTGCATGTTGAGGGCCCCCAATTACTTCCATGCTGCTGCTGGCAATGCACACACTTCAGACGTAGTCTTATTTGATCTCTCAGCAGCTGTCAACAATAGGCCACTCATTTATTCGTGAAAAGTGATGTTCCCTTGACACCATTCTCATCTGATTCTCCTCATACCCCCTGGCCATCTCTTTCAGTCTCTTTCACTGGATCTTCTACTTTTTCCAGAACTCAAACTATTGCAGCTTTGTCCTGGGCTCTGTCTACACAATTGCTTTATGTCATCTCATGTAATTCTACAGCTTTCAATATCATACATGCTGATACTTTGTTTTTCTTTAGCTTTTTTTTTTGCTTGTTCCATCTTGAGTTGAATCAGTACTCTATTTTTGGTCTTTCTTGTACGCTAATAAATGCAATTATAACCAAAACTGTCATTGAATATGCCTTTGGCCATATCCTACAGACTTTTATCTTTAGTACTCTTACTGTTATTTATTTCTAATTATTTGTAATGTCAGTTTTCATACTCACTTTAAACCAAGATTTATTTCCAAATGAATTGTTTATGATATCTAGTTTTATTGAATCCTTTCAGTGAATGTGGCCTGTATCATTTTTGCCTTTTGGAAACCGGTGGTTTATTTCTTTGGTCTAATAAAAGGCCAGTTGAAAAAAATGTTCCACAAGTATGTGAAAAAAATATGCAGTCTGTTTACTGGGTGCAATTCATGTTAGCAATACAACCATACAGTTAATTGAATTAGACACAGGCAGTTCATATGAAAAGCGTAAGAGAGATATTTAAGTAATTTTCTTATTTAAATCCTCCATGACCTAATCTTTTTTTTTGGGTCTACTTGGTATCCTAATCTCTTAGAGAAGTTTTTAAATCTCTCACCGAGACAGTGCTTGTCAATTTATCTCATATTTCCAAGAGTTTTAGCTTTATAAATATCAAAGTTTATGCTTCTCTGGTCATAAGGTTTATGACTATTATATTTTCTGTGGGGATTGTAATTTTTTTAATATAAAATATCTCCTTCCCATTTGACACTTTTCACCTTGAATTCTATTTTGACTGTTTTTAGCATTGCCATTCGTGCTTTCTTTTTGTTAGAGTTTTCCAGGTATATCTCTATATATTCTTTAATTTTCAACTTTTTTCTCTCTCTTTTTCCCTCTATTTTTAAAATTTAGGCCTGCTTTATTTTTTGGTAAGTAACATAGAAATGGATTTAAAATATTCCAATTCAGAAATCTCTCCTTAAAATGGAAATTAAATCCACACTTATTGTGATTAATGATTACTATCTTATTTTACTTAAAATACCTCCTGTTATTTGTTTTACTGTTTTTTGTTACTTTAATTATTTTAGTAGTTGGAAATTACATCTTATTCCTAATCTTTTAATGGTTGGCATTAAAGTATTTTTAAAATGACATAGTATTATACAAGAGTTTTATACATTTACCTAATACATGTGAACATAGATTTATTTTAATGTCCAGAATTAATCTCTACCTTTAGCCACCTTGAATGAACAAGACCTTTAGCACACTGTATACTCCCCCTCCCTCCTTCAACCCTAATACCCACAGTATTTTGAAATCATCTGGAATTTTAGTCTGTATTTTATTCACTTTTTTCTACATTATGCCCATGCTTTAAAAATTTCCATTCTTCCTAATTGCATTGTGCCTCACAGTTTCATCATGGACAGCTACTTAGACTTAACAAGGAATGTTACTAATTTCCTTGCTCACTGCTGTGGCAGATTGTATTTTCAAAGATGCCACCACAGAGTCTCCCATCCACCATACTCTTCTTACAGTTAGACCCACATCCTCTCCTTGAACCTGGGTGTCCCTTTGTGAATACCTTGATCAATAGAGCACAGTGGAAGTGATACGATGTGACTTCTCAGCTCAGAGCATAAAAAGGCATTGCCCTTCTGCCATTTTGTCTGGAGAGGCTCACTCTCGGAACCAAACTAGCCCATGTGGAGAGACCACATGGAGAGTCCGTAAGTTTTGGCTGATGGCCCTACTGATGTCCCAGCCCATAGTTAGTATCAACCTGCAGACATCTGAGGGAAGATGGCTCCAGATGCTTCCAGCCCTTACCCACTGAATCACCTTCAGCCTTTGAGTCTTCATCTGAGGCCCCAGACATTGAGGAACAGAGGTTAGCAATGTTTACTGTGCCCTATCCAAATTCCTGACCCACAGAATCTCTGAGCATAGTAAAATGGTTGCTTTCCACCTCTAAATTTGCATCCCTTGTCATGAAGCAATAACTTGACAGAATAACACTGTTTCTTGTATCCCCAGTGTCTATATTTCTTGATTAACTTTATTATAGCACACCCTCAAGTAATGTTTTTTTCAGAGATGATACATTGGTGATGAATTATATGAATTTTAATATGTATAATTTTTAACCTTAAACTTGATATTAGATATAGAATTCTAGGCTTAAAAAATTTCTGCTAAAAACTTTAAGGGAGTCGTGTCAGGATTTCCAGCATCCCATATTGCTATGAGCAGTTTGATGGTAGTCAGATTTTTATTCCTTTTAAGGTAATCTGAATTTTTATTTTTATAAAAGTTTTTGAGATTTTGGTCTCAGTCCTTAGATACTGGAATCACCAGAATATGTATCTTTTAAAGTTTTCTTCCTTTGGGGCATAGCTTATCCAGGATTCTGGTTGGCCATCATTTCTGGGGAGATTCACAAGAGGAGATGAGTGAGACAAACTATAGTGTCCCCTGTTGGATTGCTGAGACCATTAGTAACACTCATCATCTACCTTTTCCACCACACTTTCGCAATTCCCCTATCTCTTGGTGACACTAGCATTTCTACTGGTTGAAATGGCTTGCCTGATGAGGACTGGGAGGGAGGTAACCAAGAACCTCATCCCTTCGAAGTCTGAGACGTGGTTTCCGTGTCTTTAACAGACCATGGTTGCTGTACTTGCACATTTACTGTTAAAACTGGATACGAGAATAACAAAAGATAGCCAAATCTATCATCTGGATGCCAAAGATATTCCTCCCTGCCAGGGTTATGTAGCAGGAGTCCTGTCTCATGGTGGGCAGGGCCATCACCCTTGCCATCATAGTAACTGCTTCTGTGGTGGATGGTTTCTGGCAAGAGGAGCCCAAAGTAACCAGGTGGTAACAGTAGCTTTAAGTTTAGTGGGACTCCGACTGTGTCTCCTTGGTGGAAGCATTTTCCCTATTATAGGAAACAGTACTTCTACACCCATGAGCCTAAAGCTGCATGGAAGAAAGCACAAACACCCAAGTGATGTTGAACAGGAACACTCTTACTTCCATTTTCCTGACCCATGTATCCTACATCTGGGAACATAGCATCATAGAATGGCCATGGGTTTAAAGTGTACACCACACTTTAAAGGATGACATTCTCTTTGCAGAGTGTCATCACTAAGCTGATTCCTCAGCTGTACCTTTAAGAAGCCATTCCATTGCTCTATCACCAAGCAGCTCCTTGTGACTGGGTGAGCCTGACAGTCTAGCAGATGATAGGAAGCTTTGGTTGTAAGGTCACTTAATGTCCCATGGTCAGATACTCTAAGAGGAATCAGTAGCAGGCCAGGAGGTCTTTTTAAGTGCTCCATGGTTCTCTTCTGTGGATGGCATTTCTTTGCTCTGGAACTACAAGGGTCTGCACTGAAGCTCTTCTAGGGCACACAACATCTTTTCCTACCACAGATACATTTAGTACCCTGGATTCTGCCAGGTGATGTGCCCCAAGCAGGGATGCTTATAGCACAGTCTAAAACTTCTGCAGATCTTTCTTGCTCTGGGTCACTCAAAACTAGTAGATTTCCATGTTACCCAATAAATGGGTCAAAGTAGTATTCCCAAGTATGGTTTATGTCATTCTAAAACTTTATTCTCTAGTTATTGTGCTTTGTTCCTAGTGGTTGAATGTTCAACTTTCAATAGCTTGTCCTTTGCTTTTGAGGTGATATTCCAGAATGTCCCAGACCGCTGGACCACAGACAACCTCACCAACAGGCCCTTGGATTTTATCTCCTACCTTCTAGATCATGTATTTTAATGAAGTATCTAGAATATTTGCCCTCATTGCTCCAATAAGCAAGGTCCAATTAATATTATGTCATAGTTGGGGCCCAGGGCAGGCAACCTCAAAATATGCCTCAATGGCATATTGATTATTTTGAATTAAATTTACTTAAGAAATGGCCAATAAAAGAGGAACACTTTGACCTTCCTTTCTGTCTCCCTGGAAGCAGGAAATAAATCTCATATATGAAAGGTGGCTTCCCTGTACTGGGAGGTAGAAAGACATCCTTATCACTAGAGACAGGGAATTCAGGGCTGAGAAGACTATATAAATAAACCTTGTTACTTCTTTACTGATTTACTACCCAAGCCCAAATTTTGCTAAATTCTTTACTAATTAAGCACCCAAACCTAAGTTTCTTTGTCCTGTCATTTCCTCTCAAATATATTGTTTCTTTATCTAAAAAATATAAAAGCTGCTTACTTTGGCCACTTATTAGGTCTCATTTCTAGAGACTTCCATGTGCATGAATTAAAATGTGTTTCTTTTTCTCCTGTTAATCTGTCTGCATCAATTTATTATTATTCCAGCCACAAGAACTCAAGAGAAGTAGAGGGGGAAATTCCCCTCTCCTCCATCAGTATAGTGGGCCAATGTGATAATTTGTGGAATGTCCCTTCAGACTACGTTGCAACAGAAAGCAGGATTAGCATAGCCCTGTCTGGGGTAAGACTGTGAGTGTACTGGTGTCCATCCACAAGAATGCTAACTGCTTCTAAGCCTCCTTCATGATGGGTGTTGAAATAGTGCATTTGCCAAATCAATAGCTATGTTCTACATATGTTATGTGTTAACATGTTCTAGTAAAGATACCATATCCAGCATAGTTATAACTAGGGCTGCTACTTGGTTAAATTTGTAGTTGTTTACTGTCATCTGCTGTGACCCATTTTGTTTTTGTACGAGCCAGACTTGTGAGTTAAATGGAGACCATGACTTCTGTGTCCTTTAAATCTTTGAGAGTGACACTACTTTCCACCCCGCTCTTCAGGATGTGATATGTTGTTTTTTATTTATTCTTCAGTCAAGAGTTTGGGGATGAGGGGCAATTTCAGGATCTTCTTCTTGGTCTTTCCTACTAGAATAGCTTTTATTCCATAAGTCAAGAGCCAATGCATGGTCTAAGCTACTGTTTGTGCTGTGTGCAGCCAGTGGTTCCCTAGTCAGGCTAATGGTAAATTCAGGAATGAGGGCAATGACCACCATGTGGACCCACTGTGAGATAGAGTTGGACCAGGACTCCATTTAGTGCCTCATCCCCTATACCTCTACTCTGTATCACATGGAACATGATGGCATTTGGGGTTCTCAGATTCTGTACAGGTTGATGGCCACTCTGATGCTGCCCAAGCTGTGCAAGCAAGGCCAAGAAGCTCACCACAAAGTTATTCTGGGATTGCTCCTGCCCATGATTTAGGCTGTTGAGTTTCTACACCATTAAGCACAGCTAAGATGATGTTATCCTGGAAAAATTTCAGAACAGCCATTATATTCCTCTACCATGTCCATAACCTTTTAATTAACTCATATTTTAGTACTTTCTCTTTCTATATATCTATCTTCAGCTCCCTTTTTCTGTTTTTCTTTTTGTGAAACTGCTAATCATGTCAATCTTTTGGAGAACTCACAGAGTATAACCCTTCCCTTTATCTCTCTCTCTCTGTTTCTTTTGCTCTGTTTCTGTTCATTTGATAATGGTGTGGTATCTTGTTTCTCTCTGAGTCCTTGAAAATTAATCTAGTACTGGCCATATAGGGACTCTCTAGTGAAATTTGCTTGCTAGTGAATGGGTGTTTAATGAACACCTATTATTTACCATATACCCAGTGGTCACTGTGGAAGATACAGAAATGAATAATACGTGAGGAGCTCATAGTCCAGGGAAGGAAGTACAGGGCAGCCCGGAAAAGGGAATCTTCTATGGCTGCAGCTGTAGATCCCAGTTTAGAGTAAAACTCAATAGAGAAGACATGACTGCTCCTGAGCCTCAGTCTCTGAGCCAATATCCATCAGATCAAATGTGATGAACCACTGGGGCGAAAGGGGTCCCCAATAGCTTTTGCAACAGGTCCCACTTTCCCAACATGTGTCCCCAGCTCTGGGACTGGGATCCCCTGGACACCTCTCTGGGCAGCAGGTCAGTTAGTGCACGAGGGTAGCTGTCCTTCTCGTCCAGCAGCTCCAATAGCTGGGCAGTCAACCAGCTGTTGCAGATAGCAATTGCTCTTTAAAAGGCCTTAAGCTACCTTTGTGACCATTTTTAACACAATTCGAAACAGCACAACACATTTTTAAACAATTTTACTTAACAGTTCCTTTTCTGTATAGTCTTAAAAGAATGAACACTTTCTTTTTTCAAAAAAAAAATTGAGTGCTTGCTACTGAGAGAAAATGGAGAAAATGATGCAGCTTGACATTTGTTGCTAAGCCTAGGAGGTAGGAGGTGAGACACTCGGGCAAGTTCACTGCTAGTGCATAAAGCTAGGAGAGGAATTTATGTTCTTCCTTATTTCCCTCACCCTCCTCTCAAGAAAAACATCAAAAAGGAAGAGGCAGTGTCACTCCTGTATTTAAAAATCCCCCAAGTGGCTTTCCATCATAATTGCAATGCGATCTAAACTCCTTCCAAGATCTCCTTCCTAGATCTGCTCCCTGCCTGTCTCTTTGACCTCATCTGCTAAACCTCCTTGGTCTCCCCTGCTCCTCTGGCCTTATTCCTTTTTCTGGAACAGCTGAGGGGTATGCTGGAACTGGCTCGTGTGTGTTGTTTCCCAACTATGTGTTCTCGTGTACTCCTGCTGCTCAAAGAGGTAGGAATATTTACACCAGGGAAATTGGCAAATGCTAGAAATCAGGAGCCCGCAGCTCCACCCTTGCACAATAAGCCAACTCCTTTTCCTCCTTTGGTCTTTTCTCAGATGTTTCCTCCACCTGGAATGACCTCCCCTCATTTTTGTGTCCAACTCCTTTTAGTCCTTCAGCTCATGTACATACCTCCTCTGAGAGGCCTTCCTTGATTACCCAATTCTAGAGAAGCCACTCATTCACTCATGATCATATATACTGTTTCAATCCTCTGAATATAATTATCAAAGTAACTCTAAAAATGTTAAAAACATAATTCTCATATAAATATTATGCATGTGCCATCATTATATTTAACTCATTCATGACTAGGCTAGTTGAAAAGAGGAATATGAGAAAATGGGATTTTACAGTCAGTTCATCAGGGAAAAAAGAATTGCTAAGATAAAATTTCAAAATTAGATTAAAATTGGTTTTGTACTACAGGGGAATTAAATATGAAACTTTAGGGTTACTGCCTCTACTGGATGGAAAATGATTTATTGTACCTTAACAGTTTTATGAAATTGTAAAATGCCTGGGTCCTAATCAGTTGTTGAAATAGATGTCCCGTATTAAGTTCTGAATAATTTTTCTTACATAAAAAGAACATATCAGCTAGTAATATGTCTTGTTTCTCTCGACGCACTTTTATACCTATCTACCATGTCTGCCTCCCAACAAGAGGCAGAAAAAGAAATAAGCTTCTGGGCATCTGAAACAGTGCCTGGGATAGAGCAGCACTGAATATACATCTGTTGGGTGACGACTGAGGCTTGGTGCCATGGGAGGAAGACCCAGGGGGGAAAGGCTGCAGTGCCAAGTGGCCAGGGAGGAGCTTTGTATAACAGGCCTGATCTGAAAGCTAACTGGGCTTCAGCACCCCTGGCAAGCCACATAGTCTTCCTCAGTCATTTTGGAAACTCCTTTCTCTAGCCTGGAATCAGGAGGGAGTGAGAGAGTGACCCCAACGTACTTAACTTCACTGTACCTTGTTTTCCTGTGCTATGAAATAGGGAAATGATAGTAACTTGAGATAAGATTTGGTGTAGAGATAATGATGCAAAATGCTTAGTGCAGGGCCTGGTACATAGTAAGTTCTCATTACATGTTTGATATACATGTTTGATTTATATGGTATATATAGGAAGTAACAGTGGAAATTCAGTGGAGGGAGCAGTGCCATCCAGCATGTGGCTTGGGAAGGCTCTAGGGGGTGAGGTAGGATCTAGGTCTGGAAGAATGGGAAGAATGTCCAAAGGTGGAGGTGGAGGTGGTGGTGAGTAAGGGAATTCCTGGTAGAGGGGGAGCCGGAGAAATGAAACAGAGGTTGAAAGTGGACACCATAAAGGGGAGTTGTGAGACTGTCTGAACCTCAGCTCTGCAAATTGCTAGTTGTGTGACCTTGGTCGAGCGACTTAATCTTTCTGAACCTCAGTTTCTCCAACCATAAAATGGGGGTGACAAGGGTAAATGTAACTCCCTGGGGATGTTCTAAGGAATTAAGATGATACATGCAAAGTGCTGCAGAAGTGATAGTGATTGATCATTGAGAAATACTCATTTACCTTGTTTTATCCTGCCTGCAGAAAAGCTTGATTTGACTCAGAATATGTGTTAGAGTTTAATGGGTTTCTTCTCACTTTTCTATTGATAATATGTCTTTTTCCTAGTTTTTAAAAATTAATTAATTAATTTTTGGCTGCGTTGGGTCTTCGTTGCTGTGCATGGACATTCTCTAGTTGTGGCGAGTGGAGGCTACTCTTCGTTGCAGTGCGTGGACTTCTCATTGCGGTGGCTTCTCTTGCTGCGGAGCATGGGCCCTAGGCACACGGGCTTCAGTAGTCGTGGCACATGGGCTCAGTAGTTGTAGCTCGTGGGCTCTAGAGCGCAGGCTCAGTAGTTGTGGCGCATGGGCTTAGTTGCTCCGCGGCATGTGGGATCTTCCTGGACCAGGGCTCGAACCCACGTCCCCTGCATTGGCAGGCGAATTCTTAACCACTTGTGCCACCAGGGAAGTCCTTTCATTTTTTTTTTTATTGAGGAACCACGAATCAGGTTATTCTTAGTTCCGCATTCTTGCACTTATATCTACTTGAATTTCATTTACTGAAATTGAATTTGGACTGGAGAAATATTGTCAGGAAATAAAATGCCTGCTATGCCTCCACAGGAGGTGTTTTGATTTGATTTTGATCAGAGACAAGATACCTTATGTGCTTCTCAGGAGTAACCTCCAAATCCCATATTTTGAGGAAATGAACCAACAGCTACAGAAGTGATTTGCTTCAGTCACCTGGCTGGGTTTAGGTGCAAACAAAAATACTAAGAAGTTGTAGAGAAATTGAGAACTTTTTGGTGGTGTTTATCCTCACAGAATGCTATTTGGGCAGTAGAACCAAAAGTCCAGTATCTAAAGAGGGCAACCCTGTAACATTTTCATTAACCAAAATTCCCAGGTACTGCCTGAGCCTGGAATTTTCTCCCAAAGCAGAGCCTGAGATGAGGGAGGGCTTTTGTGTGTTAGTCGTTTTCTGTGGGAAGTTATCCGAGGGATATGAGTGTGGGGACTAAGGAGAGCAAGACAGGGAAGAGAGAAATCTTTCTCAAATAGAGGGATTCTCAAATTGATTATTACTGTGGGCAACTGGGACTTAATCCTTCCAGGACCTTCTGAGGAACCATGCACATAGAATGTGCCTCAAAAGATCTATCCAGGGCCATAGGAGGGGAGTGTCACCCACCAGCAACTTGAGTCCCCCATTGTTTATGGTTGCCCTTGGGTGTTAAGACCTTCCTAAATTCAGGCTAAGGTGACCAACTTGTCCCAATTTGCCTGGGGCTGTCTCAATTTCCAAACTGAATATCCTGCATCCTACGAACCCCCTCAATCCTAGAAAAAGCTCGATGGTAGGTCACCCTGGTCCAAAATGGCCTGTGTGGGTTCCTGCAGAACTCAGTGGGTGTCAGACAGTGAACTACTTCTAGGGCAGAAAGCAAGAGGAACACAGTGCAGTGGAGATAAGAAGTCATCAGGCTACACCTTCCCAAAGTTGGTTGCAGCAGCAGTAGCTGGAGTAAAAAGTGGGCCATGTGGATGTGAGGTAGGCAAAAGAAGTACCCAGGACAGAGCCCACAGAGAGAGGAAGAGAGTCCTACCTGGAGGAGAAGGTGAAGCTACCCACCCACTCTCTGGCATGAGGTTGAAGGTGTAACCCCACAGGGCAGACCGTGGACCAGGGGTAGGTACTCTAGGGGAGGGGATTTTTGACTCAAAATAAGGAAGAATATTGTAACAGTTTCCAAGTTATCAAAATGTCTTGATTGAAAAGATCATTTGCCCCAATTGTCTCATGAGAAACATGAAGCCTAGGACAGGAACCGATGTGTCCCATGTCACCCAGGGGGTTGGAGCAGGGCCAGGATTAGAACTTTAGCTACCTGACTAGCCTGAAGTCAGGAGATGTGAGAAAAAGAATCAGACTACGTCATGAGGGAGAAGGTTCCCTGTTACTGGAGTCCTTCAAGAGAGTCTAAACTTTTTGGCCTGGCTACTGTGGGAGAGGATTCATGCTCTGGGTGACCTTAAGCTGCCCCCATCCCAGAATTTTGTGGTACAATGACACATCAGAGTGGAGTCTCCAAAAGTAAAATGTCATAAGAATAGTAAGGGGGAGGTAGATGAAGAGTTAGAATTAAATAGTGAAGAGTCAAACACAGCAGGTGGCACAGCCCAATGCTTATTCCTTCCATTCTCTCTGCATTGACTGGATCAGTCTGTGCATGAAAAGTCTGAAGTGTGAGTGCATGTGTTTGTGTACATTTGTGTGCATGTTTGTATGTGTGAATGCATATGAATGACTCTGTGTACGTCTGTGTGCATGAAGGTGCAAGAGCAAGCACGCGTATGTCTATGCACGTTTGCACGTGCATTCATGTGTACGCAAGTGTAAGTTTGTGTGTAGAGGAAGGGAACAAAACGGAAGGGTTGAATTGGGCTCAGATAGCTAAAATGATTCAAGCTCCATCAAAGAAAAACTGAGTCATTTAATGTTGTAAATATTCAAGTCTAAAGGCATTTTCAAGATAAACCTGGGCCAAATGCCTGTTCACAGATCTTTTCAAAAGATGCAAATGAAACAAGCACTTCAATTCTGAATTTTCACAAAGTGAATTTCAGACTCAAGCCCTGAAAGCCCTTTTTCCGGCTGGGAAAGAAAGATTTTCTCTGCAGTGCTCAGCAGTTCTAACTGAAGCTTGCTCTGTCGTCTGGGCCATTGGATAGTGAGAAACTAGAGTTTGAAGGGTTGAGGGAATGGGCCAGGGGTAGAGACCCAGAGCAACCAGGTGTACAGGTTGGGGTTGGATTCACCCATTCATTTTCTTTGTGTGTGCCTTTCTCTACTCCTTAAGGAGTAGCAGGCATGTACCACACATGGGTGGCTCACTGTGTTACTCTTGAGGCATCAGTTCAGTTTCTGGGGAAAGAGCTCAGATGCTGGACTGACTACACTGCAGTTTCAAGTTCCAGAATTGTTACTTATGCTGTCCAGCCCTGGGCCTGTCTCAGCTTCGTGTTCTATCTGTAAAGTACGGATAAGAGCAGAATGCTCCTTGCTTGCTCCCCATGGGAGGTTAAGTGTGATCATGGAAAATAGAAGCTGTTTGTAATCTGTAAAGTGCTCTATTCAAAAATGCTTAGCTCATCCTGGTGGACACAGCAGCCCTCATTATTCTTCTCCCCACCCCCCACCCCCATTGGACTTTCAGTCCACACTATACACAATACAGTGTGGGATTTTGTGTTGTTTCCTGTGATAGTCTGTCTTCACAAATATTGGAAGAATCTTGAGGCTAGGGACAATCTCTTTTACTTAAAAAGACAAAACAAAACCCCTTCTTGTTCACTACCTAACTTGTTGATTAACTCTCCTTATTTATTTATTTTCGATTTATTATATTATTTATTTATTTTATTTATTTTTGTCTGCATCAGGTCTTTAGTTTTGGCACGTGGTATCTTCGTTGAGGCACATGGGATCTTTTGTTGCGGCATGCGGGCTCCTTGTTGCTGCGCACGGGCTTCTCTCTAGTTGTGGTGTGCAGGTTTTTCTCTTCTCTAGTTGTGGTGCGCGGGGCCCAGAGTTCATGGGCTCTGTAGTTTGCAGCACGCAGGCTCTCTAGTTGAGGCGAGGGACCTCAGTAGTTGTGGCATGCGGGCTTAGTTGCCCCGCGGCATGTGGGACCTTAGTTCCCTGACCAGGGATCGAACCCACGTCCCCTGTAAGGTGGATTCTTTACCACTGGACCACCAGGGAAGTCCCAACTCTCCTTATTTAAATATCGACATTTATGTTTTCAACATTTATATCATCCATTTATTTTCACGTGTTGCTAAGGGACACCAAAATTTAAAAAAAAAGGGATATTTACTGACTTCTCTATCTTCTGTAAAAGCATCCATGAGAAGCAAACAGATGATCTTCATAGGCTTCTGAATGCTTCGGACCTTCGGGGCAGTCACCCTCACCTTGCAGTGATTCCAGAGGCTGAGTCTCTCCAAAATGGGAATAAGGTTACCATCTTGGGAGAGGCCTTCCTGGATGATCTGAAGTTTTGGTGAGAAGGAGAGCGGCAAGCAGTTCCTAGAGAACTGAGAACTGTTTGGTGCAAGGAGAAGACATAGTGACTGTTTTCTTTAGCAAGCCTCCTTAGCATTTTTGGTAGGAAATTATACTGATTTGGAGCTAATTAATTTTATTCAGTTTTCATTTTCTTACTGCTTTCTTCAGAAATATCTCAAAGCTCTCTTTTACTTCATTTGCCATCAACACTAAATCATCATCCCCATGACAAAATCCAAGATAAGCAGATCATGGAGGTTACCTTATTGGTTTAGAATCCTGTGGTAATTGGGAATTTAATGACAAGCCCTAGAGAGTCCAATCTGTTGCTAATCCAGGGACACAGCCCGATACACACACACACACACACACACACACACACACAGAGAGAGAGAGAGAGACAGAGAGAAGGAGAAACAGGGAGAGAGACCTTTTACAGCCCTCACAGCACGGATCACTGGGGCACTGGACAGTTTAACAATTCTTTTCAGTAGGGTTCTTATCACTCAGCGTTGTATTGTGAAGGTCCTGAAACTAAAGCACTGCATTAAGAAAAAGGGAGTAGTGTGTTCTGTGGCCATCCTCCCCCCTCCTCAAATCCCTCACCCTCTTGCCTTTCTCCATTCTTCACTTTATCCCAGCTCTCACTTCCCCCACACTGCATTTTGCATCTCTCAGCCTTGGGGAGGCTCACCTGAAGCTCAAGATAGGGTCAAGGTTGTCTATTGGGTACTGTACTCCATTTGTTAATTTAGAAAAAGCATTGTAGTTAAATTCTAATGTACTTATATTAAAACAGATCATTTATACTTGTATTAAAACAGCAGTATTCCTTCTATACTATTTGGTATAAGACGTTGCTCTTTAACCCTACACTTCTTTTTCTTGATTCTGTGCCTTTTTCTTTGTATCGTGCCCCTTTACATGCTAACTCTGTCTACTCTCCGAGACCCGGTTTTGTTGTCGCTTACTTCTGGAAGCCCCCTACTGATCTCTCTGGCAGCATCAGTCCTCCCATACTTCCTGGATGCATTGTTTTTATCACTCTAATGCATGTCACTTCATGCCATATTATCTATTTATGGCCTGTCTCCTTCATGCTACTGCAAGGTCAGGGACTATGTCATATTTATCCCAGTGTCTCCAATCTTGCACAGGACTGGCCATATAATGGAGAGTCAGTGAATGTTCATTAGATTGATACTGATGTAGCATTCTCAAATACAAAATGATGATTCAAATCCACAAAGTAAGAATGCCATTTTTCTTCTCACAATAAGAGAATTATGAAACTGAATTTACTTTAGCAGAGCCTCTGCTAAAGGCGCTGGTGTTCCCATCACCATCAAAGATGCAACTTTCCTTTATTCTCACACATGGGCTCATGGGGGCTTTACGATTCCGTCACGGCTCACAGCTCTGTGATTGCAAGATCCTCTCTCGCCTCCTGATTTCCCTCTAAGCCTACAGAGGATGACAGGAGGGGAGCTGCTTGTAGAGAGAGACAGACAGCTGTAAAATACACTATCCTTCCCCCTCATATCGCTCCACCTGGAAGCTAGATGGGGTGACTACTGCTATGTGGTGTGAAGGCATCATCTAACCTTTGATTTCACATCTAAGATCAGATTACTCAGGTTCATAATGACCGCAGCTGGCTCAGAGCCTCTGGGAAGCAGATGGCATTGGGGTGTTCCCTCTCCAGCCTGGGAGGTGTGCACTGCATCCAAAGCCTTGGTAAGGATGGGGGAGTCTTAGTCTGAGTTTCCCCAGAAGTAAACCCCAAGGCAAGGATTTGAGTGCAAGCAGTTTATTTGGGAAGTGAACCCAGGAAGCACTGATAAAGGAGGTGGCAGTGAGTCAGGGAAGGGAAGACAGCCAACAAGGGAGAGTTAATGAGTTTCCATGGTGGGCAGCAGGAGTTTAATCTTGTTGGGGACTCCGGGAGACAGGGTGGAACTTGTACCTCAGAGTGACCCTGTCAGATGGACGAAGGAGCTGGGGTCCGGTCATTGGCTGGCGATTGCTCCTGGGGAGCTTAATTCCCCGGCATTTCTGGTCTGCCACATATGTGGGCAGAACGGGCTCCAGTGTCAAGAGGAAACCCTCAGGCAAAGGAATTCAGTCTGGCCAGTGGAGGTTGGGCTGGTGGGCATGGAAGTGCTCTGTGCCATGGGGCCTCAGATGTTTGCTGCAGGCAGGGTGCAACAGCTCCTGGAGCCTAGCTGGCACAATGTCCTGTGCCAGCCCTGGCTCCCAGTTGGAGGGTTGACAGGTTTGCTTGCTGGCAAGGTCACTTCCAGGCCCTTATGCAATTGTTACAAACAAACGGCTCCTTTTAATCTTAAATGGCAGACTGTCAGAATTTACGAGAGCAAGGCATTAAAATGTTCTTGAAAAGTTTTTGATAATCTAGCTTGTATTTGGTCAGTACTGACATTAGGGTTTAAAAATGTCTCAGAGGGCTTCCCTGGTGGCGCAGTGGTTGAGAGTCCGCCTGCCGATGCAGGAGATGCGGGTTCATGCCCCGGTCCAGGAAGATCCCACATGCCGCGGAGCGGCTGGGCCCGTGAGCCATGGCCGCTGAGCCTGCGCGTCCGGAGCCTGTACTCTGCAACGGGAGAGGCCACAACAGTGAGAGGCCCGCGTACGGCAAAAAAAAAAAAAAAAAAAATGAAATATGTCTCAGAGCTCCTCAGTTGGTTTGATCTCTACCACTCCAATCTTCTGAAGAATAATTTAATAAATTGGTTATTATGAAAGTTCCACAATGAAATGCAACTGGATTGTGCAGTGCAGTGATGCAACTTCAAAGCGAAGGTGTTGCAGGAACCAGAGGTGTCAGAAGGCTGGCCAGTCTGCTCTCAGTTTAAAGCATTTGTCCCAAACATGGACTTTATTTATTAGAATAGCAATGAGGATTTATCAGGAATGCTAACAAAAGAGTTTTTGTGCTTTCCTTGCATATTATCCCTTCTTAATGATGAGTTTTGGGGGAATATTATACAAATGTTCAGTTGTAAAAGTTACTCCAGGAGAATGTTATACTTTTGCTTAATATTTAAGCATTTGCTAATCTTTGGGGACCAGAATTAACACTCAACACTAACTTTTTTTAAGAAAAAACTTCACATTTGCATTGCCCTTTATTAATCAGGTGAGACAATATCAGTCAAAAACACTTTGTAAACTGTGAAGTGCTCACTCTCATTCCTCAGGCTTTAAATCTTACCTGACAGTTCAGCTCAAGATACGAGTCAGGTTGAAGATCTGTCTGTGAAGGTTCTGGGTGAAGAAATACCAGCTTGGAGAGAGGACAGCAGCCAGGTGTGGGGAGTAACCTCCTTCCTGGTAGGGATGCTGAGGAGAAATGGTCCATACTTATGGTTTCATTGATCCTGGGGGTGCTCGCTAAGCACAGAGCCAAGGAAGCAGCTATATTTCAGAGGAAGTCATGTGTAAGTACACCATTGCTCTTATGCTGTTTTATGGTAGCTAAGAATACTGTAATGTATTTTTAATCATGAGCACATGCCCATAGGACCTAGAGAGAGTGACTGAATTTGAAATTAAAAACAAAAATCTAATAAATAAATCCAACCAGATTTTTTTCAAACACGTTGTTATGCTGTGGTGGAGTGCTGGACAAATTGTTTTATTTCCCCTCTTTGCAAACTTGGTCCTCAAATTCTCTTCACTCTCATTATCTTGCATTTTGTCAATAATCATTTTCTTACAGCTCTTTCTGACAACCTCTGCAAATCTCACCACACAATTCCTTTTGGCCTTTGCATTTAAAGGTGACTGAAACAAATACGCAGCTCAGTGCAGCTCAGACCATGCTTGATTTCAAGATGAATCTTCCAAACTTCCTTCTTTCCTCCCTCCCTCCCTCCCTTCCTTCCTTCCTTCCTTCCTTCCTTCCTTCCTTCCTTCTTTCACATACTTATTAAACACCCTCTATGAGCTAGGCATTTAGGTCTGCCACTCTGCCTAAACACTCAAGAGCTTGCTGAATAAATAAAGATTTGTTGTCTGGCATATTTCTTCTGCCTCTTTGCAGAGATTTGTTTGTCTGAAGTACAGGCCATTATTCTCATTTCTAAGTCTCTGTTCTGAGAGCATCAATATGGCAGTTTTCAGAATGAAAAAAAGAAGAAGCAGCAGGCCCTGTCAGTGATATTATACCTCTTAAATGACAAACCTGTAATTTGCAGAGGGAAAATGATTCCCTGAATGTATCTTATATCCTTGAGTTCCAAATTACAAAGTTCTCGCTGAAATTGGTTTCTGCCCAGGAGGAGATAAAGTCAGTCAAGAAGCTGGCTTTCTGATCAACACCTTGCTTCCACCGCAGAGCACGTGGCCCCAGCCCTGCCAGACCAAACAAGGAGCATTAGAGGCAATTTCCAGTTCTTGCTGGGACCTTCAGTGAACATTCCAAAGACAGGAGACAACAGTGGGCTATTGAGACAACAGTGGGCTATTGAGAGAGGTTATTAATATCTTATTTTGTTTTCAGCAGGGGTTACAAGGAAGCATTCGAGGGAACTTGCGTATGCTGGTGGTGGTAATGACACGGGGCCCAGCTTGCTTTGCTATGGCATTTAGTGAGACCCAGACACACCAGTGACCAGGACAAAGGCATTATCTTGTAAAATGAGAAGATGGCTATTGACTTGGATTAAAACTATTGAAACTGCTGATAAGCTTTGACTAATACTGAGTCTCTCAGTAACCTTCCTAAACATCACTCGTTCCTGTTGGAGGTTTTCTGTAAAGGAGATGGATGGACTGAGGCTTGCTGAGTCTCTTATTAGCATTTGGAAGGAATCACTCCCTCCAGGCACAGGTTCCTCTTCTTTCCAGTCTCCCTGCACTGTCCCTCAGTGCAGTGCCAAGAAGCCCTGAGAGCCCCCTGGGAGGAGAGGGAGACAGCTTCACCCCAACTCTACTGACAAGGAAAGTGATCTCAGAGAGATTCAGTGGCTCACTTCAGATCCCATCTGGTCTCTTGGGGCCATAATGGGCCCAGGAGCCCTGACTTGCTGTGCAGTTACTGCCCTTCTTGCCCCAGCACTCTGGGGACTGTCTAGGAAGCTCCTTTACAACTTTTATTTGGGAGTGGCGTGAGCACAAGCAACCTCCTCAAAGATTAAGAGTCTCTAAACTGCTGAATAACCTGGCCTCTTTGCTGTTTATTTAGTAAAGTCTGCCTTCTGAGAAGGCGAAGCTGAGAGCTAAGACGAGAGCAGGTGGTGCTAAGCTTTCCTCTGAGGCTGTTCCCTAACTTTAAAGCTATGAAATATTCAATGCTATTTTGAGAAATGACCTTTTTAAAATTAAAAAAAAATTTTAAGACCAGACTCTCTCTTCTTGTTGCTTTTTAAAAATTTATTTATTTATTTATTTATTATTTTTGGCTGCATTGGGTCTTTGTTGCAGTGTGTGGGCTTCTCATTGCGGTGGCCTCGCCTGTTGTGGAGCACGGGCTCTAGGCACGCAGGCCTCAGTAGTTGTGGCTTGCAGGCTTAGTTGCTCTGCAGCATGTTGGATCCTCCTGGACCAGGGTTCAAACCTGTGTCCCCTGCATTGGCAGGCGAGTTCCCAACCACTGCGCCACCAGGGAAGCCTCTTCTTGTTGCTTTTTAGATGAAGGAAAAACACTTAGGAATGCAGGCATGAGCTTGAACTTTGCAGTTTAGAAATGCTCTCAGAGAATAAAGACTTCCAATTTTAATGTTCCTCATGGCCTAGGAGAATTCTGAATTCTTCCTTGCCATCTTTGGTTTAGCAAAATCACCAACTATTTCTACACACACACACACACACACACACACACCCCTCTACCTACCTGTTCTTTTTTGAGGGGCAGGGCGCATCAGATGGGATCTTATTTCCCCGATCAGGGATTGAACCTGTGCCCCCTGCAGTGGAAGTGCAGACTCTTAACCACTGGACCACCAGGGAAGTCCCTACCTGCCTGTTCTTGATTTTAAAATCAGAGCATAATTTCCCTAGAGTATATTGACGGTCACATGGCATCCTGGCTGAGATGCTGCCTTGTGATGTGCGAGACATTGTTCTTCCTTCCAGTGGGATCACTTGCATCCCAAGGAAAGGTCAACTCTCGGGACTTTTCTTGTTTTCTTTTCTTTTCTGCCGAGTAGAACGTTCTACATTAAAGTTGGTTGAGCCACCTTTACCCTTCAATGTATCAAATATTTCCCTCCTCAGAATTATCTTCTATTACTTGACAGACCAGCTCTTGGTGGAAATGCTCCCTCTGGCCTTTTTAACCTGTTCTTTGAACGCACCAAGCCTATTCTTGTTTCAGGGCATTGGCACATGCTGTTCCCTGGGCTCAGATCCCTTCTCTCAGATTCTCAAAAGCTGAATCCTTTGCATCCTTTGGTCTCAGTTGGCTCTAATACTCACTGTCTGAGAGATACTGTCTATGACTGCCTGTGTCAGTTCAGGGCAGTAATAGAAAACTTAACTCAAACTGGCTTAAATAAGAAGGGAAATCTATTGGCTCACATACCAGGCAGCCCAGAGGCAGTGAGGGTTTCAGGGCTGGTTGACCCAGCAGTTTGATCATGGCATCAAGGCCCCAGATTTTCTCTAGCTTCTCTGCATCCACAGTGTCAGCTTCATCTCACTGCCCACCAGAATCACCTGGGAGCCTTAAATGATCACCCCCAGCTTCTCTCTAACCAGTTAAGTCAGAGTCTCTGTGAGTGAGGGCCTGGGCCAGTGGTTCCCAAACTTGGCTGCACATAGAAGTACCTGGGGACTCCTACTCCCAACAAACATTGTGATTTAATCTGCATGGGATGTGATGTGGGCATTCCCAGGTGATTCAGCCAAGTTTGGGAACCATTGGCCTAGGCACTGATACACACATACATGCATACATATATTTCTTAACGTCTTTATTGGAGTATAATTGCTTTACAGTGGTGTGTTAGTTTCTGCTTTATAACAAAGTGAATCAGCTACACATATACATATATCCCCATATTTCTTCCCTCTTGCATCTCCCTCCATCCCAGCCTCCCTATCCCACCCCTCTAGGTGGTCACAAAGCACCGAGCTGATCTCCCTGGGCTATGCGGTTGCTTCCCACTAACTATCGGTTTTACATTTGGTACATTTTACTTTTCAATTCTTTAACAGCTTCACTGAGATATAATTTACATGCCGGAAAATTCACTGATTTAAAGTGTTCAATTCCAAGAGTTTTAGTAATGTTTGCAGTGTTGCATAAGCATCACCATAATCTAATATTAGAACATTTTTATTATCTAAATAATAAATCTCTTAACTATTACTCCCCATACTCCTCTGCCCCTATTCTAGCCCTAGACAAACATTGATCTACTTTCTGTCTTAATAGATTTGCCTATTCTTGACATTTCATATAAATAGAATTATACAATACGCAGTCTTATGTGACTGACTTCTTTCACTTTGCATGTTTTTTAGGTTCATCCATGTTGTAGCATGTTATCAGTACTTTATTCCTTTATATTGCTGAATAATATTCAGCATATAGATATACCACATTTTATTTTTCTGTTCATCTATTGATGGGTATTTGAGTTTTTTTCACTTTGTGGCTATGAACAATGATGCTATGAACATTCATGTACAAGTCTTTGTGTGGATATATGATTTCATTTCTCTTGGGAAGATACCCAGGAATGAAATTTCTGGATCATCTGGTAACTCTATGTTTAACATTTTGAGGAATCGCCAAACTGTTTTCCAAAGCATCTGCACCATTTTACATTCTTACCAGTAATGTATGAGGATTCCATTTTCTGCACATCCTTTCCAACACTCGTTTTTGTCTGACTTTTTCATTATAGCCTGTCTAGTGGATGTGAAGTAGTATCTTATTGTGGTATGCGTTTCTTTAATGACTAATAATGTTGAGCATCTCTTATTGGCCACTTGTATATCTTCTTTGGAGAAATTCCTATTCAGATATTTTCCCTTTTTAAAATTTGTCTTCTTATTATTGAGTTGTAAGAGTTCTTTATATATTCTGGATACAAAGTCCCTTATCAGATATATGACTTGCAAATATTTTCTTCCATTCTGAGAGCTGTCTTTTCACTTTCTTGATGGAATCTTCTGTAGACAAAATAATTTTCATTTTGAAGAAGTACAATTTATCAAGTGTTTCTTTTATTGCTTTTGTTTTTGGTCTTGTTTCTAATAAATCATTAAACATTGGCATATTTTACAAAACTTTCCCCTGTGATTCTAATATAAAGCCAGGGTTAAGAAGTCTTGCCATAGACTGTTTATAGCTTTCCCAACTCTCATTACTCTCTCTCACATTGCCATAAAAACAATCAAACCCCGGTACTGAATATTGTCTGTGAAAACATCTTGTTTGTTTAGTAGTATCCTTGTTTATTTTCTGTCTTCTTCCATTAGAATGTCAGCTCCATAAAAACAAATACTTTGTGTGGTTTTCTGTTGTATTCCCAGCACTGGATCTAGCACATGGAGGCCATCAGTAGAAAGAAAAAACATGAATGTGCCTAAGAGCTGATCTTCCCCTAGCCATCCTCTAGTACCATCCCACCCCAGCTGGCTCCTTGTCCTTTATTCCCAATTTCTGTTGTTGTTCTACCACCCTCTTCTTCACCCAAACCAGTGTCTGGGAGTTTTCCTCACCCTCCACCAAATCCTACTGCTTCCTTACAGAGAGAGTTGTAATTCTCCACATATTGCACTGCATTGCAATCACTCCTTTACTTTTCCATCTTCTCACCTTGCTGTGAGTTTCTTGCGGGCTGAGAGAGATGGAGTGCTCCTGGCTTTCTATCCTGAGCATTTCACTCAGCACTGAGCATAAGCAGGATCTTAACATGGCTGCTGAATTGAATCACATGCTAGGGATGTGGACTCTGGATCTGTGAATTAGACCCTGTAATCACGAGCCCTTTTAACTGCAGCCCCAGGACTGTTCTTTTGCTCTGATGAGAGTTGAGTGACTGATTCTCTGATGAGATGTCAGTGACTGTGAAGAGGTGGAGAACTGTATTAGGGCTGGAATTTTGATGTGGAGGGAAACCCTCCAGCGACTGAGAGAACTGTGCATCTCTGTAAAGAAAATATCAAATACTCTTCCAAAACATCTGGTGAACTTCTTTGAAGTGACAGCAAGATGTAAAAATTAGCACATGAATGAAGAATGTTCCAGTGATAAATGATCAAGATTAACCTCACCAGAAGGCTCAGTCTTCCTGCGACAATGGAAGAACAGGGTGGACGGGTAAACTGGAGAGGCCGGGGAGGGCGGGTGTAGGGGGAGGGGAGTCATGTGCCTTGGAAACTGCAGTATTTCAGCCTGTCAGGTTCCAAGTGGACCCTGGCAAAGATGAAAACAGCTGGCTCAGAATCAGAGGTCTGCTGCTCCCATTTTCTTTTCTTTTTTTTTTTTTTTTTTTGCGGTACGCGGGCCTGTCACTGTTGTGGCCTCTCCCGTTGTGGAGCACAGGCTCCGGACTCTCAGGCTCAGCTGCAATGGCTCATGGGCCCAGCCGCTCCGCGGCATGTGGGAACTTTCCGGACCGGGGCACGAACCCGTGTCCCCTGCATTGGCAGGCGGACTCTCAACCACTGCGCCACCAGGGAAGCCCCTGTTGCTCCCATTTTTAATGTGTTGCCTTGAGGAGACTCAATCCAACCTGAACCTCTTTTGGGCCTGAGGAAGCAGCAAGAGGGAAACTCACTGAGTCAGGTTTTTCTCTGGTGGTTTTTTTATTTTTTTGCGGTACGCGGGCCTCTCACTGCTGCGGCCTCACCCGTTGCGGAGCACAGGCTCCGGACGCGCAGGCTCAGCGGCCATGGCTCACGGGGCCAGCTGCTCCGTGGCAAATGGGATCTTCCCAGACCGGAGCACGAACCCGTATCCCCTGCATCGGCAGGCGGACTCTCAACCACTGCGCCACCAGGGAAGCCCTCTCTGGTGGTTTTTAAAACACAGAGAAGGAGTTTATTTTGATCAGAATAAAGAAAACGATTGAACCAGGTAAACAAACTATTCTGCGTATGCGTAATTTCCACAATGTGATATTTAATTGTCACAATTTTCTCTCTACAACCACGTCTGTGATCGTAGGATTGACTGGATGACTCTGTGAAGCTGAGGTAGGGGCATGGGATGGAGCAGCTGTGGTAATAAGCGTGTGTTTCTGCAGACACCCAGGGCTCTGTGCCGGATGGCTTCCATCCTTGGGACAGGCCAGAGGTGCTGGGAGTGAATGCAGCCCTCAGTCCATGATGGATGGGGTTTGGAGGATAAATAACCCGGCTCCCTCTGGGGACTGGAAGAGATGATGCTGAGGCACGTTCCACATGGTCTCACAGCATTTTCCAGTGACAGTGAACTCCAGTGGCCCACAGTTTGATGATATGCTCTTTATTGGCTGCCTTCTCTTCCCTGTCTCACTTCCATACTCCTGGGACTACTTCCCAGGCAATCCATGCCCTCAGTTGCCTGTGTCAGGATTTGCTTCCCGCCTAAGACAACAGTATAGTGGAAAATGCACTTTGGCCCTTTTCCCTTGTGTCTGATGGGTTTGTTCGCCATCTCCTGGGGCATGAGGACTGAGCGTCCCAGGCAGAAACCCAAAGTCTCTGAGCTGTATGAGTGCCCAAGGAGACAAGGACCGTGAAGTCGAGCCATGTAAAAATTACATGAGCTTGCTTTCGACACCATCATTTGTCTCAGCAGGTTTCTTGAGTGAGCAGGGCCAAATGCTGTATGCAGCTTAGCTTCAAGGGTGACACCAGCCAGCAGACACTGCAGCTGTGCCTGTCTATGCAGATGTTGCCAGCGTCCATAGCTAAGCCTCTGTTTTATAATCCTTGCTGGCTCTTTCTGGGAGGAAGCAGATTTTTCTTATTGAGACACAAATAATGAGAGAGAAAAAAAGCTTTTTGATTTTATTCATTTCCCTTTGGGATTGTTGGGTCTTGGATTATGTTGCTTCTCCCTGGACCACCAGAAAGAAGATGTAGTAGAAAGGGCTTTTAGAGTTTAGTGCAGTCAAATAGTCTGATTTTTAAAGAGAAGATGGAAAATTGGATTTTTATGTGAAATCCCTTCATTTTAAAATGTTAGCTCCTTTCTCCTTCCTCCCTCCCTTCTGTTCTTCCTAAACTGTACAGGCCAAGACAGAATTACAACAAAACAAAACAAGTCTGTTGGTTGACTCAACACTTGAGTAACCAGTTTGTGACCTCTGACCTATCCAGATACGTGGGAACATTGTGGAACAGTGTAAGTGGAAAGTGAAAAATTGACCTCTGTGCAGTGAAGAAGTGTTTGCTGAGCTGTTTACTCCACGCCCATCACTGTGCCAAGCCCTGGGATTCAGGAGCGAATGAGAAACAGTCCTGGTGTGCTGAGGTCTCTCATCTAGTGGAAGAGATTTTTAATTTGGCTCAAGCAAAAAAAGGGAAGTTACTGGAAGGAACCTGTGAACCTGTGGCTCTCATGGAGCCCATGGGCAGCCAGGCCTCATGAGAACCTGGAATCAGGGTCTGGAAAATCAAGGCACTCTCTCTTGAACCCTCATAGTCTCCCAGTTCCTTTCTCTCTCTCTCTCTCTCCCCGACACGCCGGCTTTCTCTGTCAGGCAGGCACGTGGACAGACATGGTCTCTCCATAACTCCTTACATCCCTCTTTTCTGATCAAGCCACAGACCAGGTTGTCTCCGGATCCAAATGCCCAGGAGACAGCATTGGGTGGTGCCACTTCCTGGTCCAGTCACATTCAAACATGGCTTCTAGGGATATATCCCTTTGGGTTGATGGGGGCAAGTTTTCATAGAAAGGGGACACTGTCATCTAAAGGGGCCTCCTACAGGAGAACAAACACTTCATTCATTCAACAAAGCATTTTGAGGGCCAACCAGCTACCTGGTGTTAATCTAGCCTTTGCTGGAGAGAGAGTCACATAAACACATCCTTCCCTTTCTTCAGGGAGCTTACATTCTCTTGAGAGTAGAGAGACAAGAAAAGAAAGAAAGCAGCTTGACACAGTGGCAAGTATCATGAGGGACATGCAGCGGCTGTGCTGTAGAGAGTGATTGGGGAGGGGCTGTGGAGGGGGAGACCTGCAGCTGTGGAGGAAGGCCGGTCAGGACTGGCTCTCTGAGGAGCTGACATTTAATCTGAGATCTGACAGGTGAGAAGGAGCTGGCGTAATGCGGTCAGATTTACGCTTTAGACAGATGACCCTGGCAGGAGGAAAAAAAGGATTTTTCTCTCTACAACCTCAGGAAACAAAGCTCACTAATTCAACTTGCCAACAGGAAAGGATTTTAACAGGGTTGTATACCAAGGTGACCTTGTCATCTTCAATCAGCCCTGACTTATTTGCATCTTTGAGCAATAAAAATCCACTCTTACCTATGCAGTATTTTAGTTCATAACATATTTATTCTCCAAGAACTTCTTTGAGGTGGTCAGGGCAGAACTCTGCCTCCGTTTCACAGGAGAGGAGATGGGGACTAAAAGAGACTGTGTCATTTACCTCAACCAGTAGGTGAGGAACTAAGACCTTTCCCCCGCCAGGCCACTCTATCAAGTGCCTTGGGTCACATTACTCAGTAGGAAAGTGCCACTTCAGTCCAGAATCATGGTTTCCTCCTGTGATTCCTTGCAGTGGAATCAGTAAAAATGTGAGCCTGACTACTTTTCTTTTAATGTATCTCAGAGCTTAGCAATAAGACCCCAAAACCCTAACACTTTTCCCGCTAAAAAACCCTGCATGTCCAAACCTTGAAAAAAACTATTTTTTAAAAATACTTTTTTTCTCTCCAAGGCAACAGATTCTGATTCTATTGCTGCCATGTGTTATGTGCCTGCAAGCGTAAGAATGGCCTACATATCACCTTGTTTCCTGCACATCCTGGTTTGTGTGCAAAATGTCACTGAGCTATACTTCAGAATCAGTCAGAGAGCTTCTTGAAAATTCAGACCCCTGGGCCTCTCCCCAGACCTGGCAGGTTGGGGTCCTTGCGGGGAAAGGGAGGCTGCCTTGTGTAGGGTTTCCATGCAGAGCTAGGCGGGGCATCCAAAGGGCTCCATCCACAAAGGCTGCAGATTGGTATATCTGTTTGAGCAATTTTCCACTAGATGGTAGTAAAGTTCCATCTAACTTCTGAAAGGATTTTTTTTTTTTTTTTTGAAAGGCGTTCTAACAAACGCTGCATTATTACCCCAATTTTCCAACCGACAGAGGCAAAATGTGCCTTGAGGAAGGGCGGGGGGCTGTTTTCTGATTTGCACAAGGGCACCTTCTGGGCTAGTGGTTACTGCAGGCCTGTGTCTTAGGACAAAGTGCTGGTGAAAAGCCCCAAACCTATATTTCTAAGAGTGTGTCTTGAAGAACACAAGTTCCACAGGATTTTAATAGGTGTATAAACAAAGGCTCTGTGGGTCAAATATGCTTATGTCTGAGGAGTCTTACAGCAGAGACACAGACCCAGTTTGTTAAACCCAGGTTGGCCAGTGTGAAGCCATCAGAAAGGTAGCATTTCCAAAGTTACCCGACCATAACCAGTTCCTCAGGGGCCCTGGCACTGCCCAGAATTCTCTCTGGGAAACATTCGGTAAGGATTTGACCCTCGTGAACTGCTGTGAGGGAGTCACTGGGAAACTGTGTCTACAGACATTTTGCCCCCAGGAGGTTGAGTTTGAGACAGTGTCCTTTGAGATCCAACTCTCTTTAGTTCCCAAGTTCAGATAGAATTTGGATAGGGCATTCAGATAGGAAAAGCTAGCACCTTACCTGAGTCTGTTGATTCCTAAGTTTTTTAGAGTGAGAAGTGGGAGTTCACACAGGGAAGGATCTACCTGGTACTCTTGGCTCCTAAGTTCTGATTGTCAGAGGTTGCAGACTGAGGGATACAGATATTCAGAAAGGAAAGGGGGCCACACTCCTCTAAAGGCCTGGTTTTTTTTGATGCTTAAAATAGAAGACTGGACAGATAGAAAAAACTGCTAATAAGATAGCTTCCAACCTTTCCACAGTCAGCATAAACAGAAGGCAGGGGTGAGTGGAATAACGAATCACGTAGAAAGTCCTGAGAGGAGCCATCTCTCAGGTGCCTCCATCTGAGAAGGGGTCTGAGACACAGTGGGGGAGGAGGGAGGAGGGGAGGGAGAGGGAGAGGGATGGGGAGAGAGACATTCTTCCTGGAGCTTTTTATTTTCCAACTTGGAAGAGAAAGATCACAACTTTCTGTTCTAAGGGGCATCTGGAAGCCCGTCAGGGATGAAAGAAGCCACCTCAGGATAGGTACTCAGACTTCACAGCCAGAGGCAGAACAATTCTTACTCTGAAAAGCAGAAAACAGAGAAGTGGGAGCCCGGGTCCTTGGGCCAGTCTTGGAAGTCAAGGGGCTGGAGGATAGTTGTCAAAACCCAGCACACTGCAGGGAGGGAAATTAGAGACCCTGGTCCAAACAGAGCACTCTTTAATAGGAGAGCCTGTGAGTGCCTGTGAGCTGCAGGTCTGTCAGGCTGGCCCTGCTGCCTGCCTGCCCCTCTGTCAGGTCAGAGGGCTTTCCGCACAAAGAGTATCCATTGGTAAACCCTCTTCCTTTCGAAGCTGACTGTGAGTTAATCGTCTGGCCCTCACGCCGGTTTCTTATGAACAACAAGCACAAACCATATGTCACACATTTGAACAAATAAAGAGTGAAATTTTATCCATAGGACTGTTTGGGCATAGAGGGGGCCCGAGCCTACCAAGTGTGTTGCAAATGACTGCTGGTCATTTTTGAGGTGATTTTTAAGACAGGTAGACAATTGTACAAATTTTAATAGCTGTGATTTATTTTAATGTGAATTAAAAATATATAAAGCCTATGACTTTTTTTTTTTTTTTTTTTTTGCAGTACGCGGGCCTCTCACTGTTGTGGCCTCTCCCGTTGCGGAGCACAGGCTCCGGACGCGCAGGCTCAGTGGCCATGGCTCACGGGCCCAGCTGCTCCGGGGCATGTGGGATCCTCTTGGACCGGGGCATGAGCCAGTGTCCCCTGCATCGGCAGGCGGACTCTCAACCACTGCGCGACGAGGGAAGCCCCCTATGACTTTTTAATAAAGTCATGAAACCTATGACTTTTTTTCTCTTTCTTTTATAAAACTTATCACTTTTGAATTTAGCCAAATCTTAAAAAGTGGTCTGATTTAAAATCAGTTTAAAAATGTTTTAGGTAAATAATAATAGAGGGGATAGAAAGATCTGGACAAAATTGGGAAGGCGATTTGCAAGTGGCTGAAGTTTGGGAAACACTAGAGTGATTGGAAAAGCCTGAGAGTCCTGACGTGTGTTTCTCGTTAGCTGTGTGACCTTGGGCAAATGATTTAGCTCCTCTGTCAGCTGCCACGTTGGGAAACACTAGAGACTATCAGATATTGATTTCCTGCCAAGAGACAGGCCCTGTTCTGTTTGGGGTCCCCAGGGAGTGTCTCAGAGACACCTACCATGGGGTTGCCCTTTCAGGGTCGATGGGGGGCAGGAACAGGAGGCCCTGATGTAGCCGTGCCACTGGTCTTCCCCAGCCATACAAACCCCAGCCCCTTCAGACGCGGCTTCTGAACACATCTAGGAGTTAGCGCTTCAGTGCCACACATCCATTTATAGGCCGTTATTCTGGGGATGTGGCTTCCCTTCTTGGAGCTCCACCCTGGTGTGTGACCGTGCCTCCTACTCTTGTCTGTGAGATGACCCGTGACACCTCCATGAATAACAAGGTAAGAGTGGCCTTAGGAGGCTGTGGTTGTGTCTTGTCTCAACCGCTGTGACTCTGGGCCACGGAGTCAACGGCACTGACCGGCAGTGTCACCTGGGCGAGTGACCTACCCCTCTAAGGTTCACTTTCCAGAAGATAAAACCAAATTTTACCTTCCCACTCGCAGTGGATGAGTGTGCTTGTGTTCCTGTGTGATCTTCAACACTGAATGTAGAATTTTAAAAATTTGCCAATTTGATATTATTTTACTTTTTGTTTATTTATACTAGAGCAGTTGTTTCTTTTCCCCACATGTGTTCGTCACTTTCATTTTCTTCTCTTCTGTGAATTATTTTTGTCCTTTGGCCCTTCCCTCCCCCCATTAGGATTACTAGTGTATTTCTTTTCTTTATTTTCTTTAAATAGTGTATTTCTTTTTGTTTTGTAGCAACTCTTTAAAAAGTAATCTTTACTTAAAAAAGTTCTGCTTAACATTGCTTACAAACATTTACAGAGAGAGAATGAGAGAGAGAGAGAGAGAGATCCAGAGAAGCTGTTTTTTTTTCGTTTTTTGTTTTTTTTTCCAGTACGCGGGCCTCTCACTGTTGTGGCCTCTCCCGTTGTGGAGCACAGGCTCCGGAAGCGCAGGCTCAGCGGCCGTGGCCCACGGGCCCAGCCGCTCTGCGGCATGTGGGATCCTCCCGGATGGGGGCATGAACCCGTGTCCCCTGCATCGGTAGGTGGACTCTCAACCACTGCGCCACCAGGGAAGCCCCAGAGAAGCTGTTTTAAAGTCCTTGTGTTCACTGGCTCTGTCATTTCTGAATCTGTTTTTTTTTTTAAGAGATCTTTTTACATTTTATTTATTTATTTATTTGTTTTTGGCTGCGTTGGGTCTCTGTTGCTGTGCACAGGCTTTCTCTAGTTGTGGCAAGCAGGGGCTACTCTTTGTTGCAGTGCATGGGCTTCTCATTGCGGTGGCTTGCCTTTGTTGGGAGCACGGGCTCTAGGTGCACGGGCTTCAGCAGTTGTGGCACACGGGTTCAGTACTTGTGGCTCACGGGCTTACTTGCCCTGCGGCATGTGGGATCTTTCCGGAGCAGTGATTAAACCTGTGTCCCCTGCATTGGCAGGCAGATTCTTAACCACTGAATCACCAAGGAAGTCCCTCTGAATCTGTTTTTATTAAATGATTTTTATTCTAATTATTCTAGTCATATTTTCTTTTTTCTTTGCCTGTCTAGTAGTTTTTCCTCCAACTTTTTATTATGAAAAAATTTAACATATACTCACCACCTGGATTCTACAGTTCACATTATATTATATTTGCTTTATCACATATCTATGTGAAATGATTTTTAAAATAATGCTGGACATTGTGAATTTTACGTTCCTGATTGCTGGATTTTGTTGTCTTTCTTCAGAGGATGTTTGAGGTAGTCTTGGCAGTTAAGTTACTTAAGGACTACCTTGACCCTTTAGAGACTGGTGAAGCTTTGTTAGGTTGGGCTTAGAATAGCCTTTCCCTGGACTACTTTATCTCTAGTACTAGTGCATGCCCCTCTTGGCTCCTGACTGAACACCCTGCATGTTCAGCAAAACTCTCCCCTGTTCCTGGTGGAGCCAGAACATCCCCCAGCCCAGGCTGAGTTCCCTTGACACTCTATGCCCAGCCTTGTGAGGTTTCTTCCTGCACAAGTGAAATTTAGTGTTTGGCAACAGACTAGAGGGCACCCCTATTCAGAGTTTTGGAATTCTTTGTGTAGCTTTGTCTTTCTAGTTCTCTGCCCTGCAAATTCCAGAAGGCTCAGCCTTCTCAAATTTAATGTCTGAAGAAAGCAGAAGGAATTAACTGAGAATTATTATATCCTATTTCAAAACTGTTGTATATAATTATGTACATTAAATTACAGAAATTATTCAGTGGAGTTCTGCTATCAGCATAAAGTTCCTCTTTACTAAGAGAATAGTGAAGACACTTGGCCTGGTATTGTTCACGTTTGTCTTAGTATGCTGTTTTGTTTAAGTTCTGCAGCTCTTCCTCTGTGTCTCTCATTCTTCTTATCTCTTATACCCTTTTTTTTTTTTTTTTTGCGGTACACAGGCCTCTCACTGTTGTGGCCTCTCCCGTTGTGGAGCACAGGCTCCGGATGCACAGGCTCAGCGTCCATGGCTCACAGGCCCAGCTGCTCTGTGACATGTGGGATCTTCCCAGACCGGGGCATGAACCCGTGTCCCCTGCATCGGCAGGCAGACTCTTAACCACTGCGCCACCAGGGAAGCCCATCTCTTATACTCTTAATTCTGAATGTCTCCTTATGTTAGGGCTTCTCTTTCCTTCTTTTCTTTAAAATTTTTTATAATAAAAAGCTGAAAGAAAACATATATATATATATAATGTATATATATGTTTTATATATAAATGTAGAGAGCATAGCATAACTACTCCCACAATTTTATCACCCATCTTCAACATTTATCAATAGTTGAAGGCTTTTACTCCTAATTACAGAGTACTGTCAGATTTTACATCTACAGTTCCTCTGAGGCAATAGTTGTTAACCTTCGCTGCATATTAGAATCACTGGGGAAGCTTTAAAAAAAACCCTCTATTCCTAGGCCACATTCAAGACCAACTAAATCTGGACCTCTGGTGGTGGGACCCTGGAATTCTTAGTTTATAAATATCCCCAGGGGATTCCAGTGTGCAGCCAATGTGGAGAGCCACTACTCTATCATCTTATGATGGGTCTCCATCAGCTGCACTCCCAGGGAGGTCTTGCTGTCTTCCATTAGGGAATGGTGAGAGCTGTCAGCTGGCCCTTATCATGAGGGGTGGCAGAGTCTGGCTGTGCTTGTGGAAGGCTGTAACTCAGCTCTGCTCTGTGACTGAGTACCTTCTGCTTAGGTGTCACTGGCTGCTATCCTCTATTGACGTGACGGGCGGGAGAAGGGGTTGTTCAGCCCTTTGTGGTGGGAACTGTTACTCCCAAATTAGATTTGGATTATGTTAGGGAGAAATCTAGAGCGTTTTTGATTAATACAGTCAACAACCTCTCCAGCAGCTTGGTGCTACTGACTTTTGGTCATTCCTTCATTTTGCTTTGAGTCTTACAGTAACTGCGTGAGGTGTGTATCATTTCATAGATGGGAAACAAGGATGCATGGCATTAGAGAGCTGTGTGCAAGGTCATGTGCCTTGTTAGTAGGCCCCAATCCAATGCTAGTTCCCAGGGTTTTTCCCTCTTACCCCAGTGCTCTCCTCCTCGTGTGGAGTATCTCTTCTGGACAGGTTATGAGCATGCTGTGGATTCTGGGAGGGAACATGGAATATTACAGGGTAATCATAGTACTCAGCGCAGGAATTTCATTCATGTGGCCATGAGTTCTCCTAACTCAGGGCTATCTCAGTGAAATACTTCTACTGCTAGTCATACCAGGCCTGGTGGGATTTAGGGAAAAATGTCAAATAAATTTAGAGAAAGAAGATGTCCGTGTCAACATTGACAGGAGGGAGAAGCATGCTCACGCACTGCTGTGGGAGAGTTAATTCAGCCACTTTGGAAGGGAATTCGATGGCATCTGTTAAAATAAATGTGTAAACTTCATGACGCAGCAATTTCATTTGTAGATATCCACTCTAGAAAAACACTCACCGGTGCCTGGGGTAGGAAATATAAGCAAGGCTTGTTTGTAATGAAAAATTTGAAACAAGTTAAATGTTTATTATTGTAGAATTACTAAGAACTTAATGTTAAATAAATAATGGCATAAAATTGCTGTGAAATACTATGCACAAGTTAACAATAATAAGTAGATTTATGTGCCCTCATATAGAAAGACGTCTAAGATAACGGTGTAGAGAAAAAAATGAAAGTTGTAGAAATGAAAGTACAACATAAAATCATTCACATAAAACAAAACAGGGCTTCCCTGGTGGCACAGTGGTTGAGAGTCCGCCTGCCGGTGCAGGGGACATGGGTTCGTGCCCCAGTCCGGGAGGATCCTGCATACCGCGGAGCGGCTGGGCCCGTGAGCCATGGACGCTGAGCCTGCGCGTCCGAAGCCTGTGCTCCGCAACAGGAGAGGCCACAGCAGTGAGAGGCCCGTGTACCGCCAAAAAAAAAAAAACAATAAAAAACAAAGGTGAAATAAAATAACATATATATATAAATGCATTAGAGAACTTCTGGAAGGGAGATATATGTTAAATAGGTAACAGTAGCTGTTTCTGAAATAAAGAAAGGGGACTCATCTTGGGGGTGGGTAGTGAAAGGGTACTTAACTCAATGTTTACTATGACCTTAAAAATGAATGTTTTACATATCTAAATGACCATGAGTTACAGCTTCCTTGAAAAACAAGTGAACACCCATTAAGCCAGCCTGGTCTTTTATTCAGTGCAGCCTGTAAGGGCTATGACATTGCCTCTTGAGAAGTGAAATCCTTCGGTGAACTTGGTGGAGCCTGTCTCATCTTTCCCCTTCCCAGACCCATTCTGTGTTTAATTTGGTTCAAGGGCTATCAAATCATACTTACGGGGATCAGGAACAATCTTGTAATTGTCTTGATTTTACCAAAAAGTCAAGTGTGATTCAGGAGGCAGGTGGCACTTGACTTTTCCAGAGTGCTATTCACAGGGGTTCTTGGTTTGCTCCCCGTGCTCTCAGAAGGATGGGTGGGGAGTCACAACACGTTACGTACCTGTAGGCCAAGTTGTGCAATGAAGGAGTTGAGGTTCTCTTTGCAGTCTTGTGAAAACCAAGGTTGGGCTTATGACAGGGCCACCGGGAGAGCATCTTGCTAATTCTCATCATGCCATCCAGGCTACCACCCCTGTTCTCCCCTCCACCTAAAACACTCTCCCAGCTTCTTTCTGCTTAGCTACACAACTCCCAAGTCTCTGATTAGTGTATTTACTCATTGATTTGAAAAGTATTTAAGCTTCTTGAGAGCAGAGAATCTTGTCTGTTTGGGTAACTGAAGTGTTTTAAACACTTGTCATAGTACCTAGCACACTGAATAGTAAATGTCAGCAAACATTTACTTCATGAATGAATGAAATATTTATCAGATTCCCACTGTGCATTTGGGCTGTGCAATGGGGACACAGTGGTAATCACTCCCTGCCCTGGGGGCTCAGTATTATGTAAGAGCAATGCTGGTGCACAACCGGCTTCTTCAAAGAGAGGAAAGGAATCATAGTGCAAACTGAAGGATGAGTAGAGTTTGCCATAAGACATGCTGGGAAAGGAATGCCAGCAGGAGGAAAAGCAAAAGTAAAGGGCTTCAGGAAAGGAGAAGAAATCATAGAAATATAAGTACCCAGGGATGGGAGGAGGGTGACAGGTAGCAGGAGGTGAAGGTGGAGACATGGGCAGGGATGGGTCATGCAGCCCTTGGAAGTCTTGAATTTTGAGTTTCCATAATGTATAATAAAAGGCCTAGTACAGGCCTGCCATATAGTAGACCCAAAATGAGATTTATTGTTGCATATAATTTTACTACTTTTAGAAACATTCCACTCTCACCTAATTTATTTCCACCCACAGTGACATCACCAGTTTTCAGCATCATCGTAGTCTCAATCACATCATGTTATTTTTTTGTCTGCCCAGCAGATTTTTCTTTGGAAATCCTCACACCTTACCACTCCATGTGATTTTGGTGGGCCTGTCAATCATATAGCTCGCTTTGCTCTTTTGGGGGTGGTTACAGCGTTCAAGACTGACCAAGAGTCCAGTTCAGTGTTCGTATTTGGGAGAAAGGGCAGGTGGCCCAGAGAGAGCAGTTCAGAACTTGTATGGGGAATTGACATAGCTGTGAGGGAGGAGAGGGTCTTTCTCTTCTCTATCATTACAATATCACAGAAGAGCAGATCCCAGCCAGGATCTGCCAGGTTTTCTCTTTGTTTCTCCTGTTTCTTCTCTGCTTCCTTCTGTGAGAGCTTCATGTTTGGGAAGGTTCTGTCTGTGGGGCAGTGGTGTCTTGGTGACATCGCTTGCATCTCTGGATCCAGTCATGCCTGAAGCATGAAGTGGAACCACTGTATGTGTAGGAATACAATTCATTGCTCTAATTTATTTTGTATATGTTGGTCTTTTCTCTCTAGATAGATGACACCTACTAGGCAAATTCCAAGCCCAACACTTTTTTTTGTTAATCACAGTGCCCAGGACACTGCTAAGTATACAGCAGGTGCTCAGTAAGTGCTGATTAACACAGTGCCCAGGTCACTGAGTTTGGTAACAATATGAGGGATTATTTCACTCCTGCATTAATCAGTGGGTCTGAGCAATTTGAAATGTAGGCTCATGTTTTAACTTCAGAGAAACTCCATGAACTGAAAAACTGCTCATTGGATTGAATGATTTGTTTGAAATACCATTTTTGCTACTCGCCAGGTAATAAGGTGAAAGTGAAGAAAACACAAGGATGTAATGAAGTTTTTCAGGAGAGCAGAGTGTGGGACCCCCATTTGGCATCGTGCTATGTGTAGGGTATTTCATATTTTCAATTCTTCCTGTCCTGGGGACGCATTTGTGTTTCAGTCTCTCTAATATATTGGAGAGAATGAGACTTGGGGGCAGGAGGAATTGATCACAGTGTTACGGTTCAGGAACATGCTAGTGGCCTCCTGAGCTGTGCTGAGGGATTCACTCCCCTTGCTCTGGCCTGGTTGTAGTTCTGTCAATGTCACTGGCTTTTGGCCCTCAGCCTTTTCTTTATTAGAAAATCCTGGGGAAGAGGGTCCTCCTTGCTACTGATGTTGATGATTTTTGTTGGTTTGTTGCATTGTATACATGAATCAAATTATTAGAATAAATGTAAGCAGATGGTTTTCATATATGCTGGAAAGACATTGAATGTCATCATGTAGGAAGTGAAAGGGCAGTGGATTTTAAATCTCACCACCCTCACCAAGCTATCTTCTTATAGGTGAAAACTAGGCCATCATTTCAAGTTGCCCTGAAGGGGTATAGAGCAGAAAGCCTGCACAGGCTGCCCAGGCAAACCTGCCAAACTACACAGTGAATGGTGGGGCAGGCGGAGTGGTGGGAAACCCTGTTGGCGGCGTCCGTTCAGCCCTTGGCAGCTCCCTTCACGGAGACCCCACCACAGGGGAGGGGCTCAATGGCCTTGTTGCTGCTGTTGCCACTTCACAACTTCTCCTCCTCCTCTTCCTGCCCCTTTTCTTCCCCATCCCCTCCTGCGCTTTCTTTAGACAGGTACAGAGTTGAGTTAATCACACTCCTCAGTCCTTAGCACACTCTCACTGTTGCTTTGAGCAAGGCCCCTCTCTCGTCTTGTACATTTGTTTTCCCTGATTCTCATCCCATTTCTATACCTTTGTCTCTCCTACTGCCCTAGGTACTCATCTTGTGCTTGGTATATGTTCTGGAGAATGTATATTTCCTTGTGATATAGGTAGAGTTCTGGGGTGTGTTTTAATTTCATGACTGAGCTTGTGTTCTAGAGCCTCTCTACTCAAAGTGTGGTCCTCGGCCCAACAGTATCACCTGGAGATTAATAGGAACACAGAATCTCAGGCCCTGCCCCACACTTGCTGAATCAGACTCTGTGTTTTAACGAGATACTAGTGATTCGCCTGTACATTCAAGTTGGAGAAGCTCTGATCTAGCTCTGATTCTGATTTTTCCTTTTTCTACTCAATAATATAAGCTCTATCTGTGTTGCTCTATGTCCATCCAGTTTGTTGCTTCTAATCGCTTCATTTTTGTGATATTCATTCACATTGTTTTCTTCTCCATTCCCCCAGTGATGGACATCTTCTTTGGTTGCCATGGTTATATTAAGTGACCCTATAGATAGGGCCTTGCAGGCTGGAATTGCCTCTCACCAGAGGAAATAGAAAGTTGGGAGCTGTGGAAGGGGCATAAACTGGAAGGACAGAGCAAGGGAGGAGTGAAAAGAGAGGTGCAGAGGTGAGAGAAAGAAGTTTCCGGTTCCTTCCTGAGCCCTGGCTGCCAGGGGGGTCCTTGATGTACTTTCATTCCCTTAAAATGCACTCTTCCTTTTTGTTTATTTGAAAATGTTGCCTTTTTAAATTGTGATAAAATATACATAGCATAAAACTTACAACTTTAACCATTTTAAGTGTATAATGCAGATTCCCCTGGTGGCGCAGTGGTTGAAAATATGCCTGCCAATGCAGGGGACACGGGTTCGAGCCCTGGTCTGGGAGGATCCCACATGCCGCGGAGCAACTAGGCCCGTGAGCCACAACTACTGAGCCTGCGTGTCTGGAGCTTGTGCTCCACAACAAGAGAGGCCATGACAGTGAGAGGCCTGCGCACCGCAATGAAGAGTGGCCCCTGCTCGCCGCAACTAGGGAAAGCCCTCACACAGAAACGAAGACCCAACATAGCCAAAAATAATTAATTAAAAAAAAAAAGAATCCACGTGCCAATGCAGGGGACACAGGTTCAAGCCCTGCTCCAGGAAGTTCCCACATGCCACGGAGTAACTAAGCCCACGAGCCACAACTACTGAGGCCACGCATGGCAACTGCTGAAGCCCATGTGCCTAGAGCCTGTGCTCCGCAATAAGAGAAGCCACTGCAGGGCTTCCCTGGTGGCGCAGTGGTTGAGAGTCTGCCTGCCAATGCAGGGGACACGGGTTCGTGCCCCGGTCCAGGAGGATCCCACATGCCGCGGAGCAGCTGGGCCCGTGAGCCATGGCCACTGAGCCTGCGCGTCTGGAGCCTGTGCTCCACAACGGGAGAGGCCACAACAGTGAGAGGCCTGCGTACCGCAAAAAAAAAAAAAAGAGAAGCCACTGCAATGAGAAGCCCATGCACGCAACGAAGAGTAGCACCCGCTCGCCGCAACTAGAGAAAGCCTGCACACAGCAACGAAGACCCAACACAGCCAAAAAAAAAAAAAAAAAGAAATTTAAGTGTATAATGCAGTGACATTACATTCACTCTGCTGGATAACCATCACCACCACCATCTCCAGAACTTTTTCATCATCCCAAAGTGAAATTTTGTACCTCTTCCCCTTTTCTGAGGTTAGCTTGAGTTGGTTTTTATTCCATGTAAACCACAGACCATAAATAAAACACTAGGTATAGTCCTTGGTCTGTCACCAACTCATAATGTGCTCTGAGACAATTCTGTGGGATAGAAATTACTAATCTGTGGAACTAAGAAACGTATGATTGGATCAGGAATTTTAGCACTCATGGGCTTCAGGTGGCACAGGAAGTCTTTGAAATCAGATGGAGCATTTGGTTTATTAGGACATATATTGTGGGAGAGGACCAATAGCTTTCATCAGCCTGTCAAAGGGTTTCAAGAGCAAAGAACAGTTACTAATTGGTGGGTTCGATGATCTCTTCCTTTTCTTTTTTTTTTTTTTTGCGGTACGCAGGCCTCTCAGTGTTGTGGCCTCTCCCGTTGTGGAGCACAGGCTCCAGACGCACAGGCTCAGCGGCCATGGCTCACGGGCCTAGCTGCTCCGTGGCATGTGGCATCTTCCCGGAGTGGGGCACGAACCTGTGTCCCCTGCATTGGCAGGCGGACTCTCAACCACTGTGCCACCAGGGAAGCCCTGATCTCTTCCTTTTCTTGAAATTAGCCCTAGGGATACACTGCTACTTAAAACACAGTCCCTCCTTCAGTGAGTGCAGTTTTCAGAGAAGACTGTGGGTGGTGGGCTGGGAACTGGGAAGTGAAGGCCACTGAGGAAGTCAGTCTGGCCAGAGGGGGCCACCTTTGGGCTCTGTCAGAAGACCAGTCCTGTTTTCAGCAAAGGCCCTGAGAAATTGAAACAGAGGGCTGAGTCGTGTCCAGGGGACTTTCTCCCAGGTGAGCAGTGGGATTCATCTCCAGCCGGTTCTCTTGTATCTGGGACCTCTCTGAAGCTCTGGGAATTAAATGAGGAAATCCATGTACAACACTTAACAGCATCTTGTGCATGGAATGTACTTAATAAACGTGAGCTATCATCATCAGGAGGCAGTGCCAAGGTCGGGAAAGTGAAGCTTTTCCGTGTTTGGCATACTCTTGAAGATCAGATGTCATGAGTTGGTGGACGACTAGATGAATGTCCGTGGCCAGCTGATGTGTTTTGTTTGGCCCAAAAGATTAAAAAAAAAAGTACATTTGTTGTCAACAAAGAAAAATGAGGAGATTTTGCAGATAAGTCCTGACTTTCAAAAAACGTTTAAAGCTTTTCGAAAAAAATCAGCAGATCCGACAACACTTGGCTAGAGCTGAGCACCTGTGACCTCCGGGTGTGTCCTCTCCTCTTGCCATGGCCTGAGCACTTTTCACGGCCTCTGCTGGGCTTGTTCTGCCATTAATGTCACTGACCTGGCTCTGTGGGCTTTGCGGTTTAGGAGTTCTGTTTTAAAGTGCTGTCTCCAGTTTGGGTCTAGGATATGAAGGCGTTGGAAGGAGCCTTGAGGAAGCAATGGCTGGAAGGATAGAGACTTTTAAATTTAATTGAATATTTTGAAAGAAACTTTGTTGTTTTCTTAGATATAAGAAAATTCAGTAACCAGGCCTTGGCCACTTGTCTTTCTTCCTGGGCAGAGCAGCCCCAGCTATAGCTCAGCTGTCGTGTGTCACAAAGCCCTGGCTGCTGCCTCTGCTGCCACCACCAGCTCTGCAGGCCAAGGGCCTCCGTGCATGGTGCCATGTGGTAGGAGAAATGGCTGCACCTGCGCACCAGCTGTGCCAAGCCCATGGAGGCCTGCCTTTCCGGTGGCTGCAGGAGAAGCTGGGTAATGAGACCTGCCACTGTGGGGAGTCGGAGCTGACTGACCAGTAGAGGCAGAGAGAATCAGCAGACAGCGAGGTGCTGTGCTGAGATGCAGCTTCACGTGGCCTCTGGAGACCCTGAGTGACTGAGCAATCAGTGGCATTTTGCTGTGGGGTTGTGACAGCTTGGAATCACACCACCTAGTATTTGTTTTTCCTTTTTCCCTGCCTCGGCCTGACTTCCTCATTCTTGCTCTTTGGGACTCCACCTCCAGTAAAGCTTTAGGATGTAAGCTTTTCTGCTTTCTAGGGAAACTGGAATAGTGTATGCTCATCTTAGGCAACATGTAAAATTCTGAAAAACATAAATACTAAAATAACCCACCCCCAATTCTTCTGCCCAATGATAACCATGGTGAATATGTTTTTGAGGCAGCTTCTTTTCCTCCTCCCTGCTCCTTTCCTCCCCTCTCTTCTCTCACTGTCTCTGTCATTTAAGCAGGTGAGAAAAGAGAACTGAGGCGGGAAGAAATGACTTGAAAAGGTGTGGCTGAGAGAGGATTAAGATATTAAAGGAAGGAGCTTTTATAATGAATAAAAGAAATAAAAGGACAATAAGTTAAATAGAAAAATCAGAGAGATTAGAGGCATAAAACAACTCCAAGATGGCCAGAAGAGTTCTGCACTGGAGTGAACTCCCAGGAAGGAAGCCTGTGCAATCTCCACTGATGGAAGAAAGTGTGGGCTGCGGGGACAGAAGACAAAGACCCTGGCATGAAGTTGCTCAAGGCAGCACTTTTCTGGCAGAAGAGAAACTAGCTAGAGAAAAACTGGCTAAGAAGACAAGCACTTGATGGAAAAATAGAAAGAGAAATTAGAGAAGGGGAAATAATGTAAATTGAGTTTATTGTGTTTACCAAAAAACTCATATATGACTAATTGTACTTTGAATTTTCATAAGAGGTTGTTTGGCAGCGGAGAAAAGGAATTGAAAATAAATATGTATAATATGTAAATACATTTATAATAAGACACCTGTGAGTGTCAAATGATGCCATAGGTCTGAGAGCATAAAGTGCTCTATAAGGTGTAATAATAGTAGTTACACAACCCAACTAGGCTAATAGTTCCTCATTGGTATTGCCTGCTAGTTATTTCTGGAAGGGACTCAGGATGGATGGCAATAAAAGTTTTGGGGAAGGTATTTTTGATTGACCCCAAAATGATTTCGCTGCAAAATTCAAGTGTGGTGAGCAATAATGTAGAATTTATTCTCCTCAGGAGAACTCTATAGATTTTCATATCCCATTTACATCAATAACAAGATAATTTGTCTTGATTACAGAGTGTACTGAAGGAAGTAATTGTCATGTGCTGCTTATTATAGTGCCTCCAAATAAATTAAAAACTCCAAAGATATAGAGGCATGCTTAATAAACCAGCCATAGGGCTTAAAAACCAGCCATAGGGCATGCTTAATAGCGTCTGTTTCGATAATCAATAGTAAATGACCCATGAGTTAGAAATGCTCTCTTAGAGGGATCATGATGGTTTTTATTCCTTTCCTTTCCAGCTCTTTAACAATCAGCTTTTAAAAACATGTCTGAACCTGGGCAGCACTTTGCCTAGAAGGGGCTGCATCTGTGAGTCTGAGCCCTGGGTGCTGACCGCTGGGCCTGGGGTGGGGCCCTCTTGCTGTCTCAGAGGCTCACAGCAGTGGCCCCTGAACCAGAGCCAGTCCTCAAGTGCAAATACACACTTTGCACACCGCTTTTTAAAAAATCTGAATTCATGGCCAGTATTTAAAACTCAGGAGATTTCACATGAGAAAACAGACTTCTGGTTTCTCTTTAAAAATCAGAAAAACTGGACATACTAGGTCTGATTCTTCTACGACAGAGCCTGCTGAGGCTGACGGTGACTGTCTATCTTTTAGATGGTGATGAATTCTGCAGTGAACCTGCTCCATGTCCCACCTGCTACTCATTTTTTTCCATCTTCCTGGCCTCTGTAGGCATTTGAACTTGGGACTACTACTCCATCTCCCATCAACTTTTACCCTTTACATCCCCACTGTTATGGGATGCATTGTATCACCTCCAAAATTCACAGGTTGAAGTTCTAATGTCTAGTACCCGAGAATGTGACTGTATTGGGAGATAAAGCCTTTAAAGAGATAATTAAGGTAAAATGAGGTCATATGGATGGACCCTAATCCAAAATGACTGGTGTCCTTATAAGAAAAGACCAGGACACAGAGGGAAGACCATGTGAAGACAGAGGGAGAAGACAGCCACTGCAAGCCCAGGAGAGAGGCCTTGGAAGAAACTAACACTGCCGACTCCATGATCTCACACTTCTAGTCTCCAGAACTTGGAGAGAATAAATTTCTGTTTTTTAAGCCACCCAGTCTGTGGTTCTGTGTTATGGCAGCTCTAGCAAATTATTACACCCTCTCATCACTGCGCTCAGCAAAATGAAGACTCCTCCTCGTGGCTTGTTCTGCTAAGAAGCAGGGAGTTGTGGGTAACAAGCTGTCATCATTGTTGTCCTCGTTATCCCCATCCTACTGTCACTTCCTAACCTGTGTTTAGCCTTTTGGTCTTTCCCAAGCTCTTTGACATATATTTTCTCAGAATACCCACTAAACAGGCCTGTGAGACTATTGGTATGTTCATGCCCATTTCTTCAGCTGGGAAAACTGAGACCCAGGGAATTTGCAGGGCCCAAGCCAGGATACCTGCCTCTCACAGAACAGCGGCTTCCTGAAACACTGCCTTCTCCCTGGTTCTCTCATGGTTGAGAGGAGGGGCAGTTTCAGACAGCCTTAAAGGACTTCCCTGTGGTGTGGGGCCCAAAGAACTGGGGACATGGTCAGGAAATCTTGCCCTCTGACACTGATACCTCTAAGAGACTGTGAGTAATGGCTGAGTGCAGCCCTCTGAGGGGTAGTGAGACTCAAGTCTGCAGCTAGAGGACCATACTTGGGACTCTTTTTCTGGAATGTGCCTGGGGGAGGAGGCTCTGAGTGTTGTTTGTAGATGTCAGACAGCCCCTGGTGGAAAGAAGCGACTGTAGTCCTGACCCTCAAATCCTCACCCAGGCTTGACCAAGGCAGAAGGCAACCCTGCCCACAGGTCCCTGTGCCAGATGGACAGCTGGTCAGAGCAGCCCGCTGTATGCCTTTCCCTTCTGCCTTCCTGGGTCCTGCAGGCTCTGGCCTCTCTTGGGGGACTCTGTGTTATTAGTTCGTGGGCAGTGGAAGGAGGTGGTGCAGAGAGCAGGGGAATGTTCCAGTCATTTGACATCATTTACATGTTCTACGGTTCTTGGTCGCCTCTTGTGCCTGCCTCACCTCCTCTCAGCCTCACCTTGCTCCAGCCACGGCTCAGGCAGACATTCTACAGGCGTCCACCTACTTCACATGGGCAGTACCTCACTTCAAACGTGTGCTCTTCTTCAAGGCTTTGAGAGATGAGGGTTCTATTGTAAGGGGTGCCGGGAGAGTTTTGCAGCTGCCCAGTGATTCCCCCTCAGCACCCCTCACCCCCCAGCTACTCCTCAGTTCCTGTTTTCAGGGCCCCTTCTTTTTGGCTCCCCTCCAAATCTCCACCTCATTTTACTTAGCAAAGATCTTTGCCCTCCACTCCTCTTTCTGGCCAAAGACTCATTTATATGATCATTTCATTATAAATCATTATACTATTTATATCACATATAAGATCTCCTGAAGATGGGTCTTTCCTTCTCAGCCCACATTTTTGTAGCCAAGAATGAAGAGATAATTTGATATTTCAATTTCTTCATTTTGTTCCTCCTCTCCTGACTTGGGGAGAGGAAGAAAGCTGTTAGAGATTTGCTCTTATATGTGATATGAATTATGCCACTTTCCCCCTCACTCTCAAACCTTAGATATTTTTAAACAACAGGTTGTATTTGTGTTAAAAGTCACTCAATTTCACTTAAGTTCAACTAAAATTCACCAAGTGCCTACTCCTTACCAGGTTTTATGCTCAAGCAAGTCGCAGTAAAGTAAACTGGAAACTACCAAAGAGTGCTGTATCACTAACGACACGGGGGCTTCCCTGGTGCCGCAGTGGTTGAGAGTCCACCTGCCGATGCAGGGGACACGGGTTCGTGCCCCAGTCCGGGAAGATCCCACATGCCGCGGAGCGGCTGGGTCCGTGAGCCGTGGCCGCTGGGCCTGCGCGTCCGGAGCCTGTGCTCCGCAGCGGGAGGGGCCACAGCAGTGAGAGGCCCGCGTACCGCAAAAAAAACAAAAACAAAAGTTAACGACATGGGTGTGTGACACGTGCTTAGGAAGCTCAGAGGACGGAGGAGGGGTGGGGCTGAGGAGGTAACAGCTTCATCCTGGGAAGTTTCTTCCCTGCCTTGGCTCTCCCCATCCCCAGCAGAATCAACAGGAATTAATATCTCTTTACCTCTGCACCCCCCACCCCCCATCACTGTCTTTTCTGGAAGAAGAGAGGCTGTGAGGTCTTTGCCATGCTCAGCAGGCTGGTGTTGGGCTCCATTATTCCTGCTCCCTCTTTCCCCTAATGTTGGGGTTCCATTCCCCAGGGCTGGTGGTGAAGGTGAGTGGAGCAGAGAAATGCTCAGTTTTATTGTTTGGGGAGAGATGTGTCCCATCCCTGGGAGGTCAACTGTTTTTGGATCCATTTGGCTGTTTTGCTGCTTGGGAAACAGCTCCACTGGGAGCAAGGAAGGGGGTCTGAATGAGGAAGGCTGCTGGTGGGAGGCACAGGGAAGGCACTTTGAGCTCTGCCTCTGAGGCCTTGGCCATGCTGTGGGACCCTCTCATTGGCTTCTGGCTTCAGCCCGTTGTGGCCATTGGGGTAAAAGCACAAGGCTGGGGGTAGAGGTGTGTTGGCGCATCTTGAGACTCTGGATGTGACTTCTCCACTCCCTGAGCCTCCTTAAGACAGAGCAGAGAGAAGGCTTAACTAGCAAGTTTGTGTGCTCCCATCTAGTTCCTAACATTTTGGGCTCTGGGACAGGTTTGAAGTAAAAGGTGATGGAATAAATGCAGAGGCATAATGCAGAAGTGAACTGAGATGGGAGGCAGATGGAGGGGGGAAGAAGACAGGGACAAAAGTGAAGGTAGAGAAGAAAAATGAAAGGGGAGAGACAGTGGGAATCAGAGAGATGCAGAGAGGGGGAGAGAGAGAGAGAAAGAAGAAATGAACAATAGAGAGAGGGAGAATATTAATGAATGACAGGGAGACAGAACTGTCTTCCATTTATTTGGATCCTGTGCTGAATGCTGGTCTCCATGGTGATGGGATGTAGTGAGAGGAGGGAGGGGGATGGCTGCCCTTGTTCTTCTTGGAGAGAAGCAGCTCAGGCTGCAGCAGTTGGGACAGGGCCTGGCTTGGTGACCTTCTCTCAACTGGACCCCCTTTGGTTGGTTGCACGAGTGGGACCAGCTTTGAGGAAACTGCCTCTGGCCACGCTGGGAGACATAACTGATGACCCTCCTAGGTTGGTCAAGGGTTGCCTCTCCCGTCTTCCCAGAGCTCCTGAGGCTGCGTCTCTCATTCTGGTCCCAAACTGCCTTCCCCTCTGGATTGCAAAATCCTTGAGGTATCACTAACTTTGCTGTGCCATGGACCCCTTTGAGTGAAGCCAATGGACCCATTTTCTGAATGATGTTTTTAAATGCATGAGGTAATATACACAGTGTTTACAAAGGAAATCAATTATTTAAAAATACTATTATCCATATATTAAAATATAATAGCAGATATGCTTCTCTATTAATATGTTACAGAATATGATATATCAGACCCTAGTAGTGGGTGTGATAGGTATTGTAATTTTGAAACAGTGATGAGTGTAAATGATACAGTTTGATATCTACAACAACTGGGATGTGATATGGAAACAATTGTGCATATTGATGACAAAGTCACAGGTACGACTATTAGAGAAATGCTAAATTTTAGTTAGAGGTTAGTGAACACAAAAGAGTAATTTTTCCATCTATGTTCACAAACTTACTGAATTCTATCCATGGAACCCTTGGTGGGGGTCTTTGGTCCACAAATTAAGCTCCCCTGTTGGACCTTCCTGCTTTTCCACCTGATCACTTGCCACTCTCTCCCTTGCTTACTCTGCCCCTGCCCTCTGGCCTTCTGGCAGTTCCTCTTTGAATGTGTTAAATTATTCCCAAGTCAGGGACTTCACACCTGTTGTTTCTGCTGCCTAGAATGTCCTTTTGGCCTTCACCTGGTCCCTCACTCCTCACATCTCTCAGTTCCTCAGAGCAGCCATCCCTAATGTCCTAGATTTGATCTTTCCTGTTTTTCTTGATGTAGAATTTAGTGCCTTGTTTTTGTATTATTTATCACAATTTGCCATTGATCATCAAAAGAGTAAACATTCAAGGGACTTCCCTGGCAGTCCAGTGGTTAATTTGGAGATTGGGATTGACATATATACACTACTGATACTATGTATAAAATCGATAGCTAATGAGAACCTTCTGTATAGCACAGGGAACTCTACTCAACGACCTAAATGGGAAGGAAATCCAAAAAAGAGGGGATATTATGCATATGTGTAGCTGATTCACTTTGCTGTACAGTAGAAACTAACACAACATTGTAAAGCAACTATACTCTAATAAAAATTAAAAGAAAATAAATTAAAACAAAAAAGACTTGGCCCTCCCTGTGCAGGGGGCACGAGTTCGATCCCTGGTTGGGGAACTAAGATCCTGCCTGCTGCGGTCAAAAAAAAAAAAAGGAAACATTCAAATAAATATATTTGTATGGAGCAGACTCTAAGCTCCATGGGAACCGTGACTACGTCTAATTTTGCTCTTTGCTATAAACCCAGAGCTGGCAGTATCTGGTACGTAGTAAGAGACCAGTACATGATTGTAGAATGGGTGAATGACTAAGTGAGTGAATGAAGAGTTGGGATGCTCTCTAATTTGTCTTTGTACCTTCGGGGTTTAGCCCCATGCCTAGCACATGGTAGGTGCTCACTTAATGAAAACTGAATGGATTAGAGGCTGGCTGGCTGAATAGACGTTTGGGGGTTTGGGGGTGAGGCCTCAGAGATACGTCAGGGCCAAGCCTGGCCCCCAAACATGAAGACACTGCCTCTCAGCCTCCAGCTGTTTAATTCACTTGACATTCCTTTATTTTTGATTTCGTCTCCCTCTTTCTGGTTTGAAAGTGGCTGATTTGGGGGAAGAGTTTTGAGCGTTATGCTCCTCACTGTAGAAACCATCTTCTGGGCTCTCTCACCATCAGAGCCACTTTTCCATGTGTCTGGTGTCTTCAGGAACTAGGGCTAGACCGTGATTAGAGTCTGGGTCTACTGGAGAAGCAAGATCTGTCTCCACTCTGGGGATCTCAGTGCAAGACTCAGCCTCCTCTTGGCAACTTGCTCATAGTTTATTTCTGAGTTCTTTTGACTTATAAGTAACTGTACCTTCGACACTTCTTTGCTGCTGTTCAGTGAGTGAGCCATATAGCTGTCTCTGGACAATGAGACAGGGAGGTTGGGTGGAGCTGGTGTCAGGGGGGCAGAGAGAACCCAGAAGAGAGCCAAAGGAGAGAAGTTGGTATGGGGGCCCAGTCCTCTACCTCCATCACTTTGTCTTCCTGACCAGGGTGGGAGTTTGTCCTTCTTTTAAGCAGCATTCGCATGATTGAGTCCTGACCTTTCCCTGCAATGAAGAAAACCATACCAGTGAAATTAAGGCAGAAATCTAATATTCATGAAGTACTGATTACCCAGAAATAGGATAGTGTCTTAAAGTGTAATGGTGTCAGAATTGCAAAGGGTTTTGATAAATATGTATGTTTATGGGCCCAAACAGAACTGAAATAAAGTCTAGGTGCTGAATAACTCCACATGAAGATGTGAAATAGAGCCTGCTACAGCCCATTCATCATCAGGCATGGGGTTTGGGTGAGTTGTGATTATCTAACATAATTACACGTGGGTATGCAACATTCATGAAACCTAGCACCCATCCTGCCAACTGGGGACAGGGAAGGGCTTTACTTTGAAGCACAGCAAATTCCCAGATTATTACTTAGCTTTTTGTAGTTCAAGTTTGAGCCACTTTTCATAGGTACTAATTAGGGTACGCTAGGTTCCTGCTGAGGGCTGATTAGGTACCTACTGGAATTAAAAGTTTTTCTCCCAAACAACAAATGAACTAGATATTGTTAAATAAAACATTATGAGTCAGAAATCCATTATCACTTATACTTAGCTTGCATTTAGTTTTTCTGTCATATTCAAGGTCCTTTGGAGGAAGCACCAAGAAAATATATTTGAACAAAGCTCCTGCTCCAAATATTTTCCCCTTGTGAAACCAAGTGCATTCTACCAAGGTCTTTTCCATTAATTAAACATACATCTTGTATGACTGAAAGAGAATTTAATCCCCAAACTCTACATTAATTTCCTCTTCAGACATCTGTGTGTAATATTTCGTAAAGTAGCAATCTCATCTGCTCTCAAGCGCTTCCCTGGTGGAGGGCAAAGAGATTCGCAGCTTTCATTCTGAGACCAGCAAACAAATCTGAGAGGTGGAGCTGCTGAGATTCTCTCATTTTTGCTGCAAAGGAACATGCTGAGTCTGCAGAGAATGGGGGAGAGGAGGACTCCAAGCACTAAACAGACACTCCAGCCTTCTACCTGCGCATAGCCTCCTTATTGGGCTTTCTCTCTCCAGTATTCTTCTCCTCTCAGTTCATCCAACACAGACTTACTAGATGGATATATATATATATTTTTTTGAAGTGCAGCTTTTTTCATGTCCCGTCCAGGAGTAAAGTCCTACGTTCCAAGATCCTCATCCTCTTCTTTATGGTGCTCTGACCAAGCTTCTGCTTCCTGTGTAGAAACAGGCATGGAAACGTCACCCTCCAGAAGTGGAGGGCCATCACCCATGTCAGAACATGGGTGGGAAACCTTCAGGGCTGTTGGAGTGGCACAGTCAACCAGGATTGCTCCCCTCCATCTTGACATGAATGGGGTGGATAGATATTCTCTGTTTATCCCACCTGATCCCCTTTCTGCCCTTCAATCTGCTGGGGTCCCAGGAAGCTGACCTGTAAGGATTTCATCAAAGGGCTCTCCTGCCCTCTGGCTTTTGGTGGTTTTGGCCAATGGGAAGCAGCAGTAGGAGATTGGAGGGAGGACAAAAGGGTTGGGGAATTGACTGCTGAGGTTTCTGCCCAGCCTGGCCACAGCTGGCAGTGTTGTGTCCATGGGGCTGCTCCCACACTCTCTCTACGTTCCAGGGAACAGCCCTCTCCTTGCCCTTGTCTTAACCCCGCACACAGCCTGCAAATAACCGCTTTGTTAAATTCTCCTCCGGAACTCCATTTGAGTGCTGTTTCTGGCAGTATCAGTACAGATGGATACAATTAGGTCTCCGTATTAGCTCCAGCGGGGTGGGGGGCGTGGGAGTGAGGAGAAGCCACAGGCCTAGGTAACACAGCCAGGAAGCTGTGAAGCTGGGACTAGAGCCTCAGCCTCCTGATTCCTAGTTTCATAAACCTTTCCTTGACCCTCTGATTCAGAGTGGGGCTAATTTACCTAGCAATCAACTCTAGTGGCTTCTTGTAGTCTAGATTGGTGTTTTTCAGACTGTGGAGTTGTGAAATTGATTTAGAGGGTCATGACCCGGCATTAAAAGAAAACGGGATAGAAACTATTAGAGTGCATCCCATATAGTAAAGGTAAGCATTGTTTTATTAAACTTTGGCTCCAGCTGTGTGTGAGTGAGTGAGTGAATGAATGTGTGATTGTGTGTGGCATAGGTACAGAGTTGTAATGTAAAAGGTATTTCTTACCGTGGGCCACAGCCCAAGAGTTAGAAAACCCTTGTCCTAAAGAGAGCAAAGCCTTCTCAAGACCTAAATTGGTGATGCAGGTCCAGCCTCAGCAGGCACAGACCCGCTCTTGTAACTCTACGTTCACTGCGACCCTCTGATTGTTAGTGCATCCTGCAGGTCCCCGGAATGCCTGGGACAGAGAACCCTCTTAGTGCAAAATGCATACCACGGGCCTGCTGTTCTGAGGGCTGCACTTTGGGAAGTATTGCTTCTGGTGGATTGGAGGGGAAAGCCAGGGCTTGCCCTTCAGGTGACCCTGTGTTGATGGAGGCAACCCAGGGAGGCTGGGGAAGAGGGTGGGAGCAGGAGGGGGAGTGTTGGCCCGTGGGCCCCTATTTATGCAGTTACTTCAGGAGGCACTGGGGCTGCCTTACAGAATCTTGGAATCCCACACACTGATCTAAGCTTTTCTTTATTCTGTGTCCCCAGGACCAGCACAGTGGTTTGACACTCAATAAATAAATATCTGTTGAGTGAACAAATTACTCTAGAACATTGTTGCGACCCTCTACGGAGGTGGTATGTTGTGATGGAAAGAGCGTGGGCTGTAGAGTCATATCCACCTATCAGTTTGCTGCTTTGGAATATTTATTTAACCTCTATGAGCTATAGTTGCTTCATAGGCAAAATGCAGGCAATAATATTTTCCTCAGCACTGTTGTGGAACTTTGTATAAAGGCCAAGCAGAGTGCCTGACTTATAATTGATGCCTTGGTAATATTATTTCTTTCTCTCCCTTAAAGTCTTTCTCTTGCTTCAATCTCTTCTATAGTTTTACCACCTTTTTATTGTCTATTATCTGCTTGCATGCTGCCGTGGACAAGAAGATCACTACTTTATGTTATCAATTCTTTCTAGTTTGGGGGATAAAACTCTCTCCTTGTGGTCCACATTCATTGTTCCTGGTTTTATTTATCCAAGCCTCTTACTGCTAGTTAAGGAGACTAACTATTAGGAAAGGGAGTTCTCCTGGGGAGCAGAGAGAGTTTCTTTTTCCTACACTGCCTCCCCCTCAGATACCAGCCTCGGCTATTGGTATTTGCTGGGTATTTTCCTGCGTGTTTTCCAGCTTCATCTCCATTACTTAGTGGTAACGTGCAGCAGAGAGCTGGCACTATTTTAGAACAGACTTCTCATCAGAACTTTGCAAGCTTACATGTTCTGTTTATGGTAGTCCTGAGAAATTTATCTTTCTGAGAATGTGGGATTTACTTGAGGACAATGTTAAGAGTGACAATCTTTATGCCCACCTTTTTTCCTGAGAGAGTGGGAAAAAATCATCATGCGTTCAGTGAGCATTAAAGGGGCTTCAGGCCTGTAGGGGAATTTGAGGCACTGTAGTGAATAGTGTTCATGGGAATGAATGAATGGACACAGAGTAGGGAAGAGTCATTAGGCAGGACAAGCAGGCAGCGTGCCCTAGTGATTCTGGGCTCTCCCCCAGTGATTCTCAGGACTCGGGGTCAAGACCGAGCTTGGACCCTCCCACAATGGGGCCAGAGTCAGGCACGGAGCCCAGGGTAGGACAGCTTTACTTGCTTACTCCAGGGAAGGTCTGCAGATGTGACCCTGGCTCAGGGGCCAGGGGGCCTCAGGGCCTCTCTAGAAAAGACAAAGGTGTGTCCAGCTTCAAAGTTCCAGCTCCTTTTGGCACCTCCATTCTCCTGTATCCCTCATGCAAACCTCTGCTGTTAGATTGGCTGTTCTTAAGGCCCAAACTCTGGTTCTATGCATTGATCGTTTCTGTTTCCCAGTGAGCAGCGATGGCTGAGTAAATCTTTTCTGAAGGACTGACTCTGTGAACAAATGAGTGAGTGGAAGGAAACAGGTCTCCGAGCTCCAGGTGGTGCTGGGAGTCTGAGTCTTTCTGGATTCTGTGGTCCATGCAGCAGCCATGCTGTATCGTGTTGTTCCCTGAAAGGCTGGGCCAACAGCTTTAGCTCAGCCCCTCTTGGAAAAAGTGGTTGAAGTTCCTGGGCAGCAGGTTGTACAGAAGGCCGCGGGAGCTCCCTCTATGTCTCCCTTTCAACCGAAGAGATTGTCACCCCTGTCATGAAATGGCCCGAGGACTTGGAAAGCTCCCTATGAAAATCCTTGGTGTGTGTGGGATGAAACAAGAATTGAGGACTTTATGGAGGGCAGTGGTAACTGCTTCCAGTCAACCCTGGTGAAACTCCTCCTTTGTGTGTGGGTGGGGGAGGTGAAGTGGTGGTCAGCCACACCCTACCTTGTGAGTTTTCTTCTTGCTCCTCTGTGAGCTGCTTTCTAACTGTGCTTTGTAATCTGGCCTCTCCCATGGGCTGTGAGCCCCTTGCTGGCAGGGGCTGTTTCTACATCCCCTGCCAGAGCCAATGTGCTCCTCACAGGGAAGGTGGCATCTTCTTAGTGTTTGCCAGATGAATAGCACATTTAAAGGTGAGCAGTTTCGATCGTTTTAACTTTTTAGAAGGGCTAGAGCTGGAATTCTTGAAGTCTTTCTCTGTGTTTATTTTCCAAGAGCAAGAAGAGAAAGAACACACAGTAGTATCTACTGACAGCAAACCAAATGTCATTATGGTTGTGCTGATGGCAGGCTGTTTCTCATTTGTCAAAATTACCAATCCCATTGTGCCATGCCCACGTTAGATTGTTTAAGGAAACAGATGACATAGGTTATAATGCTAAACTGAAACTGTGCCAGGATGGAGACAGAAGGTGTTTGTTTATTTTTAAGTGAAGCCTGGCATTCTGGAATGCCTCACTGTAGTGGGGAAGGCAGACACGGAGCTGAATGCGGCATGGTTGTAGCAGTAGCTTTGAATGAAAGTGAATGACTATTTCCCAAACAGACACGAGTGGCATCTGACCCCTCGGTTATCTGAAGGGAGACTCAGTGAGTTTGGTCACAGAAGTTCTTGGTTTCTAGGTGACATTAGCTTTTCTCCTGAGCCTCTGATGTTCTCACCTAAATGCAGGTGTTCAGTAAACTTCTGTTTTAGCAAGACAAAATGGCAAAAAGGAGCTGGCCACATTGCTCAGCCTTTCGTTTCCCAAGGCTCGCAAGGATTTGGTGTTTGTGATAATCCAGTTGACAAGCCCTGTGTACCTCCCTCTGCCCATCCTCCAGGCTTAGCTCAGGCTAGTACACCCTCTTACTGAGCTTCTGCCGAGGGCCTTTCCTGTGGCTCTGCAGATATTCCTGGTCAGAAAGTAACACTGTGGTTCTTAGCCCTACCTGAACATTAGAATCACCGGGGGAGCTTAAAAAACTCCAAACAGGGACTTCCCTAGTGGTGTAGTGGTTAAGAATCCACCTGCCAATGCAGGGGAGATGAGTTCGATCCCTGCTCCGGGAAGATCCCACATGCCATGGAGCAACTAAGCCGGTGCATCACAACTACTGAGCCTGCGCTCTAGAGCTCACGTGCCACAACTATGGAAGCCCGCATGCCTAGAGTCCATGCTCTGCAACAAGAGAAGCCACTGCAATGAGAAGCCCGAGCACCGCAATGAAGAGTAGCCCCGGCTCACCACACCTAGACAAAGCCCGCACACAGCAACGAAGACCCAAAGCAGCAAATAAATAAATAAATAAACAAAAAAACTCCAAACACCTAAGTTATATCCCAGGCCAATGAAATCAAACTCTGAGGGGATGGGACGGACCCAGACACCTTTTTAAAAGCTCTCTGGTGATTCCAATATTCAGATAAGGCTGAGAACAACTCTCTGGACATTATGGTATAGATGGTCCAAAACTCCTCAAGTGACATATTGGATCCATCCACGTGGAATGCAGAGGGGGCAAAGTTCATCAGAAGTCACTGTGACTCCACTCTGTGGGACTGCTGCATGAAGACCCTTTCCTCAGCTTGCCACCGTCTCTGCCCTGATTCTGGGAAGGTCCCTACGTGATGGTCTCTCTGTTTATCAGTCAGAGAAGAGAAACAGCCCATGGATCAGACATCTCAGGCAGCTGAGGCCTCCCATATAGGAATGAGGTAAAGTGTCTTGTTTAATGTCATCGAGAAAGCAGGAGAAGCAGAGACAGGCACTAAGGCTTTGGAATTTTCTGGTGGGTGTGTGGCAGAGCAGGAAGCAGTATTGGGAAGAGGGATTCATGTGGAAATGCCATCATGGGCAGAACATGCACCTCTAATTTCATTTCAAACTCACGCAAGCGTTTACTCCCTTTTTATGAAAACCCCACTTCTCATTAAAATTACCAGTTTAAAATTACAATCTTCTGTCGAGCACATCTAAGAAATGACCTTTCTTCATTCTAACTGCTATAAAAATTAAGTTTTCCTAGGCTGTGGGCTGCACTCTTGGGACAGTTTTTTTTTTTTTTTTTTTTAAACATACTGGATATTGCTTTCAAAGTTCTCTAATTGCCTAAATTAATAATGGCTTTTTTTTTCCTTTGGCTCCTGTAAGGGACAAATGAATTTGAATCTCTCTAGAGAATTGAGTCTCCAGCTATTTCATTCTGATTACGTTTTGTATTCATTACGGGATTTGAAATGATCTGCAAGGTCACCTCTTTCTTCCTGCTCCCCACCCCCTCAATTCTACTCCTTCCTTCGGCTTCCAGCTCAAAGAGTTTGGTTGGAAAAAGGAAATAGGAGGAAAGTCCTTGGGCTTTTCTATTCCGAGATTGGCCACAAACCCCAAAGACGAGACATTGTTCATTAAATTTTTTGGTTTTATTACAGAAAGAAACAATTCTCTTTAGGGATATTACAAACAGACAAACAAATATGAGCACTTTATATTTTATTGTTAAATGAATGAAATTGCACCATACTTTTAAAGATACACTTTTCAAAACTACCTGGTTGTTTTTATTTTTAGTTCTTTTTCCTTTTTTTTTTTTAACATCTGTATTGGAGTATAATTGCTTTACAATGGTGTGTTAGTTTCTGATTTATAACAAAGTGAATCAGTTATACATATACATATGTTGCCATATCTCTTCCCTCTTGCATCTCCCTCTCACCCACCCTCCCTATCCCACCCCTCTAGGTGGTTACAAAGCACAGAGCTTATCTCCCTGTGCTATGCGGCTGCTTCCCACTAGCTATCTATTTTACATTTGGTAGTGTATATAGGTCCATGCCACTCTCTCACTTTGTCACAGCTTACCCTTCCCCCTCCCCATATCCTCAAGTCCATTCTCTAGTAGCTCTGTGTCTTTATTCCTGTCTTACCCCTAGGTTCTTCATGACATTTTTTTTTCTTAAATTCCACATATATATGTTAGCATACGGTATTTGTCTTTCTCTTTCTGACTTACTTCACTCTGTATGACAGACTCTAGGTCCATCCACCTCATTACAAATGGCTCAGTTTCGTTTCATTTTATGGCTGAGTAATATTCCATTGTATATATGTGCCACATCTTCTTTATCCATTCATCCGATGATGGACACATAGGTTTTTTCCATCTCCTGTCTATTGGAAATAGACCTGCAATGAACATTTTGGTACATGACTCTTTCTGAATTTTGGTTTTCTCAGGGTATATGCCCAGTAGTGGGATTGCTGGGTCATATGGTAGTTCTATTTGTAGTTTTTTAAGGAACTCCATACTGCTCTCCATAGTGGCTGTACCAATTCACATTCCCGCCAGCAGTGCAAGAGTGTTCCGTTTTCTCCACACCACTCCAGCATTTATTGTTTCTAGATTTTTTGATGATGGACATTCTGACTGGTGTGAGATGATATTTCATTGTAGTTTTGATTTGCATTTCTCTAATGATTAATGATATTGAGCATTCTTTCATGTGTTTGTTGGCAGTCTGTATATCTTCTTTGGAGAAATGTCTATTTAGGTCTTCTGCCCATTTTTGGATAGGGTTCTTTGCTTTTTTGTTATTGAGCTGCATGAGCTGCTTGTAAATTTTGGAGAGTAATCCTTTGTTAATTGCTTCATTTGCAAATATTTTCTCCCATTCTGAGGACTGTCTTTTGGTCTTGTTTGTGGTTTCCTTTGCTGTGCAAAAGCTTTGCAGTTTCATTAGGTCCCATTTGTTTATTTTTGTTTTTATTTCCATTTCTCTAGGAGGTGGGTCAAAAAGGATCTTGCTGTGATTTATGTCATAGAGTGTTCTGCCTATGTTTTCCTCTAAGAGTTTGATAGTTTCTGACCATACATTTAGGTCTTTAATCCATTTTGAGCTTACTTTTGTGTATGGTGTTAGGGATTGTTCTAATCTCATACTTTTACATGTACCTGTCCAGTTTTCCCAGCACCACTTATTGAAGAGGCTGTCCTTTCTCCACTGTACATTCCTGCCTCCTTTATCAAAGATAAGGTGACCATATGTGCGTGGGTTTATCTCTGGGCTTTCTATCCTGTTCCATTGATCTATCTTTCTGTTTTTGTGCCAGTACCATACCCTCTTGATTACTGTAGCTTTGTAGTATAGTCTGAAGTCAGGGAGCCTGATTCCTCCAGCTCAAGATTGCTTTGGCTATTTGGGGTCTTTTGTGTTACCATACAAATTGTGATTTTTTTTTTTTTTTTTTTTTTTGCGGTACGCGGGCCTCTCACCACTGTGGCCTCTCCCGTTGCGGAGCACAGGCTCTGGACGTGCAGTCTCAGCGGCCATGGCTCACAGGCCCAGCCGCTCCACGGCATGTGGGATCTTCCCGGATGGGGGCACGAACCCGTGTCCTTCGCATCGGCAGGTGGACTCTCAACCACTGCGCCGCCAGGGAAGCCCCACAAATTGTGAAATTTTTTGTTCTAGTTCTGTGAAAAATGCCAGTGGTGGTTGATAGGGATTGCACTGAATCTGTAGATTGCTTTGGATAGTAGGGTAATTTTCACAATATTGATTCTTCCAATCCAAGAACATGGTATATCTCTCCATCTATTTGTATCATCCTTAATTTGTTTCATCAGTGTCTTATAATTTTCTGCTTACAGGTCTTTTGTCTTCTTAGGTAGGTTTATTCCTAGATATTTTATTCTTTTTGTTGCAATGGTAAATGGGAGTGTTTTCTTGATTTCACTTTCAGATTTTTCATCATTAGTGTAGAGGAATGCCAGAGATTTCTGTGCATTAATTCTGTATCCTGCCACTTTACCAAATTCATTGATTAGCTCTAGTAGTTTTCTGGTAGCATCTTTAGGATTCTCTATGTATAGGATCATGTCATCTGCAAACAGTGACAGTTTTACCTCTTCTTTTCTGATTTAGATTCCTTTTATTTCCTTTTCCTCTCTGATTGCTGTGGCTAAAACTTCCGAAACTATGTTGAATAAGAGTGGTGAGAGTGGGCAAACTTGTCTTGTTCCTGATCTTAGTGGAAATGCTTTCAGTTTTTCAACCATTGAGGATGATGTTGACTGTGGGTTTGTCATATATGGCCTTTATTATGTTGAGGAAAGTTCCCTCTATGCCTACTTTCTGCAGGGTTTTTATCATAAATGGGTGTTGAATTTTGTCAAAAGCTTTCTCTGCATCTATTGAGATGACCATATGGTTTTTCTCCTTCAGTTTGTTAATATGGTGTATCACATTGATTGATTTGCATGTATTCAAGAATCCTTGCATTATTGGAATAAACCTGACTTGATCGTGGTGTATGATCCTTTTAATGTGCTGTTGGATTCTGTTTCCTACTATTTTGTTGAGGATTTTTGCATCTATATTCATCAGTGATATTGGCTTGTAGTTTTCTTTCTTTGTTACATCCTTGTCTGGTTTTGGTATCAGGGTAATGGTGACCTCGTAGAATGAGTTTGGGAGTGTTCCTCCCTCTGCTATATTTTGGAAGAGTTTGAGAAGGATGGGTGTTAGCTCCTCTCAAAATGTTTGATAGAATTCGCCTGTGAAGCCATCGGGTCCTGGGCTTTTGTTTGTTGGAAGATTTTTAATCACAGTTTCAATTTCAGTGCTTGTGATTGGTCTGTTCATATTTTCTAGTTCTTCCTGATTCAGTCTTGGCAGGTTGTGCATTTCTAAGAATTTGTCCATTTCTTCCAGATTGTCCATTTTATTGGCATAGAGTTGCTTGTTGTAATCTCTCACGATCTCTTTTATTTCTGCAGTGTCAGTTGTTACTTCTCCTTTTTCATTTCTAATTCTATTGATTTGAGTCTTCTCCCTTTCTTTCTTGATGAGTCTGGCTAATGGTTTATCAATTTTGTTTATCTTCTCAAAGAACCAGCTTTTAGTTTTATTGATCTTTGCTATTGTTTCCTTCATTTCTTTTTCATTTATTTCTGATTTGATTTTTATGATTTCTTTCCTTCTGGTAACTTTGGGTTTTTTTTGTTCTTCTTTCTCTAATTGCTTGAGGTGCAATGTTAGCTTGTTTACTCGAGATATTTCCTATTTCTTAAGGTAGGATTGTATTGCTATAAACTTTGCTCTTAGAACTGGGTTTGCTGCATCCCATAGGTTTTGGGTCGTCGTGTGTCCATTGTTATTTGTTTCTAGGTATTTTTTGACTTCCTCTTTGATTTCTTCAGTGATCACTTCGTTATTAAGTAGTGTATTGTTTAGCCTCCATGTGTTTGTATTTTTTACAGATCTTTTCCTGTAATTGATATCTAGTCTCATGGTGTTGTGGTCAGAAAAGATTCTTGATACAATTTCAATTTTCTTAAATTTACCAAGGCTTGATTTGTGACCCAAGATATGATCTATCCTGGAGAATGTTCCATGAGCACTTGAGAAAAATGTGTATTCTGTTGTTTTTGGATAGAATGTCCTATAAATATCAATTAAGTCCATCTTGTTAAGGTATCATTTAAAGCTTGTGTTTCCTTATTTATTTTCATTTTGGATGATCTATCCAATGGTGAAAATGGGAGTTAAAGTCCCCTACTATGAATGTGTTACTGTTGATTTCTCCTTTTATGGCTGTTAGTATTTGCCTTATGTATTGAGGTGCTCCTATGTTGGGTGCATATATATTTACAATTGTTATATCATCTTCTTGGGTCAATCCCTTGATCATTATGTAGAGTCCTTCTTTGTCTCTTCTAACAATCTTTATTTTAAAGTCTATTTTGTCTGATATGAGAATTGCTACTCCAGCTTTATTTTGGTTTCCATTTACATGGAATATCTTTTTCCATCCCCTCACTTTCAGTCTGTATGTGTCTCTAGGTCTGAAGTGGGTCTCTTGTAGACAGCATATATATGGGTCTTGTTTTTGTATCCATTCAGCCAGTCTGTGTGTTTTGGTGGGAGCATTTAATCCATTTACATTTAAGGTAATTATCGATATGTATGTTCCTATTCCCATTTTCTAAATTGTTTTGGGTTTGTTATTATAGGTCTTTTCCTTCTTTTGTGTTTCTTGCCTAGAGAAGATCCTGTAGCATTTGTTGTAAAGCTGGTTTGGTGGTGCTGAACTCTCTCAGCTTTTGCTTGTCTGTAAGGGTTTTAATTTCTCCATCAAATCTGAATGAGATCCTTGTAGGGTAGAGTAATCTTGGTTGTAAGTTTTTCTCCTTCATCACTTTAAATATGTTCTGCCAGTCCCTTCTGGCTTGCAGGATTTTGGCTGAAGGATCAGCTGTTAACCTTATGGGGATTCCTTGTGTGTTATTTGTTGTTTTTCCCTTGCTGCTTTTAATATGGGTTCTTTGTATTTAATTTTTGACAGTTTGATTAATTGTGTCTTCATGTATTTCTCCTTGGATTTATCCTGTATGGGACTCTCTGTGCTTCCTGGACTTGATTAAGTATTTCCTTTCCGATATTAGGGAAGTTTTCAACTATAATCTCTTCAAATATTTTCTCAGTCCCTTTCTTTTTCTCTTTTTCTTCTGGAACCCCTATAATTCGAATGTTGGTGCATTTAATATTGTCCCAGAGGTCCCTGAGACTGTCCTCAGTTCTTTTCATTCTTTTTTCTTTATTCTGCTCTGCAGTAGTTATTTCCAGTATTTTATCTTCAGGGTCACTTATCCGTTCTTCTGCCTCAGTTATTCTGATATTGATCCCTTCTAGAGGTTTTTGTTTTGTTTTGTTTTGTTTTTTGTTTTTTGTTTTTTTGCAGTACGCAGGCCTCTCACTGCTGCGGCCTCTCCCATTGCAGAGCACAGGCTCTGGATGTGCAGGCTCAGTGGCCATGGCTCACGGGCCCAGCTGCTTTGCGGCACGTGGGATCCTCTTGGACCGGGTCATGAACCTGTGTCCCCTGCATCGGCAGGCAGACTGTCAACCACTGCACCACCAGGGAAGCCCCCTAGAGTATTTTTAATTTCATTTATTGTGTTGTTCATCATTGCTTGTTTCATCTTTAGCTCTTCTTGGTCCTTGTTAAATGTTTCTTGCATTTTGTCTATTCTATTTCCAAGATTTTGGATCATCCTTACTATCATTATTCTGAATTCTTTCTCAGGTAGGCTGCCTATTTCCTCTTCATTTTTTAGGTTTGGTGAGATTTTATCTTGCTCCTTCATCTGCTGTGTGTTTTTCTGTCTTCTCGTTTTGTTTATCTTACTGTGTTTGGGGTCTCCTTTTTGCAGGCTGCAGGTTCGTCGTTCCCGGTGTTTTTGATGTCTGTCCCCAGTGTCTAAAGTTGGTTCAGTGGGTTGTGTAGGCTTCCTGGTGGAGGGGACTAGTCCCTGTGTTGTGGTGGATGAGGCTGGATCTTGTCTTTCTTTGGGCAGGTCCACGTCTGGAGGTGTGTTTTGGGGTGTCTGTGGACTTATTATGATTTTAGGCAGCCTCTCTGCTAATGGGTGGGGTTGTGTTCCTGTCTTCGTAGTTGCTTGGTGTAGGGTGTCCAGCACTGTAGCTTGCTGGTGTTGAGTGAAGCTGGGTGCTGGTGTTGAGATGGAGATCTCTGGGAGATTTTCACTGTTTGATATTACGTGGAGCTGGGAGGTCTCTTGTGGACCAGTGTCCTGAAGTTGGCTCTCCCACCTCAGAGGCACAGCACTGACTCCTGGCTGCAGCGCCAAGAGCCTTTCATCCACATGGCTTAGAATAAAAGGGAGAAAAAGTAGAAACAAAGAAAGGGAGGATAAAATAAAATAAAATAATGTAATGTAAAATAAAATTAAAAAATAATTATTAAGAAAAAAAATTTTTTTTAAAGTAAAAAAACACCAAAAAAAAAAAATCAAAAAACGGACAGATAGAACCCTAGGACAAATGGTGAAAGCAAAGCTATACAGACAATTCTCACACAGAAGCATACACATACACACTCACCAAAAAAGGAAAAGGGGAAAAAATAATAAATCTTGCTCTCAAAGTCCACCTCTTAATTTGGGATGATTCATTTTCTATTCAGGTATTCCACAGATGCAGGGTACATCAAGTTGATTCTGGAGATTTATTCCGCTGCTCCTGAGGCTTCTGGGAGAGATTTCCCTTTCTCTTCTTTGTTCTCACAGCTCCCGGGGCTCAGCTTTGGATTTGGACCCGCCTCTGCGTGTAGGTCACCGGAGGGCGTCTGTTCTTCGGTCAGACAGGACGGGGTTAAAGGAACTGTTGATTCGGGGGCTCTGGCTCACTCAGGCCGGGGGGGGGAGGGAGGGGTACGGAGTGCGGGGCGAGCCTGCGGCGGCAGAGGCCAGCATGACATTGCACCAGCCTGAGGCGCGCAGTGCGTTCTCCTGGGTAAGTTGTTCCTGGATCCCGGGAGCCTGGCAGTGGCGGGCTGCACAGTCTCCCCAGAAGGGAGGTGTAGATAGTGACCTGTGCTCGCACACAGGCTTCTTGGTGGTGGCAGCAGCAGCCTTAGCGTCTCATGCCCGTCTCTGGGGTCCGCACTGTTAGTCGTGGCTCATGCCCGTCTCTGGAGCTCCTTTAAGCAGAGCTCTTAATCCCCTCTCCTCGTGCACCAGGAAACACAGAGGGAAGAAAAAGTCTCTTGCCTCTTTGGCAGGTCCAGACTTTTCCCCGGACTCCCTCCCGGCTAGCCGTGGTGCACTAACCCCCTGCAGGCTGTGTTCACGCCGCCAGTCCTCTCTCTGCACTCCGACCGTAGCCCAAAGGGCTACTCAGCTACCAGCCCCGCCTGCCCTGGCCGGTGAGCAGACAAGCCTCTCGGGCTGGTGAGTGTCGGTCAGCCCTGATTCTCTGTGCGGGAATCTCTCCGCTTTGCCCTCCGCTCCCCTGTTGCTATGCTCTCCTCCACAGCCCCGAAGGTTTTCCCCTCCACCACCCGCAGTCTCTGCCCGCGAAGGGGCTTCCTAGTGTGTGGAAACCTTTCCTCCTTCACAGCTCCCTCCCACTGGTTCAGGTCCCGTCCCTATCCTTTTGTCTCTGTTTATTCTTTTTTCTTTTGCCCTACCCAGGTACGTGGGGAGTTTCTTGCCTTTTGGGAGGTCTGAGGTCTTCTGCCAGCCTTCAGTAGGTGTTCTGTAGAGTTGTTCCACATGTAGATGTATTTCTGATGTATCTGTGGGGAGGAAGGTGATCTCTGCGTCTTACTCTTCCGCCATCTTCCCCCTCTCTCCTCTGGTTCTTTTTAAAGTGTGCATGTCATGACTAGCAGGACCTTAACTAAAAAAAACAAATATTGCTTTAAATAACCAAAAATGCAAAATATACAACAGCAACAAAACTCTATCTTCAGTCTCCTCTGGAAAAGGCCTTGTAGTAAGGCTGACAACACTTTTAGATGTTTGAGATGATTGTGTTAAAGGAAATAGAGTCTAGTTATTGACTTAGAAATGTACAGCCATTTGCTTAATTCAGAGACTGAATCTTTGCTAAAATGGGCAGTAAGACTGATGAAAGAAATGGACTGGTACCACTTAATGAGCAATTTCATCTTTTTAATATAGAAATAACTGGTGCTGCGGACAGCATTTTTGTTCTTTTAAGAACCTTATAACCAAGAAATCTTTCAAATGATCATTATACAATGAATGCCCTGAGGCTTTGAAAAATATTTATTTTTAAATTATCATAAGCTCAAAATGATTCACCAATGCAAAAAGAAAAAAAAAGCAATTAAATGTGAGGCTGTACACTCTGGTAAATTTTCCCTGCTGAAAATAATTGGACAGATATTTTTTCCTTTTTTTAAGTAATAGTGCCCATGGGGCTTAAATATATTTCTTATCTTAAATTTGATGTTAGAGTAATAAGATCATAGAAAATGATATAATGTGATTGGGAGAAATATAGTTTCATTAACATATAACATACCAAATTAAGTATCATCTAAAATTCTCTAAAAACCAGTGCTAGGGGGGGACCTTGAAGATGGCGGAAGAGTAAGACGCGGAGATCACCTTCCTCCCCACAGATACACCAGAAATACATCTACACGTAGAACAACTCCTACAGAACACCTACTGAAGGCTGGCAGAAGACCTCAGACCTCCCAAAAGGCAAGAAACTCCCCACGTACCTGGGTAGGGCAAAAGAAAAAAAAAGAAAAAGAAAAAACAGAGACAAAAGAATAGGGACGGCACCTGCACCAGTGGGAGGGAGATGTGAAGGAGGAAAAGTTTCCACACACTAGGAAGCCCCTTCACGGGCGGAGACTGCGGGAGGCGGAGGGGGGAGCTTCGAAGCCGCGGAGGAGTGCACAGCAACGGGTGCGGAGGTCAAAGCGGGGAGATTCCCGCACAGAGGATCGGTGCGGACCGGCACTCACCAGCCCGAGAGGCTTGTCTGCTCACCCGCCAGGGCGGGCGGGGCTGCGAGCTGAGGCTCTGAGGCTCAGGTTTCGGTTTCCGACGGAGCGCAGGGAGAGGACTGGGGTTGGCGGCTTGAACATAGCCTGAAGGGGTTAGTGCACCACGGCTAGCCGGGAGGGAGTCCGGGAAAAAGTCTGCACCTGCCGAAGAGGCAAGAGACTTTTTCTTCCCTCTTTGTTTCCTGGTGCGTGAGGAGAGGCGTTTAAGAACGCTGCTTAAAGGAACTCCAGAGACGGGCGCGAGCCGCGGCTAAAAGCGCGGACCTCAGAGACGGGCATGAGGCTCTAAGGCTGCTGCTGCCGCCACCAAGGGGCCTGTGTGCGAGCACAGGTCACTCTCCACACCCCTCTTCCGCGGAGCCTGTGCAGCCCGCCACTGCCAGGTTCCCCGGGATCCAGGGACAACTTCCCTGGGAGAACGCACGGCGGGCCTCAGGCTGGTGCAAAGACACGCCGGACTTTGCCGCCGCAGGCCTGCCCAGCACTCCGTGACCCTCCCTCCCCGCCGTCCTGAGTGCGCCAGAGGCCCCAAATCAGCGGCTCCTTTAACCCCGTCCTGTCTGAGCAAAAAACAGACGCCCTCCAGCGACCTACATGCAGAGGCAGGGCCAAATCCAAAGCTGAGCCCCTGTGAGCTGTGAGAACAAAGAAGAGAAAGGGAAATCTCTCCCAGCAGCCTCAGAAGCAGCGGATTAAAGCTCCACAATCAACTTGATATACCCTGCATCTGTGGAATACCTGAATAGACAACCAATCATCCCAAATTAAGGAAGTGGACTTTAGGAGCAAGATCTATGATTTTTTTCCCTATTCCTCTTTTTGTGAATGTGTATGTGTATGCTTCTGTGTGAGATCTTGTCTGTATAGTCTTGCTTTCACCATTTGTCCTAGGGTTCTATCCGTCCATGGTTTTTTAAAGAATTTTTTTCTTAATAATCAATTTTAATTTTAATAACGTTATTATACTTTACCTTCGTTCTTTCTTTCTTTCTTTCTTTCCTTCCTTCCTTCCCTCCTTTAGACAACGAATCATCCGAAATTGAGGAGGTGGTCTCTGACAGCAAGATTTATGATTTTTCCCCCTTTACCTCTTTTAGTGAGGGTGTATGTGTGTGCTTCTGTGTAAGATTTTGTCTGTATAGCTTTGCTTCCAACATTTGTCCTAAGGTTCTATCCGTCCCTTTTTTTTAAATAAGAATTTTTTAATTCAATAACTTTATTATACTTTATTTTATTTTTACTGTATCTTCTTTCCTTCTGTCTTTTTTCCTTCTTTCCCTCCTTCCTTCCTTCCTCCCTCCCTCCTTTCTTTCCTTCTTTCCTTCTTTGCTTCTTTCTTTCTTCCTTCCTTCCTTCCCTCCTTTCCTTCTTTCTTTCCTCATACTTCTACTAATTCCCTCTACTTTTTCTCCCTTTTATTCTGAGCCGTGTGGATGAAAGGCTCTTGGTGCTCCATCCAGGAGTCAGGGCTCTGCCTCTGAGGTACGAGAGCCAACTTCAGAACACTGGTCCACAAGAGACCTCCCAGCTCCACATAATATCAAACGGCGAAAATCTCCCAGAGACCTCCATCTTAACACCAGCACCCAGCTTCACTCAACGACCAGCAAGGCACAGTGCTGGACAACCTATGCCAAACAACTAGCAAAACAGGAACACAACCCCACCCATTAGCAGAGAGGCTGCCTAAAATCATAATAAGGCCACAGACACCCCAAAACACACCACCAGGCGTGAACCTGCCCACTAGAGAGACAAGATCCAGCCTCATCCACCATAACACAGGCACTAGTCCCCTCCACCAGGAAGCCTACACAACCCACTGAACCAACCTTAGCCACTGGAGACAGACATCAAAAACAGTGGGAACTACGAACCTGCAGTCTGCAAAAAGGAGGCCCCAAACACAGTAAGAGAAGCAAAATGAGAAGACAGAAAAACACACAGCAGATAAAGGAGCAAGATAAAAATGCACCAGACCTAACAAATGAAGAGGAACTAGCCAGTCTACCTAAAAAAGAATTCAGAATAATGATAGTAAGGATGATCCAAAATCTTGGAAATAGAATGGACAAAATGCAAGAAACAGTTAATAAGGACCTAGAAGAAATAAAGATGAAACAAGCAATGATGAATAACACAATAAATGAAATTAAAAGTACTCTAGATGGGATCAATAGCAGAATAACTGAGGCAGAAGAACGGATAAGTGACCTGGAAGATAAAATAGTGGAAATAACTACTGCAGAGCAGAATAAAGAAAAAAGAATGAAAAGAACTGAGGACAGTCTCGGAGATATCTGGGACAACATTAAATGCACCAACATTCGAATTATAGGGGTTCCAGAAGAAGAAGAGAAAAAGAAAGGGACTGAGAAAATATTTGAAGAGATTATAGTTGAAAACTTCCCTAATATGGGAAAGGAAATAGTTAATCAAGTCCAGGAAGCACAGAGAGTCCCATACAGGATAAATACAAGGAGAAATACGCCAAGACACATATTAATCAAACTGTCAAAAATTAAATACAAAGAAAGCATATTAAAAGCAGCAAGGGAAAAACAACAAATAACACACAAGGGAATCCCCATAAGGTTAACAGTTGATCTCTCAGCAGAAACCCTACAAGCCAGAAGGGAGTGGCAGGACATACTGAAAGTGATGAAGGAGAAAAACCTGCAGCCAAGACTACTCTACCCAGCAAGGATCTCATTCAGATTTGATGGAGAAATTAAAACCTTTACAGACAAGCAAAAGCTGAGAGAGTTCAGCACCACCAAACCAGCTTTACAACAAATGCTAAAGGATCTTCTCTAGGCAAGAAACACAAGAGAAGGAAAAGACCTATAATAACGAACCCAAAACAATTAAGAAAATGGGAATAGGAACATACATATCAATAATTACCTTAAATGTAAATGGACTAAATGCTCCCACCAAAAGACACAGATTAGCTGAATGGATACAAAAACAAGACCCTTATATATGCTGTCTACAAGAGACCCACTTCAGACCTAGAGACACATACAGACTGAAAGTGAGGGGATGGAAAAAGATATTCCATGCAAATGGAAACCAAAATAAAGCTGGAGTAGCAATTCTCATATCAGACAAAATAGACTTTAAAATAAGGACTATTAAAAGAGACAAAGAAGGACACTACATAATGATCAAGGGATCGATCCAAGAAGAAGATATAACAATTGTAAATATTTATGCACCCAACATAGGAGCACCTCAATACATAAGGCAAATACTAACAGCCATAAAAGGGGAAATCGACAGTAACACATTCATAGTAGGGGACCTAAACACCCCACTTTCACCCATGGACAGATCATCCAAAATGAAAATAAATAAGGAAACACAAGCTTTAAATGATACATTAAACAAGATGGACTTAATTGATATTTATAGGACACTCCATCCAAAAACAACAGAATACACATTTTTCTCAAGTGCTCATGGAACATTCTCCAGGATAGATCATATCTTGGGTCACAAATCAAGCCTTGGTAAATTTAAGAAAATTGAAATTGTATCAAGTATCTTTTCTGACCACAACACCATGAGACTAGATATCAATTACAGGAAAAGATCTGTAAAAAATACAAACACATGGAGGCTAAACAATACACTACTTAATAACGAAGTGATCACTGAAGAAATCAAAGAGGAAATCAAAAAATACATAGAAACAATGACAATGGAGACACAACGACCCAAAACCTATGGGATGCAGCAAAAGCAGTTCTAAGGGGGAAGTTTATGGCAATACAAGCCCACCTTAAGAAGCAGGAAACATCTCGAATAAACAACCTACCCTTGCACCTCAAGTAATTAGAGAAAGAAGAACAAAAAAACCCCAAAGCTAGCAGAAGGAAAGAAATCATAAAAATCAGATCAGAAATAAATGAAAAAGAAATGAAGGAAACAATAGCAAAGATCAATAAAACTAAAAGCTGGTTCTTTGAGAAGATAAACAAAATAGATAAACCACTAGCCAGACTCATCAAGAAAAAAACGGAGAAGACTCAAATCAATAGAATTAGAAATGAAAAAGGAGAGTAACAACTGACACTGCAGAAATAAAAGAGATCGTGAGAGATTACAACAAGCAACTCTATGCCAATAAAATGGACAATCTGGAAGAAATGGACAAATTCTTAGAAATGCACAACGTGCCAAGACTGAATCAGGAAGAACTAGAAAATATGAACAGACCAATCACAAGCACTGAAATTGAAACTGTGATTAAAAATCTTCCAACAAACAAAAGCCCAGGACCCGATGGCTTCACAGGCGAATTCTATCAAACATTTAGAGAAGAGCTAACACCCATCCTTCTCAAACTCTTCCAAAATATAGCAGAGAGAGGAACACTCCCAAACTCCTTCTACGAGGCCACCATCACCTTGATACCAAAACCAGACAAGGATGTCACAAAGAAAGAAAACTACAGGCCAATATCACTGATGAACATAGATGCAAAAATCCTCAACAAAATACTAGCAAACAGAATCCAACAGCACATTAAAAGGATCACACACCATGATCAAGTGGGGTTTATTCCAGGAATGCAAGGATTCTTGAATACATGCAAATCTATCAATGTGACAAACCATATTAACAAATTGAAGGAGAAAAACCATATGATCATCTCAATAGATGCAGAGAAAGCTTTTGACAAAATTCAACACCCATTTATGATAAAAACCCTACAGAAAGTAGGCAGAGAGGGAACTTTCCTCAACATAATAAAGGCCATATATGACAAGCCCACAGCAAACATCATCCTCAATGGTGAAAAACTGAAAGCATTTCCACTAAGATCAGGAACAAGACAAGGTTGCCCACTCTCACCACTCTTATTCAACATAGTTTTGGAAGTTTTAGCCACAGCAATCAGAGAAGAAAAGGGAATAAAAGGAATCCAAATCAGAAAAGAAGAAGTAAAGCTGTCACTGTTTGCAGATGACATGATGCTATACATAGAGAATCCTAAAGATGCTACCAGAAAACTGCTAGAGCTAATCAATGAATTTGGTAAAGTAGCAGGATACAAAATTAATGCACAGAAATCTCTGGCATTCCTATATACTAATGATGAAAAATCTGAAAGTGAAATCAAGAAAACACTCCCATTTACCATTGCAACAAAAAGAATAAAATATCTAGGAATAAACCTACCTAAGGAGACAAAAGATCTGTATGCAGAAAATTATAAGACACTGATGAAAGAAATTAAGGATGATACAAATAGATGGAGAGATATACCATGTTCTTGGATTGGAAGAATCAACATTGTGAAAATGACTCTACTACCCAAAGCAATCTATAGATTCAATGCAATCCCTATCAAACTACCACTGGCATTTTTCACAGAACTAGAACAAAAAATTTTGCAATTTGTATGGAAACACAAAAGACCCCGAATAGCCAAAGCAATCTTGAGAACAAAAAACAGACTGGAGGAATCAGGCTCCCTGACTTCAGACTATACTACAAAGCTACAGTTATCAAGAGGGTATGGTACTGGCACAGAAACAGAAAGATAGATCAATGAAACAGGATAGAAAGCCCAGAGATAAACCCACGCACATATGGACACCTTATCTTTGATAAAGGTGGCAGGAATGTACAGTGGAGAAAGGACAGCCTCTTCAATAAGTGGTGCTGGGAAAACTGGACAGGTACATGTAAAAGTATGAGATTAGATCACTCCCTAACACCATACACAAAAATAAGCTCAAGATGGATTAAAGACCTAAATGTAAGGCCAGAAACTATCAAACTCTTAGAGGAAAACATAGGCAGAACACTCTATGACATAAATCACAGCAAGATCCTTTCTGACCCACCTCTTAGAGTAATGGAAATAAAAACAAAAATAAACAAATGAGACCTAATGAAACTTCAAAGCTTTTGCACAGCAAAGGAAACCATAAACAAGACCAAAAGACAGTCCTCAGAATGGGAGAAAATATTTGCAAATGAAGCAACCGACAAAGGATTAATCTCCAAAATTTACAAGCAGCTCATGTAGCTCAATAACAAAAAAGCAAACAACCCAATCCAAAAATGGGCAGAAGACCTAAATAGACATTTCTCCAAAGAAGATATACAGACTGCCAACAAACACATGAAAGAATGCTCAACATCATTAATCATTAGAGAAATGCAAATCAAAACTACAATGAGATATCATCTCACACCAGTCAGAATGTCCATCATCAAAAAGTCTAGAAACAATAAATGCTGGAGAGGGTGTGGAGAAAAGGGAACACTCTTGCACTGCTGGTGGGAATGTGAATTGGTTCAGCCAATATGGAGAACAGTATGGAGGTTCCTTAAAAAACTACAAATAGAACTACCATATGACCCAGCAATCCCACTACTGGGCATATACCCTGAGAAAACCGAAATTCAAAAAGAGTCATGTACCAAAATGTTCATCGCAGCTCTATTTACAATAGCCCGGAGATGGAAACAACCTAAGTGCCCATCATCGGATGAATGGATAAAGAAGATGTGGCACATATATACAATGGAATATTACTCAGCCATAAAAAGAAATGAAATTGAGCTATTTGTAATGAGGTGGATAGACCTAGAGTCTGTCATACACAGTGAAGTAAGTCAGAAAGAAAAAGACAAATACAGTATGCTAACACATATATATGGAATTTAAGAAAAAAAATGTCATGAAGAACCTAGGGGTAAGGCAGGAATAAAGACGCAGACCTCCTAGAGAACGGACTTGAGGTTATGGGGAGGGGGAAGGGTGAGCTGTGACGGGGCAAGAGAGAGTCATGGACATATACACACCACCAAATGTAGTAAGGTAGATAGCTAGTGGGAAGCAGCCGCATGGCACAGGGATATTGGCTCGGTGCTTTGTGACAGCCTGGAGGGGTGGGATAGGGAGGGTGGGAGGGAGGGAGACGCAAGAGGGAAGAGATAAGGGAACATATGTATATGTATAACTGATTCACTTTGTTATAAAGCAGAAACTAACACACCATTGTAAAGTAATTATACCCCAATAAAGATGTTAAAAAAAAATTAAAATTAGAACTACCATATGAAAAAAAAATTAATAAACAGAAACCTCAATTAAATAGAATCCAGAAGGGGGAGCTCTCATGCCCCGGATGACAGCCACGCCCAAAGGGAAGAGGAAAAACTCCTTTCTTTCCTGTCAAGGACTCAGTCAATGAAAAGCCATGGACTCTCTGTTTACTGTAGCCTTCCCAACCTCCTCTTCCTTCAGTAAGTATTCGTCCCTTGCCTGGGGACCTGCACGTGGCTCACCGAGGTTGCAAACCCCAAAATGCAATTCTCGGCTGATACAAAATAAACCCATCTTTGCTGGAGAAAAAAAAAAAAAACAAAAAAAAAAACTACAAATAGAACTACCATATGACCCAGCAATCCCACTACTGGGCATATACCCTGAGAAAACCAAAATTCAAAAAAAGTCATGTACCAAAATGTTCATTGCAGCTCTATTTACAATAGCCTGGAGATGGAAATAACCTAAGTGCCCATCATCGGATGAATGGATAAAGAAGATGTAGCACATATATACAATGGAATATTACTCAGCCATAAAAAGAAACGAAATTGAGCTATTTGTAATGAGGTGGATAGACCTAGAGTCTGTCATACAGAGTGAAGTAAGTCAGAAAGAAAAAGACAAATACCGTATGCTAACACATATATATGGAATTTAAGAAAAAAAAATGTCATGAAGAACATAGGGATAAGGCAGGAATAAAGATGCAGACCTCCTAGAGAACGGACTTGAGGTTATGGGGAGGGGGAAGGGTGAGCTGTGACAGGGCGAGAGAGAGTCATGGACATATACAGACTAACAAACGTAGTAAGGTAGATAGCTAGTGGGAAGCAGCCGCATGGCACAGGGATATTGGCTCGGTGCTTTGTGACAGCCTGGAGGGGTGGGATAGGGAGGGTGGGAGGGAGGGAGACGCAAGAGGGAAGACATATGGGAACATATGTTTATGTATGACTGATTCACTTTGTTATAAAGCAGAAACTAACACACCATTGTAAAGCAATTATACCCCAATAAAGATGTTAAAAAACAAAACAAAACAAACAAATAAAAAAAAACCAGTGCTAGTTTTTGAATTTAAGTGTTGGACAGTGGGAAGGGATATTTGGAGTAGGCCACACAAGGTGGAGGTATTTCCTATGTGCTCTGTATATTTCCCAGATTCATTGCATTTGGGGGTCCCACGGTATGATTAGTTCTGACCAATGGGCTATAAGCAGAAATACCAAAGTATTTAAGAACTGATCCACAGCCCCCAGTTCTCTACTTCCCTGAGAGGTGACCTGGAAGCCAACTTTTGAAATGGTGGTGTCACAGGTGTGAAGGTGCTGGCTCACTGAGTCACTGCACATGAAACCTTATTCAGACCCCTGTGATCCTGTCCTTTGAAATAAAGGCTTTTGCTTTAGTCTCCCAGGCTTCCCTTGAATCTCAAAAGGCTGACCCAAGACTTAACAATTAGGAATGTGAAGATGTAGAAACAAAGAATAGCTGTTGAGCCAGGAAACTGGTAACAGTTTAGACTATAAATCCACCACATACTCCCAGCTCTCTGAAAGATACAGATAAAGGCCTGACATACATTCCTAAGTTGTTTTTATAGGAAGCAAACCCCCACCAGATGAAAACTGCTGACAGCAAGAACACAGACCCTAGATTGGTTGAAACCAGAAGGCTGATGATGCTTGAAATTTCACCTTGATGTCAACCAATCCAAGAATTTTTCACAAGCTGATCATTCACCCTGCATCCCCCTCCCTCACACTGCCTTTAAAACCCCCTCCCTGAAATTCATCAGGGAGTTCTGGTCTTTTGAGCGTGAGCTGCCCATTCTCCTTGCTTGGTGTCCTGCAATAAAGGCTGTACTTTCCTTCACCAGAACCCAGTGTCAATAGATTGGCTTTATTGCATGTGGGCAAATGGACCCAAGTTTGGTTCTGTAACACATGTAGGGCAGCTATGCTGCAGGTCTGATGAGTATCTTAATGAACATTAGTCAGAAATCAACTTTTGGATTTTTAGGCCACTGAAATTTCAGGGTTAATTTGTTACTGTGGAATACTCTGACTGATAATGTCATCACAGGGTTGTTGAGAGGAGCTGATGGAGCCCAAAGTCTTCTTTGCACAGTGCTTTGTAGTTTTCTACCATAAAGAAAGAATTGCTCTCACTGAAGGATTGCCAAACCTGCACTGTCAGGCAAAATATCCACTAAATGACCCCTGTGGAGAGTCCAGATGGCTAATTCAAGGAGAAGAAGCCCATCCTGTGTTTCTTTTAGTGTCAGAGTTTCATGCTGCCACCTGCCTCAAGTAGGTAGCCTATTCTTTTTTTTTTTTTTTGCAGTACACGGGCCTCTCACTGTCCTGGCCTCTCCCATTGTGGAGCACAGGCTCTGGATGCGCAGGCTCAGCGGCCATGGCCCCCGGCCCAGCCGCTCCGTGGCATGTAGGATCTTCCCAGACCGGGGCACGAACCCGTGTCCCCTGCATCGGCAGGCAGACTCTCAACCACTGCGCCACCAGGGAAGCCCGTGTAGCCTATTCTTTTTGCTGAGGGTTCCTCTGCAGCCCTGTGGTGAGGATCACTTTTGGCACTGGAGACCACCTTTTAGGATTTGAAGCAAGAGGCCCTGGTCTCTTGGTCACTGCCCTCCTGCCCCCCCCCACGCTCACCCCCACCAACTGCCTGCAAGACTATCACAGTTTCAGAGGCTAGAGAACCATGATGAGACTCCAGGGCACTGGGATGACTGCCCACCTTGGAGAGGCCACTTGTGCACATGTTCTTACCAAAGGCCTTTTCTACCACATTCATCCCCAGAATCAACCTTTTTTTTCCATGTCTAAACAATTTTGTTTAATACACTCACCAGTGAGGAACAGAGAAGCTGGTTGATTTCACTCCCACAGAGCAGAAGATAATATATCTGCCTTCTCTTTGAATTTAAATAGATTTGACCCAAGTCCTATGTGAATATATGTCCTTGTCAGCCTTCTTTGTAATTGAGAGGCTTCTAAGGGAGTCTGACTTCAGCCATTAGTAACTATGAGAAAAATTAAAGTTTAGATTTCATAAGTTATTTAAAAATTTTATACCAGACTTAGCTCATAATTTAATATACTGCTATTATTAATATAGATATAGAGCTTTCTAGAACCCAATGATTCCCTTTGGAAGTAAACTGGAGCTAAAACTGCAAGTTACATTTGTTTAAATTTTTTCTTCCTTGTTATTAATACCCAAAGTTATAGCCATTCAGTAAACAAAGTATGATGGTGAAGCATATGAACCCTGAGTCTGAATGACCTGGGTTCAAATCGAGTCTCCTCCATTTACTGTGTGATCTTGGCCACATTACTTAACCTCTCTGCATCTCCACTCTCAAACTGTAAAAGGGTACTAATAAGACAGTCTTCCTCAGAGAGATGTCGTGTAGACTTCATCTTTATTAATGTTCTCAGAACTGTGCCTTGAACATGGAAGCATCGGCAGCTGCTTTTATCGTTATTATTATGTTGGAAATATAGAAAAAAAAAGTATAGAATGGTTTATGGTTGGTTGTTATGGGAGAAATGAGGAAGTTAGAATGTCCCCACCCCCATTCAACTTTCATTACTACTTCACACTCTAATTGCAATATTAAAGGCAAAAACATGCAGAAGTTCCCCTGCTCTGTGGGTGTCTGTGTTGTGTATGTGTGTGCCCATGTGTGAATGCACACACACACAAATGGGTGCTCTGCAGAGCCTGGCAGCGGCAGGGGAGGTGCGCGTATCTTCAGTAAGTCTGAAGGCTGCTGCGGGTGTAAAGAGCAGTGATCGACTGTCTGCTCAGTAGCCCCTGGGCTGAAGCGGGGACGGCAAATAAGATATGGTTATCTCCCCCGTATTTAGACAAGGTGGTTGGGGTAGATGGTGGAACAGTAGGCACGTCAGTAACTGTAACAGGGGGAAAGGCCTCCTGCTAGTGTCAGAAAGTGTGGGGATCGGGGAACAAGAATGGGGATCCTTCTTTGTCAGCTGCGTGAGCCTTGTCACTCTGGGGAGGCAGGTAAGCTGAGATCTACACTTGTAAAGAAGCTTCTCAAATCTTATTTCTAGTCCTTTTGGGCTGTAAGGATCGTGTGTTCATTGTCAGGGTTGGGGGCTCTGCCTGGACCTGCTCTGGGAGCATGGCAAGGCAGGGGTGTTTCTCCAGAGCCGGCAACCTCACCCTGTATTGCAGTGTTGGAATGCAATTTGCAGAGCTTGGAGGCAAAGTCCAGTGTAACCTCGGGTACACTTGGAGCGGCAGGAAATGGTGAAAATCAGCTTGGGGAATCTTGCTTGCTGTATTGCGGCGGGAGCAGGACAGGTATGCCTTTTCTTGTGTGCTAAACTTTGTTACTCCACAGGCATAAATGGTGTGGTGTGGACGGATCTTCAGCCTAGCATCTGTCATCTGGGAGGGAAACACTGTCAGGCACATTATTAATCACATGGGGATTAGCTGAATGGAGGGATAAACCAGGCATGGCATTTTCCAGTGCTGCTCAGACAGTGGGGGAGAACTTTTTCAGTTGTGCAGAGGTGCTGCTGCCAGAAGCTTCAGATGTAGCTGTTAGAAAACTACTGACCCAATACAAGATCTATTTATCTATTTTAAAAGAGCCTAGACAATAAACTCTCACATTTGTGAAGGATGCTACATTTTTGAAAGGACTTTTAGTGTCTTACATGATTCTCACACAAACTTATGAGGCCTCCAAGCAGGTATTACTGCCCAATTCTGTGGATGTGAAGAGATTTGTGTGGAGTACTGGATTAAACTGTGCAACCACTGTGAGTCACTTATTGCTATGTGCCTCGGTTTCCATGTCTGTAACGGGCAGGATAATTCTTTGTTGAGGTACCGTCCTGTGCACTGTAAGATGTTTAGCAGCATCTCTGGCCTCTACCCACTAGATGCTTAGTAGCAACCCCTTCCCCAGTAGTGACAACCAAAAATGTCTCCAGGCATTGCCAGGCTGCCCCCTGGGGAGTAACCTCTGGTCTAGATAATACCATACTAATTCACTAGCTGATCTGGATTTTAATTTTTCTGCATATCTGCCACTGGGAGTTACAGGGGACAGACAATTTGCTCTGTCAAAGATTACCAAGCAGTCAATTTTACTGAGCATTTTTATAATGATAGCTGACATTTGTTGAGTACCTATCATGTCCTTGGCACCTGCTGGGCATGTCTTATATGGATGTGGGTATTAGGTTTTTTTTTCTTTCTTAATCTTCATTTTAAAGATAGGGAAGCAGAGGCTCAGAGATGATATGCAGTTTTATTGATGTAAACTGGGATTTGAATATGGATTTCTGATTCTATAAACCCTCACTCTTTAATTTTGGCGTGGTTAAGGGTGGGGTAGGAGCCAAACTGCCTGGGTTCAAATCCTGGCAGATGAGCTCTGTAACCTTAGGTGGGCTATTTAGTTTCTGGCCAAGCCTGTGAAGTCACTATTACTATTAGCTTGATTTTACTTATGAGGAAATTGAGGCATCAAGAGATTAAGTGACTTAATGTTTGTAAAGTGCTTAGAGTGAGTGCTATAGTGACTGAGTGCTATATAAGTGTCTATTAAAAAATAAAACAAACCACTGAGCTGATCTCCCTGTGCTATGCAGCCGCTTCCACCTAGAGGGGTGGGAATGGGAGGGTGGGAGGGAGGGAGACGCAAGAGGGAAGAGATATGGGAACATATGTATATGTATAACTGATTCACTTTGTTATAAAGCAGAAACTAATACACCATTGTAAAGCAATTATACTCCAATAAAGATGTTAAAAAAAATAAAACAAAAATAAAACAAAGAGGTGGATGGACCTAGAGTCTGTCATACAGAGTGAAGTAAGTCAGAAGGAGAAAAGCAAACACTGTGTGCTAACACATGTACATGGAATCTAAAAAAAAAAAAGATTCTGAAGAACCTAGGGGCAGGACAGGAGTAAAGACGCAGACGTAGAGAATGGACTTGAGGACACGGAAAGGGGGAAGGGTAAGCTGGGATGAAGTGAGAGAGTGGCATGGACATACATACACTACCAAATGTAAAATAGATAGCTGGTGAGAAGCAGCCGCATCGCACAGAGAGATCAGCTCGGTGCTTTGTGACCACCTAGAGGGGTGGGATAGGGAGGGTGAGAGGGAGATGCAAGAGGGAGGGGATATGGGGATATATGTATACATATAGCTGATTCACTTTGTTGTACAGCAGAAACTAACACAACACTGTAAAGCATTTATACTCCAATAGAGATGTAAAACAAAAACAAAAACACAATATTGGTTGAAAAAAATAAACTGCACAAATTAAAAAAAAAATACAACGAAGAATCTCTCTATGCCTGGTTCTGTTAGTAGAACTCTGGTAGAGTCACAGAGAAAATAAAAGGCCTGGTTTCTGGCTACTTGGAGCGTGTAGAGTGGCTGGCAGGAGGCCCTGTGAACATGGTCCTGCAGAAGATGGGTGCTCCCGCCAGATCCCGCCTTGTGCATTTGACCACTCTTTAGCATCTGATTTCTTCTACTTCTAATGGCCACACCCATGCCTTTCTGCAGTGACCCACTTTTGGGCTTTGCTCACAGGTACAGAGTGCTGGGAGTGACATTGCTGGGAGTTCACATCCCCTCACCCAGGCCTAGAGCAATGCCACTTACCTTGGGATATGAAAGTTCAGATGCTTTCATGCAAGTCAGGATAAACGCTAAGATGTAAGTCATACTCCAGAATCAGACCACAGGATCAGGCTGAGTGGGTCTTGTCCTGAAATCATGCTCTTTCTTGGTTTCTCCCTGATCTCTGTCCTTCTTCCCCCACTCTCTTCCTGGTTCTCCTGGGAGCATTTCCCACAAATTCATGGCACAGATGTCTTGCTTTAGGGGAGTCCACCCTTAGACAGGCCCCAGGGTTAGGGTGGCCCATGAGCAGAGGGACTACTTCTCAACTCTCTTTGGTTCACACACATCATTTATTTGTTATGGCTGCCCTCTAGGCAAATGTTTGATAAACAGGCTCCAACCTGAAGACAAGAGAGTTCGAACTGTGGAGTGTGGATCCTGAGTGCATGGACGTCTAGAGGGAGGCCATTCTGGACCTGGTTGGTCGGGGAAGAAGAACAGGAGATCAGAGGGGCTGGGGCTGGCGGGGAGGGTGGCACCAGGTGGAAGCCACTGAAATGATCTCCTTCCTGTTGAGCTAAGGAGCCTCTGGGGATGTGTGATCTGGTGATGTAGAAATCCGAAATGTGTGCACCTGATTTTAGTCCTCTCTTGGCGTTTGCTTAAAACAAATTGAGCCTGAAGTAACACCTCACAGTGCTCTCTCAGAAAGGAGTGCCCATGGGGGCCGGGCCCTCGGGTTCCACTCGGGACCCTGGTACCATCCTCCGCCCTCAGCACAGCCCTTTCTGCCATGGTGCCTCCTGAGGAGTGGGAGTGAGTAATGTGGCGAGGCTGTGGAGATTTGGGGCTTCAGTTCCGTGCAAGCTTGCTATTTGCTGTGGTGTGTCCTTTGGAAATATAAAAATCCTTTCCTCACGTTGACAGTTACCCCCAGGGCATCTGCTCTGTGTTAGACTCAAACCCACAGCTGGGCTGGGGGAGCATCTTGAGGGTGTGTGGAGGCTGCCCCAGAGTTCACGCTGGGACTGAGAGACCAGGTCTCCTGACTCTCAAACCACGGCTGTTATCATTACAGCTATATTTATTTATTTGCTTAAATTCCTAACGTTAGACTTCCTTAAGCTATGGCACCAAGGATGCTAAGCTCATTTTTCTCTTTTCTTTCCCTCTTCAAATATCTACTCTGTGCCAGGTCCTGGGTTACATGGATGTGTAAGCTTACAAGAGTTGCATAAGGGCAACACCCCTAGGGGCTACATAAGTGCTCAGGACTTCCCTGTGAATGTGGTCGTGGATACACAGGGAGGTGGGAGTCATAGGCGGCCTCTGGAAAATGCTGTGGAGCCAGGCTTTCAACCAGTGGTGATGGTGATACAATAGTGGCTTATGGAGCAACCCCACTTGAGCTTGGCTTGGTTTGGGTCACACATTGTTTGGAACATTTTGAATTAGCTGCCAACTTTTATAATTTGGGGGTTTCACATTGCATCCAGGTTCCCAGTGTGTCTTGGAAAAAAAGTTGGTAATACTAGGCCTGTACTCCACTCTGGGTCTGAGTAGAAGTTGCTTCCTCTAAGTCAGAGCACACCCATGCCAGTTTACTCCAGTCCCCACCACTCCCTGTGACCTTACACCTGACCTTTGTCACCCTTTCTGTCCAGTCTGGAGATTGTGGGCAGTACAGCATCAGGACCAAGAGCATGGGCTTGGTAGCCAGGTTGCCTATTCAAGACCCTGCCTTTCCACGTCCCTGCCATGTGGCCTTGGGCTAGTTACTTTATCTTTCTGTGCTGTAGGTTTCTTATGTGAAAAATGAGGCTAAGAGTAGAGCCCACCATAGGTTGTTGAGGTAATACATGAGTTATTATTTACAAACAGCTTAGAACTGATCCTGGCACACTGTCCATACTCAGTAATACTACCTCTCCCCCTTATCAGTTCTCTACCCATCTGAAGACTGTGGCTGCTACAGGAAACCACTCTATCGTGGTCTCCTTGGGACTTTTGTAGGATCTGGAAGTAATGACTGAGCTTGTTTGAGCTACATCCTGAGCCCCTAGGGAAAAAAGAGAACCTCTCTGAGTTTAAATCCCTTTTGGGGAACTGAGGTGTAATGGCATAATATGGATTTGTGTCTGGATGCCAAAGGGGACTTGAAAGCATGGGACTGACATGTAGAAGCTCAGGAAATAACCATAGTGAAGAATCAGGTTAAAAAGAAAGTTTCTACTGACTTGCTCTCAGAAGGATCAAATAAAATACTGCTTCTGGAAATGAACAAATCCATTTCCTTACAAAGCTGTCATCTCTTCTGGTCCTGGAAGGAAAAAGGAAGATAAGAAACAGCAGTGAAGACTGACAGTTTGTTCGTTGCTATTCTGGCGGCATCCCCTCCTTATGCATTCCCATCCATCTCATCCCACCCTACTCAGTATATTTTCACCAGGCAGTGATGGAAAAATATCTGTGTACTCCAATTTTATTGTAGTCAGGCAGCATTTACGGGTTTGACATTCAACTGACCATGGCAGGAAGTCTAGAAGCAATTATAACCGACACCTGCTCTATCTGTGCTCTGGGCAGCCAGTGACTGATTCCAGGCCTCCCGGACTTGAGTGTGTTTCCTATCAGCTCAGAATGATAGCAGTGACACCTTGCTTCCTCGCTATCTGAAAGAACTCATGGCACTTTCCTCTGAAAACCTTCAAATTATTGGCATTTCTTTTAGTGAAGATATCAAATTAGTGACTGGAATGGAAAATGTAGAAGATGGTTATTGTTGACATTAAAGGAAAAGTTTAAACCACTTCCACCAACCATGGCTCATAACTGGAAAGTATTTGAGTAGAGAAAACTATCTATCTAAAAGTGAACAGAATCTGAATTTAGACAGACAATATTTGGCCATGAATGTGCTAAGACTGAGGCTGGAGAAAGGACACAGTTTCTGTAGCAGTGATTTCCACCCATGATGGGTCTGCTATTGTGCAAAATGATTTTTGATTCTGGGCAAATCTCTACTTCCACTTGCTCTAATGCTTTGCCAGAGAGCTGAGGGATTCTGGGATGGTGGGGGAACCTGGGAGCTGGGCTGACCTCAGGAAATCATGTGTAAAGGGCTTTTTCTCACCTGGGGGCAGGCCAGGTTCACAGCTGTTCTGTGTAATAACGACTGGGCTTTTGCTTCTGAGCCTTGGCAATCCTGAGTCCTGAAAGAAAATGAAGGTAAGAAACATGTCAAGGAGCTCAGGGCACTTGGCTGCCGCCCTGCATAGCTTCGTGTTATTTGGCCTAAGTTTACACTCTTTCTGTTTTACGTGGAGCCAAAAAGAGCTATACAGAAGGCCAGATGGGCCACGGGCACCTACGTAGACAGCTCAGGGCTAGGCAAGGCAGGGGAGAGTGGAGGGGAGGGGAGGGTAGCAGTCCAGAGGCTCCTGGCTGGGAGATTAAATACATGTGTTTTGGAAGCAGCTCTGCTGAGTGGTGGAGTAGTTAGGGTCAGGACTGGGGGCCACCACCGTGGTTTCCCTTTGGCCAGAGAACAAATGGCTTCTGGGCCCAGAATTTAAGTTACACGTGCCCCTGAATCTCAAAATAAGAGTTGGGCTGAAAGTACTTAAGAACAAGGAAGAAACTTGGTCTGTGAATTCACTCTCTGCTTCAGACATTTCAAAGGGCTTCATGCTTGCACATTTCAAAACTCAAAGCACAGCAGGGAAAGCTAAAGATGCTGTCTTCCTCCTTGTCCCTCTTATCTGGCTTTCATGGATTTCCAAGGGGCCCCCCTGAGCTGATGCCATTTAAGTCAAGTCCCTAGTTCTGAGGGACTTGCTGTGCTTCTTTCTTTTGTAGGAAGGCTGGATTTCTTATCTGGTGACAAAACGCAAAATGTTGAGGTCCATGAACCTGCATCCTTTTCCCATGACCTTTTGTGCCCTTCCCTCTAGATTCACCACTCACCTGTAAGCGCTGAACTACTTATGTCCTGAGATTATTTTCCTCCGTAGCAAGAAACATATGAATATTTTGTTAGAACCTTTCTGTGTTCTGGGTTCCTATTTGCTTTTTTTTTTTCCAACCTCAGCCTTCCTACTTGCCATGGTTTGCAAACTCCAATGCCAATAGGCCCAGGCAGGTAACATCAATGAGTACGGTAGCTGTAAGTGGTAATAGGGAGTGGTGGGGACTGTGGCCACCACGTGCTGACTAAATGGGATAACTCCATCTCATTGTTGCCACCTGAGAATAATGGGCCTGGTCTTGCAAGGAGTCCATATTTTTATGCAAAACCTCCTAATTACATATAAAATGAATTCAACAATGTGATAAACACTCAATGAACCAAAGTAAGCACGTTTGTCAGATGGTGAGTTTTTAATTTCTACTCTGGAAATTGGAACAATTGGAGGGTGTTTGAGGGAGGAGGGACATAATCCAAATGGCCATGGATGAGATGAAGAGGGGGCGACTGGTTATGAAATGGTCTCTAACCATTCTAGAAAGTAATGACAAAGAGGACCTGGACTTGAGAAATAGTTCTGAAATAGAATCCACACTGATCAGAAAATTATTGGGTTTGGGGAAGGGCAAAGAGGGATAGGTTGAGATTGGCCCTGATGTACAGTTCTGTCTTGACCTTTGACTTATGAATGTTTTCAGTGCCTTGACCCTTGGTCCACAATCAGTCCTGCTAACACCCTTTTATGCTGCCTAGTTCTCATACCCTGGCCTAGTTCCCTTAATTCATTGTTGCTGCCATTCTGGGAGCAGCCACCAAACCCAAGCACTTTTTGCAAAGATAGTAACATATCCCTCTACCACAAAGAGCAGGAAGTTTTAGGATGTTGGATCTGAGATACCATGGAAAGCAAATTTGTTATCTTCCATGGTGCACAAAACATTCTGTCACAGCTAGGACTGATAATAATCCCTTAGTTTCCTAAATTGCTTTACTGCTGCTTTTTTAATTAAGGCCCATTAACTTGTCATATATTGATAACAAGGATGATCCTGAAATAGATGGATAAATTAAAGCTGTCTTTTGTTCCATGCTTTTATATAAATGTGTTAATTACTTTTGTCATTAGGGAGACTGATGGAGGGATGGAGAAATATCAAACGGATTTTTGACAAAGTGTTGGTGTTTGCAGCTGTTAACGCAGTGCGTGTTGGATACAATCCTTCACCCTTTAATTTCACAGCTGGCACTAAGGGGCCAAGCTAGGATTTCTTGTACTAATAGTCCACATCGCAGAGGCTAATGGAAGGCATGGTGGACCTACTATTCTGTTGAAGCAGCTACACACTGGCATGTATAGGAGACCAGATGTGGTGTTCAGATGGGATTTTGTTTGAAGGCACACAGCTCCCACACTAGTTTTTTAAATAAAATAATTATGGGCTAACATTTAAAGATAGAGAAATATAACATGAAAATCTGGATTTCTAGTTTTTGAAAGAAGTCTGAAGGTCTGACATCCTTGGGCCTGTATTCCTGGGTGGCAGTGTGGGCCATGGAGGGGCTGCCACTTTAAAGGGCCATGTGCTCAGTGGTTTACCACACTCCTCACCACTCCCTTTTGCCCCTTGCTCACAGAAACTGAGTATCAATTGCTATTTGTCATTATACTGTGTGTTTTTATGGTTGTATTAGGGAACAAATGAAAAGCTTTCTGGTGTCTATCTCTATACAAAGCAGAAGAACGAAATGTAGGTCATGCTGCATCAGGGTTTTTCAAGAGAATTGAGAGAGAGCATGTATCTGTAAGGAACTGAAGGCTGAAGCTGGTCTGCTGTTTGTACAAAGCTAAGAGCAGTCACAGATGACCCCTGTTAGAGGGAATCTTTACTTTCTCGTCACATGTGGCTATGCCTAAAGGAGTCTGGAAATGTAGGAAGAGAATTCCAGAAAACAGGTTGGAATGGTACATAATACACTGGGTCAATTTATCAAAGGCTGTTTATTTGTTTTGTTTTTGAATTTTATTTTATCTTTTTAAACAGCAGGTTCTTATTAGTTATCCATTTTATACATATTAGTGTATACACGTCAATCCCAATCTCACAATTCATCACACCACCACCACCCCTGCTGCTTTCCCACCTTGGTGTCCATACATCGGTTCTGTACATCTGTGTCTCAATTTCTGCCCTGCAAACTGGTTCATCTGTACCATTTTTTCTAGGTTCCACATATATCCATTAATATACGATATTTGTTTTTCTCTTTCTGACTTACTTCACTCTGTATGACAGTCTCTAGATCCATCCACGTCTCTACATACGACTCAATTTCGTTCCTTTTTATGGCTGAGTAATAGTCCATTGTATATATGTACCACATCATCTTTATCCATTCATCTGTTGATAGGCATTTAGGTTGCTTCCATGTCCTGGCTATTGTAAATAGAGATGCAATGAACATTGGGGTACATGTGTCTTTTTGAATTATGGTTTTCTCTGGGTATATGCCCAGTAGTGGGATTGCTGGGTCATATGGTAGTTCTATTTTTACTTTTTTAAGGAACCTCCATACTGCTCTCCGTAATGGCTGTATCAATTTACATTCTTACCAACAGTATAAGAGGGTTCCCTTTTCTCCACACCCTCTCCAGCATTTGTACTTTGTAGATTTTCTGATGATGCCCATTCTAACTGGTGTGAGGTGATACCTCTTTGCAGTTTTGATTTGCTTTTCTCTAATAATTAGTGATGTTGTGCAGCTTTTCATGTGCTTCTTGGCCATCTGTATGTCTTCTTTGGAGAAATGTCTATTAGGTCTTCTGCCCATTTTTGGATTGCGTTGTTTGTTTTTTTAATATTGAGCTGCATGAGCTGTTTATATATTTTGGAGATTAATCCTTTGTTTGTTGATTTGTTTGCAAATATTTTCTCCCATTCTGAGGGTTGTCTTTTCGTCTTGTTTGTAGTTTCCTTTGCTTTGCAAAAGATTTTAAGTTTCATTAGGTCCCATTTGTTTATTTTTGTTTTTATTTCCATTACTGTAGGAGGTGGATCAAAAAAGATCTTGCTGTGATTTATGTCAAAGAGTGTTCTTCCTATGTTTTCCTGTAAGAGTTTTATAGTGTCCGGACTTACATTTAGGTCTCTAATCCATTTTGAGTTTATTTTTGTGTATGGTATTAGGGAGTGTTCTAATTTCATTCTTTTAAATATAGCTGTCCAGTTTTCCCAGCACCACTTATTGAAGAGACTGTCTTTTCTGGATTGTATATCCTTGCCTCCTTTGTCACAGATTATTTGACCATAGGTTCATGGGTTTATCTCTGGGCTTTCTGTCCTGTTCCATTGATCTATATTTCTGTTTTTGTGCCAGTACCATATTGTCTTGATTACTGTTGTTTTGTAGTATAGTCTGAAGTCACAGAATCTGATTCCTCCAGATCCGTTTTTTTCCCTCAAGACTGCTTTGGCTATTCGGGGTCTTTTGTGTCTCCATACAGATTTTAAGATTTTTTTGTTCTAGTTCTGCAAAAAGTGCCATTGGTAATTAGATAGAGATTGCACTGAATCTGTAGATTGCTTTGGGTAGAATAGTCATTTTCACAATATTGATTCTTCCAATCCAAGAACATGGTATATCTCTCCATCTGTTGGTATCATCTTTAATTTCTTTCATCAGTGTCTTATAGTTTTCTGCATGCAGGTCTTCTGTCTCCCTAGGTAGGTTTATTCCTAGGTATTTTATTCTTTATGTTGCAATGGTAAATGGGGGTGTTTCCTTAATTTCTCTTTCAGATTTTTCATCATTAGTGTATATGAATGCAAGAGATTTCTGTGCATTAATTTTGTATCCTGCAACTTTACCAAATTCATTGTTTCGCTCTAGTAGTTTTCTGGTGGCATCTTTAGGATTCTCTATATATAGTATCATGTCATCTGCAAACAGTGACAGTTTTACTTCTTCTTTTCCAATTTGTATTCCTTTTATTTCTTTTTCTTCTCTGATTGCCATGGCTAGGACTTCCAAAACTATGTTGAATAATAGTGGTGAGAGAGGACATCCTTATCTTGTTCCTGATTTTAGAGGAAATGCTTTCAGTTTTTCACCCTTGAGAATGATGTTTGCTGTGGGTTTGTCATATATGGCCTTTATTATGTTGAGGTAGGTTCCCTCTATACCCACTTTCTGGAGAGTTTTTATCATAAATGAGTGTGGAATTCTGTAGAAAGCCTTTTCTGTGTCTATTGAGGTGATCATATGGTTTTTCTCCTTCAATTTGTTAATATGGTGTATCACATTGATTGATTTGCGTGTATTGAAGAATCCTTGCATCCCTGGGAAAAATCCCACTTGATCATGGTATAAGATCCTTTTAATGTGTTGTTGGATTCTGTTTGCTAGTATTTTGTTGAGGATTTTTGCATCTATATTCATCAGTAATATTGGTCTGTAATTTTCTTTTTTTGCAGTGTCTTTGTCTGGTTTTGGTATCAGGGTGATGGTGGCCTCATAGAATGAGTTTGGGAGTGTTCCTTCCTCTGAAATTTTTTGGAAGAGTTTGAGAAGGATGGGTGTTAGCTCTTCTCTAAATGTTTGATAGAATTCACCTGTGAAGCCATCTGGTCCTGGACTTTTGTTTGTTGGAAGATTTTTTTTTTAACATCTTTATTGGAGTATAATTGCTTTACAATTGCTTTACAATGGTGTGTTAGTTTCTGCTTTATAACAAAGTGAATCAGTTATACATATAAATATGTTCCCATATGTCTTTCCTCTTGCGTCTCCCTCCCTCCCACACTCCCTATCCCACCCCTCTAGGTGGTCACAAACCACCTAGCTGATCTGTTGGAAGATTTTTTTATCACAGTTTCAATTTCATTACTTGTGATTGCTCTATTCATATTTTCTGTTTCTTCCTGGTTCAGTCTTGGAATGTTATACCTTTCTAAGAATTTTTCCATTTCTTCCAGGTTGTCCATTTTATTGGCATAGAGTTATTTGTAGTAGTCTCTTAGGATGCTCTGTATTTCTGTGGTATCTGTTGTAACTTCTCCTTTTTCATTTCTAATTTTACTGATTTGAGTCCTCTCCCTCTTTTTCTTGATGAGTCTGGCTAATGGTTTATCAATTTTGTTTATCTTCTCAAAGAATCAGCTTTTAGTTTTATTGATTTTTGCTATTGTCTTCTTTTGTTTCTATTTCATTTATTTCTGCTCTGATCTTTATGATTTCTTTTCTTCTACTAACTTTGGGTTTTGTTTGTTCTTCTTTCTCTAGTTCCTTTAGGTGTAAAGTTAGGTTGTTTATTTGAGATGTTTGTTGCTTCTTGAGTTAGGATTGTATTGCTATATACTACCCTCTGAGAACTGCTTTTGCTGCATCCCATAGGTTTTGGATCCTCATGTTTTTATTGTCATTTGTCTCTAGGTATTTTTTAATTTCCTCTTTGATTTCTTCAGTGATCTCTTGGTTATTTAGTAACATATTGTTTAGCCTGCATGTGTTCGTGTTTTTACGTTTTTTTCCCTGTAATTGATTTCTAAACTCATAGCGTTGTGGTCAGAAAAGATGCTTGATATAATTTCAATTTTCTTAAATTTCCTGAGGCTTGATTTGTGACCCAAGATTTGAACTATCCTGGAGAATATTCCGTGCACACTTGAGAAGAAAGTGTAATCTGCTGATTTTGGATGGAATGTCCTATAAATATCAATTAAATTTATCTGGTCTATTGTGTCATTTAAAGCTTGTGTTTCCTTATTAATTTTCTGTTGGGATGATCTGTCCATTGGTGTAAGTGAGGAGTTAAAGTCCCCCACTATCATTGTGTTACTGTTGATTTCCTCTTTTATAGCTGTTAGCAGTTGCCTTATGTATTGAGGTGCTCCTATGTTGGGTGCATATATATTTATATTTGTTATATCTTCTTCTTGGATTGATCCCTTGATCATTACATAGTGTCCTTCCTTGTGTCTTGTAACATTCTTTATTTTAAAGTCTATTTTATCTGATATGAGTATTGCTACTCCAGCTTTCTTTTGATTTCCATTTGCATGGAATATCTTATTCCATCCCCTTACTTTCAGTCTGTATGTGTCCCTAGGTCTGAAGTGGGTCTCTTGTAGACAGCATATATATGGGTCTTGTTTTTGTATCCATTCAGCAAGCCTGTGTCTTTTGGTTGGAGCATTTAATCCATTCACGTTTAAGGTAATTATCGATATGTATGTTCCTATTACCATTTTCTTAATTGTTTTGGGTTTGTTTTTGTAGGTCCTTTTCTTCTCTTATGTTTCCCACTTAGATAAGTTCCTTTAGCAGTTGTTGTAGAGCTGGTTCGATGGTGCTGAATTCTCTTAGCTTTTCCTTATCTGTAAAGCTTTTGAGTTCTCCATCGAATCTGAATGAAATCCTTGCCGGGTAGAGTAATCTTGGTTGCAGGTTCTTCCCTTTCATCACTTTAAGTATATCATGCCACTCTCTACTGGCTTGTAGAGTTTCTGCTGAGAAATCAGCTGTTAACCTTATGGGAGTTCCCTTGTATGTTATTTGTCCTTTTTCCCTTGCTGCTTTCAATAATTTTTCTTTGTTTTTAATTTTTGCCAATTTGATTGCTATGTGTCTCGGTGTGTTTCTCCTTGGGTTTATCCTGTATGGGACTCTCTGAGCTTCCTGGACTTGGGTTGTTATTTCCTTTCCCATGTTAGGGAAGTTTTCAACTATAATCTCTTCAAATATTTTCTTGGATCCTTTCTCTGTCTCTTCTCCTTCTGGGACCCCTATAATGCAAATGTTGTTGCATTTATTGTTGTCCCAGAGGTCTCTTATGCTGTCTTCATTTCTTTTCATTCTTTTTTCTTTATTCTGTTTCACAGCAGTGAATTCCACCATTCTGTCTTCCAGGTCACTTACCCATTCTTCTGCCTCAGTTATTCTGTTATTTGTTCCTTCTAGTGTATTTTTCATTTCAGTTATTGTATTGTTCAACTCTGTTTGTTCTTTGATTCTTCTAGGTCTTTGTTAAACATTTCTTGCATCTTCTCAATCTTTGCCTCCATTCTTTTTCTGAGGTCCTGGATCATCTTCACTATCATTATTCTGAATTCTTTTTCTGGAATATTGCCTACCTTTACTTCATTTAGTTGTTTTTCTGGGTTTTCATCTTCTTCCTTTATCTGGTACGTATTCCTCTGCCTTTTCGTCTTGTCTATCTTTCTGGGAATGTGTTTTTTTTCCACAGGCTGCAGGATTGTAGTTCTTCTTGCTTCTGCTGTCTGCCCTCTGGTGGATGAGGCTATGTAAGAGGCTTGTGCAAGTTTCCTGATGGGAGGCACTGGTGGTGGGTAGAGGTGTCTGTTGCTCTGGTGGGCAGAGCTCAGTAAAACTTTAATCTGCTTGTCTGCTGATGGGTGCTGGGTTCCCTCCCTGTTGTTTGTTTGGCCTGAGGCAACCCAACACTGGAGCTTACAAGGCTGTTTGGTGGGGCTAATGGTGGACTCTGGGAGGGCACACGCAAGGAGTACTTCCCAGAACTTCCACTGCCAGTCTCCTCGTCCTCATGGTGAGACACAGCCACTCCCTATCTCTGCAGGAGATCCTCCAACACTAGCAGGTAGGTCTGATTCAGTCTCCTACTGGGTCACTGCTCCTTCCCCTGGGTCCTGATGCGCACACTACTTTGTGTGTGCCCTCCAAGAGTGGAGTCTATGTTTCCCCGAGTCCTGTCGACATCCTGCAATCAAATCCTGCTAGCCTTCAAAGTCTGATTCTGTAGGAATTCCTCCTCCCGTTGCTGGACCCCAAGTGTGGGAAGCCTGATGTGGGACTCAGAACCTTCACTCCAGTGGGTGGACTTCTGTGGTATAAGTGTTCTCCAGTTTGTGAGTCACCCAGCCAGTAGTTATGGGATTTGATTTTATTGTGATTGCACCCCTCCTACTGTCTCATTGTGGCTTCTCCTTTGTCTTTGGATGTGGGGTATCTTTTTTGGTGAGTTCCAGTGTCTTCCTGTCAATGGTTGTCTGTTTATTTGTTTATTGGGTATTTATTTTGTGTCTGTAGGTGAGCAGGCCATAGTTCCCGACCCCACCCACTATGTAAAACTGGAAACAGCCATTACTTTATAAAGCCAAGCAGGGAGGTAAGGGGCATCCAGCATGACAAATGTCTGGGCCAGAAAATAAGTGTTTCTGGGGGAAAGCTCAAGAGGGTCTCCCTTTGCCTGGAAAATCCAAGAAGGCTATTTGGAGGTGACAGGATGAGAAGCTGTCTTTCCTGCTCTGAAGGGCCCTTTGCCTCAGTTTGTGTATCTGGATGGTGGGTGTTACCTCTGGGCCAACTGCTCCCATGTTTACAAATGAGCTGCTCATTCCAGTGTCCCAGAGGTACCTTTTAAAAGCCCTGGGCATTGGGATCTTGCTGGCTGTGGAGAGTATGACAGGAAACTCACAAGGTGGTGTGATGGGCAGTAGGTGGGTGTGAGGAGCTCAGACACTGCCACCTTCCTGCTTCCACAGGGCACTCTGCAGACCTTGGCTGTGCCTCATAAAGGATCGTAGGACGGGATTGTTTCCTGTCTCAGGCTTTGTTTACGGAGGCCCCCGGCCTAGCCAGTTGTGTGCTTGCAGAAGCTTCCTGCCAATTCTCCATTGTATTTTTTGACCCCCTCCATCACGTGGACTTATGACCCCTGAGGCTCGTGGGGACGGCACTGTGGGGCTGCCTTCCCTGTCTCTGCTGAGTGACTGGGTGGCCTCCTCCACGGAGTGACCTGGAAGTGCTCCTGCCCACTTGCGCATGGGACTTGCACTCTAAGCCTCACGTCTGACTCAGGAAAGAAAGGGTTGACTGATGGGAGCCAGCAGCAGTTGTTACAGGCCTAGGCGCAGCCTGAAATTTTCCTTGCATGTCCCCCCCTGCCCAGCAGCTCTGAGGATCAAGAAAATACTGACTGCTGGGCTGAAGGGCAGGGGCAGGACCCAAACACAGGGTGCGGATGTGACTGTTATTAACCAGCTGTGGACCAGCCCTGCATCTGAATTTGTTTCCTCATCTATAAAGTGGAGCCCTGCCATTGTCCAGCTGGCTGATATCACTGAGTTATTGGACATGTCAACAACAGAATCTTCAGACAGCTTCGTAAATGGCAAAGGACTTATAGACATGAGATGGTTATGATGAGTACAGGAACAGTGATGTCAGGATTTATGTTCTCCCACTAGAAGGGTGCATCAGAAATGGCTTCCTATGAAAATGAGGAACCCAGTGTGGGACTCTTCTCCTTCCAATGTCTGCCTTGCCATTCTCCCTCGTGTCCTCCCAAAGCCTCCCTCTGCCCAGAAGCCTGGCTCTAGCCCACAGTGTGGCCTGAGAGCAAGGACCTTTAGAAAGCACGTGGCTAATGGGACAAGGGGCAACAAGAAGCAAGGCATGTGCCATCCTAGTCTCCTGGGAAAAGCTGCTTTTCCTTTGTCTCCAGTCTCTGCCCCACCCTCCAAGCAAACCATGTGATGTGTTATCTTTAGAAGCAGCCCTGTGTGCCCTGTCTTGGGAGGATACTGTGTCCCAGGCTCATTGTTGGGCCATGCTGCCACAAAGATGTCTGGGAGTCAGTGCTCCAGCTTTGGCAAGTGGTTCCCACTGCATTGCTAAAGTTTGCCTCCCTACCTCTGATTACCTAACTCATGGTCTAGGTGAGCCGGGGTTTGCGTCACTCTCCCACTGAACTAGCTTGGGTAGGGACATTGCCACTGCATCAACCCTTTCTCCTGGTGCACAGCCCACACTGCTTCATTTCTCAGTGTCACTCTTTGTCCCCAGCTGGTCTGGAGTTGGTGTACTCACCTGATCCTCTCCCTTGGGAAGTCTTTCCCTTTACTTTCACATCTGCTGCCCCTATCAAACTCATACTGCTGGGTCAGGAGGCAAGACCTGATGAGACTGTTTATTCTGAGAGTTCCAATTCCAACTTCTTAATAGGTGGGTGTGTTTCAGCAAGTTACTTAACCTTCTGGGTCTCAGTGTATCAGTTGGGGATAGACTAGATAATAAATAATGCCCCAATCTCCATTTAAAATGACATAGGTTTATTTTTCAAGTGTGGGTAAGTCCAGTGTAGGTCTGGGGTGGGGATGTGGTAATGTTCCATAAAGCTGTCAAACAGGGACCCAGGGACCGAAACTACTGCCATCTCAGCACAAAGCTCCAGGATTTACCACAGTGTAGTAGGGAAAGAGGGGGGTTGGCAAGCCAAGCACGTGTAGTTAAATGCTTTGATCTGGTTGTGACATAAATCACTTCTGCTCTTCTTTCACTCATCACAACCAGCCATGTGGCAGTGCCTAAATTCAAGGAGTTGGGGATTGCAATTCTTCAGGGACTAGGAAGTAGAGGAGAATCAGATATTAGCGAATATTAATAATGTTTACTGTACTCATTTTCATCTGTATAACAGGAATATATATATGTACTTCATGTACTTGTGAAACGTATGTATTTTCTATTATTGTTCTTGTTACCATTATACTATGGTCTTAATGACTTTCTAGGATGTATACACTCCAGGCAGTAGTTTCCTAAGTGGTCATCTAGCTCAATTTGTCAGGAAGAACATGGTGTTTAGAGTGAAACCAGCCTGAGTTTGATTTCTGGTCCTGCCATTTAGTGGCTGTGTGATCTTGAGACATAACCTACCATTTTGTGCCTCAGTTTCCTCATTTATAACTTGAAACTATAAATTCTACCTGCTCATAGAGTTTGGGAAGATTAAAGTAGACAAGGAGAGTGGAACTGGTGGTCTCAGGCCTCACTGATGATGAATGCAAATGTAAACAATATACTACAAGAGCCTGACTCTCTCCACCACCCATTTCTTCACCAGCTGGCAGCCCAACAGGATACACAACAGGAATCCTGGGAGGGGGCAGTGTCCACACATCTAATCATGGCTGTCGTGAAATTCCCCTCTCACAGCCTCACCCTCGTCCCCATGACTCTGCTGCCCAGGGTAAGTGGCTGTCTGCAACTGCCAACCTACTCCCAAAGCACCCTGACCCATACCTATGGGCTACTGCCTGCTCCTCTGATGGCCTCCTCCAGCCATCTTGATTCTCATGTCTGCCTTTTGGGGAGATGGTCCTCTTAATTCTGCAGTGGACAGTGATTGACAGATCTTTGTATGACAGCCCTCTTTATCCCAAAGCATCTGAGGCAGGCAATGAGGATGGAGTTAGAGAGTGGCCAGGCATAGCCTTTATCATTACCAGCCCCACTGCTCTGTCAAGCCTTGGGAATAGCTGCCTTCTTCCCTGAAGGGCTCCACTGTCTACAATTGAGCCAACCTATTTAGGGAGCCCTGGTCTCTCTGTTATGTCTACATGTTTATGAACTCCAGTGATGACTTGGTTCAGGTCACTCCCACAGGCCTCCTGGTTCCTAGTGTATCAGAAAACGTGCCTGGGAGCATCCTGGGAAGGTGGCCAGTTGTTTAGCCCAGAGTTCATAGCAGGCCTTCACAGGGCCTGTCTATTCTTCCTGGCTTGTCAGAATCTCAGCTCTGGCTCAGACAAACACTGTCAAAATGCTTAGCCTTGGGACTTCCCTGGTGGCGCAGTGGTTAAGAATCCACCTGCCAATGCAGGGAGCACGGGTTCGATCTCTGGCCTGGGAAGATCCCACATGCCGCAGAGCAACTAAGCCCATGCACCACAACTACTGAGCTGTGCTCTAGGGCCCGCGAGCCACAACTACTAAAGCCTGTGTGCCTAGAGCCTGTGCTCCACAACAAGAGAAGCCCACACACTGCAACAAAGAGTAGCCCCAACAAAAGTAGCCCCCACTCGCCGCAACTAGAGAAAGCCCGCACAAAGCAACAAAGACCCAACACAGCTCCCCCCAAAATGCTTAGCCTTGTGAAATGTTGAGCACCATGCAGGCCCCACAGATGCTCTGGTAAGTGGTAGACCTCTCTGGTTTGGGCTCTGGGTCAGACACTCTGGGTTTGCATCCTGACTCCACACTTACTAACTGGGAGCCCTAGGACAACCTCATGTCTAGGATGGAGATCATGAAAGTTTCAACATTATAGGGTTGATGAAAAGTCTTTAGAATAATGCTTGCCACAAAATAAGTGCTCAGTAATTGTTAGTTATGATGGTTGTATTCTCTGGTCAGTAAGTTCATCAAATGATGATCTGGCTTAACTTTCTATGACAATCTACTCTGCACAGAACTTGATGTTGTCAATTCCCCTATCCTGATTCCAGGTTTCATTGACAGATGAGGAAATGTGGATTCACGAACACTTGCACTTGACAAAGGGACTCCTGTATCCCTCTCACTCACTCCCAAACCCTTCCCAGGTGATCTTTGTTCTTTCTGATCTCCCAGACCCCACCCTAAACCCTGCTAACAGATGGGGCTCTCAGGACTGTATTACCCTAATTACTGCTGACTTCATCTGTGTCTGGCATTCTTCACTACCATGTCATTAGCTTAGCACGGGGCTGCCATGGGAGAGGCCAGTTATACTTGGTTATTGATCCTTTGCTCCCCTGGGTTGAACTTCAGCTGTGTTCTTGAGGTGTAAAGAATGTAGACTTCCTGCCTCCACCTCTCTCACACCTCACCTTAATCGAGTACATTCACCTTGAATGGACTCCCAAACATTCTTGGAAACTTGGAAGACTCCATTTCTAGTATCTACATAGGGACCATTCCCAAGCCCATATCACCACCTTATGAAATCTTGACCGATCCTGTAATGAATATTTTTTATTCTAATTCCAGCATGTAGGCAAATTCCTTTGGCCTTCTCCAATACAGTGCTTCTTTTCTGGCCAGTTCTACCCATCAGCTGTTAAGTTCTTACTCTGACCTGAAATCTGCCTCTTGTAACAGTCAGAAATCTGATCCATTTATCACAGGCTGTTCTTCTAGACCTGGACCTCTTCTCTGGGTACATGACCCCTCCTTGCCTGGGTGGTGGTGGTGGGGCATATTTTTGTTTAAGAAATGCTGCCTTAGATTCTCTTCTACTCTGAGGCTTGTCTTCTACAGGGTAAACCTGCTGAACTTCTTCAGTCATTCCTAGGTTGCAGGGTTAGGGGTTTGGCCCTTTCCCCATCCTGGTCCGCAGCATGTATTTGTACTCCCTCTGAAAGGGGTTGCCCAGCACTGCAGGGGGTTGTCCTTAGAAATTTTTACATTTGAAAGGAAGATCTCTGCAAAGGGTAGTTGCCAGGAAGGAAAAGTAATCCAAATAAATAACTCTGATGGTGGGAGCTCAGGCACCCTTGGGAACATGGGGATACTCTTGGTGTCCCTCAAATTATATCAGGAAGGGGGCATCCTGTCCACCCACACGTAAGCAGGTTGAGAGATCACAGACATGTTGTATGTCTTGTCTGAATGCTGCAATTGCCTCCCCTCTAGGAGTCTATGAATTTGAAATAGAATTGTTATCTTTTATTCAGAGCCTTGGGGGAAAGCTACTTGCCTCCTTTTTGATGTTCCCTTGCATTCTTGGGAAGATTCCGTCCTTGTAGTTTGGGTGTATACTTTATAAGTAACAGTGAACTGGGGTCTGTGAGGGGCAGGGAAGGGACCCTCACATGCTTTGAGTGAGGTATATATATATATACTGTGTTCATTGTCTTTGAAAAAACTCCTCTTACCTGATTATCAGTGCCAGCAGTTTCACCATTAAAAATTGTACCTTCAGCTAACAGTGGGAGACCTTGGACTAAGGCCTTTTCGTTTCCCAGTGTCATTTACTTGCTGTAAAATGATGAAGCCAGACCAGATGAGCTCTTTGATGTTTTTGTACTCTGATATTTCAGTATTAATTTCTTTGACTTTTAGTCTAAAGAATCCTATAAAAATTGCCACTCCCTAAGGAGGACAGTTCAAGTTTTCACCTACTTCTATGTATAATTGTTTTCAATCCTTTCCCCTGCGTGTACTTATATGTGTGCGTGTGCATATATGTCAGTCTGTGTGTATGTGTAGTATATGTAAATGTGTGCCTTTGTGTACATGTGTCTATGCATGCATGTGTATGTTGTTTGTGTGAGTCCATATGTATGCGTGGTGTGTGTGTGTGTGTGTGTGTATGTGACTGTGTGTTTATTCTTCCTGAGCTGACTTTCCTTTCATTCCAGCCCATCAGTCACCCCAGGCAGCTGGGGAAGGGGTGGGGGCCATGGCAGGGGGTAGGTTGCTCCCCTCAGCTGGTCCCTGCCGACTGGGATGACACATCCAACCTGCGACATTCCTGCACCCCAGCATGACCTGTGCCCCTCTGCCAGCCTATGCACTGTCTTCCCTCCTCCTTCTGCTCCTCTTTCTCCCCCTACCCCTGACCCTTTGGCTACTTCCCAAGGCAGCACCACACCAAGGAGGGTGAGCAAGCTGCTTCCTGCTTGGAGGGGAACTGGATGCCGAACTGGGGAGCCCTGGGGAAGCACAAATGAGCACAGAGTGCTCCTTACTACAGGCAGAAGAACAGTGATTACCCCACCCTCCAGATGCCAGGTGAGGAGGTCTCCCCCAGGCACCAGCTGTGTGTGAGAGAGTGTACATGCTCCCCACCCTGGGGCAGAGCCACATAATGATTTTTGTGGGCTGAGACACTTGGCCTTCATGGGTCCCTTTCTCCATAAAAAATATTCCAAATTATACTTTATGACTGAATTCAGATAAAGATGAATATAATCTAGGCTGGGTCATTATTATATATTTATTATTATTGCATTCACTTTTCCCCTCTGATTTTAAAAGAAAATTAAAATATTCTTATAAGCGCAAAAAAGTCCACTGGCCTTAGGCCCTGTGCGTGCTGTGGAGAGGTAGGCCCTGCCCGGGAGGGCTTCTACCACCATCGTCCCTTCCAGCCCTGCAGTCTAAGGTTTCTCTTTTCCTCCCACCCCCAGTGTCCACCTATGGCTCAGAGACTTGTGGGTTTACTTCTTCTTACCTGTTTTCTTGCATCTGCCCCTATCTCCAGTGGGCTTCACACCTGGCCCCATTCCCATCACTTCCCTCAGCCAGCTCAGCTCTTCCAGCACTAGGAACTGCTCTGCGTGCTCCAGGGCCTGCAGGGCCCTGCAAGGCCCTGCAGGCACTAAGTCAAAGCTAAGAGAAGTGGTTCTTCCTTTTTCTCCAGTATCAAAATTTCCACTCATTTATTCATTGCCCCTGGATTAAGTACCACCATGTAGGAGTCAGTGTGGCCTCCTGGTTAGGGCTCCACCCCTCGGCTGTATGGCTCTGAAGCTGACTTCAGGACTCTCTGTTGCACAGTCTTGGGCAAGTTCTTCACTCTGTCTATCCCCAGGTTTTTCACTGGTAAATGAGAATAGTTGCAAGTCTCTTGCAGGCCTGTTGTGGAGATGAACAGAGTGCTTAGAATGCAATAACTGCCAGATGTAGCAAATAAAAATATAGGATGCCCAGTTAAATTTGAAAAATTGCTCTCTCTGATGAATTTTTGTAATTTGTTGAAATAATAAAGCTGAATGCAGACATTCAGGGCATCTTGACAAAGTCAATACAGTATGCAGGACGAAAATCATTAGATATGGAACATGTCCTGTATAGACAGGATGCCTGGAAACCTTATGGGTTCTATAATGATGACCAAAGGGCAGGTGGAAGGGACCCAACTGTAGGAGACTGTGATACCAAGGACATCTGCCCACTAGGTCAACCAGTGACCTACAGTTTCTGTTAAGGCAGAAATCCACATAGAACACTGGACGAGGAGTCAGGAGCATTGGATTTTATTTTTATCACAGCATAATTTCATCGCACCTTTTCTGTTCTTTTTTATAAAATTGAGGTATAGTTGATGTACAGTATTATATGTTTCAGGTGTACAACATAGTGATTCACAATTTTTAAACGTTATAATCCACTTATGGTTATTATAAAATATTGCTATGTTCCCTGTGTTGCCCAATATATCCTTGTAGCTTATTTTATACATGGTAGTTTGTACCTCTTAATCCCCTACCCCAGTCTTGCCCCTCTCCCCTTTTCTCTCCCCACTGGTAACCACTAGTTTGTTCTCTATATCTGTGAGTCTGCTTCTTTTTTGTTATATTCATTAGTTTTATTTTTTAGATTCCACATATAAGTGATATCATATGGTATTTGTCTATCTCTGTCTGACTTATTTCACTAAGCATAATACCCTCCAAATCCATCCATGTTGTTGCAAATGGCAAAACGTCATTCTTTTATATGGCTGAGTACTATTCCATTGTGTATATATACCATATCTTCTTTATCCATTCATCTGTTGATAGACCCTTAGGTTGCTTCCATATCTTATAAATAGAGCTGCTATGAACATTGGGGTTTATGTATCTTTTTGAATTAGTGTTTTCATTTTCTTCAGATAAATACCCAGGAGTGGAATTGCTGGGCCATATGGTTTTGTTTTTAGTTTTTGAGAAACCTCCATACTGTTTTCCACAGTGGCTGCACTTAAGTTGCTATCCACTGTACCTTTGAGTCTAAGCGTCTGTGTTTAGTTAACCATTTTTCTGTCATTGGCTATGTAGGTTGTTTCCCTTATAAATTATGAAGTTTTAAATGATAGTGGTCCTTGGCAATACAGCCCATTTCCCTCATTTTGTGTGGAAGCTGAAGCTCTGAGGGATCATGTAGCCAGGCAATCCCGATGGCCAAGCCCTTGTCCACAGCACCTCTTACCCAAACCACTTCCTCCTCCATTGATAGTCCCATGGGTGTGTTGTTTATTTCCATTCAGAACTCTGTGGGTTTTTGTTCTCTGTCAAATGACTCACTTGCCCTCGTTCTCAGTCCTGTAAATGTTTGATGCTTGAGTTTAGTAGAGACCTTGGGAGCAGGAAACTCTGGGACTCAAACTTCTCATCAGGGAGGCCCAGAGGATTTGGGCAGGAAAAGTCTCCTCTTTGCTTAAAGATAGTTAAATGATTTGTAAAGTAAATTGTTTTTTGTTCCTTTGGGTTGAATACATGGGTTGTAAATAAGGAGAAGCTAGATAGATGACTTCCGATTCCATTCATCATTCCTGTTGCAAAATTGAGAGCACTCAAATTCTTCCCATGGCTGCCTATCTCTTAAATAGATCTTGCACTGTGGCTGAAACCTATGGTTGAAATAGGTGCTCAAGGGCCCTTTACTCTTTATGTAAAAAGTGTTTTTCAGAGACCGTGTCAAGAATATATGACTTGTTTGGAAACTTGAATTATTCAAGGACTATTTACTGGCATTTCAAGTTTCTCTTTTTCCCCTGTTTTTTCTCTGCATTTCCCTTCCCCCTTTTGTTTTTCTCCCTCCTTCTTATTTTTAAGAACATTCTTGCAGGTCACCATGGCCACACGGCTTCCCCTGGGAGGATTCTTCCCTGAGCTTGGCCTGCCATGTAGCTTGGGGGCGTTCAGGGCACAGTCCCTGCCTCAGAGCCAGCCCTGGACTGGTCCTCACATGGCTCAGTTTTAACGCACAGTCACTGGGCTGAAGAGCTTGGGCAGAACTGCTGCAGCCCTTGGAACAGAAGTCAGTGAAGGATGAGGTGCTCATGACATCCTGACATTGTGGAAGAAGAACCAGTCATTTGCATCTTGCTCAATTCAAAAGCAGAACCAGTAGTCCTAGGGGCAGTGAGCTTTGGGTTCCTTCACTGTTCCTGGAAGGAAGGCATGCCGGGGCATTAGTTTCTCAGGGTCCTTGGGCTGGAGGAAGACAGACTGGGTGTAGTACCTGAGCCACCTGGGGTCAGGGGCAGTGGACAGGAAGGACTGGTGCAGAGGTGTCTGGTTCTTATTCATCTCGCAGGGGCCAAAGACAAGCCCAAATTTTAGTCATCAGCCCAGCAAAGGCAGGCCTGCTCTGTCCCATCATGTCAGGGGAAGGGGCAATGAGGTAGTCCCTGCTGGGATGCAGTTAAAGAGAGCTACACCTGAAATAATTCTCTACTCCAAAGTGGAACTGTGGTGACGACAACAACAATAACTGTATTGGAAGAAAACAACTAAAACATTTAAGTAATGTCTTGGAAAGGGACAGGGAGAATTATAATTATGAGCTAGCTGGTTTGCTTCATTCTTCTTGGGTGGCAATTCCTGTACTACCTCTCAGTTACTGTTGACACAGAGGAAAAGAAGATCCTCAGAAAAAGGCCAGTCTCTGTGTGTGTGTGTGTGTGTGTGTGTGTGTGTATAGGGGGCATGGTCTGGGGCAGCAAAGGAGACTTAACTAGCAGTGCATATCAGCTAGTGGATTTTTATGGTATCATGGGTCACCTCCAAGCATGAGTCTGCCTCATTTACAAAAACAAAACAAAACAAAACAAAAGGCCTAGGAAACCCAGCCAATCAGCAAATTGTTTTTTGATTATATGTCATGTGTGAGACTCTCTACGAGGCACTGGTGAGGCACGGATGGTAGAAAGAGATAAAGGAAGAGACAAACTCCCTGCAGCTCCCTGGCTAGGGTGACGACATATACAATCTCTGGGAGATGGTTAACAGTCCTCTCTGAAGCAGTTTTCCTCTCGAGGCTGTTCAGACTCATGATAATTTTGATCCAGAGGTGCTCAAGGCTGAGAGTTCCAAGAGAGGAGAGTTGCCTATGTGCAGGGCTGCCGGGGTATGTGGGACAAGCCTGTGCTGGCTGAATGGGACAGAGATCCAGGGGTAAAAGGCAGGTCATTGTTTCATAAACTAGAAAGTCTAGAGAGAGAGTTTGCTTCAGGCAGGGAAGACACGGCGGCTCCAAAATCTCATCAAGAATCTGCCTTTTCCCATCTTGGCTCTGCTTTCTAGACTAGGGGTGGAACAGGTGGGGATAATAGGGAAGAAAGAAAGGAAGAAGTAACATCGATTGTCACAGTAATGCTGTGTGACAACCACCCCAACCCTCAGTGACTTAAAATAGCAACCATTTATTCTCGCTTATCTGCAGGTTGGCTGAGAATTGGCCAATCAAGTTGGGGCCAGGTTAGGTCCAGGCCTGTTCCTTGTTCTCATCTTTCTTGAACCAGCAGGCTAGCTGCGGAATGTTCTCATGGTGATATCAGAAACATAAGAGCCCAACCATGCAACATGTTTCAAGTCACAAGCCCTTGCTTGTGTCACATCTGCTAATGTCCCATTGGCAAGTCAATGGCCAAGCCCAAAGTCAAGGGGAAAAAAAGGGCACTCTGCTTCTAGTGGGAAGAACTGAAAAGTCACCATATTCCTTGAATACAGGGAAAGATAAAGAATTGGGAACAATATAGTCTGTCACTAAAGGGGTGAAAAATTATGGGCTATTTATTTTTCAAAATTTTTTTCTCTTTAGTGGGATTAATCAGAGTTCTTCTTTCCTTTTAACATTGTAATTTTATCTTTAATTTTATTTTTAATTACAAAATATTATAAGAAATATACATAATATAATACAGTATGATATGATATACTCTAAATATAGCAGATCACTGTGTACCAAACATTCCGATTTTACAGATGTTAGATTTTGCTTTATTTTATTTTTGTTTATTTAAAAAAATGTTTGATTACCTACCAAGTTTAGATTTATTTCTTTAAAATTTTTTTTCTTTCTTTTTTTTTAATTGAAGTATAGATGATTTACAATATTGGGTTAGTTTCAGGTGTACAGCAAAGTGATCCAGTTATATATATATCTATATGTGTATGTATGTATATTCTTTTCCAGATTCTTTTCCATTATAGGTTATTACAAGATATTGAATATAGTTCCCTGTGCTATACAGTAGGCCCTTGTTGTTTATCTATTTTATATATAATAGTGTGTATCTGTTAATCCCATACTCCTAATTTATCCCTCCCCCTGCTTTCCCCTTTGGTAACCATAAGTTTTCTATGCCCATGAGTCTGTTTCTGTTTTGTAAATAAGTTCATTTGCATTATTTTTTAGATTCCACATATAAGTAATATCATATATTTGTCTTTCTCTGACTTACTTAATATGATAATCTCTAGGTACATCCATATTGCTGCAAATGTCAATATTTCATTCTTTTTTGTGGCTGAGTAATATTCCATTGTGTGTGTGTGTATGTGTATATATATATATATATATATATGTATATATCGCATCTTCTTTATCCATTAATCTGTCGATGGACATTTAGGTTGTTTCTGTGTCTTGGCTATTATAAAGAGTGCTGCTATGGTCTAGATTAGCTCAAGATGGTGGAGAAGAAGGATGTGAGCTCACACCCTTCTTACAAAATCATGAAAATCACAACTAACTGCTGAACAACCATCGACAAAAAAATGCTGGAAACTACCAAAAAAGGATACCCTACATCCAAAGACAAAGAGGAGGCCCCAGTGAGATGGTAGGAGGGGCTCAGTCATAATGAACTCAAATCCCATACCTGCTGGGTGGGCGACCCACAAACTGGAAAACAATTATACCACAGAAGTTATCCCATAGAAGTGAAAGTTCTGAGCCCCATGTCAGGCTTCCCAACCTGGTGGTCCAGCAATGGGAGGAGGAGTTCCCAGAGAATCTAGCTTTGAAGGCTAGTGGAGCTTGATTGCAGGACTTCCACAGGCCTGGGGGAAACAGAGACTCTACTCTTGGAGGCCGCACACAAAGTCTTGTGTGCACCAGGACCCAGAGGAATAAAGAAGTGACCCCATAAGAGACTGGGCCAGATCTACCTGCTAGTATTGAAGAGTCTCCTATGGAGGTGGGGGGCAGCTGGGGCTCACTGCAGTGACAAGGACACTGACAACAGCAGTTCTGGGAAGTACCCATTGGAGTGAGCCCTCCTGGAGGCCACCATTAGCCCCCCCAAACTGCCTGTAGGCTCCAGCGCTGGGTCACCTCAGGCCAAAAAACCAACCATCAACAGACAAATGGATTAAAGTTTTACTGAGTGTGGCCCTGCCCACCAGAGGGACAAGACCCACCTCCACCTACCACCAGTCTTTCCCATTAGGAAGTTTGCATAAGCCTCTTAGATAGCCTCATCCACCAGATGGCAGACAGCAGAAGCAAGAACTACAGTCCTGCAGCCTGTGGAATAGAACACACAATCACAGAAAATTAGACAAAATGAAATAGCAAAGATACATGTCCCAGAAGAAGGAACAAGTTAAAACCCCAGAAAAACAACTTAGTAAGGTGGAGATAGGCAAGCTTCTGGAAAAAGAATTCAGAATAATGGTAGCGAAAATGATCCAAGATCTTGTAAAAAGAATAGAGACAAGGATTGAGAAGATACTAGAAATGTTTAACAAAGACCTAGAAGAACTAAAGAACAAACAAACAGAGATGAACAATACAATAACTGAAATGAAAAATACACTAGAAGGAATCAGTAGCAGAGTAACTGAGGCAGAAGAATGGATAAGTGACCTGGAAGACAGAATGGTGAAAGTCACTCCCATGGAACAGAATACAGAAAAAAGAATGAAAAGAAATGAAGACAGTCTAAGAGACCTCTGGTACAACATTAAAGCACCAACATTTGCATTATAGGGGTCCCAGAAGGAGAAGAGAGAGAGAAAGGACCTGAGAAAATATTTGAAGAGATAATTGCTGAAAACTTCACTAGCATGGGAAAAGAAACAGTCATCCAATTCCAGGAAGCACAGAGAGCCCCAGGCAGGATAAACCCAAGGAGGAACATGCTGAGACACATAATAATCAAACTGACAAAAATTAAAGACAAAGAATATTAAAAGCAGCAAGGGAAAAATGACAAATAACATACAAGGGAAGTCCCATAAGGTTATCAGCTGATTTTTCAGCAGAAACTCTGCAGGCCAGAAGAGAGTGACATGCTATATTTCCAGTTATGAAAGGGAAGAACCTACAGCCAAGAATACTCTACCAGGAAGGCTCTCATTCAGATTGTAGATTTTTTTTGGTTGAGGACCATTTTTAAAGTTTTTATTGAATTTGTCACAGTATTGCTCCTGTTTTTATGTTTTGGTTTTTTGGCTGCAAGGCATGTGGGATCTTAGCTCCATGACCAGGGATCACACCCACACCTCCTGCACTAGAAGGCAAAGTCTTAACCACTGGACCACCAGGGAAGTCTCTCTCATTCAGATTTGATGGAGAAATCAAAAGCTTCACAGACAAGCAAAAGCTAAGAGAGTTCAGCACCACCAGACCAGCTTTGCAACAAATGCTGAAGGAACTTCTCTAGGTAGGAAAGAGACCAGCAACTTAAAACAGCCTTGTATATATATAGACTGCTCTATCAAAACCTCATAGGAGCAGCAACCCCCAAAACTACAATAGATACACACACACACACACACACACACACACACACACACACACACACAGAAGAAGAAGAAGAAGAAGAAGAAAAGAAAAAATAAACCAAACACAAAACTAAAGATGGTCATCAAACCACAGGAGAAGAGAACAAGTGAGGAAGGGAAGAAAAAAGACCTACAAAAACAAACCCAAAACAATTAAGAAAATGGCAGCAAGAACTTACATGTTGATAATTACCTTAAATGTAAATGGATTAAATGCTCCAACAAAAAGACATAGACTGGCTGAATGGATACAAAAGCAAGACCAATATATATGCTACAAGAGGACCAATTCATACCTAAGGACACATACAGACTGAAAGTGAGGGGATGGAAGAAGTTATTCTATGCAAATGGAGATCAGTAGAAACCTGGAGTAGCAATACTCACATCAGATAACATAGACTTTAAAATAAAGACTGTGACAAGAGGCAAAGAAGGACAGTACGTAATGATCAAGGGATTAATCCAAGAAGATATAAAAATTGTAAATATATATGTACCCAACATAAGAGCACCTCAATATATAAGGCAAATACTGGCAGCCATAAAGGGAGAAACTGACAGTAACACACTAATAGTAGGGGACTTTAACACCCACTTTCATCAAGGAACAGATCATTCAGACAGAAAATCAATAAGGAAACACAGGCCATCAATGACACGTTAGACCAAATGGACTTAATTCATATTTATAGAGCATTCCATCAAAAAGCAGCAGAATACACATTCTTCTTATGTGCACATAGGACATTCTCCAAGACTGACCACATGCTTGATATAATTCCAGTTTTTAATTAAACTATATCAAGCATATCAAGCATTTTTTCCAACCACAACACCATGAGATTAGAAATCAACTACAAGAAAAAAACTGTAAAAAACACAAACACGTGGAGTCTAAACAATATGCTATTAAGCAACCAGTGGATCATTGAAGAAATCAAAGAGGAAATAAAAAAATACCTGGAGAAAAATGACAACAAAAACATGACAACTCAAAACCTATGAGACACAGCAAAAGCAGTTCTAAGTGGGAAGTTTATAGCAATACAATTTTACCTCAGGAAACAAGAAAAATCTCAAATAAAAATCCTAACCTTACACCTAAAGTAACTAGAGAAAGAAGAACAAACAAAACCTAAAGTTAGTAGAAGGAAAGAGATCATGAAGATCAGGGCAGAAATAAATGAAACAGAGACAAAGAAAACAATAGCAAAGATCAATGAAATTAAAAGCTGGTTCTTTGAGAAGATAAACAAAACTGATAAACCTTTAGCCAGACTCATCAAGAAAAAAAAGGGAGAGGACTTAAATCAATAAAATTAGAAATGAAAAAGGAGAAGTTACAATGGACACCACAGAAATACAAAGGAACATAAGAGATTACTACAAGCAACCGTATGCCAATAAAACGGACTACCTGGAAGAAATGGACAAATTCTTAGAAAGGTATAATCTTCTGAGACAGAACCAAGAAGAAATAGAAAATATGAACAGACCAATCACAAGTACTGAAATTGAACCTGTAATTTAAAAACTCCCGACAAACAAAAGTCCAGGACCAGATAGCTTCACAGGTGAATTCTATCAAATATTTAGAGAAGAGCTAACACCTATTCTTCTGAAACTGTTCCAAAAAATTGCAGAGGAAGGAACACTCCCAAACTCATTCTATGAGGCCACCATCACCCTGATACAAAAACCAGACAAAGACACCACCACAAAACAAAGAAATTTACAGGCCAGTATCACTGTTGAACATAGATGCAAAAACCTTCAACAAAATACTAGCAATCTGAATCCAACAATATATTAAAAGGATCATACACCATAAGCAAGTAAGATTAATCCCAGGGATACAAGGATTTTTCAATATCTGCAAATCAATCAGTGTGATACACTACATTAACAAACTGAAGAATAAAAATTACCCGATCATCTCAATACATGCAGAAAAAGCTTTTCACAAAATTCAATACCGATTTATGATAAAAACTCTCCAGAAAGTGGCCATAGAGGGAACATACTTCAACATAATAAAGGTCATATACGACAAACCTACAGCTAACAGTATACTCAATGGTGAGAAGCTAAAAGCATTTCCTCTAAGATCAGGGACAAGACAAGGATGTCCACTCTTGCCACTTTTATTCAACATAGTTTTGGAAGTCCTAGTTACAGCAATCAGAGAAGAAAAATAAATAAAAGGAATCCAAATGGGAAGAGAAGTTAAACTGTCACTTCTTGCAGATGACATGATACTATGCAAAGAAAATCCTAAAGATGCTATCAGAAAACTACTAGAGCTCACCAATGAGTGTGGTAAAGTTGCAGGTTACAAAATTAAAGCACAGAAATCTGTTGCATTTCTATACACTAAAAATGAAAGGTCAGAAAGAGAAATGAAGGAAACAATCCCATTTACCACTGCATCATAAAGAACACAATACCTGGGAATAAACCTACCTAAGAAGACGAAAGACCTGTACTCTGAAAACTCTAAGATGTTGATGAAAGAAATCAAAGGTGACACAAACAGATGGAAAGATACACCATGTTCTTGGATTGGAAGAATCAATATTGTCAAAATGACTATACTAGTCAAGGCAATCTTGAGTCAATGCAATACCTATCAAATTACCAATGGCATTTTTCACAGAACTAAAACAAAAAGTCTTAAAATTTGTATGGAGACACAAAAGACCCCCAATTAGCCAAGGTAATCTTGAGAAAGAAGAATGGGGCTGGAGGAATCAGGCTCCTTGACTTCAGACTATAATACAAAGCTATAGTCATCAAAAGAGTATGGTGCTGGCACAAAAATAGAAATATAGATCAGTGGGCAGGACAGAAAGCCCAGAAATAAACCCACGCACCTATGGTCAATTAATCTACAACAAAGGAGGCAAGACTATACATTGGTGAAAAGACAGTTTCTTAAATAAGTGGTGCTGGGAAAACTGGACAGCCACATATAAAAAATGAAATCGGAACATTCTTTAACACCATACACAAAAATAAACTCAAAATGGATTAAAGACCTAAATGTGAGAAGTGACACTATAAACATCTTAGAGGAAAACACAGGCAGAAACCTCTCTGACATAAATCGCAGTAATATCTTTTTTGATCCATCTCCTAGAGTAATGGAAATAAAAACAAAAATAAACGGGACCTAATTAAACTCAAAAGCTTTTGCACAGCGAAGGAACACATAAAGAAATGGAAAGACAACCCTCAGAATGGGAGAAAATATTTGCAAATGATGTGACCGACAAGGGATTAGTGTCCAAACAGCTCATGAAGCTTAACATCATCAAAACAAACAACCCAATCAAAAAATTGGCAGAAGACCTAAATAGACATTTCTCTGAAGAAGACATACAGATGGCCAAGAGGCACCTGAAAAGATGCTCAACATCACTAATTATTAGAGAAATGCAAATCAAAACTACAATGAAATATCACCTCACACAGTCAGAATGGCTATCATCAAAAAATCCACAAACAATAAATTCGGGAGAGGGTATAGAGAAGGGAACCCTCCTAAACTGTTTGTGGGAATGTAAATTGGTGCAGCCACTATGGAGAACAATATGGAGGTTCCTTATGAAACTAAAAATAGAGCTACCATATGATCCTGCAATCTCACTCCTGGGCATATACCTGGAGAAAAACATGGTTCCAAAGGATACATGCACCCCAGTGTTCATTGCAGCACTGTTTACAGTAGTCAGTATATGGAATCAACCTAAATGTCCATCAACAGAAGAATGGATAAAGAAGATGTGGTACATATATACAATGGAATATTGCTCAGCCAATAAAGAGAATGAAATAATGCCATTTTCAGCAACAAGGATGGACCTAGAAATTGTTACTGGGTGAAGTAAATCAGACAGAGGAAGACAAATATCATATGATATCGCTTATATGCAGAATCTAAAAAAATGATACAAATGAGCTTTTTTACAAAAAAGAATCAGACTCACAGACTTAGAGAATGAACTTATGGTTACCAGGGGGAAGGGTGGGAGGGAGGGATAGTTAGGAGTTTGGGATTGACATGTACACACTGCTATATTTAAAATGGATAACCAACAAGGACCTGCTGTATAGCACAGGGAACTCTACTCAATATTCTGTAATAACCTAATTGGGAAACGAATTTGAAAAAGAATAGATACATGTAAATGTATAACTGAATCACTTTGTTGTACACCTGAAACTAACACAACATCGTTAATCAACTCTACTTCAATATAAAATAAAAAGTTTAAAAAAAAGCATGAAAAAAGAAAAAAAAAAGTGCTGCTCTGAACATTGGGATTTGTGTATTGGGTTGACCAAAATTTATTTGGGTTTTTCCATAACATCTTAAGGAACATATTTTAGAATTAGAGCTTTTATTTTTTCTGTATATATCCCCAGGAGTGGGATTGCTGGATCATATGGTAACTCTATCTTTAGTTTTTAAAGGAACCTCCATACTGTTCTCCATAGTGGCTGCAGCAATTTACATTCCCACCATCAGTGTAGGAGGGTTCCCTTTTCTCCACACTCTGGCACTTACTACTTTTTAATGATGGCCATTTTAACCAGTGTGAGGGGATACCTCATTGTAGTTTTAATTTGCATTTCTCTAATAAGTAGCAATGTAGAGCATCCTTTCACGTGCCTCTTGGCCATCTGTATGTCTTCTTTGGAGAAATGTCTATTTAGGTCTTCTGCCCATTTTTTGATTGAGTTGTTTGTTTTTTTAATATTGAGTTATATGAGCTGTTTGTGTATTTTAGAAATTAAGCCCTTGTCAGTCTCATCATTTGCAAATTATTTCTCCCATTCTGTAGGTTGTCTTTTTATTTTGTTTATGAGTTCCCTTGATGTGCAAAAGCTTGAAAGTTTGGTTAAGTCCCATTTGTTTATTTTTGCTTTTATATCTTTTGCCTTGGGAGACTGATATGAGAAAATATTGCTATAATTTATGTCAAAGAATCTTTCACCTATGTTCTCTCCTAGGAGTTTTATGGTGTCTTGTCTTATATTTAAGTCTTTAAGACATTTTGAATTTATTTTTGTGCATGGGGTGAGGGAGTGTTCTAACTTCATTGATTTACATACGGTTGTCCAGCTTTCCCAACACAACTTGCTAAAGAGACTGTTCTCCACTGTATTCTTGCCCCCTTGGTTGAAGATTAATTGACCTGGGTGGGTGGGTTTATTTCTGGGCTCTCTATTCTGTTCCTTGATCTGTATGTCTGCTTTTGTACCAGGACCACACTGTTTTGATTACTGTAGCTTTGCTGTATACTCTGAAGTCTGGGAGGGTTGTGCCTCCAGCTTTATTCTTCTTCCTCAGGATTGCTTTGGCAATTCTGAGTCTTTTGTGGAGTATTTGCTTTATGTTCTCTTTCCACTTCTCCCCCCAAAAATAAGATATTGATTCTACCAGTGGTCCATCCCAATATTCCTCACCTCATTATACCATCCATGTTTTGAAACTTTAACCTGTTTTAATTCCTTTAAACATGCTTTTACTAAATAAAAAAGTTATTGGTGATTTTCACGTGTATCACAGGGTAAATTTTTGCACTAATGCCTCTGGCAGTGAAAAGGCAACTGGCTTTATGACTTTATCAGAAAAGTCCACAAGGGAGCAATATGACCACAGGAAAACAATCTGGGGTCTGGGAGGGAAGTTATTTGTCTTTTCCTTTCTCTCCACCTGCTGTTGTGGCAGCCTCTCTAGGTCTCTCTTTCTCTGCATTTTGGACTTGATGTGTGGCCTGTGAGTGTGTGCACATGGGCCAGTTTCCCCCTGTGGGTGACAGTGTTTTGGGACTCTCCCAGGCTTCCTGTCCCTGCCTCCCAGTCTTCCTGCCATTTCTTGGGTGCCTTGACCTACCCTCTCCCGCCCTTCCTCTGCTTTCTTATCCGCATTTATTCTCTGTCTTGGTCTCACTCCCCTCTCCTCTTTACCTTTCAGCTTCCCTCTCCATCTCTGTCTTTGGTATTTGTTGTGATCAGGCCTGGATTTCTGCTTCCAGTTTGTAAGCTCCGCATTAAGTGCCACAGGATTCAGAGGACGGGAAGGCTCCTGCCTGGCCCTGGGGAGGATGGCGTGGCAGAGGAGAATGAATTCTATTTTTCCTTCTCTCAAAAAATCAACACCAAGTAAAAGTCTACACTAAGATTTATTTGTAACTATTTATTAAGTGGTATTAATTGGTTTTGTTTGGAGGCTGAGAATCTTGAATGAGAAAAGGTCCCAGCTCTGTTGTAAAGATTTACTGAGTAAGTGTGTGTGTGTGTGTGTGTGTGTGTGTGTGTGTGTGTGTGTGTGTGTGTTTGAGAGAGAGACAGAGCGTCTATCTCTGTGTCTTGGAGAGCAGAGCCGTAGATGTGCATGTGTTCATGTCTCTGGGTGAGTATGTGTTCCCTTTGTGCCAGGCGTGTGTGGTTGTGCCTGTGTGTGTGTCTGTGTGAAGGTATGTGGCTCTGCATGTTGAAGAGTGTGTCAGCCTGTGTATGACTGTTTGTGGTGTTGTTTGTGTCTAGGTGTGAGTATGTGGACAAGTGTCCACATATGGTAGAGAGCATGAGTATTGGGATTTGTGTTTGTTCTCTGAGTGTGAGTGTATAAAGCAGTGCTGGAATCAAGGCTCCTACTGCCAGGTTACCTCTTGGAGCAGCCCAGACTGTGGGACAGACAATGATAACAGGTGATAGATTGATAAACAACATGGAATTGAATTCTGATCTCCCAGGGGTTTGAAGATGTGACTTAAAATTGCCTTCACCTCAGAAGATACCAGTATTTCTGTGCTTTTGTAGGAACTTTAAGGCACAGAATGCTGTCACTTGGCAGGAGAACTGGGGAGTCTTAGAGAAGGATGAGCCCCTAGAGCCTCTGGTCCAGTCTTCCCCTCACAACCATTGTGGGAATCTCCTGCTGGGGCTTTGCTGCCCCAGGACCCCCAATCCTTCTGGTGATTAGGTGGTATCCTTGATCTCTTCATTTGCAAGTTGGGCACATGGTGAAGCACTGGGGTGTCCAATTCTGGCTCAAAGCCATATGCAGCCCTCCAGTTCCTGTTCCCTGTAGGCTCTGCCAGCCTTTCAGAGCTCACTGGCTATAGCAGCTTTGAGTGATTTAGAGCCTGCCCCACCCCACCCCGCTGCGGAGACCACCCAGCTGGACTGGAGGTGGGGCCCTTGTCAGGCTCACCACAGTGTCTTCCTGGGAGACCACCTCTGAGAGGCAGGAGGGTCAGCTTGAGCTTATCTCACTCACTTGCACCATTACTCATGTCCATGTGGCCATTCTGTGCCATCATGGGCAGGGTGTGAGTATGGAGGTAGGGCCTGGGTGGTGGATTGAGGAGTTTGTCAGAGGTGAAAAGATAGCCTTTTTTACAAAAGGCTTCATAACAATGTACCACAGACTGAATGGCTTCAAACTTCAGAAATGTATTGTCTCACTATCTGAAGGCTATTAGTACAAAATCGAGGTGTTAGCAGGGCCGTTCTCCCTTTGAGATCTGTAGGAGAATCCTTCATGGCCTCTTCCTAGCTTCTGGAGGTTTACTGGCATCACTGGTGTTCCTTGGTTCACAGCTGCATAGCTCTGATCTCTGCCTTCATCCTCACCTGGCGTTCTCCCTGTGTCTGTGCTTTCACATGGCCATCTTCTTGTAAGGACACCAATCATATTGGACTGGGGGTCCACCCTATTCCAGTATGACCTCACCTTCGCTAATTGTATCTGCAATGCCCTTATTTCCACATGAGATCATGTTCTGAGGTATTGAGATTTGAGATTTCAACATACCTTTTTGAGGGGATCAAATTCAAGCCATGACACTAATCATCTCACTATTCTTCCAGAACCCAGGCTTTCAGATAAATCTACAAACACATTTCAGAGCAGTGGAGCCCTGATTGGCCCCTCCCCCAGTTCTCCTTTCTCTCCAATATATTTATTATCACAGGAACCAGCAACACAACCCCAGCTTCGCTATCTCTCCACATGATAGAAAATGAGGTGTTATGGAACAGCAGAGGACTGAGATTGTGTATACTAATGACAGCACTCCACACCTACCCTGGTGATCTGTGTCGCCAAGAAGCACCATGAGAGCCGATCGTAGTGGTGGTGAGGGGGACAACAATCACCACAGCAACTAAGGTCACTTGAGACAAAAATGCTTTCCTGCCCCTTTACGCCAGGATGAGGTCAGATTTCAAATGTCCTTTTTCCTTCCAGGAAGTGAAGTGTCTAATTTTTAAAGGTGCTATTAATCTGTTCTTTTACATTGCATTTCCTGTCTCTCCGCACCAGATTAATTTCCTGTCTCTCCCCACCAGATTAATTGTTCCTGCTTCTGATGCTAGAAGCCGCAATGTGCTACTTTAAATTCTTACCGATAAAGTATTTGTGTTTCTTCCTTTCTTTTTTTTGAGGAAGCTTATATTTGTAAATAAACTATGAAATTTCAGTTTCCCAGTATTGGAGCCATGGTAGGGGTATTTGTATGTGTGTGTACGTGTATACATATATATGTGTGTGTATGTGTTCTTGTACCTGTGTGTATGTATATACGTGTGATGTATGTGTGTGTACATATGTGTGTGTATATGCGTGTGTGTATATGTGTGGTGTGTGTGTGTGTGCGTGTGCATGTGTGTGTGTGTGTGTGTGTGTGTGGTGTGAATGAGTATTACTCTCAGCATTCTCAGTCTCCTCTCGGATCTGAAAGCTGAGAGATAAGTTACCAAAGTCACTCTAGAACCTGGGCTTCCCAAGGCTTGGTCTTTGTCTCCTGGATGTCTGGTTCTGGGATTCCAGGCATACTCCTGGTTTCCAGGATGAGGTGGACAGATTCCTGGTGGCCAGAAGCCATAGGTTCTAGCCTCAGTACTGCCATTTTTCTCTGAGCCCCAGAAGAGAAAAGGAAGAACGTCTCTCACCCCGATTGCTACCGCAACATTCCCGACATTCCCTGATGGTGTCCACTCACACTCTTCTCCCTGAGCCAGGCCCTCGAGCTGTGCAGGATGCAGCATGCAGATGGCCAGGTGCCTCGTTAGAGCTTGGGGTGGAGCCCTTCTGGATTGCATGAGTGGAGTGTGATGGAGAGACAGCCGGTCCTAGGAAATTTATTCCTCCAGGAAGAAAGACAAATGCATGCTGGGTGGTGAAAAATCATCAAATGTGCCCTGGGGAAATGGTGGAGTTCCTCTATGCTCTGATGCAGTTGCTGAGAGACTGAGCTCACTTGGACCAAGCATGTGCGCTCCCCACCCTGCACCTCCAGCTTAGCAACCTGGTGCCCTGTGTTTTGAGTGGAGAGGAGGTGACATTGTCTACATGGAAAGCTGCAGACCTGCCTGGGTGTTAAGTCACAGGTTGGATGTACCTGTGGGGCTGGCCCCAGAGGTGCTGATCACCCCTGGCCTGAGAGCACAGGAACAAGGGAAATAGGTGAAGGGATCCTATTAGCAGGCTTCCATTCCTCGCTCAGTGAGACTTAAGAAGGGAGAGGCCGGAGACTGGACCAGCGTGTCCAGCAAACTCAGGCCAAAGCCCTGAAAAGTTCTCAGGTCTTTTGTGATACACTTGTGAGGTCTCAGTCTCCTACACTCCTAGAAGGATACTTTAATTCCCCCTCTGTAGCTCTCGCAACACGATGTCTTTCTTTTAGGAGACCCAGCACCTTTCTCCTTTCTTACTGTATTACAGGACACAGCTCCTCCTTTCCTGTTTCAGAGTGTCTCCTGCTAACCCATGGGGTGACCAGAAAATTCCCTGCCTCTTATCTTTCTCCTTGGTTGTGCCTGTGTCTGTGTGTTTGCGGGTGTGCATGCGTGTGTGTGCATGCAGGTGAGTGCACACCTATGTTTCACCAGACCTTCCTGATAACCAGGGGTGATTCCACTTAGTAATCCACAGTGGGAGGTTGGGAGGAGAGAGTTGCTCACCATTCCTGTCTCTGCAGGAGCCCCCACAAGGTGAGTGGAGAGCTCTTAAGTCTTTCTCAGTCCTTCTGCCTAGGTAGTCTGCCCCAGACCAAACACAGAGTCTTTTATTCTGGTGACAGAAGAACTTATGAAAAGGGTCAGGCTCGGGTTTCCCTGGTGGCGCAGTGGTTGAGAGTCCACCTTCCGATGCAGGGAACATGGGTTCGTGCCCCAGTCCAGGAGGATCCCACATGCTGCAGAGTGGCTGGGCCCGTGAGCCATGCCCGCTGAGCCTGCACGTCCGGAGCCTGTGCTCCTCAATGGGAGAGGCCACAACAGTGAGAGGCCCGTGTACCGGAAAAAAAAAAAAGGGTCAGGCTGATCTTAGAATAAACTCATGGCTGGAGGAACTGGAGTCATAATTCGACCTAAGACATTTTCTAGTATTACTGAGGGGAGAGGCCTTTCAGAATAAGCGCTTGGAGAGGAGGGGATGCATCCCCATTATGTTCATTCTTACTCTTTGCCCCAAGCTCCTTCTTTGAGTTCCCTGACTGGGACCCCAGCTTCTCTTTGAGTGATATAAGATGGGAACATTGCTTTGGCAATCTTGGGACTTGTTTAGAGTTTAGTTGCCTAAAAGCCAGGTTTCATAAACTCTAGGACACTTAGGGGCCATGTAAATGCCCCCTCCTCCCATGTGGGGCTCTCTGTAATGTGGTGGGAGACCCCTGTCTATGGCAGCCAAGATCAAATCAGTGTAGAAAGTACTGGGTTTTGAGGAAGGTTCCCATCAAAAGCATTGTTACAAGTGGAAAATTTCTAGTCCAGGGGTTATGAACTGGTGGGCACCAGCTGAATGTCAGCCATGGAAGCATTTTATTTGCCTGTACAAACTGAAAGCAGAATTCAGGTGCCTTTAGGTGGGGTCGCACTCTCTATTTAGCCAGCTTCAAAGGTCGGCTTTGCCATTTACATCACTTGCTTGGCCCTGAAGGTTTTTAATTTTTCAGCCCATTACAGTGACCCCTTCCTTCATTTATAGATGAGGAAATGAAGGTCCAAAGAGGGCCAGGCCACAGAGTTAGCTGGTGAGAGCATCAGGAATGGAACCCCGATCTCAGGCTTCCAAGCCCATCGTCTTCCCTTATCTACAGGCTGTAAGGTTATACTCACAATGTTTCTGTGTTGCAGCCCCTCCAGTGATACTGTAGCTCAGTAGGGAAGGCTTAGGACATCAGACACAAAGGAAATGCAACAGTAGAATTTCAGTAGTCCTGGTTAAGAGTGGTGAAACCTTGGCTGGCACCAGGAGCCTTCAATCCCTCCCCACATGGGCTGCTTACTCAAGACTGGCCAGCTGAGCTGTAGGCTCTGTCCTCACATTTTCTGTGCTTTAGTCTGAGTCTCTCCTGGCTTATAGAATGTATTAGGGAGCTATGAATAATCTTTATGTTAATGAAACATGGGTTTTATTCAGCCCTGGAGGTCCCTGGAGGTGGTAGGGAGATGGATGACTGGCCTGGAAGCCCGCAAGGCCCTGTGGAATATCACCTGTGCTCTTCTGAGCTGTTCTCCAAAACTGAGTGGGGGACTTTTGGCAGCTATTTCTCTGGAATCTGTGTGCTGCCCTAGTCTGGGCTGATACCGGTTGCAGTAGAACAGGGATAGGAGGGTATAGTGGCCTCGAATACAGAAAGAGCCCTCAGTTTCTTTAGAAAAGCAGCTCAGGTGGCCAGGGGACCTGAGGCAAATTCATCCTGTCCTCACAATTCTACCCAGCCTCTCCTTTCTATGCTGCTGGCAAGGGAAAGGGTGGGTAAAAGTGCCCACCTCCGCTTACTTCTTCAGCTCTGCCTGTTGGCATCGTCTCTGCATTGATCTCAGAGTCAGTTAGACAAAGCCACTCCCTCCTGGAGTTTCTTGTGTGTCTTGATCACAGCTGACTCTTACATGTCTATAAAAGTGCCTGACACAGGGTAGATGCTCATATTAATCCTATGTTTCAAAGAATAAACATTTCCTCAAATATATATTCTAGCTGAATTTAGGGGTAAGTCTCAGGTTTTCCCACCATGTGCATGCTTAACACAGCACTTTTTCAAATGATTTTAATGACCAGTTCTAAATGGGGAGAAGTAACAATGCTGTCTTTGGAGGCCACTCCAAAGGTAAAATCATCATTAGCTTGCTGGGACTCAAGCGAGGTTGACCAGAAACTCTGGCAATGCGAAGCCGGGAGAGAGAGTTAATGGAGTTTATGCCCTGAGTCCCAAGAATGCTGGCCCAGCGCAATGGAGCTGGTGTCTGTGTTCCAGGAGATGGCTGCCCACTCTAGGAGAGGCCACTCAGAACATGCAGAGAGAGCTGCCACATACCTCTCAGGCTAGTTTGCTACTGCTTTCATGATGAGATAGAGAAAGTGACCCATTTCAGTGAGCTTTCTGGTATTTGAGACCATGGGAACGAGTATTTGCCATGTTTTCCCACTCCCCTGTCCTTTCTGACTCTCTGTTGCAGTTTCCACAACTCTGTTACCAGGCTCTAACAAGATTTTGAACAGGCGAAGTTTCTGAGCTTCTCTGGCCCTCTGAGTATGATGCCTGCACTAGACAATCAGCCTGCATTTCTGAGGGCACCCACCATGGGCCAGGCGCTGAGCTTCAGGGGCATAGTTCATTTTTTTAGTTATTTTCTTCTGAATTTTTCTCTAATTCAAAGCCATTTTAAAGTGGTTTTGCAAAAACAATATTAAAATGACAACAGGAATATAAAACAAAATTTCCCCCTACTTCCATCAACTAATCAAGGAAAGCAGCCATTTGAGCCCGTGCCCACTAGTCCTTCTCCATATGTCTGTGCAGTTCATACTGGTTATTCTCATCTGCCATCGGAGCTCCCTCCTACTGTCTGGGCTCCCTCCACCTTATGAAACAGGGCCTGCACGCCACTGTGGAAACTGAACACACCAGCTTCTGCCTTACAGAAGGGGCACAGCCGGGGGTCTTGGGCTCTGTTGGTCAGATGCTCCCACCCACACACCAGGTGGATCTGGGGGCAGCCTCTCTGTGGCAGCTTTGGCAGTTTTAGCAAGATGGGTTCTCAGGGGCAGTGATAGCAGCAGTGATGGTGACGATGTCCAGTGTCTGGAGTCAGAGTCAGTGGGCAGGGAGAGCCATGCTGTGGTGTGATTTGGGCAGCATTTAGGCTGCCTCCAGTTTTAGTTCTCCAAACCCCCAAGCATTTCTGTAAATTTCCCAATATTCTTATTAAATTGTTTTTCTGTTTAAATCAGCCTGACTGCTTTTAACTATGGCGCACCTTGCTGATACACCTATTCATAATTTTTACTGTTTTGTAGTAATGGAATTGATATAATTTTATATTCTATACTCTTATTTAACATTATACCATGTGAATTTTTCAGCTTGGCAAAATCTTTTATCTTTCTATTATAATAATAATTATTATACTAATCATCCTTCTCCCCTTGGGTAACCAGTTGTTAACAGCCTGGTGGGGGGTGCTGATGCTGTACCTCATCTTGACTGGGAAATCAGGCTTTCCTGTATGGCCGGTGCCTTGAAGAAAACTGGCAATGCTGAGTGTAGGGGACAGAAGGAGGGCTATAGATGCTAAAGCTGGAAAAGCCTTAGAGAAATCTAGTCCCAGTTCTACATTGTTGGCTGAGGAATTTGAGGCCAAGAGAGGAGAACTGACTTGAGCAGGTAACTCGCTCAGAGAGCCGGTGTTGGGGGCAGGACCAAACCCAAGCCTGCTAGCTCCTGTGCCAGAGCAGACTTTCCTTCGTCTTGGCTGTAAGCCTGCTGCAGAATGATGTTAAACTTATTACGTCTCATCTCAGGTACATGAAAGTGAGAATGGGGTGGGGAGTGAATTGTATGAGATATGTAATGTTGGTGCTCTGATTATTGTCCAAAACTCTAAGAATAAGTTTTAGTCATTCTTCCTATAAATATTATTCAAGGACCAACACAGTGCCTGCCACATACTAGGAACCCGATTAATCTATGTGGAGTGAATGAAGAAAGGACAATCCTAGGCTGTCCATACCTCATGTTAATTCTAGGGTGACTGACATTATATATTGTGATATATAATAATGAGATGTGTTAGTAGTAATTAACATAATCCAAAAGCAAGAATTTTATTCTCCCACTAGTGTAGTCTTCAGTTAATCGAGTGAATTCTTTTCATGGCTCTGTCATCTGGAATGAAAGGCAGTAGTTTAGGCATTCTCCAGCTTTGCAGTTCTCTTCTGAAACATAGATGGTCCATCTGCTGTGGGACGGGCCCCCTGAAAGTAGTCTCACCCAAAAGACAGGCAGTTGGCATTCCATTATTTACTGAGTACTATTTATGTGGCAGTCTTTATGTTAAGGACTTGGGTAAGCAAAACAGGCATGATCTCTGCCTTCAAGGGATTTATAGTCTTATGGGGGAGACAGGAATTAAACAAGTCAAAATTTTTTAAAAAGTTATGACTTTTTGTGTTTTAAGGGCTGGGAAGAGAAAGAACAGATGTTATGAGAAAGTAGCAGATGTCCATTTTGGGAGAATCAGGGAAGACCTCTCTGAAGATTAGGAAGTTGTCTCTAAAATTTGAAACAGAATGAATGGAAGGTTTTGATCATTTTAATTATGCAATTGAGAAATCATCCCCAGCATGTCTTGCATGTAGTAAACACTCAATACATATTAGTGATGACTATAATAAACACTTTAACATCCATTATCTCATGGACTTGTCAGGATGCTGTAGGCCCATGAGTAGACTTGATGAGTGCTGTTATTCCCATTGTACAACTGAAGCTTCATCTGAAGCTCAAGTGGTTATATGGTTAAGTGAAGTGGGTCATTTTGCTATTCAAACACACATCTGAGATTGAAACGTAATTTTCCCTACTGTTACATCAGTGTTTATTTCTCCAAAGCTATTTTGGAAGGGAATATGCAGTGATTAGAGTTTATACATCATCTTTGTGAGCATGTAAATTGCTTGGGGAGCCTCTCCCCACAGTTCTGTTAAAGCAGCCAAGCCCTTGTGCTGAGCTCTGGGACACCTCTCATGCACCTTGTTAAATTCAAGGACGCTGTGGGCTATTTGGGAAGCATATGGAGTTGGGCACGATATGCCTCTTCCTTTTCCCTTCTGACTCTGTCATTTCTTAAAGATTCTCATAAAACTAATGACAGGATAAGGCAAGAAGTTACATTACACTTTATAATGGGCTAATTAGGTAAATATGTTAAAAAGTGTTCCCCATAGTGCCATTTCATGGTTGCACTGTTGGTAATCAGCACTTGTTTTCAAAGTGTCAGAATATCAAAAGCAAAGCTGGTCGCATTGCTGCGTATGTCACACAAATGAAATGAATTAAGTGGAGCAGTGGGAATGCTCTGCCTCTGTTATCACTCAAGTCTTTGAAGGGATGCTCTGAGGCTAGAAGTTTGGTCCTGGCTGATTCTTTCAGCGTTTGAGTGTACATAAAAACACCCCAGCCCCCAATATAGAGTTTCTTTACTTAGATAAGAGGTTTATGGGCCAGTTCTGGGGGTGGGGTCCAGATGAGAAGCTTTTGGAGGTCAAGGTGGGTTTCTTTGTGGTTCTGTATCAAGACATTCATCCATGAACCGCAGGCCCCTAGACAGACATTAGGCATGCTAAGTTTAGAAGTTGACAGCCCTGCTTCACAGAAATGGAGCAAATTCTGTGGCACTGTTTGCCTTTGATATACTCAGGCTGCAAAGATAAATAGCCGTGATATTATTTTCTGGGTGAATGGACAATACCAAGGGAAGAATGGAAATGAGGGAGTAGTTGGAACACATCCTGGGTTCAGGATACACAGGGAAGACTCTCAGACCCACTGCTAGGTTGTCTTTATGACCTGGTAGGACTCCTGCTTTGCAAACAACAGTGTCTGACTAATTTATGCAAAAAGGAATTTATGGGAAGTATGATGGGGGTTGAAGAACCAGGTTTGGTAATGAGTAGGACTGGGGGTGTTTGAAATGTCCAAGAGGTGGAAATCATGGTCCTTGCCATGTGGCCAGCAACATCTGATGAGCTGCTGCCACTGCAATGGACAACCTACATTATTCTGGATTTTAAACATTCCAAGTCCTAGGAGGAACCATCTGATTAGGTGGGATTAGACCACATGCCCATTCCCTAGGTGTGCCCTTTTACTCTCTCTAGTGGGAGACAAGATCCTGGGTTTACTGCCTCATAGAGACAGGAGTAGTTCGAAGGAGTAGTTCACCAAAGGAAATTGGGATGCTGTGGGGAAGGAGAATAAATTCTGGGCATCCAAAAAATTGACAAAGGACCAGTATGATTGGTTAGGAATGAATCCTGGGCCTCAAGGGCCTTGGCTGAATGGGAACCTGTCCATGTTAGGATTTATTACTGAAATCCAGCCAGCTCTCTGCTCAGCCTAAGCATTTCTGTGCTGTACAATACAGTAGCCACTTAGCCATGTGTAGTTATTTAAATTTAAATTAATTAAAAGTAAATAAAATTAAAAGTTCATTTCCCCTTTTGCCTTAGCCACATTTCAAGTGTTAGAGCCAACATGGCTAATGGCTACCACATTGATCATTACAGACATAGAACATTTCTGTAATTTCAGAATGTTTTATTAGATAGCATTAGATGTTTGGTGGGTCACCCAGGCCTTCCTTCATATCTTCATCTTATATGACATCAACTCCAAGGCCATTTTACTCTCTGTTTGCCTATGGAGAAAAGTTGAGCATAGGATGTTAAAGAGGAGAAATGACGAGTTACATACTTTGCCTTTTCTTAGTTTTTTGGTGGTGGATGATATAACAACATGGCCAAATGAGGAAATCACAATGTCATATGTATTGTGATTACAATTATATCAAGACAGACTAGTGTATAGAAATGCAACAGATTTCTGGGAATTAATTTTGTATCCTGCAACTTTACTGAATTCATTGTTGAGCTCTAGTAGTTTTCTGTTAGCATCTTTAGGATTTTCTATATATAATATCATGTCATCTGAAAAGAGTAACTGTTTTATTTCTTCTTTTCCAATTTGGATTCCTTTTATTTCTTTTTCTTCTCCAATTGCCATAGCTAGGACTTCCCAAACTATGTTGAATAAAAGTGGTGGGAGTGGACATCCTTGTCTTGTTCCTGATCTTAGAGGAAATGCTTTCAGCTTTTCACCATTGAGAATGACGTTAGCTGTGGGTTTGTCATATATGGCCTTTATTATGTTGAGGTATGTTCCCTCTTTGCCCGCTTTCTGGAGTTTTTATCATAACTGGGTGTTGAATTTTGTCAAAATCTTTTTCTGCTAGATGGTCACATGGTTTTATTCTTCAGTTTTTTAGTATGATATATCACACTGATTGATTTCTGGGTATTGAAAAATCCTTGCATATGTGTTAACTCTTCTCTAAATGTTTGATAGAATTCACCTGTGATGCCATCTTGTCCTGGACTTTTGTTTGTTGGGAATTTTAAAATCACAGTTTCAATTTCAGTACTTGTGATTAATCTGTTCATATTTTTGGATCTGTTGCATTTCTATACACAAACAATGAAAAATCAGACAGAGAAATTAAGGAAACAATCTCTTTTACCATAACATCAAAAAGAATAAAGTACCTGGGTATAAACCTACCTAAGGAGGCAAAAGATCTGTACTTCAGAAACTATAAGATGCTGATGAAAGAAATCAAAGATGACACAAACAGTCTCTACGTCCATCCATCTCACTACAAATAACTCAATTTCATTTCTTTTTATGGCTGAGTAATATTGCATTGTGTGTGTGTGTGTGTGTGTGTGTGTGTGTGTGTGTGTGTGTATGTGACATTTTCTTTATTCATTCATCCATCAGTGAACACTTAGTTTTTTTCCAAATCTTGGCTGTTGTAAATAGTGCTGCAGTGAAAATGGGAGTGCATATATCTCTTTGAGTTAATGTTGTCATTTTCTTCAGATAAATACTGTACACAGAAATGGAATTTCTGAATCATATGGTAGTTCTATTTTATATTTTTGAGGAAATGTCATACTTCTTTCCATACTGACTGCATCAATTCACATTCCCACCAACAGTGCACAAAGTTTCCCATTTCTCTACATCCTCACCAATACTTGTTATTTTTGTCTTTATGATAATAGTCATTCTAAATTGTGAGGTTTTGATTTGCATTTCCATGATGATTAGTGATGCTGAGTATTTTGGTCCTCTGTATGTATTAGAAAATGTCTATTCCCTGCCCATGTTTTAATCATTTTTTTGTTTGCTTTTGAGTTGTGTGAGTTCTTTATGTATTTTGTATATTAACATACCAGATATATGATTTGTATATATTTTCTTCCATTCATTTGGTTGTCTTTTTTACATCTATTTTTTTTTTACGTCTTTATTGGAGTATAATTGCTTTACAATGGTGTGTTAGTTTCTGCTTTATAACAAAGTGAATCAGTTATACATATACATATGTTCCCATATCTCTTCCCTCTTGCATCTCCCTCACTCCCATCCTCCCTATCCCACCCCTCTAGGTGGTCACAAAGCACTGAGCTGATCTCCCTGTGCTATGCCGCTGCCTCCCACTAGCTATCTATTTTACGTTTGGTAGTGTATATCTGTCCATGCCACTCTCTCACTTTGTCACAGCTTATCCTTCTCCTTCCCCATATCCTCAAGTCCATTCTCTAGTAGGTCTGTGTCTTTATTCCTGTCTTATCCCTAGCTTCTTCATGACATTCTTTTTTCTTAACTTCCATATATATGTGTTAGCATATGGTATGTTTCTTTCTCTTTCTGACTTACTTCACTCTGTATGACAGACTCGAGGTCCATTCACCTCATTACAAATAGCTCAATTTCGTTTCTTTTTATGGCTGAGTACTATTCCATTGTTTATATGTGCCACAACTTCTTTACCCATTCATCCGATGATGGACACTTAAGTTCTTTCCATGTTCTGGCTATTGTAAATAGAGCTGCCAAGAACATTTTGGTACATGACTCGTTTTGAATTATAGTTTTCTCAGGGTATATGCCCCGTAGTGGGATTGCTGGGTCATATGGTAGTTGTATTTGTAGTTTTTAAGGAACCTCCGTAGTGTTCTCCATAGTGGCTGTACCAATTCACATTCCCACCAGCAGTGCAAGAGTGTTCCCTTTTCTCCACACTCTCTCCAGCATTTATTGTTTCTAGATTTTTTGATGATGGCCATTCTGACTGGTGTGAGATGATATCTCATTGTAGTTTTGATTTGCATTTCTCTAATGATTAATGATGTTGAGCATTCTTTCATGTGTTTGTTGGCAGTCTGTATATCTTCTTTGGAGAAATGTCTATTTAGGTCTTCTGCCCATTTTTGGATTGGGTTGTTGGTTTTTTTTGTCATTGAGCTGCATGAGCTGCTTGTAAATTTTGGAGATTAATCCTTTGTCAGTTGTTTCATTTGAAAATATTTTCTCCCATTCTGATGGTTGTATTTTGGTCTTGTTTATGGTTTCCTTTGCTGTGCAAAAGCTTTGAAGTTTCATTAGGTCCCATTTGTTTATTTTTGTTGTTATTTCCATTTCTCTAGGAGGTGTGTCAAAAAGAATCTTGCTGTGATTTAGGTCCGAGAGTGTTCTGCCTATGTTTTCCTCTAAGAGTTTGATAGTTTCTGGCCTTACATTAAGGTCTTTAATCCATTTTGAGCTTATTTTTGTGTATAGTGTTAGGGAGTGATCTAATCTCATACTTTTACATGTACATGTCCAGTTGTCCTAGCACCACTTATTGAAAAGGCTGTCCTTTCTCCATTGTACATTCCTGCCTCCTTTATCAAAGATAAGGTGTCCATATGTGCGTGGGTTTATCTCTGGGCTTTCTATCCTGTTCCATTGATCTATCTTTCTGTTTTTGTGCCAGTACCATACTGTCTTGACTACTGTAGCTTTGTAGTATAGTTTGAAGTCAGGGAGCCTGATTCCTCCAGCTCTGTTTTTTGTTCTCAAGATTGCTTTGGCTATTCGGGGTCTTTTGTGTTTCCATACAAACTGTGAAATTTTTGTTCTTGTTCTGTGAAAAATGCCAGTGGTAGTTTGATAGGGATTGCATTGAATCTGTAGATTGCTTTGGGTAGTAGAGTCATTTTCACAATATTGATTCTTCCAATCCCAGAACATGGTATATCTCTCCATCTATTTGTATCATCTCTAATTTCCTTCATCAGTGTCTTCTAATTTTCTGCATACAGGTCTTTTGTCTCCTTAGGTAGGTTTATTCCTAGATATTTTATTCTTTTTGTTGCAGTGGTAAATGAGAGTGTTTTCTTTTTTTTTTTTAAAACATCTTTATTGGGGTCTAATTTCTTTAAAATGGTGTGTTAGTTTCTGCTTTATAACAAAGTGAATCAGTTATACATATACATATGTTCCCATATCTCTTCCCTCTTGCGTCTCCCTCCCTCCCACCCTCCCTATCCCACCCCTCCAGGCAGTCACAAAGCACCGAGACGATATCCCTGTGCCATGTGGCTGCTTCCCACTAGCTATCTACCTTACGTTTGTTAGTGTATATATGTCCATGCCTCTCTCGCCCTGTCACAGCTCACCCTTCCCCCTCCCCATATCCTCAAGTCCATTCTCTAGGAGGTCTGTGTCTTTATTCCTGTCTTACCCCTAGGTTCTTCATGACCATTTTTCCCCTTTAATTCCATATATATGTGTTAGCATACGGTATTTGTCTTTCTCTTTCTGACTTACTTCACTCTGTATGACAGACTCTAGGTCTATCCACCTCATTACAAATAGCTCAATTTCGTTTCTTTTTATGGCTGAGTAATATTCCATTGTATACATGTGCCACAACTTCTTATCCATTCATCTGACAATGGGCACTTAGGTTGTTTCCATCTCTGGGCTATTGTAAATAGAGCTGCAATGAACATTTTGGTACATGACTCGTTTTGAATTTTGGTTTTCTCAGGGTATATGCCCAGTAGTGGGATTGCTGGGTCATATGGTAGTTCTATTTGTAGTTTTTTAAGGAACCTTCATACTGTTCTCCATATTGGCTGAACCAATTCACATTCCCACCAGCAGTGCAGGAGTGTTCCCTTTTCTCCACACCCTCTCCAGCATTTATTTTTTCTAGATTTTTGATGATGGCCATTCTGACTGGTGTGAGATGGTATCTCATTGTAGTTTTGATTTGCATTTCTCTAATGATTAATGATGTTGAGCATTCTTTCATGTGTTTGTTGGCAGTCTGTATATCTTCTTTGGAGAAATGTCTATTTAGTTCTTCTGCCCATTTTTGGATTGGGTTGGTTTTTTTTTATTATTGAGCTGAATGAGCTGCTTGTAAATTTTGGAGATTAATCCTTTGTCAGTTGATTCATTTGCAAATATTTTCTCCCATTCTGAGTGCTGTCTTTTGGTCTTGTTTATGGTTTCCTTTGCTGTGCAAAAGCTTTGAAGTTTCATTAGGTCCCATTTGTTTATTTTAGTTTTTATTTCCATTTCTCTAGGAGGTGGGTCAAAAAGAGTCTTGATGTGATTTATGTCATAGAGTGTTCTGCCTATGTTTTCCTCTAAGAGTTTGATAGTTTCTGGCCTTACATTTAGGTCTTTAATCCATCTTGAGCTTATATTTGTTTATGGTGTTAGGGAGTGATCTAATCTCATACTTTTTCATGTACCTGTCCAGTTTTCCCAGCACCATTTATTGAAGAGGCTGTCCTTTCTCCACTGTATATTCCTACCACCTTTATTAAAGATAAGGTGACCATATGTGCGTGGGTTTATCTCTGGGCTTCCTATCCTGTTCCATTGATCTATCTTTCTGTTTTTGTGCCAGTACCATACTGTCTTGATTACTGTAGCTTTGTAGAATAGTCTGAAGTCAGGGAGCCTGATTCCTCCAGCTCTGTTTTTCGTTCTCAAGATTGCTTTGGCTATTCGGGGTCTTTTGTGTTTCCATACAAATTGTGAAATTTTTAATTCTAGTTCTGTGAAAAATGCCAGTGATAGTTTGATAGGGATTGCATTGAATCTATAGATTGCTTTGGGTAGTAGAGTCATTTTCACAATGTTGATTCTTCCAATCCCAGAACATGGTATATCTGTCCATCTATTTGTATCATCTTTAATTTCTTTCATCAGTGTCTTATAATTTTCTGCATACAGGTCTTTTGTCTCCTTAGGTAGGTTTATTCCTAGATATTTTATTCTTTATGTTGCAATGGTAAATGGGAGTGTTTTCTTGATTTCACTTTCAGATTTTTCATCACTAGTATATAGGAATGCCAGAGATTTCTGTGCATTAATTTTGTATCCTGCTACTTTACCAAATTCATTGATTAGCTCTAGTAGTTTTCTGGTAGCATCTTTAGGATTCTCTATGTATAGTACCATGTCATCTGCAAACAGTGACAGCTTTACTTCTTCTTTTCTGATATGGATTCCTTTTATTTCCTTTTCTTCTCTGATCACTGTGGCTAAAACTTCCAAAACTATGTTGAATAAGAGTGGAAAGAGTGGGCAACCTTGTCTTGTTCCTGATCTTAGTGGAAATGCTTTCAGTTTTTCACCATTGAGGACAATGTTTGCTGTGGGTTTGTCATCTATGGCCTTTATTATGTTGAGGAAAGTTCCCTCTATGCCTACGTTCTGCAGGGTTGTTATCATAAATGGGTGTTGAATTTTGTTGAAAGCTTTCTCTGCATCTATTGAGATGACCATATAGTATTTCTCCTTCAATTTTTTAATATGGTCTATCATGTTGATTTATTTGCATATATTGAAGAATCCTTGCATTCCTGGAATAAACCCCACTTGATCATAGTGTATGATCCTTTTAATATGCTGTTGGATTCTGTTTTCTAGTATTTTGTTGAGGATTTTTGCATCTATGTTCATCAGTGATATTGGCCTGTAGTTTATTTTCTTTGTGACATCTTTGTCGGTTTTGGTATCAGGGTGTGGTGGCCTTGTCAAATGAGTCTGGGAGTGTTCCTCCCTCTGCTATATTTTGGAAGAGTTTGAGAAGGATAGGTGTTATCTCTTCTCTAAATGTTTGATAGAATTCGCCTGTAAATCCATCTGGTCCTAGGCTTTTGTTTGTTGGAAGATTTTTAATCACAGTTTCAATTTCAGTGCTTGTAATTGGTCTGTTCATATTTTCTATTTCTTCCTGATTCAGTCTTGGCAGGTTGTGCATTTGTAAGAATTTGTCCATTTCTTCCAGGTTGTCCATTTCATTGGCATAGAGTTGCTTGTAGTAATCTGTCATGATCTTTTGTACTACTGCAGAGTCAGTTGTTACTTCTCCTTTTTCATTTCTAATTCTATTGATTTGAGTCTTCTCCCTTTCTTTCTTGTTGAGTCTGGCTAATGGTTTATCAATTTTGTTTATCTTCTCAAAGAACCAGCTTTTAGTTTTATTGATCTTTGCTATTGTTTCCTTCATTTCTTTTTCATTTATTTCTGATCTGATCTTTATGATTTCTTTCCTTCTGCTAACTTTGGGTTTTTTCTGTTCTTCTTTCTCTAATTGCTTTAGGTGCAAGGTTAGGTTGTTTATTCGAGATGTTTCCTGTTTCTTAAGGTAGGACTGTATTGCTATAAACTTCCCTCTTAGAACTGCTTTTGCTGCACCATAGGTTTTGGGTCGTCGTGTCTCCATTGTCATTTGTTTCTATGTATTTTTTGATTTCCTCTTTGATTTCTTCAGTGATCACTTCGTTATTAAGTAGTGTATTGTTTAGCCTCCATGTGTCTGTATTTTTTACAGATCTATTTCTGTAATTGATATCTAGTCTCATAGCATTGTGGTCAGAAAAGATACTTGATACAATTTCAATTTTCTTAAATTTACCAAGGCTTGATTTGTGACCCAAGTTATGATCTAATCTTGACATTGTTCCATGAGCACTTGAGAGAAATGTGTATTCTGTTGTTTTTGGCTGGAATGTCCTATAAATATCAATAAGTCCATCTTGTTTAATGTATCATTTAAAGCTTGTGTTTCCTTATTTATTTTCATATTGGATGATCTGTCCATTGGTGAAAGTGGGGTGCAAAAGTCCGCTACTATGAATGTGTTACTGTCAATTTCCCCTTTTATGGCTGTTAGTATTTGCCTTATGTATTGAGGTGCTCCTATGTTGGATGCATAAATATTTACAGTTGTTATATCTTCTTCTTGGATTGATCCCTTGATCATTATGTAGTGTCCTTCTTTGTCTCTTCTAATTGTCTTTATTTTAAAGTCTATTTTGTCTGATATGAGAATTGCTACTCCAGCTTTCTTTTGGTTTCCATTTGCATGGAATACCTTTTTCCATCCCCTTGCTTTCCGTCTGTATGTGTCTCTAGGTCTGAAGTGGGTCTCTTGTAGACAGCATATATATGGATCTTGTTTTTGTATCCATTCAGCCAATCTGTGTCTTTTGGTGGGAGCATTTAATCCATTTACATTTAAGGTAATTATCGATATGTATGTTCCTATTCCCAGTTTCTTAATTGTTTTGGGTTTGTTATTGTAGGTCTTTTCCTTCTCTTGTGTTTCTTGCCTAGAGAAGATCCTTTAGCATTTGTTGTAAAGCTGGTTTGGTGGTGCTGAACTCTCTCAGCTTTTGCTTCTCTGTAAAGATTTTAATTTCTCTATCAAATCTGAATGAGATCCTTACTGGGTAGAGTAATCTTGGCTGTAGTTTTTCCTCTTCATCACTTTAAATATGTCATGCCTTTCCCTTCTGGCTTGCAGAGTTTCTGCTGGAAGATCAGCTGTTAACCTTATGTGGATTCCCTTGTGTGTTATTTGTTGTTTTTCCCTTGCTGCTTTTAATATGGGTTCTTTGTATTTAAGTTTTGACGGTTTGATTAATATGTGTCTTGGTGTGTTTCTCCTTGGATTTATCCTGTATGGGACTCTGTGTGCTTCCTGGACTTGATTAACTCTTTCCTTTCCCATATTAGGGAAGTTTTCAACTATAATCTCTTCAAATATTTTCTCAGTCCCTTTCTTTTTCTCTTCTTCTTCTGGAATCCCTATACTTCGAATGTTGGTGCATTTAATGTTGTCCCAGAGGTCTCTGAGACTGTCCTCAATTCTTTTCATTCTTTTTCCTTTATTCTGCTCTGTAGTAGTTATTTTCACTATTTTATCTTCCAGGTCACTTATCCATTCTTCTGCCTCAGTTATTCTGCTATTGATCCCATGTAGAGTATTTTTAATTTCATTTATTGTGTTTTTCATCATTGCTTGTTTCATCTTTAGTTCTTCCAAGTCCTTGTTAAGTGTTTCTTGCATTTTGTCAATTCTATTTCCAAGATTTTGGATCATCTTTACTATCATTATTCTGAATTCTTTTTCAGGTAGACTGCCTATTTCCTCTTCATTTGTTAGGTCTGGTGGGTGTTTATCTTGCTCCTTCATCTGCTCTGTGTTTTTCTGTCTTCTCATTTTGCTTATCTTACTGTGTTTGGGGTCTCCTTTTTGCAGGCTGCAGGTTCGTAGTTCCCGTTGTTTTTGGTGTCTGTACCCAGTGGCTAAAGTTGGTTCAGTGAGTTGTGTAGGCTTCCTGGTGGAGGGGACTAGTGCCTGTGTTCTGGTGAATGTGGCTAGATCTTGTCTTTCTTGTGGGCAGGTCCACGTCTGGTAGTGTTTTTTGGGGTGTCTGTGAACTTATTATGATTTTAGGCAGCCTCTCTGCTAATGGGTGGCATTGTATTCCTGTCTTGCTAGTTGTTTGGCATAGGGTGTCCAGCACTGTATCTTGCTGGTCGTTGGGTGAAGATGGGTGCTGGTTTTGAGATGGAGATCTCTGGGAGATTTTTGCCGTTTGATATTATGTGGAGCTGGGAGATCTCTTGGGGACCAGTGTCCTGAAGTTGGCTTTCCCACCTCAGAGGCACAGCACTGACTCCTGGCTGCAGCACCAAGAGCCTTTCATCCACATGACTCAGAATAAAAGGGAGGAAAAATATGAAGAAAGAGAGAAAGAAAGAATGAATGAATGAAAGAAAGGAGGAAGAGAAAGGAAGGAAGGAAGGAAGGAAGGAAGAAAAGTAAGAAAGAGGATAAAATAAAATAAAGATAAAGTAAAGTTATTAAAATAAAAAATTATTATTAAGAAAAAAATATTTTTAAAGGAAAAAAAAAGGATGGATAGAACCCTAGAACAAATGGTGAAAGCAAAGCTATACAGACAAAATCTCACACAGAAGCATACACATACACAAGCACAAAAAGAGTAAAAGGGGAAAAAATAATAAATGTTGCTCTCAAAGTCCACCTCCTCAATATGGGATGATTCATTTTCTATTCCTGTATTCCACAAATGCAGGGTACATCAAGTTGATTGTGGATTTTTAATTTGCTGCTTCTGAGGCTGCTGGGCGAGATTTCCCTTTCTCTTCCTTGTTCGCACAGCTCCCGGGGCTCAGCTTTGGATTTGGCCCCACCTGTGCGTGTAGGTTGCTGGAGGGCGTCTCTTTTTCACTCAGACAGGATGGGGTTAAAGGAGCTGCTGATTCGGGCACTCTGGGTCACTCAGGCGGGGGTGAGTGAGGGGTATGAAGTGCGGGGCGAGCCTGCGGCGGCAGAGGCCAGCGTGATGTTGCACTAGCCTGAGGTGTGCCGTGCGTTCTCCCGGGGAAGCTGTCCCTGGATCCCGGGAGCCTGGCAGTGGTGGGCTGCACAGTCTCCCCAGAAGGGAGGTGTGGAGAGTGACCTGTGCTCGCACACAGGCTTCTTGGTGGTGGCAGCAGCAGCCTTAGCGCCTCATGCCCGTCTCTGAGGTCCGCGCTTTTAGCCGCAGCTCGCGCCCGTCTCTGGAGCTCCTTTAAGCAGCACTATTAATCCCCTCTCCTCGCGCACCAGGAAACAAAGAGGGAAGAAAAAGTCTCTTGCCTCTTTGGCAGGTCCAGACTTTTCCCCGGTCTCCCTCCCGGCTAACCGTGGTGCACTAAACCCCTGCAGGCTGTGTTCAAGCCGCCAACCCCAGTCTTCTCTCTGCTCTCTGACCGAAGCCCTAGCCTCAGCTGCCAGCCCCGCCCACCCCGGTGGGTGAGCAGACAAGACTCTCGGCCTGGTGAGTACCGTGTGGCACCATTCCTCTGTGCGGGAATCTCTCCACTTTGCCCTCCACACCCCTGTGGCTGCACTCTCCTCCGCAGCTCCGAAGCTTCCCCCTCTGCCACCCGCAGTCTCCGCCCGCGAAGGGGCTTCCTAGTGTGTGGAAACCTTTCCTCCTTACAGCTCCCTCCCACTGGTTCAGGTCCCGTCCCTATCCTTTTGTCTCTGTTTATTCTGTTTTCTTTTGCCCTACCCAGGTACGTGGGGAGTTTCTTGCCTTTTGGGAGGTCTGAGGTCTTCTGCCAGCGTTCAGTAGGTGTTCTGTAGGAGTTGTTCCACGTGTAGATGTATTTCTGGTGTATCTGTGGGGAGGAAGGTTATCTCCGCGTTTTACTCTTCCACCACCTTCCCCGATCTCCCCCTTATTATTTTAAAATATGGCTGCTCCTGCTTTGAGGATTTCCACTGGACCAACACAGTAGCAAAGCAGCACTGAATCAGAAGCAGGTAAATTTCAAAATGGCGGCTGTAAAATATCTACTCTCCTTTTGTTCTCCTCCTACTCCTTTGCTTTGAACACCTCTGCCCTGAGGTTTTGCCTTTACCCTTCTCTGATTACTGCTCCCATCTTTGTTGTTTTATTAATGGTTTCCTTTGCTGTGTAGAAGCATTTTAGTGTAATATCGTCCCACTTGAATTTTTGCTTTTGTTGTTTTTGCTTTTGGTATGAAATCAAAAAAATCCTCACTAATGCTGATGCCAGTATCATATTCGTTTGATTTCTAAAGTTCTGTAGTATAGTTTGAAATCGGGGAGGTGATGTCTTTAGCTTTGTCCTTCTTTCTCAAGACTGTTTTGACTATTTGAGATCTTTTATAGTTTTATACACATTTTAGACTGTTTGTTATATTTCTGTGGCAAATGCCTTTAGAGTTTTGACAGGGATTGCACTGAATCTGTAGATTGCTTTGGGTAGTATAGAAATATTTTTTAAATAAATTTATTTATTTATTATTTTTGGCCACATTGGGGCTTCATTGCGGCATGCGGGCTTTCTCTAGTTGTGGCGAGTGGGGGCTACTCTTTTGTTGCAGTGCACAGGTTTCTCATTGCATTGGCTTCTCTTTGTTACAGAACACAGGCTCTAGGCTCATGGGTTTCAGTAGTTGTGGCATGGGCTCAGTAGTTGTGGCTCATGGGCTCTAGAGTGCAGGCTCAGTAGTTGTGGCACATGGGCTTAGTTGCTCTGCAGCATGTGGGAACTTCCCAAAGCAGGACTCGAACCCATGTCCCCTGCATTGGCAAGTGGATTCTTAACCACTGCACCACCAGGGAAGTCCCTAGAAATTTTAACAATATTAATTTTTCCAATCCATGTGCATGGAATATCCTTCAATTTATTTGTGGCTTCTTTAGTTTCTTTCATCAGCGTTTTACCATTTTCAGAGTATAGGTCTTTCACCTCCTTGGTTACATTTATTCCTAGGTATTTTATTCTTTTTGATGCAATTATAAATGGATTATTAAAAATATTCCTCTTTCTGATAGTTTGTTAGTGCATAGAAACGCAGCAGGTTTTTGTATATTGATTTGTATCTTGCAACTTTAATAAATTCATTTGTTAGTTCTAACAGTTTTTTGGGGGGAAGTCTTTAGGATTTTGTATATATAAATTATCATGTCACCTGAAACTAGTGACCCTTTTACTTCTTCCTTTCCAATTTGGATGACTTTTATTTCTTTTCTTGCCTAAATGCTCGGTTAGGACTTACAATACTGTGTTGAATAAAAATGGTGAGAGAGGGCATCCTCATCTTGTTCAGCTTTCAGCTTTTCACCATTGAGTATGATGTTAGCTGCGGATTTGTCATATATGACCTTTGTTATGTTGAGGTATGTTCCCTCTATACCTAGTTTGTTGAGGGTTTTTATCATAAATTGTTGTTGAATTTTGTCAAATGCTTTTTCTGAATCAATTGACATGATATTATTTTTATCCTTCATTTTGTTAATGTGGTGTATCACACTGATTGATTTGTGGATGTTGAATCGTTCTTGCACCCTGGAATAAATCCCACTTGATCATGGAGTATGATCCTTTTAATGTATTCCTGAATTTGGTTTGCTAATATTTTGTTGAGGATTTTTGCATCTATGTTTCTTAGTTACATTGGCCTGTAAATTGTTTACCTTGTGGTGTCCTTGTCTGCTTTTGTTATCTGAGTAATGTTGGCCTCATGAAATGAGTTAGGAAGTGTTCTATTCTCTTTTACTTTTTTGGAAGAGTTTGAGAAGGATTGGTGTTAAATCTTTTTTGAATGTTTGTTACAATTCACCAGTGAAGCTGTCTGGTCCTGGACTGTAGAGGTTTTAATTACAGTTTTAATCTCCTTACTAGTAATCAGTCTGTTCAGATTTTCTATTTCTTCATGATTCAGTCTTGGAAGGTTGTATGTTTCTAGGAATTTATTAATTTCTTCTAGGTTGCTCAATTTGTTGTTGTCTGTATATAGTAGTCTCTTATGATCCTTCGTATTTCTGTGGTGTCAGTTGTAATGTCTCCTCTTTCATTTCTGATTTCATTTATTTGAGTCCTCCCTTTTTTGTGTGTGAATCTAGCCATTAAAAAATCTTTTCAAAGGTCTAGCCCTTGGTTTCATTGATCTTTTCTATTGTCTTTTTAATCTCTGTTTCATTTATTAATTTTTCTTCTACTAACTTTGAGCTTCATTTCTTTCTTTTATGGTTCCTTAACATGTAAAATTAGATTGTTTATTTGAGACTTTTCTTGTTTTTCGAGGTGGGCATTTGTCACTATGAACTTCCCTCTTAGAACTGCTTTAGCTGCCTCCCACAAGTTTTGGCATGTTGTATTTCTATCTTCATTTGTCTCAAGGTAGTTTTGATTTCACTTTTGACCCATTGGTTGTTCATTAGCTTGTTGTTTAATCTCCACATATTTGTGAATTTTCCAGTTTTCTTTTCTTTTTTTTTTTTTTGCGGTACATGGGCCTCTCACTGTTGTGGCTTCTCCTGTTGCAGAGCACAGGCTCTGGACGCGCAGGCTCAGCAGCCATGGCTCATGGGCCTAGCCGCTCCGTGGCATGTGGGATCTTCCCAGACCAGGGCATGAACCCGTGTCCCCTGCATTGGCAGGCAGACTCTCAACCACTGCGCCACCAGGGAAGCCCTCCAGTTTTCTTTTTGCAATTGATGTCTGGTTTCATACTATAGTTGTTAGAAAAGATGCTTGATATGATTTCAGTCTTCTTAAATTTGATGAGACTTAATATTTTGTGACCTAACATATGATCCATCCTGGAGAATGTTCCATGTGTACTTGAGAAGAATGTGTATTGTTACTTTTGGATGGAATGTTATGTATATGTCAGTTAGGTCCATCTCTTCTAACATGGCATCTGAGGCTGGAGTTTTCTTATTGATTTTCTGTCTGGATGATCTATCTATTGATGTAAATGGGGTACTAAAGTCCCCTACTATTGTTGTATTGCTGTCTGTTTCTCCCTTTGGTTCTGTTAATATTTGCTTTATATATTTTGGTGTTCCTATATTGAGTGCATAAGTATTTAAAAATGTTATATCCTCTTTTTGGATCAATCCCTTTATCATTATGTAATACCCTTCTTTGTCCCTGATTACAGTCTTTGTTTTAAAGTGTATTTTGTCTGATATAAGTGTAGCTACCTCAGTAGATACCATGTAGTATCTTTTTCCATCCCCTCGCTTATAGTCTATGTGTGTCCTTATGTCTGAAGTGAGTCTCTTCGAGGCAGCATATAGTTGGGTCTTGTTTTTCATCCACTCAGTTACTCTATGTCTTTTGACTGGAAAATTTAGTCCATTTTCATTTAAAGTAATTATTGATAGGTATATACTTATTGCCATTTTGTTCATTGTTTTCTGGCCGTTTTGTAGTTCTTCTCTGTTCCTTTCTTCTTTTCTTGCTCCCTTCCTTTGTGTTTTAATGACTTTCTTTATTGGTATGTATAGATTCCTTTCTTATTGTCTTTTGAGTATCTACTATAGGTTTTTGCTTTGTGGTTACTATAAGGATTACATATAACAACTTACTTATAGTCATAATAGTCTATTTTATGTTGATAATAACAAGTCTGAATGCATTCTAGTACTGTACATTGAATTCCTCCCACCACACTTTATGTGTTCAATGTCACATTTTACATCTTTTATCTTTTTATCTTGTGCATATCTTAACTAACTAGTTACAGTTATTTTTACTATTTTTGTCTTTTAACTATCATACTAGCTTTATGAGTGATTAATCCATTACCTTTACTATATATTTACATTTACTAGTGAGATTTATGTTTTTATATATTTCTTTGCTCTTTCTTTTCAGTTTAAACAAGTCCCTTTAACCTTTCTTGTGAGGCCAGTTAGTGGTGATGAACTCCTTTAGCTTTTGCTTGTTTGGAAAACTCTTTATCTCTCCTTCAATTCTGAATGATAACTTTGCTGGATAAAATATTCTTTTTTTTTTTTTCTGTGGTACGTGGGCCTCTCACTCTTGTGGCCTCTCCTGTTGTGGAGCACAGGCTCCAGACATGCAGGCTCAGCGGCCATGGCTCACGGGTCTAGCCGCTCCATGGCATGTGGGATCTTCCTGGACCGGGACACGAACCCACATCCCCTGCATCAGCAGGCAGACTCTCAACCACTGTGCCACCAGGGAAGCCCCTGAATAAAATATTCTTGTTGGAAATTTTTTTCTTTCAACACTTTGAATATATTGTCCCACCCTCTTCTGGCCTTCAAAGTGTCTGCTGAAAAATCTGCTGATCGTCTTATGGGGGTTCACTTGCACATAACAAGTTGTTTTTCTCTTGCTGTTTTTAAGATTTTCTCTTTGTCTTTAACTTTTGACATTTTAATTATAAAGTGTGTTGGTGCGAATATCTTTGGGTTCATCTTTTTTTTTGGAACTCTCTGTGCTTTCTGGATCTGAATGTCTGTTTCTTTCACTAGATTAGGAAAGTTTTCAGCTATTGTCTCTTCAAATAAGTTTTCTGCCCCTTTCTTTCTCTCTTCTATGATGCAAATGTTAGTCTACTGGTTGTGTTCTCTTAGTCCCTTAAGCTGTTTCATTTTTTTTTCTGCTCTGATTGAGTGAATTCCTCTACTCTGTCTTTGAGTTCACTGATCCTTTTTCTTCTGTTTTACCTAGCCTGCTCTTGACCCCCTCTAGTGTATTTTTCAGTTCAGTTATTGTATTCTTCAGCTCTGTAACTTCTGTTTGGAACTTTCTTATATTTTCTATCTCTTTACTAAAGTTCTCATTATGTTCATCCATTCTTCTCCTGAGTTCAGTTAGCATCTTTATGACAGTTACTTTAAACTCTACTAAAGAGTAAATTACTTACTGCATTTCATGAAGCTTTTTTTTTCTGAAGTTTTATCTTATTCTTTCATTTGGAATATATTCCTTTGTTTTTCCATTTTCTTGACTCTGTGTGTTGGTTTTATGCATTAGATGAAACAGCCACCTCTCCCAGTCTTGAAGGGTTGGCCTGTGTAGGAGATTAGGCTTATCATTCAACCCTGCCCTAGTTCTTGGTTGTCTCTCAAGCCTTTGTGACTATCCAAGGAGACTATTTTATTTTTAATAGCTCCCAGCAGTTGAGTGTGTGCCAGCGCCAGTCAGTATTCCAAAGGGATTAGCACCTAGATTCAGCCTTATTGGAAGCCAAAGCCTCAGTCAGCAGTGCTTAAAGAATACAAATATATACAGTCTTGTGGGATCACAACCATAAGCCCTGATGGCCACCAGAGCCAGGCAATCCTGAGGTGTACCCTGGACAGCAGTCACAAAAATTGGGCTCAAGACAAGTGTATAAGCTCCCTTCTGGGAGATACTAGTGAGCTCTAGCAAGCCAGAGGAAAAGTGCAAAGATGGCATCCCTGGACTATGTTCCCTGACGGCACCTCTGTAGCCTCCAGATGTGTGCAAACCTGAAGCCTGCCCCTAGGGCCCGAGCTCCAGGATCAGCAAGTAGGCCTCTTTCAGAGAAAGGTTGGTGGTGTGTTCCAATCTGCAGTCTGTGCAGTGCCCGGGAGGTGATAGCCTGAAAAGAATTGTCTCTCTGATTGTTACAGTGCTGTGGGATTCAGGAATGCAAATCCCCCTGTCCACCAGAGATGGGCACCCAAGGGGTATCCCCTGGATGGCAACCATAAAATCCAGGGCACCAGATATAAAAACCAGGGCACCAGACATGTAAAAGAGCTCCCCTGCAAGAGATGTTAGTGCTCTGGGGTGCAGCAGAGGGAGAGCGGGAAGGTCATGCCCAACCTCTGAGGTCTCAGGAAAGGGAGAGCCCTTAGATGTGTGTTTAGTTTGAAGTCAACCCCTGAGGCTGCAGCTGTGACGTAAACTATATGTCTCTTTCACAGAAAGACTGAGCTCCTGGGTCTGTTGTTTCTTGCTATGCTTTGGGGGTGATAGCTGTTTAAGAACACTTTCTCCATTTGTTCCAGACCTATGGGACCTGTGAGTGTAAACCCCACTGGCCACCAGAACCAGGTGATATAGAGGTGTCCCCGGCAGCAGCTGCCAAGATCAGGGCACCAGAGAAGGCTATAAGCTCCTTTTTGGAGAATAGTGGTGAGCTGGAATGAGGCAGAGGGAGAGTACAAAGATTACATCCATCAGCCCCTGTTCCCTGAAAGCAGCTTTGTAGGCCCATATGTATGTGCTAAACCAGAAGTCTGCTTCTTAGGCCAAAGCTCCTAGACAAAAAAAATAGGCCTCTTTCTCAGAAAAAGGGGGTATGTTTCAGTCTCTGTCTGTGCAGTGTCCTGGGTGGCAGTCTGCCAAGAACTGAATCTCTGATTATTACAGCCCCATGGGAACTGGGAATACAAGGGCCACAGCCTCCAGAGCCAGGTGATCAAGGTCATCCCCCTGGGTGGCAGCCACAAAAACCAGATCATCAGACATAAAAACCGAGGCTCCAGATGTGTGTAGGAGCTCCCCTCTTGGAGATACTGGAGCGCTAGAGCATGGCAGAGAGCGGTGGGAAGATAGAGACCACTGGCTCAAGGGAGGCAGAGGGAGAGAGCAAAGATGACACCTGCTGAAGAAAGAGGAAGAAAAGAAGAAAAAGAAATGAAAAAAGAAAGGCAAAAGGGAAATATAAAACAAACAAGAATAAAAAGAAAATGGAAGAAAAGAAAATATGGGGCTCTCAGCTTTGGCAAGGCTTAGGAAGAGCAGGGAAGTGACACCCACTAGCCTCCACCTCCAGGAGCATCCCAGTCCCTCAGACCAATGTTTTAAAATTAGGAAATGAGTTTATTTCACATAAAGTCTGGGAGTTTTTCAAAGGGCTGCTTCTGTGCTATTCCCTGGGTATATGCAGGGGCCTTTTAAGAGTTGTTCATGAGAGCACCATGGCCCCGTGGTCCTGTGGGCATGAGCTGTGTTTGTCTTCAAAGCCAGGTGTTGGGGGGGCTTGTCTCTCAGGTGCCAGTCTTAAAAGTTGGGGTGCCCAATGTGGGGTATGAGCCCTTCATTAATCCAGGAGAAGCTCCAAGTTGTGAGTTTCTTGCTGATTGTTCGTCACTGCACTGGGGTTGGGGTTTATGGTGAGCTTGTGTCTCAGCCTCTCCTACCTGGCTTAGATGTCATTTCCCTCTTGCTTGTCTGATGTGAAGGGGTTGCTCTGCCAGTTTTAGAATTTTTCCAGAGGAAATTGTTCCATATATAGCTATAAACTCCTTTGTGTCTGTGGGAGGAGGCGAACTCAAGATCTTCCTACATCACCATCTTAAACTGGAACCCTTTATTATTACTCTTAAAACGATGGAGTCTTAAATATACTTTTACTTAAAGAAGAATTGGTTATGTTGGCATAAATGCGGTATCGAGGGTCACCAATGATGCCATTTTTTGGTAGGGTCACAGTTTAAAATGTTTCCATATTCAATATCTTCTAATAACCTATAATAGAAAAGGACCTAAAAAAGTGGATATATGTATATATATAACTGAATCACTTTGCTGTACAACTGAAACTAACACAATATTATAAATCAACTATACGTAAAAAAAAAAGACATAAAAAATGTTTCCATAACCCATCCTCTAAAGTCACACAGCTATTGTGGAGTAAGCCTGGAATTTGAACCCCAGGATTCTGACTTCTAGGTAAATGCTGAATTCCAATATCCTCTTGATCACTCTAGGCAGAATTCTCATGCGTTTGGGCTCTCTATGCCCCTAATTCTGGGTGTTGGGATGCTGAATATTACACTTTGGGACTGGGCTATGGACGTAAGAAGACAGCGAACACAAGCTGATCTCAGACAGAATCATAGCAGGTTCAAGTGCAGGACCAGCAGGTCAGGGACCAAGTGCTTGGTCTAGGAAGCAGGAGCCTCCACAGTGGAAGAGAGGGCCTGCTGGGCAGAGACTTTCTTTCTTTTTTTTAAACATCTTCATTAGAGTATAATTGCTTTACAAAGTTCTGTTAGTTTCTGCTGTATAACAAAGTGAATCAGCTATATGTATACATATATCCCCATATCTCCTCCCTCTTGCATCTCCCTCCCACACGCCCTATCCCACCCCTCTAGGTGGTCACACAGCACCGAGCTGATCTCCCTGTGCTATGTGGCTGCTTTGCACTAGCTATCTATTTTACGTTTGGTAGTGTATATATGTCCATGCCACTCTCTCACTTCATCCCAGCTTACCCTTCCCTCTCCCCTTGTCCTCAACTCCATTCTATACATCTGCGTCTTTATTCCTCTCCTCGCCCTATGTTCCTCAGAACCATTGTTTTGGTTTGTTTGTTTGGTTTTTGATTCCATATATTTGTTTTAGCATATGGTATTTGCTTTTCTCTTTCTGACTTACTTCACTCTGTATGACAGACTCTAAGTCCATCCACCTCACTACAAATAACTCAATTTTGTTTCTTTTTGTGGCTGAGTAATATTTCATTGTATATATGTGCCACATCTTCTTTATCCATTCATCTGTCGATGGACACCTAGGTTGCTTCCTTGTCCTGGCAACCGTACATAGTGCTGCAATGAATATTGTGAAACATGCATCTTTTTGAATTATGTTTTCTCAGGGTATATGCCCAGTAGTGGGATTGCTGGGTCATATGGTAGTTCTATTTTTAGTTTTTTAAGGAACCTCCATACTGTTCTCCAAAGTGGCTGTATCAATTAACATTCCCACCAACAGTGCAAGAGGGTTCCCTCTTCTTCACACCTTTTCCAGCATTTATTGTTTGTAGATTTTTTGATGATGGCCATTCTGACTGGTGTGAGGTGACAACTCATTGTCGTTTTCATTTGTATTTCTCTAATGATTAGTGATGTTGAGCATCCTTTCACGTGTTTGTTGGCAATCTGTATATCTTCTTTGGAGAAATGTCTATTTAGGTCTTCTGCCCATTTTTGGATTGGGTTGTTTGTTTTTTGTTATTGACCTGCATGAGCTGCTTATAAATTTTGGAGAATAATACTTTGTCAGTGGCTTTGTTGGCAAATATTTTCTCCTATTCTGAGGGTTGTCTTTTCGTCTTGTTTATGTTTTCCTTTGCTGTGCAAAAGCTTTGAAGTTTCATTAGGTCCCATTTGTTTATTTTTATTTTTATTTCCATTTTGCTAGGAGGTGGGTCAAAATGGATCTTGCTGTGATTTATGTCATAGAGTGTTCTGCCTATGTTTCCCTCTTAGAATTTTGTAGTGTCTGGCCTTACATTTAGGTCTTTAATCCATTTTGAGTTTATTTTTGTTTATCATTTAGGGAGTGTTCTAATTTCATTCTTTTACATGTAGCTGTCCAGTTTTCCCAGCACCACTTATTAAAGAGGCTGTCTTTTCTCCATTGTATATTCTTGTCTCCTTTATCAAAGATAAGGTGACCATATGTGCATGGGTTTATCTCTGGGCTTTCTATCCTGTTCCATTGACCTCTATTTCTGTTTTTGTGCCAGTACTGTAGTGTATTGATTACTGTAGCTTTGTAGTATACTCTGAAGTCAGGGGGCCTGATTCCTCCAGCTCCATTTTTCTTTCTCAAGATTGCTTTGGCTATGCGGGGTCTTTTGTGTTTCCATACAAATTGTGAATATTTTTGTTCTAGTTCTGTGAAAAATGCCATTGGTAATTTGGTAAGGATTACATTGAGCCTGAAAATTGCTTTGGGTAATATAGTCATTTTCACAATGTTGATTCTTCCAATCCAAGAACATGGTATATGTCTCCATCTATTTGTATCATCTCTAATTTCTTTCATCAGTGTCTTATAGTTTTCTATATAAAAGTCTTTTGTCTCCTTAGGTAGGTTTATTCCCAGGCATTTTGTTCTTTTTGTTGCAGTGGTATATGGGAGTGTTTCCTTAATTTCTCTTTCAGATTTTTGTCATTAGTATATAAGAATGCAAGAGATGGGCTTCCCTGGTGGCGCAGTGGTTGAGAGTCAGCCTGCCGATGCGGGGGACGCCAGTTCGTGCCCCAGTCTGGGAGGATCCACGTGCTGCAGAGCAGCTGGGCTCGTGGGCCATGGCTGCTGGGCCTGCGCGTGCGGAGCCTGTGCTCCCCAACGGGAGGGACCACAGTGGTGGGAGGCCCGTGTACCGCCAAAAAAAAAATGCAAGAGATTTCTGTACATTAGTTTTGTATCCTGATACTTTACCAAATTCATTGATTAGCTCTAGTAGTATTTTGGTAGGGGCTTTAGGATTCTCTATGTATAGTATCATGTCATCTGCAAACAGTGACAGCTTTACTTCTTCTTTTCCAATTTGGATTCCTTTTATTTATTTCTGTTTCTTCTCTTAGTGCTGTGACTAAAACTTCCAAATCTATGTTGAATAATAGTGGTGAGAGTGGGCAACCATGTCTTTTTCCTGATCTTAGTGAAAATGGTTTCAGTTTTTCACCATTGAGAACGATGTTGGTTGTGCGTTTGTCATACATGGTCTTTATTTTGTTGAGGTAAGTTCCCTCTGTGCCTACTTTCTGGAGAGTTTTTATGGTAAATGGGTGTTGAATTTTGTTGAAAGCTTTTTCTGCATCTATTGAGATAATCGTATGGTTTTTATCCTTCAGTTTGTTAATATGGTGTGTCACATTGATTGATTTGCATATACTGAAGAATCCTTGCATTCCTGGAAGAAACCCCATTGATCATGGTGTATGATCCTTTTAATGTGCTGTTGGATTCTGTTTGCTAGTATTTTGTAGAGGTTTTTTGCATCTATGTTCATCAGTCATACTGACCTGTAGTTTTCTTTCTTAGTGACAGCTTTGTCTGGTTTTGGTGTCAGGGTGATGGTGGCCTCGTAGAATGAGTTTGGGAGTGTTTCTCCCTCTGTTATATTTTGCAAGAGTTTGGGAAGGATAGGTGTTAGCTCTTCTCTAAATGTTTGATAGTATTCGCCTGTGAAGCCATCTGGTCCTGGGCTTTTGTTTGTTGGAAGATTTTTAATCACAGTTTCAATTTCAGTCCTTGTTGTGTAGTTGCTTGTGGTAATCTCTCATGATCCTTTGTATTTCTGCAGTGTCAGTTGTTACTTCTCCTTTTTCATTTATAATTCTGTTGATTTGAGTCTTCTTTTTTTCTTGATAAGTCTAGCTAATTGTTTATCAATGTTTTTTATCTTCTCAAAGAACCAGCTTTTAGTTTTATTGGCTATTGTTTCCTTCATTTCTTTTTCATTTATTTCTGATCTGATTTTTATGATTTCTTCTGCTAACTTTGGGGTTTTTTTGTTCTTCTTTCTCTAGTTCCTTTAGGTGTAAGGTTAGGTTGTTTATTTGAGATGTCTTTTGTTTCTTGAGGTAGGATTATATTGCTATAAATTTCCCTGTTAGAACTGCTTTTGCTGCATTCTATTAGTTCGGGTCATTGTGTTTTCATTGTCATTTGCTTCTAGGTATTTTTAAATTTCCTCTTTGATTTCTTCACTGATCTCTTGGTTATTTAGTAGTGTATTGTTTAGCCTCCATGTGTTCATAGTTTTTACAGTTTTTTTTTTTTCCTGTACTTGACATCTTGTCTCATAGCTTCATGGTCAGAAAAGATCCTTGATACGATTTCAGTTTTCTTAAATATACCAAGGCTTGATTTGTGACCCAAGATATGATCTATCTTGGAGAATGTTCCATGAGCACTTGAGAAGAAAGTGTATTCTGTTGTTTTTGGATGGAATGTCCTATAAATATCAATTAAGTTGTTCTTGTTTAATGTATCATTTCAGGTTTGTGTTTCCTTATTTATTTTCATTTTGGATGATCTGTTCATTGGTGTAAGTGGGGTGTTAAAGTCTCCTACTATTATTTGTTACTGTTGATTTCCCCTTTTATGGCTGTTAGCATTTGCCTTATGTATTGAAGTGCTCCTATGTTGGGTGCATAAATATTTAGAATTGTTATATCTTCTTCTTAGATTGATCCCTTGGTCATTGTCTCTTGTAATAGTCTCTGTTTTAAAGTTTATTTTTTCTGATATGAGAATTGATACTCCAGGTTTCTTTTGATTTCCATTTGCATGGGATATAATTTTCCATCCCCTCACTTTCAGTCTGTATGTGTCCCAAGGTCTGAAGTGGGTCTCTTGTAGACAACATATATAAAAGTCTTATTTTTGTATCCATTCAGCCAGTCTATGTCTTTTGGTTAGAGAATTTAATCCATTTAGTAGTTATCAATATGTATGTTCCTATTCCCATTTACTTAATTGTTTTGGGTTTGCTATTGTAGGTCTTTTCCTTCTCTTGTGTTTCCTGCCTAGAGAAGTTCCTTTAGCATTTGTTGTAAAGCTGGTTTGGTGGTGCTGAAATTTCTCAGCTTTTGCTTGTCTGTAATGGTTTTAATTTCTCCATCAAATCTGAGTGAGATCCTTGCTGGGTAGAGTAATCTTGGTTTTAGTTTTTTCCCTTTCATCACTTTAAATATGTCATGCCACTCCCTTCTGGCTTGCAGAGTTTCTGCTGAAAGATCAGCTGGTAACCTTATGTGGATTCCCTTGTATTATTTGTTGCTTTTCCCTTGCTGCTTTTCATATTTTTTCTTTGTATTTAATTTTTGATAGTTTGGTTAATATGTGTCTTGGTGTGTTTCTCCTTGGATTTATCCTGTGTGGGACTCTCTGCACTTCCTCGACTTGATTGACTATTTCCTTTCCCATATTAGGGAAGTTTTCAACTACAGTCTCTTCAAATATTTTCTCAGTCCCTCTATATATCTCTTTCTGCTGGGACCCCTATAATTCAAATGTTGGTGTGTTTAATGTTGTCCCAGAGGTCTCTGAGACTGTCCTCAATTCTTTTCATTCTTTTTTCTTTATTCTGCTCTGCAGTAGTTATTTCCATTATTTTATCTTCCAGGTCACTTATCCGTTCTTCTGCCTCAGTTTCTCTGCTATTGATTCCCTCTAGAGAATTTTAAATTTCATTTATTGTGTTATTCATCATTGTTTGTTTACACTTAGTTCTTCTAGGTTCTTGTTAAACTTTTCTTATATTTTCTCCCTTCTATTTCTAAGATTTTGGATCATCTTTACTATCATTATTCTGAATTCTTTTTCAGGTAGACTGCCTATTTCCTCTTCATTTGTTTGGTCTGGTGGGTTTTTACATTGCCCCTTCATCTGCTGTCTATTTCTCTGTCTTCTCATTTTACTTAACTAACTGTGTTTTGGGTGTCCTTTTCACAGGCAGCAGGTTCGTAGTTCCTGTTGTTTTTGGTGTCTGCCCCCAGTGTATAAGGTTGGTTCAGTGGGTTGTGTAGGCTTCCTGGTGGAGGGTACTGGTGCCTGTGTTCTGATAGGTTAGGGTGGATCTTGTTTTTCTGGTGAGCAGGACTGGGTCCAGTAGTGTGCTTTGGGATGTTTGTGAACTTATTATGATATTAGGCAGGCTCTTTGCTAAAGGTTGGGTGTGTCTTCCTGTCTTGCTAGTTGTTTGGCATGGGTTGTCTAGGACTGGAGCTGCTGGTCATTGACTGGAGCTGGGTCTTAGCATTGAAATGGACACCTCTGGGATAGCTCACACTGATTGATATTATGTGGGTCTGGGAGGTCTCTGGTGGTCTAATGTCCTGAACTCGGCTCTCCCATCTCAGAGGCTCAGGCCTGACACCTGGCCAGAGCACAAAGACCCTGTCAGCCATATGGCTTTTGGGAAGTCTGAGGTCTTCTGCCAATGTTCAGTTGGTCTTCTGTAGGAGTTGTTCCACATGTAGCTGTATTTTTGATGTATTTGTGTGAAGGAAGTTGATTTCCACTCCTCACTCCTCCACTATCTTGAAGGTCCCCCCAATACTCTAGAGTGTTTCTTGACTTGAGCCTGTTAGATGGGCCTGATAACTCCTGCTGTAAACTCTTACGAATGGTTGTTCTGAAGTTAAAAACAGATGATTTTATGAAACCCCTTTTCCAAACATGAATGCACAAAGTATAAACATAGAGCATAACTGTTATAAGGAGTACGAGATGGGAGGGAAAGTACTCTGTGCAAACATATTTCCCATTCCTGAAAATGTAATGCAAATACTATTCTGAGTATGGTGACTGATAAATGACATTGTGTGGACAATATCTCCATTTACCAGTTTGTTCAACATGTGGCTGGTAATCTTGATAGTGTGTTTCTGGGAGTAGGGGCTCTCCTGCATCCAGGGTTGCCCACAAGAAGATGCCAGGACATATGCACACACCCAGTAGGCTCACGTTATCAAGCTAGGGGCACTGTAAAAAGTCCTCTACAAGAGAATCCACTTAAAGTGGGACCAACATTCCACACTAAATGTAACAAACAATATTTGATTGAAACTTTATCTTGATAAACAAAATTCAAAGCAAGGTTACTTTATCTTATATTTATATAATTATGCATAAAAGAACAAATCAGTTTTTTCTGAAAATCTAATGAACAAACAAACTAACCAGCTAACTACAGTATACATCCTAAGAAGATCAGCTCTACCCAAAAGTTTGAATAGTTTTCAGTTTTCTCTAGGGCTTCTGATGACATCTTTTTTTCTCTGAAGCTTACACGCATTCTTTTCTTCTGCATTATTTGCCCTAACTCTGCCTTATCCTCATTTGTCAATGATTTAATTGGGATTCAAGGCAGTCTCCCCTGTCACTTTCATTGACTTGTAAATCTTGCAGAAGATGAAGGATTTCCCAATTTCATTTGGCAATTGACTTGCATTACATTTGCATGTGTTGGCAGTACCTGCTGCATCCGATAATCTGGGAGATTCTGCAGGAAGTCCCTGACTGATGTGGCTGGTTTGGGGTGTGAGCTTCCAAGTGGATCAGAAGGTTCTTGTCAGGTAGTTTTAAAAGTGGTCAGGTTATTAAAGAATAGATCATTTGTTTCTGTCTGGAAACTTGTAGCCATGTAAATTCAGATAACAAACACTCAGAAGAATATACCTTCTACAGTCAGTCTGGGTTGCACCAGGTAGAGAGGGCGGTGCCAGGCATATCATCAACGGTGATGTTGAGTCAATATACTCCTGAGTGTTAATTAAAATAATGTATTTTTCTTCTTTCTGGCTTCATGTGTAATAGTCTAATTTCAGTCTTGCTCTGAAATCTCATTACTCCATCATCTCTGTATAAAAACTTGTTCTCAGCTCTCCAGCTACCTTCTCTGGCCCGGGCCACAGTGTCTGTGATTCCATGTCAGGGACATGGGACAAAGAGGAATGTCACCATAGTGAACATGACTCATGAGATTGCAATATTTGGCCACATGTCTCCAGATGCAGCATGGGATGTGGAAGAAAGTATGGAAAGCTGTGAGATGAGCATTCTGGATATTTGTTTCAACAAAGGGCCGAGGGGATCTTCAAACATACTGTGTTTGGTGTAATCTGAATTGAGTTCAATCAGTTCAGAAAGCTAGATTGAGAGGGTTAAGAGGATTCCAGTGCGCAGACAGTGGGCTTATTTTTTGTGTGTGGTAAAAAAATTCATAATATAAAATTTACAATTTTAAGCATTTTTCCATTTTAGGTGTACAGTTCTGTGGCATTAAGTACACTTATATTGCTGTGTAATCATCACCATCATCCATTTCTAGAACATTTTCATCATCCCAAACTGAAAGTCTGTACTCGTTAAACACTGATTCCTCATTTCCCCCCTTCACCAGCTTCTGGCAAGTACCTCTCTACTTTCTGTCTCTATGAACTTGGCTACTCTAGGTGCCCTGTAGAAGTGAAATCATACAGGAATTGTTTCTGTGTAACGATATTTCATTTAGCATAATGTTTTCAAGGGTCATCCATGTGTTAAAATTTTCTTCCTTTTTAAAGCTGAATGATATTCCGTTGTGTGTATATACACATTTTGTTTATCCATTCATCCCATTGATGGACATTTGGTTTGCTTCCACCTTTGGGCTATTGTGAACAAAGCTGCTGTGAACATTAGTGTATAAATATATATTAAAGTCTCTGCTTTCAGTTCTTTTGAGTTGGGCTTGGTTTTGTCAAGCTTAAGTTCTAAAGTATATCTGGCTTCTCTCATTTGGAAGACCTTTAAAAAATTGGGGGTAAGATGGGAATAAAGACACAGACCTACTAGAGAATGGACTTCAGGGTATGGGGAAGGGGAAGGGGAAGCTGGGACAAAGTGAGAGAGAGGCATGGACATATATACACTACCAAACGTAAAATAGATAGCTAGTGGGAAGCAGCCACATAGCACAGGGAGATCAGCTCAGTGCTTTGTGACCACCTAGAGGGGTGGGATAGGGAGGGTGGGAGGGAGGGAGATGCAAGAGGGAAGAGATATGGGAACATATGTATATGTATAACTGATTCACTTTGTTATAAAGCAGAAACTAACACATCATTGTAAAGCAATTATACTCCAATATTGATGTTAAAAAAAATTAGGGGTAGAGTGAGATTAATCTGATAGTTTAAAAAAGTTTTGCTTTCGAGTTAAGGAATTCAAGCTCATGAAAAAAAGACTTGAGGGTTCATGGGAACTGCCTCCATATCTCTTGTGGAAGAAGAAATAAACTTAATATTCCTGAGGCTTCAGAAAGAGAAGCAGAGCTACTGGCAGCCAGTTGTCAGCTAAATAAACATAAGGAGGAGATTTCTAGAAATGAGCATGAGCCAACAAGGGTCTGAACAGGTCGGGTGGTGAGCAGGTGTCGTTGTCCCACCACAATGAGGTGGGAGGAATCTCCAAGGTGCTCATCGTTGTCCTCCTCCATCTCTCCCTTTCCTGAAATGCTTCCTGCTCAATATTCTGCTTGTGGCTCCCTAGATACTTAATATATGTGAATCTTGACTCCCAACAATATTTGGCAGGGCTTACAAGGTAGCTTTTCCTTGTAAACTCTGTGAACCCAGTAGATTTATTGAAATGTCATTGGCGAGAAACTGGAAACATTATCTGAGAGAGATAAAGATAGACATAGACATAGAATGAGACACAGAGAGAGAGTTTCTGACCTAACCCTCTTTAAATGGAATGGAAATAGTCCTGCTTCCTCTCTTTCTTCTTTCAGGCACTTCTGCCCGTCACTGTCTCCTCCTATCCCTCCTTCTTCAGAGAATGAGAACTGGCAATTATTCACCTGTGTTGTCAGGGAATTATTATTAGTCCAAGTAGCTGCTCTCCAATCCTTTAGGGAGTGCTTGTGTTAGGGGAGATTGTGCATATAAAGCTCTCTAAATGATGTGGCTACAACTCCCCATGTACCGTGTTAGCAAAGAGAGGGCTTGTTTTGGAGAGCTGCCAGTGAAGCATTTCAAAGATAATTGGCAAATGATGTCTTAGAGACAATGCAAAAAATGCATTGAATTTTCCTAGCCTGAGATTGGAAACAGCCCCCTCTCTGCAAGGCAACCCAGTGGTTTATAATAATCACCTATGGAAAACTGTATTTTCAAGTCTCCAATTACTTTCCAACCCACTGGAGATTATGAAAGAACTGCCAGCCAGGAAATAAAAATAGCTTAGTGGAGTGCCTTTTTTTTTTTTAACAGAAAGATTGTGTTGTTTCTTCTGCTGATTTCAAAACAAAACAAAGCCCTGGATGTGAGCCAGGGATTACGGGAGTGGAATAGTAGCAGTAATAACAAGGAAGGAGTGGGCTGCTCATTTGTACATTTGATCTATCCACAGATCTGGAGAATAATTAAAAGGCTCCCTTCAGGGTGTCTGTTGCAGCATTGCTGAGGCAAGAGATGGATGGCTGTGGTTAATGGCTGCCAAGATGCTGATCTGCCTCAGGGGCAAGTCTGAGGAACAGGCATCCCCTGGGGCAGAAGGTCTTGGCTTCTGGTCTCCATTCTCTGGCTTCTCCTGTGAGCTATTCTCTGGGATCTCTGTATGCACAGACCTTGAGATTCTCTCATATTCTCAAACTAAGAAGTTCTAGTTCCCTCATAGGGAGACCCTGAGACAATGATTTGGGTGCAGGTAGTGTCCAGGGATGAGGGAGTGGGATAATGAGACAAAGAAGGAAAGAAAGACCAAAAAACAGGTGTATTGTGATCAGGTTGCCATTGTGGGCAACTGGGGCTCATTCCACTGGGAACTCTGATGACTGTGTAGAACACACTCCAGAATTGTTCCAGAGGGGTTAGGAAGACAAAGTATTTATCTATCATCCCTCACTGGCATTTCTGTCCTTCCCTATGTGAGGGCAGCAAACACTCCAGTGGCCAGAGAATGGCCTCGGGCAGAGAGAGGCCAGAAGCCGCCAGTGTGAACAGAAACTATCTGTAAACGTCCTCCGGATGAGCTGAGAGGACAAAAGTGTGGCACCTATAGGGTTTGTTGCAGGCTCCTTCTCCAGCTTCTCTTCTTCCAGTCATCCCATAAACATGGGCCCTGTCTCTTCTTGTCATATGATTCTCCCTGGGACATATCATTTACTTGTACATCTCCTACAGTTGCTCATCTGTAGAATGGGGTGATGACAGCTTCCTGGAGGAGACACCTTTTGATTTGTCTGTCCAGTTCTTTGTCTTTTCTGGGAACTACCCCATCCCCACCCCTCATTCTGGGAAATGTTGCTTTATCTTCCTTCCAACGACATGATTTCTCTGTGTGTCCTGGACCCCTGGCTAAATGCTCAGAGATGGGCACCACCCCAAGCACGGCTCATCGAATCACTTCCCTGGGAATTCATACTTGGGGCTGAGAAGGAGTGCTGACACATATCAAGCTTGGGAGTTGTTAGACCACATTGCCCTAAATGAACTGAGGCCCTGGGCGAGCTGCTCTGCAGATGTGGAGTAGAGTGAAGCTGACCTTTAGAGAGGAGGACAGACAGGAGGTGGGCAAACAGTCCTGAGGGTGTTCAAGTGTGGGTCCCAGTTCTTCCCATGGTTTCTATGAGGCACCTCCTTTCCTTATAGACATTCTACTTTTCCCTAATTTAAGTTAATGGGAGGAACAGATCCAACATGATCTGTTTATAGAGTTGTTATAATAACCGTATGAGGTGAGTGTTCAGCACAATGCCTGGCATACAACCAGCCCTCAACAAATGACAGAGATGGTTATTTATAATGATGACTCCTTAATCTGACCTTAATCTGACCTTACCCCTGACTTGGTAGTTTCCTTATGAATGTCCCTAACATCTCAAACTCAATGAAACTGCATTTCCCATCTAAGACACCTCAATCATTCTGTATATATTATCACCACATATCCAGCACTCAGTTCAGAAACCTGGGAGTGTCCTTGGCTCTTTCTCCTGCCCCACAGCCAACCAATGAATAAGTTTGGGAGAATTCACCTCCATAAATATTTCTCAAGTCTATCCATTTCTTTCCACCCACATAACTACCATCCTGGTCCCTCCCTTATAATTTCTCCTCCAAGTTATAGCAACTACGTTCATCTAAGGCATGTGGAATCCTTTGTTCACGTGAAATCTTATGTAGAACTCCAATATATAAAGCACACAAGGTGAAGCTACTCCGGTTAAAAAGGGGAGTGGAGGCTACTTGAGCCCCTTCCACCCTACCTCCCCACCACACCCTGGCCCCTATCCATCTGTGGCTCAGAAAATGACATGTGAGCAAAGAGGTGAAGGAAGAGAAGAGGTCAGCCTCGAAGATGTCTGGGAGAAGAGCATTCCAGACAGAAGTAACAGCCAGTTACAGACCCTAAGGCGGCTGGGCGTGTTTGAGAAGCAGCCAGGGAGCCAGTGCTGATGGAGTGGATTGAGGAGAAGGGAGAGTTGTGGGAGAGCAGTCAGAGAAGTGACATAGCTGGATCATGTAGGGCCTTGTTGGCTATTGGGAGAACTTTGGCTTTTACTCTGAGTGAGATGGGAGCCACTGGGGGGTTCTGAGCATAGTGGTTACCTTGTTGGACTTGTATCCTAAAAGGATCACTCGGGTCACCGTATGAATAGACTGTAGGGCATTGAGGAATGGAGCAGAGAGATCCTTGGGGAGGCTGTTACGATAATTTAGGCCAGAGATGACTAGGATGGTGGCAGGGGAGGTGGTGAGAAGGGGTCAGATTTTGATTGTATTTTAGAAGTAGAACCAACAGTATTTGCTAGAGGAGTGATGCAGGGTGTAAAGGAAAGAAAGGTATCAAGAAAGAATGGCACCTTTTTTTCCCTGAATACCTAGAAAAATAACTTTCCATCAACTGAGATGGAGAAGGTTGTAGGTATAAGAGGTGACTTTATCACAAGTGTATTTTACATAATGCTTTTTTGACATTTTCCATATATTTTTTTGCATTAAAATTTGATACCCAATTATCTGGTTTCAGAAAACAGAGACTAAGAGAAAAATTATTCACTTTTCAGAAAAATTTAGACTTGAGATTGATTTGAATAGTAAAAACAGTAAATTCTCATAACATATGTTAAATGTGAATCAGATGAGCATAAATTTTCAGAAATACATTTATTACATAAAGGTCAGGTCAGCCAAAGAAAGTGAGGATGAGCTATGCAATGCATGGTGAGAACTGTGGCCCCCATTGCTTGGGTACAGTGATCTGGATAGGCAGTCTCAGGATGGTCTTCTTTTCTGGAATGTTCTGCTTTTTTACTCAACACATGCAGCAGAGAAGAACCTTCTCAGGTGCTTCGGTTGTGAGTGCTCACATGGCTCAGGTGGCCAGAATGGGACCTTGTATACATTGGAAATGTTGAAATAAATATTCCTGTTTCTAAACATCTACAGAACAGTTGTACTGCATTAATAGTATCACACACAAACACACACACACAAAATAATATCACACAGCCAATGTCTAACACATAAGCATAGCAGGTGCTCCATACATGAAATGAATAAGTGAGCAAATATTGCTATAAAAGGTACATGCAGAGGGTTATCATAGGCCACATTGATCTTATCTGCTTTCCTTACTCAGCCACAGACTTCACTGATCTTTAGATAGGATTACTGACCACACTATTAGATTTTCCCAGCTCAACTGGCATAATTATATATCTGTCTCTGCTTGTACCTGCTGGTTATGCTTTCAACAGCAAGTTACAGAAAAACCTAACTACAGCAACTTAATTGAAATTGCCAGCCCAGAGATTGCACAACTCATGTGCGTTCAAGGATCCAGGCTCTTCATGCTGTTTGTTCTGCCATTCTTAGCAGGTTGGCTTTCATCCTTTAGCTTGTCACCTCATATTTGCAGGGTAACAGCTGTACTTCCAGAAATTGCATGCTTACTCTAAGCAGGAAGAAGGAAGAAGAGGCAGAAAACAATATCCATTTCGTTTTATTAGAAAAGAAAGTTTCCTCAGAAACCTTGAAGCAGACTTCCTTTTGGTCACATTAGCCATAACTGTGTCAAAAGACAGTTTGGACAAAAGATCATTTCTAGCAGATCATAGTGTTGCTCCAACAAAATCAAGCTTCTGTTATAATGAGGGAAATAGATGTTAGGTAGGTAACTGATAGATTTGGTGTGCCCACTAAACTGTAAAATGCATGGCCACTGTGTCCACGTGTTCTACTTTGGTCTATATTGAGGACCCCCACATGCTGTAGAAGAGAACTGAAGACTTGTTGGCTGGGTGGATTCCAGTGCCAGTAGTTACTAGGAGCCAGAGCTACAAATCCAGAGAAGTTTGTCCCTTTGGTCTTTGGTACATTCAATAACAACCAGACCTTCACCTTGCGATAAAACCACTGTGCTTCTGCCAAAGAGTGCTGCATGGCTCCTTAAGGGCTCCTTTTAACTGCCAAGACTCATCATCAACTATCCTTGACAGATTTTAATTTTAGTTAAAGTAATTGGCCTAATATGAATCAGACTGACAGCCAGCTTTCAGACACCCTCTAACAGTCCATAATACCCATGCTACCCAGGGGATTCACAATGACATCACCAAAGATAATTATTACAGGATGTAAGAGCTAATAGTGAAGGCTAATTAAAGGTCTTGTTTCATGTATATTTCCTGCATAAAGGAAGGAGATAGGGAGCTCCCAAGAGAGTGATAGGCTTCTTGGGAAGGTAACTTCCCTTAGCAATTTAGGATGACATCAGAATTTTAACTTCAGCAAGACAAGCCTCATGAACAAGAGAGCTATAAATATCCAAACAAATTGGGAGAAACAGATTAATTAGAGGAAAAAGGATAACGTGAAATGTAATAGTATGTCATATTATTGAAAGCACAGCTTTGGAGTAAGGTAGGCCTGGATTCAGATTCAAGCCCTGACACTAGTTTTGAGACCTTAGGCAACTTATTTAACTCCTTGGTTGGTTTTCTAATCTGGAAATGGAAGTCAATGTAGGTATCTTCACGGAATTGAGACAAGAGTTAACATGAGATAATGAATGTAAAGCAAATAGCCCAGAGCTTAGCAAGTATAATTGAACCTATTAAAGATGCTTGTTTGGCAGAACATGTTGGCAAGTGGTCCAGGGCTCAAGCTGCTAGGGTTGCCCTCATGCCCCTCCTTCCCACCTCTGGTTTCCACTGCATGTGTTGAACGCATGGGGGGTGGTTTGTTTCATAACTGGAAGGCTGGGAGGAGATTGTTGTTGATGTTTGGAATAGGCTGACAGGGATAAATGAGGGGCTGCATCTCATATGTCCCTGCCCAGCCACCGGGCCAGGTGTGAGTCCCATGGCTACAGGGGTGGAGACCAAAAGCCAGAGAAGTGATGTAACAAAAATCTTTATGAACTGGGCCCCAAAGCTGCTATTCTTGTATCCTTAGACCGTGGAGAGTAGCATGACCTAGAAACAAGATTTCCCCCCTCTGGACAGACTCCAGCACATGTTGTGGCTCTGGGACACTAGCGGGCCAGTGCAGTTTGCACAGGCATTGACAGGGGCAACTGGCTGTGGTCAGGCAGGGAGTCAGGCCAATGCTGCTTTGTGATGTAGCTGGGCCAGGTTTGTGGTGATCATAAGACCATCCCCAGAGGAACTCTTAGAAATACCTACGGGTGATAATGGGAGGTCCCCATGATCCTGGAAACACATGTTCCTTACTCAGCAGGTGGTTTGAACTCAAATGTAACTAATACCTCTATCCAGTGAAGCCAGATGACCCTGGGATTATACTTCACATTCACCACAATATGATTAAGTATCTTCTTCTTATTATTTTTTTAACATCTTTATTGGAGTATAATTGCTTTACAATGGTGTGTTAGTTTCTGCTTTATAAAAAAGTGAATCAGCTATACATATACATATATCCCCATATCTTCTCCCTCTTGCGTATCCCTCCCACCCTCCCTATTTTACCCCTCGAGGTGAGACAAAGCACCGAGCTTATCTCCCTGTGCTATGTGGCTGCTCCCCACTAGCTATCTATTTTACATTTGGTAGTGTATATATGTCCGTGCCACTCTCTCATTTCGTTCCAGCTTACCCTTCCTCCTCCCCATGTCCTCAAGTCCATTGTCTACATCTGTGTCTTTATTTCTGTTCTGCCCCTAGGTTCTTCAGAACCTTTTATTTTTTTTGGATTCCATATCTAAATGGATGTTAGCATACAATATTTATTTTTCTCTTTCTGACTTACTTTATTCTGTATGACAGACTCTAGGTCCATCCACCTCACTACAACTAACTCAATTTTGTTTCCTTTGATGGCTGAGTAATATTCCATTGTATATATGTGCCACATCTTCTTTATCCATTCATCCGATTATGGACACTTAGGTTGCTTCCATGTCCTGGCTATTGTAAATAGAGCTGCAGTGAACATTGTGGTACATGACTCTTTTTAAATTATGGTTTTCTCAGGGTATATTCTCAGTAGTGGGATTGCTGGGTCATATGTTACCTCTATATTTAGCTTTTTAAGGAATCTCCATACTGTTCTCCATAGTGGTTGTATCAATTTACATTCCCACCAACAGTGCAAGAGTGTTCTCTTTTCTCCACACTCTCTCCAGCATTTATTGTTTGTAGACTTTTTGATGATGGCCATTCTGACCAGAGTGAAGTGATACCTCATTGTAGTTTTGATTTGTATTTCTCTAATGATTAGTGGTGTTGAGCATCCTTTCATGAGTTTGTTGGCAATCTGTATATCTTCTTTGGAGAAATGTCTATTTAGATCTTCTGGACATTTTTGGATTTGCTTGTTTTTTTTTTTTTTTATATTGAGCTGCATGAGCTGCGTGTAATTTTGGAGATTAATCCTTTGTCAGTGGCTTTGTCTGCAAATATTTTCTCCCATTCTAGGGTTGTCTTTTCATCTTGTTTATGTTTTCCTTTGCTGTGCAGAAAGCTTTTAAGTTTCATTACGTCCCATTTGTTTATTTTTGTTTTTATTTCCATTTATTTCCAAATTTTATTTCCATTTCTCTAGGAGGTGGGTCAAAATGGATTTTGCTGTAATTTATGTCAAAGAGTGTTCTGCCTATGTTTTCCTCTAAGAATTTTATAGTGTCTGGCCTTAAATTTAGGTCTTTAATCCATTTTGAGTTTCTTTTTGTGTATGGTGTTAAGGAGCGTTCTAATTTCATTCTTTTACATGTAGCTGTCCAGTTTCCCCACACCACTTATTAAAGTGGCTGTCTTTTCTCCATTGTATATTCTTGCCTCCTTTATCAAAAATAAGGTGACCATATGTGCATGGGTTTATCTCTGGGCTTTCTATCCTGTTCCATTGATCTATATTTCTGTTTTTATGCCAGTACAATACTGTCTTGATTACTGTAGCTTTGTAGTGTACTCTGAAGTCAGCTTTGTAGTGAGCCTGATTCCTCCAGCTCCATTTTTCTTTTTCAATAATGCTTTGGCTATTCAGGGTCTTTTGTGTTTCCATACAAATTGTGAAATGTTTTTGTTCTAGTTCTGTGAAAACTGACATTGGTAATTTGATAGGGATTGCATTGAACCTGTAGATTGCTTTAGGTAGTATATTCATTTTCACAATGTTGCTTCTTCCAATCCAAGAACATGATATATCTCTCCATTTGTTTGTATCATCTCTAATTTTTCATCAATGTCTTATAGTTTTCTGCATACAGGTCTTTTGTCTCCTTAGGTAGGTTTATTCCTAGGTATTTTATTCTTTTTGTTGCAGTGGTAAATGGCAGTGTTTCCTTAATTTCTCTTTCAGATTTTTTGTCATTAGTATATAAGAATGCAAGAGATTTCTGTACATTAATTTTGTATCCTGATACTTTACCAAATTCATTGATTAGCTTTAGTAGTATTTTGGTAGAGGCTTTAGCATTCTCTATGTATAGTATCATGTCATCTGCAAACAGTGACAGCTTTACTTCTTCTTTTCCGATTTGGATTGCTTTTATTTCTTTTTCGTCTCTGATTGCTCTGGCTAATACTTCCAAAACTATGTAGAATAATAGTGGTGAGAGTGGGCAAGCTTGTTTTGTGGCTAATCTTCGAGAAAATGGTTTATGTTTTTCACCATTGAGAAGGATGTTGGCTGTGGGTTTGTCATATATGGGCTTTACTAATTTGAGGTAAGTTCTCTCTATGCCTTCAATTTGTTAATATGGTTTATCACACTGATTGATTTGTGTATATTAAAGAATCCTTGCACTCCTGGGATAAACCCCGTTGATCACGGTGTATGATCCTTTTTTTTTTTTTTTTTTTTTTTTTTTTGGTATGCAGGCCTCTCACTGTTGTGGCCTCTCCCATGGTGGAGCACAGGCTCCGGACAGGCAGGCTCAGTGGCCTTGGCTCATGGACCCAGCTGCTCCGCGGCATGTGGGATCTTCTGGGACTGGGGCACGAACCTGTGTCCCCTGCATCAGCAGGTGGACTCTCAACCACTGTGCCACCAGGGAAGCCGTGCATGATCCTTTTAATGTGATTTGGATTCTGTTTGCTAGCATATTGTTGAAAATTTTTGCATCTATGTTCACCAGTGATATTGTCCTGTAGTTTTTTTTTTTTTTTTTGACGTCTTTGGCTTTGGTATCAGGGTGGTGGTAGCCTTGTAGAATGAGTTTGGGAGTGTTCCTCCCTCTACTATATTGTGGAAGAGCCTGAGAAGTATAGGTGTTAGCTCTTGTCTAAATGTTTGACAGAATTTGCCTGTGAAGCCATCTGGTCCTAGTCTTTTGTTTGTTGGAAGATTTTTTGACAGTCTCATTTTCAGTGCTTGTGATTGGTCTGTTTATATTTTCTATTTATTCCTGGTTCAGTCTCAGAACGTTGGGCTTTTCAACGAATTTGTCCCCTTCTTCCAGGTTTTCCAATGTATTGGCATATAGTTACTTGTAGCAATCTCTCATGATCCTTTGTATTTCTGCAGTGTCACTTGTTACTTCTCCTTTTTCATTTCTAAATCTATTGATTTGAGTTCTCCCTTTTTTTCCTTGATAAGTCTGACTAATGGCTATCAATTTTGTTTATCTTCTCAAAGAATTACCTTTTAGTTTTATTGATCTTAGCTAATGTTTCCTTCATTTTTTTCATTTATTTCCTTTTTTTACACCTTTATTAGAGTATAATTGCTTTACAATGGTGTGTTAGTTTCTGAATTATAACAAAGTGAATCAGTTATACATATACATATGTTCCCATATCTCTTCCCTCTTGCGTCTCCCTCCCTCCCACCCTCCCTATCCCACCCTCCTTATCCCACCCCTCCAGGCGGTCACAAAACACCGAGCTGATCTCCCTGTGCTATGTGGCTGCTTCCCACTAGCTATCTACCTTACACTTGGTAGTGTATATATGTCCATGCCTCTCTCTCTCTTTGTCACAGCTTACCCTTCCCCCTCCCCATATCCTCAAGTCCATTCTCTAGTAGGTCTGTGTCTTTTTTCTTGTCTTACCCCTAGGTTCTTCATGACATTTTTTTCTTAAATTCCATAAATATGTGTGACCATACGGCATTTGTCTTTCTCTTTCTGACTTACTTCACTCTGTATGACAGACTCTAGGTCTATCCACCTGATTACAAATAGCTCAATTTCGTTTCTTTATATGGCTGAGTAATATTCCATTGTATATATGTGCCACATCTTCTTTATCCATACATCCAATGATGGACACTTAGGTTGTTTCCATCTCTGGGCTATTGTAAATAGAGCTGCCAAGAACATTTTGGTGCATGACTCTTTTTGAATTATGGTTTTCTCAGGGTATATACCCAGTAGTGGGATTGCTGGGTCATATGTTAATTCTATTTGTAGTTTTTTAAGGAGCCTCCATACTGTTCTCCATAGTGGCTATACCAATTCACATTCCCAGCAGCAGTGCAAGAGTGTTCCCTTTTCTCCACACCCTCTCAAGCATTTATTGTTTCTAGATTTTTTGACGCTGGCCATTCTGACTGGTGTGACATGATATCTCATTGTAGTTTCTATTTTATACATCTATATTGGAGAATAATTGCTTTACAATCATGTGTTGGTTTCTGCTTTATAAAAATCATTGTAGTTTTGATTTGCATGTCTCTAATGATTAATGATGTTGAGCATTCTTTCATGTCTTTGTTGGCAGTCTGTATATCTTCTTTGGAGAAATGTCTATTTAAGTCTTCTGCCAATTTTGTATTGGGTTGTTTGTTTTTTGTTATTGACCTGCATGAGCTGCTTATAAATTTTGGAGATTAATCCTTTGTCAGTTGCTTCATTTGCAAATATTTTCTCCCATTCTGAGGGCTGTCTTTTGGTTTTGTTTATGGTTTCCTTTGCTGTGCAAACGCTTTGAAGTTTCATTAGGTCCCACTTGTTTATTTTTGTTTTTATTTGCATTTCTCTAGGAGGTGGGTCAAAAAGGATCTTGCTGTGATTTATGTCATAGAGTGTTCTGCCTATGTTTTCCTCTAAGAGTTTGACAGTTTCTGGCCTTACATTTAGGTCTTTAATCCATTTTGAGCTTACTTTTGTGTATGGTGTTAGGGAGAGATCTAATCTCATACTTTTACATGTAGCTGTCCAGTTTTCCCAGCACCACTTATTGAAGAGGCTGTCCTTTCTCCACTGAACATTCCTGCCTCCTTTATCAAAGATAAGGTGACCATATGTGCGTGGGTTTATCTCTGGGCTTTCTATCCTGTTCCATTGATCTATATTTCTGTTTTTGTGCCAGTACCATACTGTCTTGATTACTGTAGCTTTGTAGAATAGTCTGAAGTCAGGGAGCCTGATTCCTCCAGCTCCGTTTTTCATTCTCAAGATTGCTTTGGCTATTCGGGGTCTTTTGTGTTTCCATACAAATTGTGAAATATTTTGTTCTAGTTCTGTGAAAAATGACAGTGGTAGTTTGATAGGGATTGCATTGAATCTGTAGATTGCTTTGGGTAGTAGAGTCATTTTCACAATATTGATTCTTCCAATACCAGAACACGGTATATCTCTCCATCTATTTGTATCATCTCTAACTTCTTTCATCAGTATCTTATAATTTTCTGCATACAGGTCTTTTGTCTCCTGAGGTAGGTTTATTCCTAGATATTTTATTCTTTTTGTTGCAATGGTAAATGGGAGTGTTTTCTTGATTTCACTTTCAGATTTTTCATCATTACTGTATAGGAATGCCAAAGATTTCTGTGCATTAATTTTATATCTTGCTACTTTACCAAATTCATTGATTAGCTCTCGTAGTTTTCTGGTAGCATCTTTAGGATTCTCTTCGTATAGAATCATGTCATCTGCAAACAGTGACGGCTTTACTTGTACATTTCCAATTTGGATTCCTTTTATTTCCCTTTCTTCTCTGATTGCTGTGGCTAAAACTTCCACAACTATGTTGAATAAGAGTGGAAAGAGTGGGCAACCTTGTCTTGTTCCTGATCTTAGTGGAAATGGTTTCAGTTTTTCACCATTGAGGACGATGTTGGCTGTGGGTTTGTCATATATGGCCTTTGCTATGTTGAGGAAAGTTCCCTCTATGCCTACTTTCTGCAGGGTTTTTTATCATAAATTGGTGTTGAATTTTATCAAAAGCTTTCTCTGCATCTATTGAGGATGATCATATGGTTTTTCTCCTTCAGTTTGTTAAAATGGTGTATCATGTTGATTGATTTGTGTATATTGAAGAAACCTTGCATTCCTGGAATAAACCCCACTTGATCATAGTATATGATCCTTTTAATGTGCTGTTGGATTCTGTTTGCTAGTATTTTGTTGAGGATTTTTGCATCTATGTTCATCAGTGATATTGGCTTGTAGTTTTCTTTCTTTGTGACATCGTTGTCTGGTTTTGGTATCAATGTGATGGTGGCCTCGTAGAATGAGTTTGGGAGTGTTCCGCCCTCTGCTATATTTAGGAAGAGTTTGAGAAGTATAGGTGTTAGTTCTTCTCTAAATGTTCGATAGAATTCCCCTGTAAAACTATCTGGTCCTGGGCTTCTGTTTGTTGGAAGATTTTTAATCACAGTTTCCATTTTAGTGCTTGTGATTGGTCTGTTCATATTTTCTATTTCTTCCTGATTCAGTCTTGGCAGGTTGTGCATTTGTAAGAATTTGTCCATTTCTTCCAGGTTGTCCATTTTATTGGAATAGAGTTGCTTGTAGTAATCTCTCGTGATCTTTTGTATTTCTGCTGTGTCAGTTGTTACTTCTCCTTTTTCATTTCTAATTCTATTGATTTGCGTCTTCTCCATTTTTTTCTTGATGAATCTGGCTAATGGTTTATCAATTTTGTCTATCTTCTCAAAGAAACAGTTTTTAGTTTTATTGATCTTTGTTATCGTTTCTTTCGTTTCTTTTTCATTTACTTCTGGTCTGATTTTTATGGTTTCTTTCTTTCTGCTAACTTTGGGTTGTTTTTGTTCTTCTTTCTCTAATTGCTTTAGGTGCAAGGTTAGGTTGTTTATTCGAGATGTTTCCTGTTTCTTAAGGTAGGATTGTGTTGCTCTAAACCTCCGTCTTGGAACTGCTTTTGCTGCATTGCATACGTTTTGGGTCGTCGTGTCTCCATTATCATTTGTTTCTAAGTATTTTTTGATTTTCTCTTTGATTTCTTCAGTTATCACTTCATTTAAGTAGTGTATTGTTTAGCGTCCATGTGTTTGTATTTTTTACATATCTTTTCCTGTAATTGATATCTAGTCCCATAGCGTTGTGGTCAGAAAAGATACTTGATACAATTTCAATTTTCTTAAATTCACCAAGGCTTGATTTGTGACCCGAGATATGATCAATTCTGGAGAATGTTCCATGAGCACTTGAGAAAATTATGTATTCTGTTGTTTTTGGATGGAAAGTCCTATAAATATCAATTAAGTCCATCTTGTTTAATGTATCATTTAAAGCTTGTGTTTCCTTATTTGTTTTCATATTGGATGATCTGTCCATTGTTGAAAGTGGGGTGTAAAAGTCCACTACTATGAATGTGTTACTGTCAATTTCCCCTTTTATGGCTGTTAGTATTTGCCTATGTATTGAGGTGCTCCTATATTGGGTGCATAAATATTTACAATTGTTATATCTTCTTCTTGGATCGATCCCTTGATCATTATGTAGTGTCCTTCTTTGTCTCTTCTAATAGTCTTTATTTTAAAGTCTATTTTGTCTGATATGAGAATTGCTACTTCAGCTTTATTTTGGTTTCCATTTCAATGGAATATCTTTTTCCATCCCCTTACTTTCAGTCTGTATGTGTCTCTAGGTTTGAAGTGGGTCTCTTGTAGACAGCAAATATATGGGTCTTGTTTTTGTATCCATTCAGCCAGTCTGTGTCTTTTGGTGGGAGCATTTAATCCATTTACATTTAAGGTAATTATCGATATGTATGTTCCTATTCCCATTTTCTTAATTGTTTTGGGTTCGTTATTGTAGATCTCTTCCTTCTCTTGTGTTTCTTGCCTAGAGAAGTTCCTTTAGCATTTGTTGTAAAGCTGGTTTGGTGGTGCTGAACTCTCTCAGCTTTTGCTTGTCTGTAAAAGTTTTAATTTCTCCATCAAATCTGAATGAGATCCTTGCAGGGTAGAGTAATCTTGGTTGCAGGTTTTTCTCCTTCATCACTTTAATTTAGTCCTGCCAGTCCCTTCTGGCTTGCAGAGTTTCTGCTGAAAGATCAGCTGTTAACCTTATGGGGATTCCCTTGTGTGTTATTTGTTGTTTTTCCCTTGCTTTTTAAAATATGTTTTCTTTGTATTTTATTTTTCACAGTTTGATTAATATGTGTCTGGCGTATTTCTCCTTGGATTTATCCTGTATGGGACTCTGTGTGCTTCCTGGACTTGATTAACTCTTTCCTTTCCCATATTAGGGAAGTTTTCAACTATAATCTCTTCAAATGTGTTCTTAGTCCCTTTATTTTTCTCTTCTTCTTCTGGGACCCCTATAATTCTAATGTTCATGTATTTAATGTTGTCCCAGAGGTCTCTGACACTGTCCTTAATTTTTTTCATTCTATTTCTTTATTCTGCTCTGTGGTAGTTATTACCACTATTTTATCTTCCAGGTCACTCATCCATTCTTCTGCCTCAGTTATTGTGCTATTGATCCCATCTAGAGTACTTTTAATTTCCTTTATTTGTTGTTCATCATTATTTGTTTCATCTTTAGTTCTTCTAGGTCCTTGTTAAATATTTCTTGCATTTTGTCAATTCTATTTCCAAGATTTTGGATCATCTTTACTATCATTATTCTGAATTCTTTTTCAGGTAGACTGCCTATTTACTCTTCATTTGTTAGGTCTGGTGGGTTTTTATCTTGCTCCTTCATCTGCTGTGTGTTTTTCTTTCTTCTCATTTTGCTTATCTTACTGTGTTTGGGGTCTCCTTTTTTCAGGCTGCAGGTTCGTAGTTCCCATTGTTTTTGGTGTCTGTCCCCAGTGGCTAAGGTTGGTTCAGTGGGTTGTGTAGGCTTCCTGGTAGAGGGGACTAGTGCCTGTGTTCTGGTCTATGAGGCTGGATCTTGTATTTCTGGTGAGTAGGTCCACGTTTGGTGGTGTGTTTTGGGGTGTCTGTGGGCCTATTAAGATTTTAGGCAGGCTCTGTGTTAATGGGTGTTGTTGTGTTCGTGTCTTGCTAGTTGTTTTGCATAGGGTGTCCAGCACTGTAGCTTGCTGGTCGTTGAGTGAAACTGGATGCTGGTGTTGAGATGGAGATCTCTGGGAGATTTTCACCATTTGATATTATGTGGAGCTAGGAGATCTCTTGTGGACCAGTGTCCTGAAGTTGGTTCTCCCACCCCAGGGGCACTGTCCTGACTCGTGGCTGCAGCACCAAGAGCTTTTCAACCACACGGCTCAGAATAAAAGGAAGAAAAAGTAGAAAGAAAGAATTAGTAGAAGTAGAAAGAAGGAAAGAAAGAAGAAAGAAAGAAAGAAAGAAAGAAAGAAAGAAAGAAAGAAAGAAGATAAAGTAAAATAAAATAAAGTTATTAAAATAATTATTAAGAAAAAAATTAAAAACAAACATACAAAAAATGGATGGATAGAACCCTAGGACAAATGGTGGAAGCAAGGCTGTACAGACAAAATCTCACACAGAAGCATACACATACACACTCAGAAGGAGGAAAAGGGGATAAAATCATAAATCTTGCTAAGTCCACCTCCTCAATTTGGGATGATTCGTTGTCTAAAGGAGGGAAGGAAGGAAGGAGAGAAGGAAGGAAGGAAGGAAAGAAAGAAAGAAAAGAAAGAAAGAAGATAAAGTAAAATAAAATAAAGTTATTAAAATAAAAAATAATTATTAAGAAAAAAAATTTAAAAAAAAAACCGACGGATAGAACCCTAGGACAAATGGTGGAAGCAAAGCTATACAGACAAAATCTCACACAGAAGCATACACATACACACTCACAAAAAGAGAAAAAGGGGAAAAAATCATAAATCTTGCTCTCAGAGTCCACCTCCTCAATTTGGGATGATTTGTTGTCTATTCATGTATTCCACAGATGCAGCGTACATCAAGTTGATTGTGGAGCTTTAATCCTCTGCTTCTGAGGTTGCTGGGAGAGATATCCCTTTCTCTTCTTTGTTCTCACAGCTCCCGGGGCTCAGCTTTGGATTTGGCCCCACCTGTGCGTGTAGGTCACCGGAGGGCGTCTGTTCTTTGCTCAGACAGGACGGGGTTAAAGGAGCAGGTGCTTCGGGGACTATGGCTCACTCAAGCCGTGGGGAGGGAGGGGCACCAAGTGCACGGCGGGCCTGCGGCGGCAGAGGCCAGCATGACGTTGCACTGGCCTGAGGTGTGCTGTGTGTTCTCCCGGGGAAGTTGTCCCTGTATCCCGGGACCCTGGCAGTGGTGGACTGCACAGGCTCCCCAGACGGGGGTGTGTGGATAGTGACCTGTGCTCGCACACAGGCTTCTTGGTGGTGGCAGCAGCAGCCTTAGCGTCTCATGCACGTCTCTGGGGTCCGCGCTGTTAGTCGCGGCTCACGCCCGTCTCTGGAGCTCCTTTAAGCAGCGCTCATAATCCCCTCTCCTCGCGCACCAGGAAACAAAGAGGTAAGAAAAAGTCTCTTGCCTCTTCGGCAGGTCCAGTCTTTTCCCTGGACTCCCTCCCGGCTAGCCGTGGTGCACTAACCCTCTGCAGGCTGTGTTCATGCCGCCAACCCCAGTCCTCTCTCTGCGCTCTGACCGAAGCCCAAGCCTCAGCTGCCACCCCCTCCCGCCCCGGCGGGTGAGCAGACAAGCCTCTCAGGCTGGTGAGTACTGGTCGACACCATTCCTCTGTGCGGGAATCTCTCCACTTTGCCCTCTGCACCCCTGTGGCTGCGCTGTCCTCCACGGCCCTGAAGCTTTCCCCCTCCACCACCCGCAGTCTCCACCCGCGAAGGGGCTTCCTAGTGTGTGGAAACGTTTCCTCCTTTACAGCTCCCTCCCACTGGCCCAGGTCCTGTCCCTATCCTTTTGTCTCTGGTTATTCTGTTTTCTTTTGCCCTACCCAGGTACGTGGGGGAGTTTCTTGCCTTTTGGTAGGTCTGAGGTCTTCTGCCAGCGTTCAGTAGGTGTTCTGTAGGAGTTGTTTCATGTGTAGGTGTATTTCTGGTGTATCTGTGGGGAGGAAGGAGATATCTGTGTCTTACTCTCCCGCCATCTTCCCCTCCTCCAGCTTTTTCATTTATTTCTGATCTGATTTTTATGAGTTCTTTCCTTCTGCTAACTTTGGGTTTTTAAATTTTTGTTCTTTCTCTAATTGCTTTAGGTGTATGGTTAAGTTGTTTACTTGAGATGTTTCTTGTTTCTTGAGGTAAGATTGTATTGCTATACCCTTCCTTCTTAGAACTGCTTTTGCTGCGTCCCATATATTTTGGATCATCGTGTTTTCATTGTTATTTGTTTCTAAGTATTCTTTTATTGCCTCTCTTTGATTTCTTCAGTGATCTCTTGGTTATTTAGTAATGTATTTTTTAGCCTCCATGTGTTTGTACTTTTTAAAGTTTTTTTCCTGTAATTAATATCTAGTCCCATAGCATTTTGGTCAGAAAAGACCCTTGATACGATTTCAATTTTCTTAAATATACCAAGGCTTGCTTTGTGACCCAAGATATGATCTATCCTAGAGAATGCTCCATGAGTGCTTGAGAAGAAAGTGTATTCTGCTGTTTTTGGATGGAAAGTCCTATAAATATCAATTAAGTTGATCTTGTTTAATGTGTCATTTAAAGCTTGTGTTTCCTTATTTATTTTCATTTTGGATGATCTCTCCATTGGTGAAAGAGGGTTGTTAATGTCCCCTACTCAGATTGTGTTACTGTTGATTTCCTCCCCCTTTTTTTTTTTTGTGGTACACGGGCCTCTCACTGTTGTGGCCTCTCCCGTTGCAGAGCACAGGCTCTGGACATGCAGGCTCAGCGGCCATGGCTCACAGGCCTAGCTACTCCACAGCATGGGGGATCCTACCAGACCAGGGCACAAACCCGTGTCCCCTGCATTGGCAGGTGGACTCTCTACCACTGCACCACCAGGGAAGCCCCTCGATTTCCCCTTTTATGGCTGTTAACATTTCCCTTATATACTGAGGTGCTCCTCTGTTGGGTGCATAAATATTTACAATTGTTATATCTTCTTCTTGGATTGATCCCTTGATCATTATGTAGTGTCCTTCTTTGTCTCTTCTAATAGTCTTTATTTTAAAGTCTATTTTGTCTGATGTGAGAATTGCTACTCCAGCTTTTTTTTGACTTCCATTTGCATGGAATATCTTTTTCCATCCCTTCACTTTCAGTCTGTGTGTGCCTAGCTCTGAAGTGGGTCTCTTGTAGACAGCAGGTATATGGGTGTTCTTTTTGTATCCATTCAGCCAGTCTATGTCTTTCTGTTGGAGCATTTAATTCATTTTTATTTAAGGTAGTTATCATTATGTATGTTCCTATTACCATTTTCTTAATTGTTTTGGGTTTGTTATTGTAGGTCTTTTCCTTCTCTTGTGTTTCCTGTCTAGAGAAGTTCCTTTAGCATTTGTTGTAAAGCTGGTTTGGTGGTGCTGGATTCTCTTAGCTTTTGCTTTTCTGTAAAGGTTTTAATTTCTCTGTCGAATCTGAATGAGATCCTTGCTGGGTAGTGTACTCTAGTTTTTTCCCTTTCATCACTTTAAATATGTCCTGCTACTCCCTTCTGGCTTGCAGATTTTCTGCTGAAAGATCAGCTGTTAGCCTTATGGGGATTCCCTTTTATTTTATTTGTTGTTTTTCCCTTGCTGCTTTTAAAATTTTTTCTTTGTACTTAATTTTTGATTATTACGTGCCTTGGCATGTTTCTCCTTGGATTTATCCTGTATGGGTTTCTCTGTGCTTCCTGGACTTGATTGACTCTTTCCTTTCCCATGTTAGGGAAGTTTTCAAATATAATCTCTTCAAATGTTTTCTTAGTCCCTTTATTTTTCTATTCTTCTTCTGGGACCCCTATAATTCTAATGTTTGTGCATTTAATGTTGTCCCAGAGGTCTCTGACACTGTCCTTAATTTTTTTCATTCTATTTTCTTTATTCTGCTCTGTGGTAGTTATTACCACTATTTTATCTTCCAGGTCACTTATCCATTTCTCTGCCTCAGTTATTCTGCTATTGATTCCTTCTAGAGAATTTTTAATTTTACTTACTGTGTTGTTCATCATTTTTTGTTTGCTCTTTAGTTCTTCTACATCCTTGTTAAACATTTCTTGTATTTTCTCCATTATAATTCCAAGATATATATCATCTTTACTATCATTACTCTGAATCCTTTTTCAGGTAGACTGCCTATTTCCTCTTCATTTGTTTTGTCTGGTAGGTTTATATCTTGCTCCTTCACCTGCTGTGTGTTTTTCTGTCTTCTCATTTTGCTTATCTTACTGTGTTTGGGGGTCTCCTTTTCGCAGGCTGCAGGTTCATAGTTCCCATTGTTTTTGGTGTCTTTCCCCAGTGGCTAAGGTTGGTTCAGTGGGTTTTTAAGGCTTCCTCGTGGTGGGGACTAGTGACTGTGTTCTGGTGGATGAGGATGGATCTTGTCTTTTTGGTGGGCAGGACTGCGTCTGGTGGTGTGTTTTGGGGTGTCTGTGAACTTATTATGATTGTAGACAGCCTCTCTGCTAATGGATGGTGTTGTGTTCCTGTTTTGCTAGTTGTTTGACCTAGAGTGTACAGCACTGTAGCCTGCTGGTCCTTGATTGGAGCTGGGTCTTTGCTTTGAGATGGAAATCTCTGGGAGAGCTTTTGATGTTTGGTATTACATGGATCCAGGAGGTCTCTGGTGGACCAATGTCCTGAACTCAGGTCTGCTACCTCAGAGGCACAGCACTGACTCCTGGCCAGAGCACCAAGACCCTCTTAGCTACACAGTTCAGAAGAAAAGGATGATAGAAAGAAAGAAAGAAAGAAAGGGAAATAAATAAAGGAATAATAATAATAACATAACATTATAAAAATAGAGTTATTAAAAAATAAGAAAAAAATTAAAAAGTAATAAAAAAGTAAGAAGGAAATAAGAGAGCAACCAAACTAAAAAACAAATCCACCAATGATAACAAGCACTGAAAACTATACAAAAAATAAATAAATGGACAGATAGAACCCTAGGACAGATGGTAAAAGAAAAGCTATACAGACAAAATCACACAAAGAAGCATACACATACACCCTCATAAAAAGAGAAAAAGGAAAAAAATATATATATAAAGAGGGCAACCAAATCAATAAACAAATTTACCAATGATAATAAACTGTAAATACTAAACTAAGATAAACATAACACCAGAAACAAATTAGATGCAGAAAGCAAACCCCAAGTCTTTAGTTGCTCCCAAAGTCCACTTCCTCAATTTTTGGATGATTCTTTTCCTATTCAGGTATTCCAGAGATGAAGGTACATCAAGTTAATTGTGGAGATTTAATCCGATGCTCCTGAGGCTGTTGTGAGAAACTTCCCTTTCTCTTCTTTGTTCACACAGCTCCTGGGGTTCAGCTTTGGATTTGGCCCCGCCTCTGCGTGTAGGTCACCTGAGGTCATCTGTTCTTTTCTCAAAAAGGATGGAGTTAAAGTAGCAGCTGATTAGGGACTCTGGCTCACTCAGCCTGCGGGGGAAGGAGGGGTACAAAATGCGGGGCAAGCCTGCAGTGGCAACAGAGGCCGGTGTGACATTGCAACAGCCTGAGGCACACCATGTGTTCTCCCGGGGAAGTTGTCCCTGGATCCCGGGACCCTGGCAGTGGCGGGCTGCACCGGCTCCCAGGCGGGGAGGTGTGGATAGTGACCTGTGCTTACACACAGGCTTCTTGGTGGCTGCAGCAGCAGCCTTAGCATTTCATGCCCGTCTCTGATGTCCGCGCTGATAGCCGCAGCTTGCGCCCATCTCTGGAGCTCGTTTAGGTGGTGCTCTGAATCCCCTCTCCTCACGCACCCCAAAACAGTGGTCTCTTGCCTCCTAGGCAGGTCCAGACTTTTTCCTGGACTCCCTCCCAGCTAGCTGTGGCACACTAGCCCCCTTTGGCTGTGTTCCTGCAGCCAACCCCAGTCCTCTCCCTGGGGTCTGAGCTCCGAAGCCCGAGCCTCAGCTCCCAGCCCCCACCCGCCCCGGTGGGTGAGCAGACAAGCCTCTCAGGTTGGTGAGTGGTGGTTGGCAGTGATCCTCTGTGCAGGAATCTCTCCACTTTGCCCTCTGCACCCTTTTTGCTGCGCTTTCCTCCATGGTTCCGAAGCTTCTCCCCACCCCACCCCCCGTCTCCACCAGGGAAGGGGCTTCCTAGAGAGTGGAAACTTTGCCTTCTTCACAGCTCCCTCCCAGAGGTGCAGGTCCTGTCCCTATTCTTTTGTTTCTGTTTATTCTTTTTTCTTTTGCCCCACCCAGGTACATGGGGAGTTTCTTGCCCTTTGGGAAGTCTGAGGTCTTCTGCCAGCATTCAGTAGGTGTTCTGTAGGAGTTGTTCCACATGTAGATGTATTTCTGATGTATTTGTGGGGAGGAAGGTGATCTCCACGTCTTACTCCTCTGCCATCTTGATGGTCTCTCTCATGATTAAGTATCAGAATGAGACAGTTTTATACCTTCACATGAGAAAATATATGTGTAAATTTCATACCACAGTGTCTGGAACACAGTAGTTTCTCAACAAGTGCCATTCTTCCTTGAGAGTTATGTTTCAAATATTAGTGAAGTTAAAGAATAGTATGCCCTAGAAAACTCAGGCAAATCTTTATTCATTTATCTGTTCATTCAACAAGAATTTATTTAGTGCCTACTGTATATGTGTGTGTATGCATACAAATTTACATAACACGCACACACACACACTGTTGAATGACATCATCCCCACATCTGGGGTCTGTGGATCCTGACGGAGGAGGTGTGTGTGTCCATGAGTAGATATAACACAAATCAGAGGTTGCTGACAGTTGCACCAGAGGGAGAAGCAAGCATGATGAGGGCCCAAGGGGAGGGTCTGGAATGGCTTTGTGGGGAGGATGCATTTGAGCTGAGTCTCTAAAGGCTTCACTTCCACAAGTGGAGACCTGGGAGATCAGCCTACCCTGTTAGAGGAGACAGTAAGAACATGCAGGGTAATTTCAAGGGACCAAAAATAATTTGTTTTGATTGAAGCCTCATTGGTTGGAAGGGAGAGCAGGAGGGACCCTTTTGAAAGAAGCAGGCTGAGATGCACTTACATAAGACCTCCAATACCATCCTTGGAAGGGCAGGAAAAGGAGGGGCTCCACAGGCAGATTTGTGGAGGGGCAGGTGGTGCGCTTTTAGGAGTTATGCCCCACAGGGCTCCTGGACTTTACAAGAACAGAGGCCCCATGAAGAGACATGTTAATTTACTTTAAGAAAGTACTTGGGCAAAAGCCTCTTTCTGTTCCTGGAAGTGGTGGTTACATGTGCCCTGGCACATGGGATTGATTGCTTTTCTACTTAAAAAGCAAAGTTTCAAGTTTCCTTATTTGTTTGTTTTTTCCCCTCAAGTCATCTCCTAATGACCTCTGCATGCTGTGAAAATATCACTGGATGGGGAATGGGAGGGTTCAGAAGTTTCATAAAATGCCATAATCTGCCCACCTTGACTGTTCCTGTTCCCTGACTCCTGACTTCTGTTTTATAAGGTGCACCAGGCAGAGACAGCAGACAAAAATATGCAGGAAGTTTGAAGCACGGATTTGTTGCTACCTGAACAGTCAATAAATCACATGCCTTTCTCCTCCTCTCCACGAAAATTTTCTTTCAAATGACGTGCATGACCAGTGTTCAAAAGGGAGCCACTCAAAGCAGAACAACTTAATAGAAGAAAGTGGGTAATTAATCAGCCAAGGACTGTCATCCCCAGCAGCCCTGTAACCAGAATGCCCATCTTCGCATTCAGAGCAATAACAGCCACCACATTAACATTCCTCTCTCTTCATCTCCTTCACTTGGACCAAAGCTGGCATCATAACGTGAGTTATTAACCAATGATTTGGTTCACGAATTTTTTATTTCCTCCCTACTCTTAACTTGGAACTTTCAGGTACTTTCCCCTTTCCTCCAGGACTCCATTTTCCTGTGACAGCTCTCCCAGACCAAGACTCAGAGGCCCTGGGAGTGGAGGACCCACCTTGAGAGATGGGGTTTTCTATGACTGCCCGTGGCTGAGTGGTGATGAGGGAGAGAGTCTCTTGGCACAATGCACCATGGGCTCGGAGGGGATGGGGGAACTAGAAGTGGTGCCATAGCCCTCTTTGTGGAGCCTGCCCAGTGCTGAGTGCACAACCTCACAAATGGCCACAGATGGTCTCTTTCATGGAGCATGCCCAGAGAGTCCCCCGATGATAATTAGGTTTCTGTCATAGCTGCTTACCCACCATTAGTGAGGAGTTGCTCTGCTTCAGTTACCTCTTCCCAGGGTCAATAAAGTGCATATGGCAGCTCTGAGCTCAGGCACACATTCTCTTTCATGGAGTAGCTCCAGTTTCCATCCACAATGATTTTATTATGGCAAAATATTTTACTTCCAATTGACCTGAAACAGTTTTTAAGTCCCTCTTTGCATTGAGAAATCTGGGGAAGTCAGTGAATGGGTAGGTGGACCATTTTGAGCAACAGATAAAAGCTTGAGATGGGGATTTGAGCTAAATTTCTTTAAAGCCTTCACCCAAGATTTAAACTCCTTCTCACTCAGTCCCTCCTAGTAATTGAAATTTAACTGTTTCTCTGCTGAAAGAAACATATGTAGGAGGTAATGTCTGTGGTCCACCCACGCCTACTTGGGTCTTAAGATTGTAGTACAGACTTCCAGCTGCCTGAGGGCTTTCTCTGGAGGCCAGCATTTACTCTTCTTGCACTTTGGAAGGCCCAAGGCGAAGATAATACCCCCTAGGAACGGCTCACAATGGAAGGCTGGCTTGAACTGGTCTAGAAATGCCCCAGTCTCCTTTTCCCTCCTGTGAGATGACTCTGAGGGGTATGTTCTACACTGACTCTTACTGTTCCCCAAAAGGATCAAGCTTTAGTTGACTGCAGTGGTAATTAGCTCAATAACTCACCATTTATTTATTAGTTCCTGTTCTATCTTATTTTTCTATTCCCCTATGTTTCCTGGGATCACCTTTCAAATAAATTTTTTGCTCTTGAATCCTTTCCTCAGCATTTGTTTCTGGAACAGAATATCCAGTTTGGGTCTTGCTACAGTAAGAAAGCACAGGACTGGGGATAAAATTTCTGAATTCCACGGTAATGATTTACACCAGGTATGTAACAAAAAGGACTCAATAGAAAATAATTCAAATGTTGGCTTTAAGTTTCACCAAATTATATATAAATTCTTTCTAAGACCCCTTATGAAATTTACATTACAATGTGGTGAGAGCTTTGGCCTGAAGGCACTTAACTATTGACACTAGTCACTGCACTGAAAGGGATGCATTTCTTGCAATTCATTGGATCTGATTATATTTAGACCAGGGCAAAAGGGTCATAATGGGAAGTGCTATGACTTGACAGCCCAAGCAGATTTAGTGGGTGAGGATCAGTCAACTTAACCATTTGTTCTTCCTTCTGTAACCTACACATTGAGGCTCTACTATATGCATTGCCTGTGTGGACCTGTCCCCAAGGGGCTTATGGTTTTCTGGGGAGCAAAAGACTAAACTGCAGCCAGAAGACCTGAGGTCTTATACATTCTCTATTACTGTGTCAACTGAAAGAAAATGCATAACCTAAAAGTTGAGAGTTATGTTTCATTTGGCAGACAAAACTGAGGACTTCAGCCCAGGACACAGCATCTCAGATAGCTCTGAGAGACTGCCCCAAAGAGTCAAGGAGGGAGCCAGGACGTATAGGAGTTTTTGCAACAAAGACCAGGTAGTCGGAACATCAAAAGATTACTGTTGAGTAAAGAAAACCAGATATCTCAAGTTAAGGAATTTAGTACTTCTTTATGTATGGGAAGATGTAAGAGTCTGGGCTCACTGAAATCATTCCTTTGATATGCACCTCAGCTATCTGAGGCCAGTATCCTGTGCTTTCTCATCCTGAGTGTCCTCAGGGTGTACCATTGGGGGTGGCTGCAGAGTCTGACTGCTAGATGGCAGGCATCCTGTTTCTGTCCTGAGTTCCCTCAGGTCTCACGGTTGGGGTGGCTGTAATGTGATGGCTTGATGGCTGCAACATCCTTTGTTTACTGGTATAGCAGGCAATACTTTTTATTCACAACTGTGTGACTTTGAGAATGTTACTTCTCCTTTCTGCATCATAATTTTCCCTGAAAATGAAAATAAAGTACTAAATGATGTCTAATTGCTCTTCCAAATCTGATATTTTCTAATTCTTATTTTCCAATCCCTGTATCTCTCAGCAACATTTTGTATGTTCTGTCTTTTAGAGATGAAGTCTTGGCATAAAGTTAATAAGGTAGTAAAAAAAAATTTCATATTTGTAGTCTACGACACAACAGCAGTGACTAACATATCTGAGGGTTAAATAGTTTTGAATGTAGGTAACATAATATTGAACATCATCATCGATAACAGATAATTTGAGCAAAACCTGTTGATGGGCATTTAGGTTTTCTATTTTTTTCACCATTACTTCATTGTAATAAACATCCTAATGGATATATTTTTTTCACTTGTATGTGTTTCTATAGGGTAAACACTTGTATGTGTTTCCCATATATGGCTGTCTATGGGAATACTGGGGCAAAGGGTATAAGCTGTAAAAATGGAAAGAGATATTGCCAGATTGCCATACTGTGCTATTCTTAGTTACCACATCTTTAAAAATTTTTTTTTATTTTCCAGCTTTATTGAGATATAGCTGACATATAACATTGTGTAAGTTTAAAGTATACAATGTGATTTGATACATGCATATATTGTAAAATGATTGCCACAATAATTACTTACCACATCCTTGTATACTCTGACATAAAGACAAAATGTAATGTGATACATGAAAATGACATTGCATTGTGCTTTAATTTTATATATTTAAATATGTGTGATATTCACCATACTTGTTATTTGTTAGATATTTTATTTCTTCTTTCTTCTGTTAATGCCTTTCCTTTTTGATTTATAAACACATTTGTGTATTAAGCTTTCTATGCATTTCATGGGTTGCAAATATTTTACAATTTTTTTTTTCATTTTGATTTTGGTTTCTCCTACTCTGAAATTAAACATTTTAATGTAATCAAATTGACAGTCTTTTTTTCATCACTTTCAATTTTCATATAAAAACTGATTATCTTTTCCCTAAGCCAATAAATATATTCACTTACGTTTTTTTTCTAGTGCTTAAAAAATTTCAGCTATACTGAGGTATAACTGTCATATAAAATTGTAAGATATTTAAAGTGTAACTTGTTGTGATTTGCTACAGGTATACTTGTGAAAGGATTCCCCCCATCTAGTTAATTAATACATTCATCACCTCACATATTTATTCTTTTTTTTTTTTTGGTGAGAACATTTAAGTTCTACTCTCTCAGCAAATTTAAATTATACAACACAATGTTATCAACTATAGTCGGCATGTTTTACATTACATCTTCAGAACTTATTCATCTTACAGCTGAAAATTTGTACACTTTTACCAACTTCTCCCTATTTGTTCTACCCTCCAGTTCCCAGCAACCACTTTTCTACTCTCTGTTTCTTAAAAAAAAGCATTTGGCTTTTAAAAGATTTCACATACAAGTGATAATCATGCAGTATTTGTCTTTCCCTGTATAACTTATTTCACTTAGCATAATCCTCTCAAGGTCCCTTGATTTTGTCACAAATCACAGAGTTTTCTTGTTTCTCATGGCTAAACAATATATATAGTGATTTATATATGTCAAATCTTCTTTATCCATTCATCCACTGATGGACGTTTAAGTTCTTTACATATCTTGGCTATTGTGAATAATGTGCAATAAACATGGGAGTGCAGATACCTTTTGGCTATCCTGTTTTCATTTTCTTTGGATATAGAACCAGAAGTGGGATAGCTGGATATATGGTTGTTGTATTTTGAGTTTTTTGAGGAGACTCCATACTGTTTTCCATAGTGGCTGCACCAATTTACATGTCTGCCAACACAGCACAAGGGTTCCATTTTCTCCACATTCTTGCTAACACATGTTATTTCTTATCTTTTTGATGATAGCCATTCTAACAGGCTTGAGGTGATATCTCATTGTGGTTTTGATTTACAATTCCTGGATGATTTTTAGTGATGTTGAGCACCTGTTGGTTATTTGTCTTCTTTGATAAAATGTCTATTCAGTTTCTCTGTTTTTAAATTGGATTTTTTTTTTTGCTATTAAGTTGTATGAGTTCTTTATATATTTTGGGTATTAACTGTTTATTAGATAAATGATTTGCAAATATTTTTCTCATTCTATTGATTGTCTTTTCATTTTTTTATTACTTACCTCCATGATATCATTTTATTTTATTTTATTTATTTTTTTAAAACATCTTGATTGGAATATAATTGCTTTCCAATGGTGTGTTAGTTTCTGCTTTATAACAAAGTGAATCAGTTATACATATACATATGTCCCCGTATCTCTTTCCTCTTGCATCTCCCTCCCTCCCACCCTCCCTATCCCACCCCTCTAAGTAGTCACAAAGCACCGAGCTGATCTCCCTGTGCTATGTGGCTGCTTCCCACTATCATTTTCTTGATAGTTTTCTTTGTTGCTCAGAGCTTTTTAAATTCATGTTGTTCACTTGTTTATTTTTGCTTTTGTTGTCTAATCCAAAAAAAGGAAAATCATTGTCAAGACCAATTTTAAGGAATTTTCTAGGTGTTTTAAAGTTTCAGGTATTATGTTCAAGTTTTTTAACCCATTTTGAGTTGATTTTTGTGTATGCTATAATATAGTGGTCCAGTTTTATTTTTTTGCATGTAGCTGTCCAGTTTTCCCAGCACAATTTACTAAAGAGACTATATTTTTCCCATTGTATATTCTTTCTCATTTTTTGTAAATTAATGGATACTTGGGTTTATTTCTGGGATCTCTATTCCGTTCCATTGATCTATGTGTCTATTTTTATGCCGCTGTCACAGTGTTTTGATTAGTATGGCTTTGTAATATAGTTTGAAAACAGAAAGTGTGATGCCTCCAGCTTTTTTCATTCTCAAGATTATTTGGCCAATCGAGGTCTTTTGTGGTTCCATATGAATTTTAAGATTGATTTTTTCTAATTCTGTGAAAAATGCCACTGGAATTTTGATAGGGATTGCACTGAATCTGTAGATTGCTTTGGATAGTATGGACATTTTAATGATATTAATTCTTTCAATTCATGAGCACAGAATTATTCCATTTATTTATATCTTCTTCAATTTCTTTCATTAATGTCTTATAAATTGTAGTTTTTCAACTCCTTAGTTAAATTTTTTTTCACAACTTTATTGGAGTACAATTGCCCCACAGTGGTGTGCCAGCTCCTGCTCCACAACAAGGTGAATCAGTCACACATACACATACGTCCCCACATCTCCTCCCTCCTGCATCTCCCCCACTCCCCCACTCGCCATCCCACCCATCCAGGTGGCCACAAAGCACTGAGCTGACCTCTCCGTGCCACGTGGCTGCCTCCCACCAGCTATCTATTTTACGTTTGGTAGTGTATATCTGTCCATGCCACTCTCTCACTTTGTCACAGCTTACCCTTCCCCCTCCCCATATCCTCAAGTCCATTCTCTAGTAGGTCTGTGTGTTTATTTCGATCTTACCCCTAGGTTCTTCATGACATTTTTTTCCTTAGATTCCATATATATGTGTCAGAATACGGTATTTGTCTTTCTCTTTCTGACTTACTTCGCTCTGTATGACAGACTCTAGCTCAATTTCGTTTCTTTTTATGGCTGAGTAATATTCCATTATATATATGTGCCACATCTTCTTTATCCATTCATCCGATGATGGACACTTAGGTTGTTTCCATCTCCTGGCTATTGTAAATAGAGCTGCAATGAACATTTTGGTACATGACTCTTTTTGAATTATGGTTTTCTCAGAGTATATGCCCAGTAGTGGGATTGCTGGGTCATATGGTAGTTCTATTTGTAGTTTTTATTATTTTTTTCTTTTTCTTTTTTGCAGTATGCGGGCCTCTCACTGCCGTGGCCTCTCCCATTGTGGAGCACAGGCTCCGGACACGCAGGCTCAGCGGCCATGGCTCACGGACTCAGCCACTCCACGGCATGTGGGATCTTCCTGGATTGGGGCATGAACCTGTTTCCCCTGCGTCAGCAGGCAGACTCTCAACAACTGCGCCACCAGGGAAGCCCCTATTTGTAGTTTTTTAAGGGAACTCCATACTGTTCTCCATAGTGGCTGTACCAATTCACATTCCCACCAGCAGTACAAGAGGGTTCCCTTTTCACCACACACTCCAGCATTTATTGTTTCTGGATTTTTTGATGATGGCCATTCTGACCAGTGTAAGATGATATCTCATTGTAGTTTTAATTGGCATTTCTTTAATGATTAATGATGTTGAATATTCTTTCATGTGTTTGTTGGCAATCTGTATATCTTCTTTGGAGAAATGTCTATATAGGTCTTCTGCCCATTTTTGGATTGGCTTGTTTGTTTTTTTGTTATTGACCTGCATGAGCTGCTTATAAATTTTGGAGATTACTCCTTTGTCAGTTGCTTCATTTGCAAATATTTTCTCCCATTCTGAGGCTTGTCTTTTGGTCTTGTTTATGGTTTCCTTTGCTGTGCAAAATCTTTGCAATTTCATTAGGTCCCATTTGTTTACTTTTGTTTTTATTTCCATTTCTCTAGTAGGTGAGTCAAAAAGGATCTTGCTGTGATTTATGTCATAGAGTGTGCTGCCTATGTTTTCCTCTAAGAGTTTAATAGTTTCTGGCCTTACATTTAGGTCGTTAATCCATTTTGAGCTTATTTTTGTGTATGGTGTTAGGGAGTGTTCTAATCTCATACTGTTACATGTACCCGTTCAGTTTTCCCAGCACCACTTATTGAAGAGGTTGTCCTTTCTCCACTGTACATTCCTGCCTCCTTTATCAAAGATAAGGTGACCATATGTGCGTGGGTTTATCTCTGGGCTTTCTATCCTGTTCCATTGATCTATCTTTCTGTTTTTGTGCCAGTACCATACTGTCTTGATTACTGTAGCTTTGTAGTATAGTCTGAACTCAAGGAGCCTGATTCCTCCAACTCTGTTTTTCGTTCATATTTTCTGTTTCTTTGTGATTCAGTCTTGGCAGGCTGTGCATTTCTAAGAATTTGTCCATTTCTTCCAGGTTGTCTATTTTATTGGAATAGAGTTGCTGTTAATAATCTCTCATGATGTTTTGTATTTCTGCAGTGTCAGTTGTTATTTTTCCTTTTTCATTTCTAATTCTATTGATTTGAGTCTTCTCCCTTTTTTTCTTGATGAGTCTGGCTAATGGTTTATCAATTTTGTTTATCTTCTCAAAGAACCAGCTTTTAGTTTTGTTGATCTTTGCTATCATTTCCTTCATTTCTTTTTCATTTATTTCTGATCTGATCTTTATGATTTCTTTCCTCTGCTAACTTTGGGGTTTTTTGTTCTTCTTACTCTAATTGCTTTAGGTGCAAGGTTAGGTTGTTTATTCGAGATGTTTCCTGTTTCTTAAGGTAGGATTGTATTGCTATAAACTTCCCTCTTAGAACTGCTTTTGCTGCATGCTATAGGTTTTGTGTCGTCATGTATCCATTGTCATTTATTTCTAGGTATTTTTTGATTTCCTCTTTGATTTCATCAGTGATCACTTCGTTATTAAGTAGTGTATTGTTTAGCCTGCACGTGTTTGATTTTTTACATACCTTTTCCTGTAATTGATATCTAGTCTCATAACATTGTGGTTGGAAAATATACTTGATACAATTTCAATTTTCTTAAATTTACCAAGGCTTGATTTGTGACTCAAGATATGATCTATCCTGGAGAATGTTCCATGAGCACTTGAGAAAAATGTATATTCTGCTGTTTTTGGATGGAATGTCCTATAAATATCAATTAAGTTGTTCTTGTTTAATGTGTCATTTCAGGTTTGTGTTTCCTTATTTATTTTCATTTTGGATGATCTGTCCTTTGGTGAAAGTGGGGTGTTAAAGTCCCCTACTATGAATTTGTTACTGTCAATTTCCCCTTTTATGGCTGTTAGTATTTGCCTTACGTATTGAGGTGCTCCTATGTTGGGTGCATAAATATTTACAGTTGTTATATCTTCTTCTTGGATCGATCCCTTGATCATTATGTAGTGTCCTTCTTTGTCTCTTCTAAAAGTCTTTGTTTTGAAGTCTGTTTTGTCTGATATGAGAGTTGCTACACCAGCTTTCTTTTGGTTTGCATTTGCATGGAATATCTTTTTCCATCCCCTTACTTTCAGTCTGTATGTGTCTCTAGGTCTGAAGTGGGTCTCTTGTAGACAGCAAATATATGGGTCTTGTTTTTGTATCCATTCAGCCAATCTGTGTCTTTTGGTGGGAGCATTTAGTCCATTTACATTTAAGGTAATTATCGATATGTATGTTCCTATTCCCATTTTCTTAATTGTTTTGGGTTTGTTAAGGTAGGTTTTATCCTTCTCTTGTGTTTCTTGCCTAGAGAACTTCCTTTAGCCTTTGTTGTAAAGCTGGTTTGGTGGTGCTGAACTCTCTCAGCTTTTGCTTGTCTGTAAAGGTTTTAATTTCTCCATCAAATCTGAATGAGATCCTTGCTGCATAGAGTAATCTTGGCTGAAGGTTTTTCTCCTTCATCACTTTAAATATGTCATGTCAGTCCATACTGGCTTGCAGAGTTTCTGCTGAAAGATCAGCTGTTAACCTTATGGGGATTCCCTTGTGTGTTATTTGTTGTTTTTCCCTTGCTTCTTTTAATATGTTTTCTTTGTATTTAATTTTTGATGGTTTGATTAATATGTGTCTTTGTGTGTTTCTCCTTCGATTTATCCTGTATGGGACTCTCTGTACTTCCTGGACTTGATTAACTGTTTCCTTTCCCATATTAGGGAAGTTTTCAACTATAATCTCTTCAAATATTTTCTCAGTCCCTTTCTTTTTCTCTTCTTCTTCTGGAACCCCTATAATTCGAATGTTGGTGCGTTTAATGTTGTCCCAGAGGTCTCTGAGATTGTCCTCAGTTCTTTTCATTCTTTTTTCTTTATTCTGCTCTGCAGTAGTTATTTCCACTATTTTATCTTCCAGGTCACTTCTCCATTCTTCTGCCTCAGTTATTCTGCTATTGATCCCATCTAGAGTATTTTTCATTTCATTTATTGTGTTTTTCTCGTTGCTTGTTTCATATTTACTTCTTCTAAGTCCTCGTTAAATGTTTCTTGCATTTTCTCTATTCTATTCCCAAGATTTTGGATATTTTTACTGTCATTTTTCTCAATTCTTTTTCAGGTAGACTGCTTATTTCCTCTTCCTTTGTTCAGTCTGGTGGGTTTTTATCTTGCTCCTTCAACAGCTGTGTGTTTTTCTGTCTTCTCATTTTGCTTATCTTACTGTGTTTGGGGCCTCCTTTTTGCAGGCTGCAGGATCGTAGTTCCCGTTGTTTTTGGTGTCTGTCCCCAGGGGCTAAAGTTGGTTCAGTGGGTAGCCTTCCTGGTGGAGGGGACTAGTGCCTGTGTTCTGGTGGTTGAGGATGGATCTTGTCTTTCTGGTTGGGAGGTCCACGTCTGGTGGTGTGTTTTGGGGTGTCTGTGGACTTATTATGATTTTAGGCAACCTCTCTGCTAATGGGTGAGGTTGTGTTCCTGTCTTGCTAGTTGTTTGGCATAGGGTGTCCAGCACTGTATCTTGCTCGTCGTTGAGTGAAGCTGAGTGCTGGTGTTGAGATGCAGATCTCTAGGAGATTTTTGCCATTTGATATTATGTGGAGCTGGGAGGTCTCTTGTGGACCAGTGTTCTGAAGTTGGGTCTCCCAGCTCAGAGGCACAGCACTGACTCCTGGCTGCAGCACCAAGAGCTTTTCATCCACATGGCTCAGAATAAAAGGGAGAAAAAGTAGAAAGCAAGGAAGAAAGAAAGAAAGAGGATAAAATAAAATAAAAAAGTAAGATAAAATAAAATAATTAAAATAAATAATTATTAAGAAAAAAATTTTTTAAAGAAAAACAAAACATAAAAAATGGACGGATAGAACCCTAGGACAAATGGTGAAAGCAAGCTATACAGACAAAATCTCACACAGAAGCATACAAATACACACTCACAAAAAGAGAAAAAGGGGAAAAAATAATAAATCTTGCTCTCAAAGTCCACCTCCTCAATTTGGGATGATTTATTGTCTATTCATGTATTCCACAGATGCAGGGTACATCAAGTTGATTGTGGAGTCTTTATCTGCTGCTGCTGACGCTTCTGGGAGATATTTCCCTTTCTCTTGTTTGTTCTCACAGCTCCCAGGACTCAGCTTTGGATTTGTCCCCGCCTCTGCATGTAAGTTGGCGCAAGGCATCTTTTCTTTGCTCAGAGAGGATGGGGTTAATGGAGCAGCTGACTCGGGGGCTCTGGCTCACTCAGGCCGGGGGAAGGGAGGAGTACAGAGTGCGGTGCGAGCCTGCGGTGGCAGAGGCCAGCATGACATTGCACCAGCCTGAGGCATGCCGTGCGTTCTCCCGGGCAATTTGTCCCTGGATCACGGGACCCTGGCGGTGGCAGGCTGCACAGACTTCCCGGAAGGGGGGTGTGGATAGTGTCCTGTGCTCTCACACAGGCTTTGTGGTGTTGGCAGCAGCAGCCTTAGCATCTCATGCCCGTCTCTGGGGTCCGCACTGTTAGCCTCGGCTCGCGCCCATCTCTGGAGCTCCTTTAAGCAGCGCTGTTAATCCCCTCTCCTCGTGCACCAGGAAACAAAGAGGGAAGAAAAAGACTCTTGCCTCTTCAGCAGGTCCAGACTTTTCCCCAGACTCCCTCTCAGCTAGCCGTCGTGCACTAGCCTCTTCAGGCTGTGTTCACACCGCCATCCCCAGTCCTCTCCCTGCGCTCCAACTGAAACCCAAGCCTCATCTCCCAGCCCCGCCCACCCCAGCAGGTGAGCAGACAATCCTCTCGGGCTGGTGAGTGCTGGTCGGCACCGATCCTCTGTGCGGGAATCTCTGTGCTTTGCCTTCCGCACCCTTGTTGCTGTGCTTTCCTCCATGACTCTGAAGCTTCCCCCCTCCACCACCCACAGTCTCCACCCATGAAGGGCCTTCCTAGTGTGTGGAAACCTTTCCTCCTTCGCAGCTCCCTCCCACTGGTGCAGGTCCCGTCCCTATTCTTTTGTCTCTGTTTTTCCTTTTTTCTTTTGCCCTACCCAGGTACGTGGGGAGTTTCTTGCCTTTTGGGAGGTCTGAGGTCTTCTGCCAGTGTTCAGTAGGTGTTCTGTAGGAGTTGTTCCACGTGTAGATGTATTTCTGGTGTATCTGTGGGGAGGAACATGATCTCCGCATCTTACTCTTCTGCCATCTTCCCCCTCCCACCAAATTTATTCATAGGTATTTTATTCATTTTGGTGCATTTGTAATTGGGATTGTTTTCTTAATTTCTCTTTCTGAAACTTTGTTATTAGAGTATAGAAATGCAACTGATTTTATATATTAATTTTGTATCCTGCAACTCTTCTGAATTCATTTATTCTAATATCTTTTTGGTGGAGTAGTTAGAGTGTTTCTATATACAATATCATATCATTTGCAACTTGAGACAATTTTGCATCTTCCTTTTGGATTTCATTTTTTTTTCCTTTTCTTGCCTAAGTGCTCTAGCTAGAACTTTCAGTATGGTGTTGAATAAAAGTCGTGAGACTAGTCACAGGTAAATCACTTATCTCCATTTCATTAAGACCTCTTTCTGGAGTTTTATCTTGTTCTCTTGTTTGGAACATATTCCTATGTTTATTCAATTTTCCTGACTGTCTGTGTTGTTTTTTGTGTATTAGATAAAACAGGCACCTCTCCCAGTCCTGATGGAGTGTTCTCATGTAGGTTGTGAGCCTTACAATTCAGCACAGCCTGAAATTTTTGTTTTCAGTCAAACCTTAGTGATTGTCCAAGCTACCTTCTTTGTTCTTAGCGGCTTCCAGTATTTGAGTGTATGCCAAGACCTGTCAGTTTCCAAAAGAGGAGATTCTCAATTAGCATCTAGATTCAGGCTGGTTGGAAGCTGGACTCTCATCCAGCAGCTTTTAAAGTATGCACATAAGCTTTTTGTTTTTTAAAGGGATATGGGTATTTCTGTCTGCTCCCTCTGCTCTGAGCCCTGAGGGAATAGCTGGCTAAGAACTGTATCTTTGTTTGCTGTAGTCCTGTGGAACTGACAAAGCAAGCCTCACTGGCCATCAGAGTCAGGTGATCAAGGAGTGAATCCCCTGCATGGCTACTGCAAAAGCTGGGGTGGCAGACTTGTGTACAAGCTCCTTCCAGGAAGATACCGGTGACCTGGAGGAGACCAGGAGTAAGGGGGACAGGGAGCTTGTGTTCACCGACTTCTCCAGTCTGTGGGAAGGATTGCAGTCAGCCCCTAGGTGTGTGCTAAATTAGAAGCCTGACCCTGAGGCAGCAGCTTTCAAAGTATGCAAATAGGCCTTTTTCAAGGAAAGATTGGGAGATTGGCAAATCATATCTGTCTTCTGATTCTGGGCTGAGCCAGGGAAGATAGCCACAGCTAGTCCTCCTGAGCATCTGAAGAACTGTTTCTTTGTCTGCTATAGTCTTGAGAGTCTTAGGGATACAAGTCCTATTGACTTTCAAAGCTAGGTGTATTGGGAGCCTGTCCCTTAGGTGGAAGTCTTAAAAGTTAGGGTGCTAGATGTTGGGTCCAAACATTTACTCCTCAAGGAGAAGCTGGGAGTTATGGATTCCTTCCTGATTATATGTTTCTATGTGGGGGCTGGGATTTATGGCAAGAGTGTATCAACATTTCCTGTTTGTTTTGATGTGGATATTTTCTCATTCACCTGATCTGTAGGTGTTGCTCAGCTAGTTTATAGATTTCTTTCAGAGAGAATTGCTCTATATGTAGCTATAGATTTGTTGTGTCTGTAGGAGGAGGGAAGTTCAGGAGCCTCCTATATCACCATGTTAGACTGGAATCTCTTCCTAGCACTTTTACGGTTTCATTTTTTATATTTAAATCTTTACTCAATTAGGAGTGTATTTTGGAAAAATGAATAAGCCTTTTAAGTTTCATGTTTGTTTATTTTGTTATTTTCATTACTCCAGGTGGTGGATCAAAAAAGATCTTGCTGAGATTTATGTCAGAGAGTGTTCTGCCTATATTTTCCTCTAAGGGTTTTATAGTATCCAGTCTTACATTTAGGTCTTTAATCCATTTTGATTTTATTTTTGTGTATGGTGTTAGAGAATGTTCTAATTTTATTCTTTTACATGTAGCTGTCCAATTTTCCCAGCACCACTGATTGATGAGAGTGTTTTTTTCTCCACTGTATATTTTTGCCTCCTTTGTCATAGATTAGGTGACTATAGGTATGGGGGTTTATCTCTAGACTTTCTATCCTGTTCCATTGATCTATATTTCGGTTTCTGTGCCAGTACCATACTGTTTTGATTAATGTAGCTTTGTAGTGTAGATTGAAGTCAGGGAACCTGATTCCTCCACCTCTGTTTTTCTTTCTCAAGATTGATTTAGCTATTCGGGGTCTTTTGTGTTTCCATGAAAATGGTAACACTTTTTGTTCTAATTCTGTGAAAAATGCTATTGGTAATTTGATAAGGATTGCATTGAATCTGTAGATTACTTTGGGTGGTATAGTCTTTTTCATAATATTGATTCTTCCAATCCAAGAACATGGAATATCGCTCCATCTGTTTGTGTCATCTTTGATTTCTTTAATCAGTATCTTATAGTTTTCTGAGTACAGGTCTTTTGCCTTCTTAGGTAGGTTTATTCCTAGGTATTTTATACTTTTTGATGCAATGGTAAATGGTATTATTTTCTTAGTTTCTCTTTCTGATCTTTCATTGTTAGTATATAGGAATGCAGGAGATTTCTGTGTATTAATTTTGTATCCTGCAACTTTAGCAAATCCACTGATGATCTCTAGTAGTTTTCTGGTAGCATCTTTAAGATTTTCTATGTATAGTATCATCGCATCTGTAAACAGTGACAGTTATACTTCTTCTTTTCCAATTTGTATTCCTTTTATTTCTTTTTCTTCTCTGATTGCTGTGGCTAGGACTTCCAAAACTATGTTGAATACTAGTGGTGAGTGTGGACATCCTTGTCTTGTACCTGATCTTAGAGGATCAGTTTTTCACCATTGAGAATGATATTTGCAGTGGGTTTGTCATATATGATCTTTATTATGTTGAGTTATGTTCCCTTTATGCCCACTTTGTGGAGAGTATTTTTATCATAAATGGGTATTGAATTTTGTCCAAAGCTTTTTCTGCATCTATTGAGATGATCATATCATTTTTATTGTTTCGTTTGTTAATGTGTATCACATTGATTGATTTATGTATATTGAAGAATCCTTGCATCCCTGGGGTAAATCCCACGTGATCATGGTGTGTGATCCTTTTAATGTGTTCTTGGATTTGGTATGCTAGTATTTTGGTGAGGATTTTGTGTCTCCGTTTATCAGTGATATTGGCCTGTAATTTTCTTTTTTTGTGATATTTTTGTCTGGTTTTGGTATCAGGATGATGGTGGCCTTGTAGAATGAGCTTGCGAGTGTTCCTTCCTCAGAAATTTTTTGGAATAGTTTGAGAAGTTAGGTGTCAGCTCTTCTCTAAATGTTTGATAGAATTCACCTGTGAAGCCATTTGGTCCTGGACTTTTGTTTGTTGGAAGTTTTAAAATCACAGTTTCAGTTACAGTACTTGTGATTGGTCTGTTCATATATTCTATTTCTTCCTGGTTTAGTCTTGGAAGGTTGTACTTTTCTAAGAATTTGTCCATTTCTTCTAGTTTGTCCATTTTATTGGTGTACAGTTGCTTGTAGTAGTGTCTTATGATCCTTTGTATTTCTGTGGTGTCAGTTGTAACTTCTCCTCTTTTTCATTTCTCATTTTACTGATTTGAGTCCTCTCCCTTTTTTTCTTCATGAGTCTGGCTAAAGGTTTAGCAAGTTTTTTAGTCTTTCATAGCACGAGGTTTTAGTTTCATGATCTTTGCTATTGTTTTCTTTGTCTCTGTCTCATTTATTTCTGCTCTGATCTTTATGATTTCTTTCCTTCTACTAACTTTAGGCTTTGTTCTTTTTCTAGTTGCCTTAGGTGTAAGGTTAGGTCGTTTTGTTGAGATATTTCTTGTTTCCTGACGTAAAACTGCATTGCTATAAACTGCCCTCTTAGAACTGCTTTTGCTGCATCCCAGGTTTTGGGTGGTTGTGTTTTCATTGTCATTTGTTTCTAGGTATATTTTGATTTCCTCTTTCATTTCTTCCATGACCCATTGGTTGTTTAGTAACATATTGTTTAGTCTCTATGTGTTTGTGTTTTTTACAATTTTTTTTAACGTGTAATTGATTTCTAATCTCATAACGTTGGTGGAAAAGATGTTTGATATAATTTCAATTTTCTTAAATTTACCAAGGCTTGATTTGTGGTCTAATGTGTCATTTAAGGATTGTGTTTCCTTATTAATTTTATTTCTGTATGATCTGTCCCTTGGTATAAATGGGGTGTTAAAATCCCCCACTATGATTTTATTACTGTCAATTTCCCCTTTTATGGCTGCCAGCATTTGCCTTATATATTGAGGTGCTCCTGTGTTGGGTGCAAATATATTTACAATTGTTATATTTTCTTGGACTGATTCCTTGATCATTAAGTAGTGTCCTTCTTTGCCTCTTATAAAAGTCTTTATTTTATATTCTATTTTATCTGATATGAGTACTGCTACTCCAGCTTTCTTTTGATTTCCATTTGCATGGAATATAATTTTCCATCCCCTCACTTTCAGTCTGTATGTGTCCCTAGGTCTAAAGTGGGTCTCTTGTAGACAGCATATATACAAGTCTTGTTTTTGTATCCTTTCAGCTAGTCTATGTCTTTTGGTTGGAGCATTTATCCATTTGCATTATCAATATGTAAGTTCCTATTGCCATTTTCTTAATTGTTTTGGGTTTGTTTTTATAGATGTTCCTCCCCAGGTCCCTTCCTCTTTTGTTCTCTTCTCTTGTGGTTTGATGACCATCTTTAGCATTGTGTTTGGGTTGCTTTTTCTTTTCTGTGTGTTAGTTTTGGGGTTTGCTCTTCCCATCAAGTTTTGATTTAGCAATCTATATATGTACAATGTTGTTTTAAGTTGCGGGTCTCTTTCCCTCCTAGAGAAGTTCCTTTAGCATTTGTTGTAAAACTTGTTTGGTAGTGTTAAATTCTCTTTGCTTTTGCTTGTCTGTAAAGCTTTTGATTTCTCTGTCCAATCTGAATGAGAGCCTTGCTGGGTAGAGTATTCTTTGTTGTAGGTTTTTCCATTTCTTCACTTTAAATATATCATGCCTTCTGACCTGCAGAGTTTCCCCATAAGCTGATAACTTTATGGGGATTACCTTGTATGTTATTTGTTTCTTTTCCCATGTTGCTTTTAGTATTTTTTCTTTGTATTTTTTTTTTAATTAATATGTGTCTCAGCATGTTCCTCCTTGGGTTTACCTGTGTGGGACTCTCTGTACTCCCTGGATGTGGGTGACTATTTCTTTTCCCTTGTTAGGGAAATTTCAACTATAATGTCCTCATATATTTTCTCAGGCCCTTTCTCTTTTTCTACTTATTTTGGGACCCCTATATTCCAAATGTTGGTGCATTTAATGCTGTCCCAGAGGTCTCTGATATGGTCCTTATTTCTTTCCTTTCTTTTTTCTTTATTCTGTTCCGTGGCAGTGATTTCCACCAATCTTTCTTCAGTTCATTTATGTGTTCTTTTGCCTCAGTTATTCTGCTATTGATTCCTTCTAGTGTATTTTTCATTTCAGTTATTGTATTATTCATCTCTGTTGTTCTTTAGTTCTTCTAGATCTTTGTTAAGATCTTGGATCTTTTTCCAAGATATTGGATCATCTTTATTATCATTACTCTGAATTCTTCTTCAGGTAGATTGCCTTCGCCTCTTCATTTAGTTGTTCTTATAGGTTTTTATCTTGCTCCTTTGTCTACAACATATCTCTTTGTCCTCTCATTTTGTCTAACTTACTGTGTTTGTGGTCTCCTTTCGGCAGGCTGCAGGATCATAGTTCCTCTTGCGTCTGGTGTCTGCCCCCTAGTGGGTGGAGTTGGTCCTGAGGCTTTTGCCATTATCTCCTTTATAGGGGGTTTGACTGGTGTTGTGGTGACAAGAGCCTATCCTGGATATTAAGCAGGGCCTCCCCTTAGCTCTGTGGTCGTCACTGCCCTGTCAGGGGTGGGGTCTGTTCCCTAGTTGTTGGAGTGGAGGCCCCCACATCTGTTTCTTAGCTGTGTTCCTGATCTGCAGTGTGAGGTAGGTGGGATTGGAGCAGTCCCACTGAGAGGGAAGCCTCTGAGTATGCCTGCTCTGGAGATGTTCACCTGTGGATGTGCTCTGTTGTGTCACCTTTCACCTATTGTGCAAGCTCTCCAGATTACACTGTTGTTGGCGCTGCTCTTGGCCCCACCTTAACTGCGGGTATGCTGGCAATTGACCCTGAGGTCTCTCAGATGTTGTTTTCACAAGTCCACCAGTGTAGATCCACTGAAGTCAGGTCCCAGGATTGCAGTAGTCATGGATCTGATAGATCTGGACCTACTGTGGGTGCTTTCAGGGCAGCTCAGACTCTAGCCTGCCCCAACCCCCATGCATATGTGCCCACAAAGTCTACAGCTGCTAAAGCTAGGCCCGTCTTGACTGCAGGAGCACTTGTTGTCTGTTCAGATGTTCTGTAGGTGCTGAGTTTACAAAGCTGGTCACAGAGGTGTCAATTCGCAGTTTGTGCATCTGCAAGAAGAGATTTCAGATTTTCTTCCTTAGTTGCACATACCCCTGGGGCTCAGCTGTGGTTTCAGCCCCATCTCTGTGAGTGGGCCACCCACAGCGGTTTGTTCCCAAGGCTACCCTGGCGAGGAGAGGGTGTGGAGGTGGCACAGTGTCTGGGGTCGTGGGAGCCCTGGACACAACAGGCACATGGGGGAGCCAGAGGCCATGCATGCAAGAGAGTCACCTCCAGCAGGGCCCCTTCCTAGTGCCCAGCTGCAGATGCAAGAGAGCCAATCCCGGCAGTGAGAAGTCATGGGAGGGAGCCAGAGGTCGCAGGCATGAGAGAGCCCTCCCTAGCACCTGGCTGCAGGTGCAAGAGAGCTGGTCCCAGAAGAAACCATTCCTAGTAGCCAGGGAAGCAGAGGCCAGCGTGTGGGGAGAGAGGCTGCAATGGTGGCTCTGTCCCTTGCACATCACTTAACAATGGCACTTTGCTTCTATTCCTGTCTGGATTTCCTCCACAAACATTCCCGGTTGTGGACTTCCTCATTCCCACACCTCAGGCAATCTCCTCACAGCCAACAGCAGTTCTCTCCCCCGGCTTGCTATACAAACCCCACGTTCCAGCTCCTAGCCCCCGTCTGCACAGGTGGACACACATCTCAAACTGGACTGTGGCACAGACTAAGTCTCACCCTGACCGGTCTGCCACAGACTGGTTGCTGTACTCTCCTCTGATAGCTCCTGAATCTCCCCTTCTATCTTAACTGATCTCCCCATCGGTGAGGGGGCTTCCCTGGGTGCGGGAACCTCTCCTCTCCTTCAGCTGCTCCCATCCCAGGGCGCCAGTCCTGTCCTGCTTCTTCTCCTCTTCTTTCCCCCTTCGTCTTTCTTTCATCCTACCTGGTTATGCAGAGATTTACTTGTCCTTTTAGGTGTCTGAGGTCCTCTGCTAGTGTTCAGCTGGTGCTCTGTGAGAATTGTTCCATTCATAGATGTACTGTTGATGCATTTGTGGGGAGAGATGAACTCCACATCCTCCTACTCCTCTGCCATCTTGACTTCCTCAGGTAGAGTATTTTGTTGTAGGTTTTCCCCTTTCACCACTTTAAATATATAATGCCACACCCTTTTGCCCTGCAGAGTTTCTGCTGAAACATCAGCTGGTAGCCCTATGGGAGTTCCCTTGTAGGTAACATGTTGCTTTTCCCTCGCTGTTTTTACTATTCTCTCATCTTTAATTTTTGCCATTTTAATTACAATGTGCCTTAGGACTCTGTGCTTCCTGGACCTGTTTGTCTGTTTCCTCTCTCAGGTTAGGGAATTTTTCAGGTATTATGTCAAAATATTTTTTTGCCTCTTTCTCTCTTTTCCTCTGGAACCCCTATAATGTGAATGTTGGTGTTCTTGATGTTGTCCCAGAGATCTCTTAAACTGTCCTCATTTCTTTTTTTTTCTGTTCAGTTTTAGTGGTTTTCACTACACTGCCTTCCAGCTTGCAGATCCATTCCTTTGTATCATCTAATCTACTGTTGATTCCTTCCAGCGTATTTTACATTTCAGTTATTGTATTCCTCATCTCTGTTTGGTTCTTCTTTATATTTTCTAACTCTTTGTTAAAAACGTCTAATTTCTCACTCTGTGAATCCATTCTTCTCCCAAGTCCTTTGATCATCTTTATGACCATTATTTTGAACTCTTTATTAGGTAGATTGCCTATCTCCACTTCACTTAGTTCTTCTTCTGGGCTTTTATCTTTTTCCTTCATTTGGAACATATTCCTCTGTTGCCTCATTTTGCTTAATTTGCTGTTTTTATTTATGTGTATCTGGTAGGTTGGTTAGGTTTCCCGACCTTGGAGAAGTGACCTTTTGTAGGAGATGCCCTCTATGTCCCAGCAGCTTACTCCTTTCTGGTCACCAGAGCTATATGCTCTAGGGTTCCCTTCTATTTGGGCTACATGGATCCTTCTGTTGTGGTGGGCTGGTCCCTGGTAGATGTGGCTTGCCTCTGGTCTGCTTTGTTGCTAGGTCCTGCCTTGTGTAGAGGCTGCCAGCCACTAGTGGCCAGGACCAGGTCACAAGGCTGCTGACTCTGAGGCCCTGAGGGAGCCCCAGGGCTAGTGCTGGCCTACTGGTGGGCAGAGCTGGGTTCTGAAGTGGGTGGTTGTAGGGCCGAGCAGACACCAGTGTTTGCCCACTATTGGACATGGCCAGTTCCTGACACAGTAGCTCTGGAGTCTGGAGTGTCCCAAATCTGGTGTCAGCCAGCTGGCGAGTACAGCTGCATCCCAGGGTGGCTGGCTGAAGGACCCATAGTCTTGGAGCTTATATTGCTTGCAGGTGGGCAGGGCCAGGGCCTAGTATGTTCCCAGGGCTGGTGTGGACTTTCTGGTGAATGGGGCTGGGGCCCAGGGGATACTGGGGCTGGTGCTCTCCCACTGGCAAGTGAGGTCAGGTCCTGGGATCTCTGGCTTTAAGGCCTGTGGGTGCTGGAGCTGGTGTCAGCCGACTGGTGAGTGGGGCTGGGTGCAGGGTGTCCTGGGGCTGGTGCCTAACCACTGGTGGGTGAGGCTGGTCCTGGAGCTAGTGCTAGCCCATTGGTAGGTGTGTCTGTGTCCTGGTCTTTCGGGTTGATAGGGCTGAGTCCTGGGGTGGTTGTGGGCTCGGGGGCTCTTAAGGGCCCTTAAGTAAGTAGACCTATGTCTCCCCCTGGCTAGTTGCTTGGCCTGAGGCATTCCAGTACTGGGGTCAAAAGGCTTGTGGTTGGGACCAGGTCCTGGCATTAATAATCTAGAAGGGGGAATTCCAAAATCGTGCTTGCCAGCACCAGTGTCAACATGGTAAAACAACCTCCTCAAATGGCTGCCGCTATTGTCTATGTCCCCAGGGTGAGTCCCAGTTGCCTCCTGCCTGATCAGAAGGCTCTCCAGAATCAGCATTTGGGACTGATCCAGGGACCTGCCAAATCACTTCTGCCCTGGGTCCCAGAGCATGTGAGATTTTGTGTGTGCCCTTTAAGAGTGGGGTCTCTATCTCCCACAGCCCTCTGGCTCTCCTGCTGACCTTCAAAGCCAAACATTGTGGGGGGGTTGTTTTTCTAGTGCAGGATTCCCAGGCCGGGGAGCCAGATGTGGGCTTCAGGTCACTCACTCCTTGCGGAAGATCTCTGCAATTGTAATTATCCTTCAGTTGGTGGGTCACCCACTTGGGGGTATGAGTCTGGAATCTAGCAGGTCTCCGCCCCTCCTAACCATCTTGTTGTGGTTTCTTTTTTATATCTTTAGTTGTCAAAGATATTTTTCTGCTAGTATTCTAATTGTTGCATCAATAGTTGCTCTGTAAATAGTTGTAATTTTGGCGTGCCTGTGGAAGAAGGTGAGCTCATGGTCTTCCTTCACCATCTTCCGCCCTGCGTTTTTAAGATCTTTTAGGGTGAATAAAATATACTTCCTCACAAACCCTATCTACTCATAGAATGGGATATTGTTTTAGATTCATTCTTTAGGCCAGTGATGGGGAGACACTGAATGGCATTCACTTGACCTTCACCTCTATTATCTTCCTTATTCCAAAAGCCAAGGAGGCAAAATAGTTGGACTCACTGAGGAGTTAGGCACGTTTTTCAGGATAGCATTCTATGAGGAGGCTGAAAGGTGGAGGATGACTGACAGCACTTCCAGCATCTGGGACAAAAACCTTTCTCTTTAAGGGAGTGATATATCTTTGTGTTTATCACATAATTTGATCTTATTCATGAAAAACTTTTATGTACACATCTGAATATAAGATATAGTTCCATACATTTCCAAAAGCATATAAGAAAGTACTATGTTATAAAAGTTATTAGTTGCAAAAAGATTAAAACTACCTTTGTCTTCCTCTTAGCTTGGGTTCCTGCAAAAGCAAATTCAAGGACTTGTGTTGACATTTTATTTGGAAGGTGAATCTAGGATGCAAAAGTAAGGGACTGAGAAAAGTGAGACAAGGAAGAGAGTAAGCACATAAAAGGCATGTAATGAATGAGCTATTGGGTTTCCATGTGGTCAGGGACCCTTCCTGCCCACCTGCAGGCAATATCAGCTCCAAGATTATGGACCCCTCAGCCAGCCACCCTGGGACTCAGCCACACTCACCAGCTGGCTGACACCAGCTTTGGGATACTCCAGACTCCAGAGCTAGCTGTGTCAGGACCTGGCCCTGCCCAATAGTGGGCAGACACTAGATGTAGGATGCTCGGTCCTACAACTACCCACTTCAGAACCTAGCTCTGAAGAATCCAGGGACCCTCTAAAAAACTGTATGGAATGCATTAGAAGTGTCCACCAGAGGACAGGAAAGTGGAGGCATTTATTAATCTCTGCTGGATGAGGATTGTCTAAGGTGCCCAGCTACCTGCATTTCCAGTTCAAACTCCCATTTAGTGAAGTAAACTCTGGTGTTGCTGGAGCCCTAACCTTGACCCTGACCCTGACACTAACTCTAACCGTTACCCTTTTGGTGAAACATCTGTCACAGCTTCAGGTGACCTCAAGTAAACTGAGGGAATTGGAGGCATCAACAGTGTCTGCTATAAACTTATAAATTATTCTTGAAAGACTCAGGTGTCCAATTATATTTAGAATGGGAAAATGCTTGATGTAACTTTCCACAAGCCAGGCTGACAGTGGCATGGATAATCTGGATTGGTGAAGGTCAATTTCAGATCTGATATTAGTCAGGTATGCTATGCTACCACTTAGAAGTATGTAGGGACTTGAGCAGTTTGTCCAGTTATTTAATTCTTTTTCATCAGTAGTCAAGGGGATGCTTGATTAGATGCCACTCTGTGACCAGCAGACCTCGGGCCCATCTCTATGCTGGAGCTCCTGACTCTTGGCTTTGGTTCAGAAACATGTCCTGCTTCTTGTCTTTAGTCCCTACTAGTCAAGCGTCATTGAAAGATTGCATTTTAACGCATAGATTCCCCATTTCAGTTTCTGTTATGATTGAGCATAATTAGGGAAGCTTTCTTGATGAGAACATCCTTAAGAAAAATTAAAAAGAAAGTTTGGTCTGTGGTGAACATAGCTTCTCAGGTGATTCAGTATGAAAGATTGACCCAACTGCCATAATGGATTATTCGGGGGACCTAGAGAGAGAACATGGTTTGTTTCTCCATGGTAGCCTAGCCTCGTAGTCTAGTTTCAATATCTTATCTTTAGATAGGCTTGTTTAAATATTTTCATTGATGTATCAGTGTTCATATGAGTAGTTGTACTTGTGAGTGTGCATCACAGTGCCACGCTGACCGGGGGAGAGGGTAGCAAGCCTCCAGGCAGTGTCGTGATATGTGGACAACTTTGTGATATCACAAAGCTGCCGTTGGTAGAGATCCCAATGAATCTGGCATTCTTAACAAGTAACCCACTCATGTTTCCCACCTAGTATATTTCTTTTCACCTCATAAATGAAAACTTGAATTGTCCTCATTCCAGGCATCCATCTGTGATCTTTGTCAACCCATAAGAGGATACATGTTGGGGTTGGTCAAGAGGCAGAAAGAAGACACAGTAAGTGTTACTGATTCTTAATGGTATTTATGAATTTTCCAAATTACCGTCATCTACTGGGATGAATGCTAACTCTGTGTTTCTACAGAGTCATAAATTTCTGATAAATATATTTCTGAGCGGTGCCTCTTCTGAGATTCTAGGGCTCTGTGAAGTGTTTCTGATCATGTTGCCTCCTCTTCGGGGAGAGGCATGGTGAGAATTTGTGTGCCGAGCTCATGACTTAGCTGCCCTCTCTCAGCAGAGCAAGGACATCTGCTCCATATGTTTCCTTTCATTATTAATAACATGTTCATACTTCAGATGACTATTATGCCAAATTAACCTAATTAGGTACGGCAGCTAATTTTCTGAGTGATAGGCACAACTTTTGGGGATGTTTTTCTCAGTTGTGGAGAATACTCAAATTGCAGCTGTTAGGATTTGGTAGGGGTAGAGCTAAGTAAAAATGATGACAACCAGGTGAACTTCCAGGAGGAATCCTCTAAAAGAGGGAGGAGATATTGTATTTTATTCAAGGAGCTCATTAGGGCATTCAAGCCTTGAATGGACATTATGTCATTCAATCAGGCCTGAAGGGTCCTTTTCCAGATTTGCTTTACATTTCTTCCCTTTGTACCCTCTTTACTCCATCTCTGAATGAGAATCCAAATCAGATTTTCCAAATAAGCTCACCTCAGTTGCTAACTGGAAACAATTGCTAATGGCTACTAGGGATGGTGTTGAGAAAGACTCTGGGACTGTATCTCATTTAACAGGAAACAGTGTGGTCCATTTATGATGTCTCTTTCTATCTGCCCACTTTTCACTGTCCTCTATCTCTGAGCCCCCAGTCCTATTCTTGGCATCATCTTTCCCCTGATGCTATCCTAATAATGTCTCCACCACCACTCTTTTTTTAAAAAAAAACAAAAACAATTATACATTGGATTATTTGTTTGTTTATTTATTTACTGGCTGTGCTGTGCAGCATGTGGGATCTTTGTTCCCAGACCAGGGATTGAACCTGTGCCCCCTTCAGTGGAAGTGCAGAGTCCACTGGACTGCCAGGGAACTCCCTCCACCACCGGTCTTGTCCTCCTTCCACTTTTGCCTCCACACAGCTGCCAGATCCCAGTGAATCTCACTGGGAACACCAGGTCTTGGGGTGGGGCAATTTTTCATTGTGCAGGACTGTCCTGTATATTGCAGGATGTTTAGCATCTTTGGATCTCCCTAAATGCCAGTAGTGTACTCAAATCACTGTGACAACAAAAAATGTCCTTACATGTTTCCAAATATCTCCTGGGTGTAGCTGTACTGTCTCTGTTGAGAACTATTGCTAACATAATATTTCAGGAGAAAAAAATCCTTCTCATCTTTAATTAAAATCATTTAATGATAAAAACAAAATAAAAATTTAGATGAATGCTTCTATGACTTCACATTTTACTTAAGATAAATTCTAACTCTTCACCATGACCCTCAGACCTTGCTCACTTCCTCCCTGTTGGTTGTGTTCCAGCCTCCCTACTCTGTGTTCCAAGACAACAACCAGATCAGGTGTTGCTAAGGGTCTTTTCCCCACATGCTGTTTTCTCTGCCTGGAGTGTCCATCCTATCCCGCTCTCTAATCTGAATTTGTATATGGTGGGTTCTTTCCTGTCCTTCAGGTTTCAGCTTATTTATCACCTCCTCAGACAGCATCCCCTCATCCTTATCGCTTTTTATAAACAGGTTACCCAACTCTCCCCACCCTGTTTTCTTCTACCATTACCTTCTATTTGTTATCTTTATAACAGTTTCTCAATTTGTAATCCCATATTTATTCAGTTGTGTGCTGCTTGTTTTCTGTCACTACCTCCATAAGGGCAGGGACAGCATCTAGTTGGTTCTTGCCTCTATGTCCCAGGTGAGGCTTGAAGATGGCTGGTGACTGTCAAGTCCCCCAATAGGTTTGGAGGGACCTGTTGCAGAGGGGAGTTAAGCTCATTTCCCAGATGTGCCCAGGGAGCCCCAAAGCATCTCCACCCCAGTCCAGTGCAGTAATTCTTGGCAGTGGCAGCAAATGAATGGTGTTGTATGAGTCTGGATACCAAAGGGCCTGAGACAGCCCCTCATTAGTTGCAAGGGAAAGCAGCCAAAAGTTTTTTGTATCTAACTTTGGAAATGGCCAGGAGATGGCTTTTGGTTTGAAGGAACCCTGTTGATGTCAGAGTGACTGTGGCCCCAATACCTCCCTGATGCTGAGATTCAAGAGAACACCACCATGTCCCTCACCTCCTCCCTGTGCTGTCTGAGATCCTCCATATAGGAGAAGAGGCAGGGAGTAGAAAATACTGACTTCTAACCTGAAATTTCTGCCTTTAGCTGGGAGAGAATGAGTTTACTTGGAGGTAGCTAAATTATTAAGTTTATATACTTGAAAAAAGGGAACTTAACTAAAAAATTGAATTCAGTTATAGAAAGTTACATTTTTGCACACTGAATGTTGTGACGAAAAACCTGTGAAATGATAATGAATGTTAACAGTAATTACTCTGATCTACACTCTATAGCATTTTACACAATCACGTGTTTCTGATCCTTACAATGACACACTGAGGATGTGGTGGAGCTGGGCTTTGAATCCAGGTGTTCTCTCTGGAAGCTCATCTCCTTGATGGTGGGCCCTGTGCTGCATCCTGGAGCACTCAGAGAAGATTAGACATTTAGGTCAAATAACGTGAAGTCTGTCTGTCTTGGAGACCTGAGTTGGTTGCCTGCCTGCATAAGTAATCTGCTGTGTGGCTCTGTCCAGAAGTGAGTAGAGATCTGGGACCCACAGATGATATCTCCTGGATTCTTCTGGGCCACCAGAAGCTTGAGAGCTCTAAGCATTCCTCCTTGGCCTCTCCCAGCTGAGCCCCAGGAGCAAGGCTTACTGTGCGTGGATGGGTTTCCAGCAGCCTTTCTGGCAGAGGGTTTTAAAACTGGGGAAACCTATTGGTGGCTATGGCCTGAGAATGGGGTGCAAATATTCCTCTGCTGAACTCAAGGACTTGAAAAGGCCTTCTAAACTCCTCAGTACTTGTGTGCACTACATGGGACCAGATGGGACACTGCTCTGTGTGGCCCAAGCTGTGGGCTTAGGCCTGGCCTTTCATTGAGCCATGGGGACTACTAGACCCAGCATCAAATCTTACATGTTATTGTCAAGGCTCCCCCAAACTTGAGGTTGCATTGTGAAATTAATACTGTACTAACATTAACGGTGTTATCACCAAGAGGAATGTTTACTGAATATCTATTATATACCAGGCACTATGCTAAATCTTTTCCTGCATTAGCTCATTTAATTCTTGTAATAATGTAATGCAGGAGATACTGTTATTACTTTCATTTCACTGTTGATGAATTTGAGACTTAGAGACATTTAGAAATAATGTCCAAAGTCACATAGCTGCATCTTGGTCTGTCTGGCTCTAGAGTGGAATTCTGAACCACTATGCCATAACTTATAATCATTATTGTGGTCAAGATGGCTGCATCTGTATGTCAGGCCCTGTGCAAAGTGCCTTATGACTAAGATCAGCTCTACAGTTACAAATAGGATGCCAGTAGCCATTCATGGATAACTCCAACTCACCATTAACAAAACCCCAGAGTCAATTATTGACACCTGAACTGAACTCATCCATATGAACATCAGAAGTGGTTAAGGTACCACATAAGCCTGGGCTGTCCTTCCCTTTGTGGCTGGGTTTGGGTGCTGGGCAGGGGCCGATAAGTCTATACTGCCATCCCTGTGGGCAGAACAGAAGCTGCACATTTACCTGGTTCTCTGGAAGAGGCTCCTGCTCTCCCTGAACTCACTGCCAGGGTCATCCAGAATTGACTGACTTATCTCTGAAATCTGTAATTATTTTGCCTGATAGGCATTTCTGTCTCCATTTGGTGGATAGAGAATTTGAGACCCAGAAACTTTACATGAGATGTCTGAGACTATACAATTAGTAAGTGATAGAGCTGAAATTGATCTGTCCTGTCCTGTTCCAATGCTGGTGATCGTGTTATCCCCATTCCTCTACTGCTCAATCATTGTCAATCTTAATTTTTCTCCTTTTATTTTCTTCCTTTTAGTACAACAGTAAGACAGAGTTCAGGAACTTGGTGAAAAACTGTTTTGCTCTCCCAACATATATACGTATATCTTCTATGTGAGACTCTGATAAGAATTATTTAAACAATACCTTCATAGAAATTTCGACCTTCTTTCCAAATTTCTCCCACTGAGGAAGCTGGGTGGCTAAAGTTTACTGGTGTACCAATGGCATGGTTTGTAACAGTGTTTGCAGATCTACTGATCATCAAATTTTTCTATGGAGTTTTGAAAAAAATACTCATGCCTGAGCTCACTCCAGAGTTTTGATGGGGGTGGATTAGAGGGAAGAAATCTGTGGAGGTTTGCTAGCCATTGATAAAGAGGACAGAGCTCTGGCCTATGACCTTGGAGTCCTGGGTTCCTATCAGGACTCTGTCAGTGACTTGCTTCATGACTTCAATCATGTACATTCTTCTGTGTTGGCCTTTGTCTCCCTAACTATCAAATAAGGGACATTATAATAAATCAAATATTCCAAATTAGTTTCCTGTAGGATCCAGGCATACATGTTTTGTTCTGTACACAGAGGTGATATTAAAAATACTTCACAAGTGTACTTCAGGCGCTGACCAATCCATGAAGATTCTGGCCAGGATCTTTCAGGTGATCTGTTGGTTAAGTTACTGGATGATGCAACAATTTGAAAGGTCCTCGGCAGGCCGGGGGTGCCAGGGTAGTGGTGGGGGTCATTTGGAGGACCTGAGATAATGACTGCTTACCAATTTAAGTAGAAAGTTTTCCGTACCTAAACAACCCCTACAGCAGTGCTTCTGAGCACCAGGTGACCAGCATAACTTGTAGAGTGATTTCATTATTATTAGTTTTTATTATTTGGTTTTATTATTTGAAAAATGTTAAATCAATTATCAATATTTCAGAACGGGAATTTTCGCTTATAAACTGGGCATACCGCTTCTCTTGAAAAAAAAAGTCTGGTCACACTGGATGTGATCTTCTGCCTGGCAACGATTACTTGTGATTGAAAAGTAGTTGCTTCCTTCATACAGGTATTTTGTCTCCTTAAGTAGGTTTATTCCTAGGTATTTTATTCTTTTTTTTATTCTTTTTGCAATGGTAAATGGGAGTGTTTCCTTGAATTCTCTTTCTGATTTTTCATTGTTAGTGTATAGGAATGCAAGAGATTTCTGTGCATTAATTTTGTAACCTGCTACTTTACTGAATTCATTGATTAGCTCTAGTAGTTTTCTGGTGGCATCTTTAGGATTTTCTGTGTATAGTATCATGTCATCTGCAAACAGTGATTTGTATGCAGAAAACTATAAGACAGAGATGAAAGAATTCAAACACGATACCAACAGATGGAAAGATATACCATGTTCTGGGATTGGAAGAAACAACATTGTGAAAATGACTATACTACCCAAAGCAATCTATAGATTCAATGCAATCCCTGTCAAATTACCAATGGCATTTTTCACAGAACTAGAATAAAAAATTTTACAATTTATGGAAACACAAAAGACCTTGATAGCCAAAGCAATCTTTTTTTTAAAAACATCTTTATTGGAGTATAATTGCTTTACACTATTTTTTTAGTTTCTGCTGTATAACAAAGTGAATCACCTATATGTATACATATACCCCCATATCCCCTCCCTCTTGAACTTCCCTCCCACCCTCCCTATCCCACCTTTCTAGGTGGTCATAAAGCACCGAGCTTCTTCCCACTAGCTATCTATTTTACATTTGATAGTGTATATATGTCAATGCTACTCTCGCACTTCATCTCAGCTTACCCTTCCCCTCCCCATGGACTCAAGTTCATGCTCTACGTTGGCGTCTTTCTTTCCTAGGTTCGTCACAAACTTTTTTTTTTTTAGATTCCATATATATGTGTTAGCATACGGTATCTGATTTCCTCTTTCTCACTTACTTCACTCTGTATGACAGACTATAGGTCCATCCACCTCATTACAAATAATTCAATTTTGTTTCTTTTTATGGCAGAGTAATATTCCATTGTATATATGTGCCACATCTTCTTTATCCATTCATCTGTTGATGGACACTTAGGTTGCTGCCATATCCTGGCTATTGTATAGTGCTGCAATGAACATTGAGCTACATGACTCTTTCTGAATTATGCTTTTCTCAGCGTATATGCCTAGTAGTGAGATTGCTGGGTCATATGGTAGTTCTAGTTTTAGTTTCTAAAGGAACCTGAATACTGTTCTCCATAGTGGTTCTATCAATTTGCATTCCCACCAACAGTGCAAGACGGTTCCCTTTTCTCCACACTTTCTCCAGCATTTATCGTTTGTAGATTTTTTGATGATAGCCATTCCGACTGGTGTGAGGTGACACCTCATTGTAGTTTTGATTTGTATTTCTCTAACGATTAATGATGTTGAGCATACTTTCATGTGTTTGTTGGCAATCTGTATATCTTCTTTGGAGAAAAGTCTATTTAGGTCTTCTGCCCATTTTTGGATTGTGTTTTTTGTTTTATTGATACTGAGCTGCATGAGCTGCTTGTATATTTTGGAGATTAATCCTTTGTCAGTGGCTTCATTTGCAAATATTTTCTCCCATTCTGAGGTTTGTCTTTTTGTCTTGTTTATGGTTTTCTTTGCTGTGCAAAAGTTTTTAAGTTTCATTAGGTCCTATTTGTTTATTTTTCTTTTCATTTCCATTTCCCTATGAGGTGGGTCAAAAAGGATCTTGCTGTGATATATGTCATAGAGTGTTCTGCCTATGTTTCCCTCCAAGAGTTTTATAGTGTCTGGTCTTACATTTAGGCCTTTAATCCATTTTAAGTTTATTTTTTGTGTACGCTGTTAGGAAGTGTCCTAATTTCATCCTTTTACATGTAGCTGTCCAGCTTTCCCAGCACAGTTATTGAAGAGGCTGTCTTTTCTCCATTGTATATTCTTGCTTCCTTTATCAAAGATAGGGTGACCTTATGTGCATGGCTTTATCTCTGGCTTTCTATTCTGTTCCATTGATCTATATTTCTATTTTTGTGCCAGTACCATACTGTCTTGATTACTGTAGCTTTGTAGTATAGTCTGAAGTTAGGGCACCTGCTTCCTCCAGCTCCATTTTTCTTTCTCAATATTGCTTTGACTATTCAGGGTCTTTTGTGTTTCCATGCAAACTGTGAAATTTTTTCTTCTAGTTCTGTGAAAAGTGCCATTGGTAGTTTGATAGGGATTGAATTGAATCTGTAGATTGCTTTGAGTAGTATAGTCATTTTCACAATGTTGATTCTTCCAATCCAAGAACATGGTGTATCTCTCCATCTGTTTGTATCATCTTTAATTTCTTTCATCAGTGTCTTATAGTTTTCTGCATACAAGTTTTTGTCTCCTTAGATAGGCTTATTCTAGGTATATTATTCTTTTTGTTGCAATGGTAAATGGGAGTGTTTCCTTAATTTCTCTTTCAGATTTTTCAACATTAGTGTATAGGAATGCAAGAGATATCTGTGCCTTAATTTTGTATCCTGCTACTTTACCAAACTCATATATTAGCTCTAGTAGTTTTCTGGTAGCATCTTTAGGATTCTCTATGTATAGTATCATGTCACCTATAAACAGTGACAGTTTTACTTCTTCTTTTCTGATTTGGAATCCTTTTATTTCTTTTTCTTCTGTGATTGCTGTGGCTAAAACTTCCAGAACTATGTTGAATAATAGTGGTGAGAGTGGACATCCTTGTCTTCTCTTGATTTTAGAGGAAATGCTTTCAGTTTTTCACCATTGACAATGATGTTGGCTGTGGGTTTGTCATATATGGCCTCTATTATGTTGAGGTTAATTCCCTCTATGCCTACTTTCTGGAGAGTTTTTATCATAAATGGGTGTTGAATTTTGTCAAAAGATATTTCTGCACCTAATGAGATTATCATATGGTTTTTATCCTACAGTTTGTTAATATGGTGTATCACATTGATTGATTTCTGTATATTGAAGAATCCTTGCATTCCTGGGATAAACCCCACTTGATCATGGTGTATGACCCCTTAATGTTCTGTTGGATTCTGTTTGCTAGTATTTTGTTGAGGATCTTTGCGTCTATGTTCATCAGTGATACTGGTCTGTAGTTTTCTTTTTTTATGTCCTGTTTGTCCGGATTTGGTATCAGTATGATTGTGGCCTTGTAGAATGAGTTTGGGAGTGTTCCTTACTCTGCTATATTTTGGAAGAGTTTGAGAAAGATAGGTGTTAGCTCTTCTCTAAATATTTGATAGAATTTGCCTGTGAAGCCATCTGGTCCTGGGCTTTCATTTGTTGGAAGATTTTTAATCACAGTTTCAAAGGACATAAATCACAACAACATCTTTTTTGACCCACCTCCTAGAGTAATGGAAATAAAATTAAACATAAACAAATGGGACCTAATGAAACTTAAAAGCTTTTGCACAGCAAACGAAACCATAAACAAGACGAAAAGACAACCCTCAGAATGGGAGAAAATGTTTGCAAATGAAGCCACTGACAAAGGATTAATCTCTAAAATATACAAACAGCTCATGCAGCTCAATATTAGTAAAACAAACAACCCTATACAAAATGGGCAAAAGACCTCAATATTTATTTCTCCAAAGAAGACATACAGATTGCCAACAAACACATGAAAAGATGCTCAACATCAGTAATCATTAGAGAAATGCAAATCAAAACCACAATGAGGTATCACTTCACACTGGTCAGAAAGACCATCATCAAAAAATCTGTGAACAATCAAAGCTGGAGAGGGTGTGTAGAAAAGGGAACCCTCCTGCACTGTTGATGTGAATATAAATTGATACAGCCTCTATGGAGAACAGTATGGAGGTTCCTTAAAAAACTAAGAATAAAAGTACCGTATGACCCATCAATCCCACTACTGGGCATATACCCTGAGGAAACCATAATTCAGAAAGAGTCATGTACCACAATGTTAATTGCAGCACTATGTACAATTTCCAGGACATGGAAGCAACCTAGGTGTCCATCAACAGATGAATGGATAAAGAAGATGTAACACTTATATACAATGGACTATTACTCAGCCATAAAAAGGAATGAAATTGAGTCATTTGTAATGAGGTGGATGGACCTAGAGTCTGTGATACAGAGTGAAGTATGTCAGAAAGAGAAAAAAAATACCACATGTTAATGCACATATATGGAATGTAAAAAAAGAGTACTGATGAACCTCGTGTCAGGACTGGAATAAAGCCACAGATGTAGAGCACGGACCTGAGGACACAGGGGGGCACGGGGAAGCTGGGACAAAGTGAGATTGTAGCATTGACATATATACACTACCAAATGTAAAATGGATGGCTAGTGGGAAGCTGCTGCATAGCACCTGGAGATCTGCTTGATGCTTTGTGCAGACCTAGAGGGGTGGGATAAGGGGGATGGGAGGGAGGCTGTAGAGGGAGGAGATGTGAGGATATATGCATACATATAGCTGATTCACTTTGTTGTTCAACAGAAACTAACACAACATTATAAATCAATTATACTCCAATAAAGATATTTTTAAAAAAAGAAAGAAAGAAAAATAGTTGCTTCCTTGAAACCAGCAGATCCTCTCCAGGTCCTGACAGAGCCTTACCAGTCACTTCATTCATTCACACTCCCTGCTGGCTACTATAGATATTTAATTTTGTGATTCTTTGTATAATAAGGTATTTTATCGCCCTGAAGCTTGAGGGCTTTTTGATTCTCTTACTCTCCAGTCGCACTCCTGAAGAAGGCAAAATGTGCAGGCAGGTAAGAGCTGTACTGAAAAACCAGACCTTATAAGGAGTCAGTAATTTTAAGGTGATATTTGAAGCCTATTAAAGTCGATGACATATTTTTAAGTGATAAATTACCCCTTGTCAGGAGCTGGGGGAGGCAGGCGTTTGGTGTGGATTAATCCCAAGAATGTTTCATTAGAATCTCTGCATAGCTAGCAGTGGGAGGTGACATGTTGACTTGACTTGCACTTTTTCCAAAGGTGACATGACTGTCCTTTATGCCACAAACTATATCTACAGCTTCTCCCACTTTCAGCCTCAATAGTAGCTTGTTGATTTGGCTCGAATTCTGAATTACCTCCTTGAGACTGTGTGTTGGCCAAGGTCACTGCTTTCTGAAGTCTTGTTAAGTGTCTGTTGCAGAGCTGACAGCCTTGGAGGATTTCACACTAAAGACTTGCATCTCTACCTTTGGAGTCCTAACTCAGACATCAGAACAGGGCAGATGTTAGCAGCCTTTCCTCAAAGACTCCAATTCCCAAGTCTTTTCTCATTTTTTGTAAGTGAAAAACAGGGGTCCCAGACCTGATTTCGTCCAGGAATCAGATATGTTGCTGAATTTGCTCAGTGAAATGTGGATCCTATGTTTTATATCAAATAACAACATCAACAACAATAATAATAATAATAAATGTTTTTCTGCTTTGGGGAGGAAAAATTTTCCTCTACCCTACTGGGTTCTTCTGGCTGGTTTAAGAATAAAATTGATATGAGACAGATTAACAAGAGAAAAACCAAACAAAGTTTAACAGCATTGTGTACATGGGAGAGAGCCAGGAAAACTGAATAACTTGCCAAAATGGCTGAAACCTTCACCTTAATGCCATCTTCAGCTAACGACAAAAGAGGATGTTGGGGGTAGGAGTTTGAGACTTCAAAGGGGAGGAAGGCAATTCACATGGAAAAGCATATGTCTGTAAACAAGCTGGGCCATGCAGAGAAGATGCAACATGGAGAGGAATTTTAACAGACTTTCTAGACTCCTTCCTGTCTACCACACCTGGTTTATACTACAGTTATCTCTGGTGATAGCTCTATTCCTGTAATAGGCCCTATATCTAAATTCTTTATGTAGCTAAGGGGGAAGGTCATGTCTCTTCTTAGGTCTTTTGGGCTTTGACTGTTTTCAGCTCAAAATAATCCGCATGCTAAAGAGACATTTTGGAGTGATAAATTTGCTCTCTTACAGTCCCTTTCCCCTCAGTTATTCACTGCGTAACTATTACCAGACATAGTGGTGAGAAAATCATCTAGAGTTATCATAGGCTTACAGTCTTAGGATGTCTTAGCCTGGGATGCCTCAGAAGCAGATCCTGAGACAAGGATTTTAGTGCCAGTAGTTCATTTGGGAGGTGCAGGAGACAGGTAGAGAAGTGGAGAAGTGATACAAGCAAGGGAAGGTGGTCAGCAAAGGGCTTCTTATTAAGCTTAAACCCATGGGAGACTGAGAAAATATCAAAACACACACTTCAGGGGTATCCCTCCCAAGGGGCGAAGGAGTTGGGGTATTTATATCCCAACTCCAGAGGACCAACTGCTGCCAGAAGCTGTTAATTCCTTAGCACTTTACCCTGCTAGACAGTAGCCTTCCAGGATTCCAAGAAGAGCTGTCAGAACCAGAGATACAGAAATTGACTGAGTCCCCTAAAATGATAGGATCAGAGGGATATGAGTAGGGCATTGACAATATCTGCTATATAGACAGACATTAATCAAATATTAACCCAGAAAAACCCATAAATGACATCTTTCATAAGGTTTCTAAGGGGAGGTGCATTTGTGCTGGTCAGGTTTATTTGAATAAGCTTTACATATGTTACTTATTGGATCTTTAAAAATTCCATGAGATTAAATAACTTGTCAATCAGAGGCAGAGTCAAGACTTGAACCCAGGGTTCAAAGCTGGAAACTGGTGCTTAGTTTCCCACTATGCTTTTCCACATATAAACTCATCTTTTCTTGGCATTATGCAGAGTGAAAACAGCAGGCAGCTGTGGTCATAGAGAATTAAATAACAATGTAGGTGCACCCCAGGAAAAGCCTTCCTTCAACTGTGTGCAAACCTAGCCTGCCATCTTTGGATTACAGTTACTATATTTTTAAAAATAGTAGTTCTACATATTCCAAGAGATGGATAAGAGCCAGAGTACCTCCTTGGGAGAGGAAATCATCCTTTTTTGCCTCTCTGCATTTTCATTAACTCTTAGAGCACATTCCCAGCCTCCAAATATCTAGGAAGGTAATAAAAGTATCTGGCAACAATTCCAAGGATTGCTGATTTTTATTTCCTGAGCTGGACACAATTTTTCATGACTAATTATACACCAGCCTCCAATGTTGCTATTATATAACCATCTGCAACAAAAATATTCAGTACAATGTATCCAAAAGATTATAGTGCCAAAGAATTAGGACCAAATGGAATGTCATGTTTCATAGTGAAAATAAATTCATCTCTGGATCTGGGCATCTCAAGAAAACAAAAATCTGTTTTGGATGTTCTGCAAACTGGATGGCTTAATGAACACAAAGGAACTACTTTTGGATTTTTTACTGGTTAAATAAGGATCAGATAAAAGTTAGAGGTTTTAATCCTTGGGAAGAGTAGCTTGAAGAGCACCAAGGTCATCCATGCCTGTTTGTCTGTGAACAGGTACCAGTTGAGATGTGATAATGCTGTATCGCTTGTTTTAAAATCAGAGGCAAATGATCAAGTGTTTGCTGAATGTCCAGTCTTGTCTTAAGGCTAACATATCATTTTTACCCAGGGTGGTACTGAGACCTTTACAATTAGTATCAGATGCTCTCATGATGGCTTTGTTTGGAAATAGCAGGTAATTATGCCCAATCTTTGAGGAGGTTGAAGATTTCATTTAGATGCATGATTTTTTAACAGTACCAGGAATGGGGCTTGAGAAGACCTAAATTTGATACTGGTTCCCCCACTTATAACATGTATGAACTTTAAAAGAGTTCTTTTCTTTTTAGACCTTGTTTCTTCATCTGTGAAATATGGAAGTGAGACTAGGCGATCTTTAAACTCACTTCCCCTAAAAATCTGGGAAGTTTATCCCCTCTTCTTTCTCTTTCTCCTACTCTTCTTCTCCATTTTCCTCCCTTCTCTTTTCCTCCTTTTCCTCCACATCCACTGAGCAGCTACTGTGAGCTGGATACAGGGCCCTAGGAATGCAGTGACAAATCCCTTATTTGTAAGACTTCTCAGTACTCTGAAAGATGGAAGCTCATGACAAGGCAAGATAGTGCAAGCCTAAGGCTGGAATAGCATTTTAGGGAGCTCCCTTTGTCTGTGGTTTAGAGAGTGGACTGCAGAGGGAAAAGATGAGGCTAGGGAGCCTGATGTGGTAGGTAATCCAGGTGTGGGATCATGGCAACTGGCAGTGGAGATGGAGAGAAAAGAGAGATCAGAGAGAAGTTTAGAAAGCAGAATCAGAGCAGCTGAGGAGTGTGTGTGTGTGTGCACACGTGTGTGTGTGTGTGTGTGTGGTGTGAGAGTTGGGAGGAAGACTTGTGCTACCTTTTACTGAGATCTGGGACTTAGGAGGAAAAGCTAGTTAGAGTTGGAAGGAAAGATGATGTGTTAAGTCCTGGGAGTACAAGTTCTGACTTTTCTACTCAACTTCAGGAAAGTCACTCAATCTCCAGGAACTTCAGTTTCCTTATCTGTAAAGTAGAAATAGGAATAGTACCTACATTCCAGGGGTTACTGTAAGGATTACATTTCACCTATTTGAAAATGCTATACAAACTGGCATTGCTCTCCAGGTATGAAGAGTTAATTTTATTAAAGTGTGACCTTCAGTTTGTTCAGTACAGGGGAACAAATCAGGAGACTGGAATTTGAGACTAGTCTTTTTACTGAACCAAACTTGGGTCTGCTTGCCAGGCACACAGAAAAGCCAATCTATTAACACCAGGTTGTGTTGAAGGAAAGTACAGCACTTATTTTTGGGTGCCAAGCAAGAATAAGCAGCTAATGCTTAAAAGACTCCTCAGTGGCTTTCAGAGAAGGGGTTTTAAAGGCAAGGTAAGGGAGAGGGTTGTGGGGAATGTGTTCAGCTCATGCACAATTCTCTGATTGGTGGGTGGTGAGGTAACCAGGTGAAGCCACAGGAGTCAGCATTATCAATCTTCAGGCTCCAGCTGGTCTGGGGGCTATGTGCTCACAGTCACCAACTCTTCATCTGGTTGGGTTCTGATTTCTGGGAAACAACTGAAGAATGTGTATTAGACTTTACCTTTGAGACAGAACTGGGAGTCCTTGAGGCTGATTTATTGTTTAAGTTATAGTTATTTCTCTACCTGACTGTCCTATCTTTGTTTCTGCATTCCTCAGCTTTTCCCATCAACCGTTAGGGTTAGTTCTTTTCTCTCTACTCACAGAAGGCCTAGGAAACCTTAGTATATTCCCACAGTTTTTCCTGATCATCAGTAAGCAGGGGACACACTAGGGGTCCTGTCACCGGGAAGGCCTCTACACATGTCTTCTCAGTTTCAGTCTTTGCCTCTTGCTAGCAGTTAGAAAGCACTGGGGTTAAGACATTGCCCATTTTTGGGTTTAGTTTACTCTCTTACCAATACTTTGCCCCCATCTGCACAGTGTATAATTTGGCAATTTACAGGCTGAGTGTGTCCATAATATATGTTATGCTTGTGTCACACAGTTTTTAAAAAGCAAAGTATTTGGCAACTTTTAAAGACAGAAAGATTTCACGTAAAATCTTGCATCTTGAACCTCCATTCCCATATGCCAGGGTCAGTTGATGCTGAGTAGAGGCTACTAGTGTAGGCAGGGTCTCCAGTGAAACTCAGTGCCCACCACTCCCTCCTGCTCCTGGTGCCTGAGGTTGAGTGTCATTAGCCATTTTTCATTGTGTTTGTGCTGCTGCTCTTCTCACTTCTGACCTCTTCACTCATTCATGTTTCCTTCCTGGCTCTGCATGTTTTTGGATTTGTGACCCTTAAATATATGGTCCTCTCTAAAGTCACATCTGTCTTTAAAATTCTGTAGTTCTGTCTCTAAAGATCCTACAGCTGGCCTCTTGCAGACTTGGAATCTCTGACATGACAGTTTCTATGCCATTTTCTCTGGAGTGAAAGAATGCTTCTTGGTGGTGTTTCATCAAAAGCCAACTCTTCCAATTATTTAGGTAGCTGGTTTAAAGCACAAAATGAAGAGGAATGAACTAGACAGGTTCATCAGCTAGATTTTCCATTCCTTCTAAACCAAACAACTCTAACTCAACCTGGTTTGGGCAGAAGAGGGAATATACTGAGTCACACAATGACCAAAAAGAGTATACAGTCAGGCTAACTCTTGATTCGGAGGCTCAAAAAGTGGCACTGGACTCAGTTTATCTCCATTTCTTGACTATTCTTTTCTGTTTGGCAACATGATCATGTAACCGAGGAGGACCCTAAGGGGCTTTCCTGGGACAGACGCTTCCTCCCATGTCCTCTGTCTGCCTTTCGTTTGTGGAAAAGCTGTAGTCTCCAAGCCTCCCCTAACTCACAAAACCTGGCTCAAAAATTAATCATTGAAAGGATGTGAACATGTAGTGGCAAAAGTATCAGTTGGGCCAGTTGAACTGGAAACAATTTAAACAGTAAATCAGCCATATGGCAGTCACAGAATCTTTACTTCCCCTCTGAAGTACATAGATAGCAGTATCTGATGCACATTTCTGAGTTGTTTAACAGATACTAAAACCCCCACCAAATGAAAGAAGTTAACTACTTGACGACCATGAGCACATAGCCCCTAGACCAGCTGGAGCCTGAAGAATGATAATCTTAACCCCTGTAACACCACCCAGTTACCTCACCATCAATCAGTCAGAGAATTTTGCACAAGCTGATCATACATCCTGTGAATCCTCTCCCTCACCTTGCTCCTTTTCAATGTTTTGGTTTTGGCTTCATTGTGCATTATGTACACGAACTTGGGTACAACAATCAAACTCCACTAATGGCAAGATGAGTGCTTGTGGCTTAAATTCCTCATTGTTTCAGGTTCAAGCCTGGTGGAAAAGAGAGCATGCCTCTCTTCCCAAAGGGCACAGTAAAGTCTCATTGCCTCTCATTCTTTGGCTCTGACTGGGTCATGTGCCTCTCCTTTAACCAATTGCCATGGCCATGGAATGTTATTCATTGGCTGGCCATTCCTGTGTTCCATGCCCTCTCCTCCAGCTAAGGGTGGTGTCAGTTTCACCAGACGTTTGTGGACTGAGTGGGGATGGTGATTTCCTACAGAAAAATTATGGCAGATTTGTCAAAAGAAGGGAGAATTGATATTGTATGAGTGTGTCAAAAACAGGAACTGAGGGAAGGTCTAGGAGGCTGCAACCTTCCTACAAACAAGAAATGGGGGACACAGAAAGGCTTTTGTACTTGGGAAGGGACCACATGGTCTTTGGTTTCAATCTTCCATTTTCTTTGATACTCCTGAAACCGAGCAGGACACTGTGGGGGCTCCTGAGCACAGAAGCCTTTTTGTGTCGCCCATTTCTTGTTTGTAGGGAACAGGTTTCAGCCTCCATGACTTTCCCTGAGTTCCAAAGGGCAAGTTCAAACAGTTGTTGATCAGGGCAAGGAGGGGATGCAGAGACAGCAGGGAGCAATCAAGATAAAATAGTGCCTTGGCCAGCAAGATGGCTGAGTAGAAGGACGTGAGCTCACCCCTTCTTACAAAAACACCAGAATCACAACTAACTGCTGAATAACCAGCATTAACAACAAAAAAACCACTGGAACCTACCAAAAAGGATACCCTATATCCAAGGACAAAAAAGAAGCCACGATGAGTTGGTAGGAGGAATGCAATCATGATAAAATAAAATCTCATACCCGCTGGGTGGGTGACACACAAACTGCAAAATAATTATACCAGAGAAGTTCTCCCACAGGAGTGAAAGTCCTGAGCCCCATGTCAGGCTTCCCATCTTGGGGGTCTGGCAATGAGAGGAGGAGCCCTGAGAGAATCTGGCTTTGAAGGCCAGCAGGGTTTGATCACAGGAATTCCACTGCCACACTTAGAGGGCACCCACAAGGTCCCATGCACACCAGGACCCAGGGGAAAATCAGTGAACTCATAAGAGACTGGGCCAGACCAACCTGCTAGTATTGGAGGGTCTCCTGCTAGTATTGGAGGGTCTCCTGCAGAGGCAGGGAGGTGGCTGTGGCTTACTGTGAAGAGAAAAACACTGGCAGTGTTTTTTCACTCATCAGGGTGAGTCCTCCCAGAGGCTGCCATTTCTCCCCCAAAACCTAAGTCTACCCAACAGCCTGTAGGCTCCAGTGTTGGGCTTCAGGCCAAACAACAAACAAGCTGGGAACAGAGCCCCACCCATCAGCAGGCAGACTGCTTAAAGTCTCCCCGAGCATTGCTCTGCCCACCAGAGGGACAAGGCCCAGCTCCAACCATCAGAGAGCCTCATCCACCAGAGGGCAGGCAATAGAAGCAAGAAGAACTACAATCCTGCAGCCAGTGTATTGGAAACTGCAATCACAGAAGTTAGACAAAATGAGGCAGCAGAAGAATATGACCCAGAAAGAGGAACAATATAAAGAAGAACAAGTAAGTGAAGTGGAGATTGGCAATCTACCAGGAAAGAACTCAGAGTAATGATAGTGAAGATGATCCAAGATCTCAGAAAGAGAATGGAGGCACAGATTGAGAAGATGCAAGTAATGTTCAACAATGACCCAGAAGAACTAAAGAACAAATATAGATGAACAATACAATAACTGAAATGAAAAATGCCCGAGAAGGAATCAATAGTAGAGTAACTGAGGCAGAAGAATGGATAAGTGAGCTGGAAGACAGAAAGGTGGACATCACTGCCATGGAACAGAATAAAGAAAAAGAATGAAAGAAATGAGGACAGTCTCAGAGACCTCTGGGACAACATTAAGTGCACTAACATTCACATTATAGGGGTCCCAGAAGAAGAAGAAGAGAGAGAAAGGACCTGAGAAAGTATTTGAGGAGATAGTAGCTGAAAAGTTCCCTAACATGGGAAAGGAAACAGTCACCCAAGTCCAGGAAGCACAGAAAGTCCCAGACAGGATAAACACAAGGAGGAACACACGAAGACACATAGTAATCAAAGTGACAAAAAATAAAGACTAACAAAAAATATTAAAAGCAACAAGGGGAAAGCAACAAATAACATACAAGGGAACTCCCATAAAGTTATCAGCTGATTTTTTAGCAGAAACTCTACAGGCCTGAAGGGGGTGTCACATTATATTTCAAGTGATGAAAGGGAAGAAACTACAACCAAGAATACTCTACCCAGCAAGGCTCTCATTCAGATTTGACAGAGAAACCAAAAGCTTTACAGAAAAGCAAAAACTAAGAGAATTCAGCATCACCAGACAAGCTTTGCAACATATGTTAAAGGAACTTCTCTAAGTGGAAAAGAAAAGGCCACTACTAGAAACAAGAAAATTACGAATGGAAAAGCTCACCAGTAAAGGCAAACATAAGGTAAAGGTAGGAAAATATCCACACACAAATATGATATCAAAACCAGCAAATGTGAGAAGAGCACACAAATGCCAGATATTGGAAATGCATTTGAAATTAAAAGACCATACACTTAAAACAATCTTGTTTACATATAGACTACTATATCAAAACTTCATGGTAACCACAAACTGAATATCTACAATAGATACAAAATTAAAAGGAATCCAAACACAAAACTAAAGTTAGTCATCAAATCACAAGAGAAGAGAACAAAAGAGGAAGGGAAGAAAAAAGACCTACAAAAACAAATGCAAAACAATTAAGAAAATGGTATTAGGAACATACATATTGATAACTACTTTAAATGTAAATGGATTAAATGCTCTAACCAAAATACATAGACTGGTGGAATGGATACAAAAACAAGGCCTGTATATATGCTGTCTACAAAAGACCCACTTCAGATCTAGGGACACATATAGACTGAGAGTGAGAGGATGGAAAAAGATATTCCATGCAAATAGAGATCAAAAGAAAGCTGGAGTAGCAATATTCATATTAGACAAAATAAACATTAAAATAAAGACTGTTGCAAGAGACAAGGAAGGACACTGCATAAAGATCAAGGGATCAATCCAAGAAGACTTAACTATTGTAAATATATATGCACTCAACATAGGAGCATGTCAATATATAAGGCAAATACTAACAAACATAAAAGGAGAAATCAACAGTAACAAAATAGTACTGAGGGACTTTAATGCCCCACTTACAGCAATAGAGAGATCATACAGAGAGAAAATTAATAAGGAAACACAAGCCTTAAATGACACATTAGATCAGATAGACTTAACTGATATCTGTAGGACATTCCACATGAAAGCAGCAGAATACACTTCTCAAGTGCACATGGAACATTTTCAAGGATAGGTCATATCTTGGGTAGCAAACCAAGACTCAGTAAAATTTAAGAAAATTGAAATTGTATCAAGCATCTTTTCCAACCACAACACTATGAGATTAGAAATCAATTACAGGAAGAAAACTATTAAAAGCACAAACAAGGGGCTTCCCTGGTGGTGCAGTGGTTGAGAGTCTGCCTGCCGACGCAGAGGACATGGGTTTGTGCCCTGGTCCAGGAAGATCCCACATGTTGCAGAGTGGCTGGGCCCATGATCCATGGCTGCTGAGCCTGCGCGTCCGGAGCCTGTGCTCCACAACAGGAGAGGCCACAACAGTGAGAGGCCTGTGAACCGCAAAAGAAAAAAAAAAAAAAAGCACAAACAAATGGAAGCTAAAACATATGTTACCAAATGACCACTGGATCACTGAATAAATCAAAGAGGAAATTTAAAAAGATACATAGAGACAAATGTCAATGAAAACATGATGATCCAAAACCTTTGGAATGTAGCAAAAGCAGTTCTAAGAGGGAAGTTTATAGCAATACAGTCTTACCTCAAGAAACAAGAAAAATCTCAAATAAACAACCTAACATTACACCTAAAGCAACTAGAGAAAGAACAAACAAAACCCAAAGTTGGTAGAAGAAAAAATCATAAAGATTAGAGCAGAAATAAATGAAATAGATATGAAGAAAACAATAGCTAAGATCAATGAAACTAGAATGTGGTTCTTTGAAAAGATAAAATTGATAAAACTTTAACCAGACTCATCATGAAAAAAAAGGAGGAGGGCTCAAATCAATAAGATTAGAAACGAAGACGGAGAAGTTAAAACTGACATCACAGAAATACAAAGGATCATAAGAGACTACATCAAGCAACTACGTGCCAATAAAATGGACAACCTGGAAGAAATGGACAAATTCTTAGAAAGATACAATCTCCCAAGATGGAACCAAGAAGAAATAGAAAATATGTACAGACCAGTCACATGTAATGAAATTGAAACTGTAATTAAAATACTCCTGGCAGGGCTTCCCTGGTGGCGCAGTGGTTGAGAGTCCGCCTGCCGATGCAGGGGACGCGGGTTCGTGCCCCGGTCCAGGAAGATCCCACATGCCGCGGAGCAGCTAGGCCCGTGAGCCATGGCCACTGAGCCTGCGTGTCCGGAGCCTGTGCTCCACAACAGGAGAGGCCACAACAGTGAGAGGCCCACGTACCGCAAAAAAAAAAAAAACAAACCACTCCTGGCAAAGTCCATGACCAGATGGCTTCACAGGTGAATTGTATCAAACATTTAGAGAAGAGCTGACACTAATCCTTCTGAAACTATTACAAAAAATTGTGGAAGAAAGAACACTCCCAAACTCATTTTATGAGGCCATCATCACCCTGATACCAAAACTAGACAAAGATACCACAAAAAAAAATAAAATTATAGGTCAATATCACTTATGAACATAGACACAAAACAATCCTCAACAAAACATTAGCATTCTGAAACCAGCAATACATTAAACAGATCATACACCATGAACAAGTGGGATTTATCCCAGGGATGCAAGAATTTTTCAATATCTGCAAATCAGTTGGTGTTATATACCACATTAGCAAATTGAAGAATAAAATCTATATGATCATCTCAATAGATACAGAAAAAGGTTTTGACAAAATTCAACACCGATTTATGAGAAAAACTCTCCAGAAAGTGGGCATAGAGGGAAACTACCTCAACATAATAAAAGCCATATGCGACAAACCCACTGCAAATATCATACTCAGTGGTGAAAATATGAAATCATTTACTCTAAGATCAGGAACAAGACAAGAATGTCTACTCTCACCACTTTTATTTGCCATAGTTTTGGAAGTCCTAGCCATGGCAATCAGAGAAGAAAAACAAATAAAGGGAATCCAAATTGGAAAAGAAGAAGTAAAACTGTCACTGTTTGCAGATCATATGATAGTATACATAAAAAATCCTAAACATGCTACCAGAAAACTACTAGAGCTCATCAATGAGTTTTGTAAAGTTGCAGGATACAAAATTAATGCATAGAAATCTCTTGCACTTCTATACATTAATGACAAAAATCAGAAAGAGAAATTAAGGAAACAATCCCTTTTACCATCACTGCAAACAGAATATAATACCTAGGAATTAACCTACCTAAGGAGGCAAAAGACCTGTACTCTGAAAACTATAAGACACTGACAAAAGAATTCAAAGATGACACAACAGATGGAAAGATATACCATGTTCTTGGACTGGAATAATTAATATTGTCAAAATGTCTATACTATCTAAGGCACTCTACAGATTAAATGCAATCCCCATCAAATTACCAGTGGCATTTTTCACGGAACTCAAACAAAAAATCTTAAAATTTGTATGGAGACACAAAGCATTGCGAATAGCCAAAGCAATCTACAGAAAGGAAAATGGAGCTGGAGAAATTAGGCTCCCTGACTCCAGACTATAGTACAAAGCTACAGACATCAAAACAGTGTGGTACTGGCATAAAAACAGAATTATAGATCTATGGAACAGGATAGAAAACCCAGAAATAAACCTAATGTCAATTAATCTGTGAATAATGAGGCAGGAATATATAATTGAGAAAAGACAGTCTCTTCAATAAATGGTGCTGGGAAAACTGGACAGCTACATGGAAAGTAATGAAATTAGAAAAATTTTTAACACCACACACAAAAAGAAACTCAAAATGGATTAAAGACCTAAATGTAAGACTGGATACTATACAACTCTTGGAGGAAAACATAGGCAGAACACTCTGACAAATCTCAGCAAGATTCTTTTCCAAGCCGAATCCTAGAGTAATGGAAATTTAAAAAAAACTAAACAAATGGACCTAATTAAACTCAAAAACTTTTGCAGAGCAAAGGAAACCATAAACAAAACGAAAAGACAACACATAATGGGAGAAAGTATTTGGAAATGATGCAACTGACAAGAGAATTGTCTCCAAATTTTACATACAGCTCATGCAAGTCAATATAAAAAAAAACAAACAACCCAATCAAAATATGGGCAGAAGACCTAAGTAGACATTTCTCCAGAGAAGACATACAGATGGCCAAAGGCACATTTAAAGATGATCAACATTGCTAATTATTAGAGAAATGCAAATCAATACTACAGTGAGATATCATCTCACACCAGTCAGGATGGGCATCATCAAAAAAATCTAAACAATAAATCCTGGAGAGGTTGTGGAGAAAAGGGATCCCTCCTACACTGTTGGTGGGAATGTAAATTGGTACAGCCAATATAGAGAACAGTATGGAGGTTCCTTTAAAAAACTAAAAATAGAGCTACCATATGATCCAGCAATCACACTGCTGGGCATATTTCTGGAGAAAACATGGTTCAAAAGGATACATGCGCCCCAATGTTCTTTGCAGTGCTGTTTACAAAAGCCAAGACATGTAAGCAACCTAAATGTCCATTGACAGATGAATGGATAAAGAAGATGTGGTACACACATCTCTCAGTTATTAAAAAGAATGAAATAATGCCATTTGCAGCAATATGGATGGACATTATCATGCTAAGTGAAGGAAGTCAGACACAGAAAGACAAATATCATATATCACTTATATTCAGAATAAAAAAATTACACAAATGAAGTTTTTTACAAAACCTAAACAGACTCACAGACTTAGGAGGGATAGATTGGGAGTTTGGAATTGACATGTACACACTGATATATTTAAAACAGAAAACCCACATGAACCTACTGTATAGCACAGGGAATGCTGCTCAATATTCTCTAATAACCTAGATGGGAAAAGAATTTAAAAAAGAATAGATACATGTATATGTATAACTGAATCAGTTTGTTGTACACGTGAAACTAACACAATATTGTTAAGAAACTATGCTCCAATATAAAATAATTTTAAGAAAAACATAAAGAAACAATAGAGCAGCCTTGAGGCAGGGTCCTAGTTCCACCTCAAGGAATACACTTAACAATATCTTTGAGTTCTTCTACAGAACTAAAACTCCCTACAAATGGAAGGTGTTTTCTACTTGATGAAGCATTCTTCATTCCAGCGAAAGTCAGTTTGATAACCTCAAGAACCAAAGAAGCTCATCAGAAGACCATCTGAGAGCAGATTAAAGGAGTGCAGGCCCTTCACACACCCTGCTCCTTATCAGCAACCCCACCCTTGAACCATTGCTATAAAACTCCTCACCAAATCCCCCCAGGTTGGGACACACAGGTTTTGGGATCATGAGCCCTCTGTGTTTACTTTTGCCTGGAAGAGCAATAATGCTATTCATTTCTACTGCACCCCAAACTCGGTCTTTGAGATTTGATTTGGCACCAGTGCACAGAGGCCACGTTTTCAGCATCACTCCTCAGTTTTGAGGGGAACAGATGTTGGACAAGAAAGGGAATAAAGTTTTGGAGAGAGGTTAATCATAAACTCAGCATAGGAACTCGGTTTGGTTCTGAATTAAGTAGTATGGACTCTGCTTGGTGACGTAGCCTGGCCAAGTCTCTCCTGTTGTGTTGATTTGATTTCAGCTTCAGAGGGAAAGGGTTCTTTTTCTGTTTGGATTTGAGTATGCAAATAATGAAAGTGAAGCTGAGATCGACACAGCACAAGCTTTATTCAGTGGACAAAGTGTGGAGAAGTGGGAACTAAGTTTACATATCAACTTCTTGCCCACCTTGGTGAAAAGGATGTAATTTTAGAGAGTAAAGACAAAGAGAGGAGGAGTGAGGCTAATGATGAGGAAGCATATGCATTAGTCTACTGGGGAAGAGACAGGGCTGTTTCAAGGGAGTGGGGTGCTGCCCTCTTTTTATCATTTTTGGTCCTTAATGTCTGGTCATGGCCACCAGTAGATGTTCATTTAATATATTAATGTAGTAAAATCAGCATACAATGAGACTCAGATTCTATTGGAGGTCAGATTCATTGCCATCTTGGTCCCAGCTCTTTCCATCTGTTTGTTGTTGTTGTTGTTTGTAGCTTCCTTTCTTATCCTTTATCTTAAGGATATCCTTAAGATATCCTTATCTTAAGGATATCCTTAATATATATTATCTTATCCTTAAGGATAAGATAATATTAAGGATATTAAGGATATCCTTAATATATATTATCTTATCCTTAATATATTATCTTAATATATCTTAATATATATTATCTTAATATATATTATCTTATCCTTAATATATTATCTTAAGGATATCCTTATCCTTATCCTTTAACTTAAAGATTTATGTTAACTCCTGCTAAAGGGCAGCGTGGTGGTGGTGAGGGTTGGCAGATTTTGAGCAACGACACTCCTTCTAAAGGTGGGGGTGGGGTGTTGGTTGATAGTTTTTGAGCAAAGACCTGGAGCAGCTCTGGCAACAGTTTTATGGGGACTTGACTTCAGTACATAGTAAATGTTTTAGGCTTTGCAAGCCACATACTGTCTCTATCACATATTTTTCTGATTCCTTTTCCTCAACTATTTAAAAAATGTAAAAAACATTCTTAGCCATGCAAAACCCTGCAATGGACTGGATTTGATGTGCAGGTATGTATGTGTATATATATATATATTATTCATTGAACAAACAGGTAAAAATATATGCTCTTATGACAGCATAAAATATATGCATTTATAAAATTTTAATTTTAGTGTGTATTTAATTCTTAGAAAAATCCCATCATAGATATCATATTTAGCCCTATTTTAGAAATAAGGGAAAATAATAAGTAATTTGTCCAAAGTCACAGAGCTAGTAACAAGAGCTGGGCTATGAATGAAGCTCTGACTCCAAAGATTACACTTTTAACCCTTGTGTTTTACTCCCTGTCGCTTGCTCTTCCTTTCTGCATGATGAACCTGGAACTTCTGCCTTCAAGACAATTAAGCAAAGTTGATGGAGAGGCTACATGTGTGAGGCAGTAGGTGCTGGGGAATTATGATGAATGAGATAGCTCTTATTCTGTATTTGGGTTGTGTTTGACATCTTGGGAGGGAGAGAGATCCCAAGGAAAAAATTTGAAGAGACAAAGAACAAGGGCTAAACCCTGAGGAACTCTGATATGTAAAGCTGGAAAGAGGAGATGGTGCACCCAAGAGGCAGAGATTGAGAAATCATAAGAAAGCCAGGAGGACATGCAGTCACAGAAGCCTGAATAGAGAGCGTTTCAAGAAGAATGGCAAATACTTCCAAAAGGTCATGTGAAGTGGGAAGTAAAATGTAGCTGTTGGATTTAGGAACATTGAGGCCCCTAGTGCCTTTGGTAAGAACTCTTTTGATGGAATCATGATAATGAGGCCAGCTCAGGGTGGATTAAAGAGGGAATGGGAGTGAGAGGAGATGGCGAGAGCATATGTAGACAACTCAGACCCTTTTGAAGAGTGACTGTGAAGAGGAGAGAAGGAATATGACAGGTGCTGTGGTAATGTGCAGTGTATTTCTTCGCTTAAAGAGGGTAGAGACTAGAGCATTTTTGAATGTAAACTCTCAAATGAAGAAAAGTGCACAACCTAAAAGTTGCAAGTTAAGTTTTATTCAGGGACCTTACTAAGTGAGAACTATGCTCAGGAGACAGCCTTTCAGCTCTGAGAACTGTTCCAAAGAGTTAAGGAATGAGCAAGGGTATATAGGAGTTTTTGCTAGAAAAAATACCTTGTAGCCAGACATCAAAAGATTACTGCTAATCACAAAAACAGACATCTCAAGTTAATGATTTCAGCACTTTTCTGTGTGTGGGAAGAGGCAAGAATCTGGGCTCATTGAAATTATTCCTTAGATGTGCATCTGAGCTAGCTAGGGTCAGTGTCCAAAGCACATAATGCTTCCTGTTTGTTTTTCTCTATCCTGAATTCCCCTCAAGGTGCACCCTGAGGGGTGGGGAGCAGCTGTACTAGCTAACAGCTTGATCCTTGTTTACTGGAATGGTAGGCAACATTCCTGTCCACAATACAAAGAAGAAAGGGATGATGGAGCTACAGGAGGCGCAGAGAACAACAGAGTCAGTCGGTCCCTTAGAAGGATAAAAGGGTTGGGGTTCATAGCACAAGCAGAGGACTGGGCCTTTCATATATATTGAGAAGGACTTCTTCCTCAGTTGTAAGAGGACAGAAAGAGGAGAGGCACTACTGCAGTAAGGTTTATAGGTTTGGTATATGGAAGATGAGGACATTTTCATCTAATGACTTCTACTTTTTTTCTAAGAATTACATATTTCTCTAGAGTCCAGCGTTATTTCTTCTGGGCCCACATGTCTGGAAGGATTGAGTTCAGCCTGCATAGGGGAAGAATGGGAGACACTGAGCTGAGCTGAACACATGCAAATTGTCAACTACTCTTATTCTCTGCTTTTATCCTTTATTAGAAATAATCCTCCTCATGAGTTTGGCAGACCAAATAATCTTGTTCTTGAAAAATAAAGAAGTATGATGTTCAAAGCATGGTATTCTTGTGTCATAAGCACTTGGGATGTTTACAGTTTATCAGAAGCAGTGAGCCAGGTGTCTAACATCCAAGGTCTCAGCAAAAGAATTCTTACTGCATGAATCTCCTTGAGTCAAATTTGCAAAAGTCTTTAAAAGAATTCATCTGTAGAAAGTACAAAACCTAATACCCAAGCTAAGCATATGCAGTCTGCATTGGACCATACACCTATGCTGCTCACAGCTCAATCTGTCTGCCATACAGATCAACTCATTGACAGTTGAAAAATGAAATATCCCTGCTGAATTCAAAAGTGACTTCTATTAATATTAGCGCCTTGGGGAATCACACACTGAAGGTTGGTTCCTTATATTTTTCCGATCACCTAACCTGAACTCTAATTCTGTTAGATGTAAAAATAGAAACAAATTAAAAAAAAAAACAAATTAAAATTAATTTTATGTTCTTGGTCTGCATTTTTTCTCAATTTTAATGTAAGAAGTGCAAGGTAGAGGGGAGTTAAGACGGCAGAGGAGTAGGAGGACGTGGAGTTCATCTCTTTCCATGGATGCATCAGGAATACATCTATAGATGCAAAAATTCTCACAGAATACTGGATGAACACTAGCAGAAGACCTTGGACACCAGAAAGGACTATAAAGATCCCTGCATAACTGAGTGGGAGAAAAAAAGAAGGGAGAAGGAGGAGGAGAAGGCGTGGGATGGGACCTGCACCCTGGGGCAGGGGAGCTGAAGCAGAGGAGAGATTCCCGAATTCTAGGAAACCCCCCTCCAATGGGGAAACTCCGTCTCTGACAGGGAAATCAATTGGGATGGAAGGGAAGCATTTAAGCCTGTTGGAAGAGGGTGAAGAGGCCGATCTGTGGCAGACAGGACAGAGTGAGAAATACACAGATGATCCGTACTTCAGCCCTATGTGGCCTGGACTGGGATGTGAATTCACAGGTGTGCAAGGGAGCTGGGAGCTGGAGCGTGGGGATTGGAGAACAGGCCCAGAGCAAGAACTGCTCTTGGATGTGGGAAGATGAACTGAGGGGATGGGAGGGAGAAAATCCGCAGCAGGGAATACCTACAAAGGAAGACAAGACTACCATGAAAGCAGGGTGCTACTGCTGAGTCACACACAAGGGGAGGAGCCACTATTGTAGCCTCTCTCTCGCCACATGCTGCCGCCTGTTGACAGATAATAAAAGAAGCCCTCTCAGGGCTGGCCATTGCGTGCCCACTGCTGGGTGCCAGAAAAAGCCCAGCCAGGGCTGGCCCTCACATGCCTTATGCCAGGCAGCAGAAAAGGCCCTCACTAGGGCCATATTTCTAGCACCCGTGGCTGCCAGCTTCCCTGAGCATTTGACACCACCAGGGCTTCCACAATCCAAGCAGTCAGACCACCTCTGTGCCCTGTCCTCACTGAGGCAGACCCAAGAGTTCCAAGGTAGTCTCAGGACCAGACCCCTCTGAGTGGACCACAAACAGAGGTGAGAGTAAAACCAAAGCTGAACCCCAGGGATGGGGCAACTAAGGGAGAAGATCAAAAATCTTTCCATCAGCTGTACAAGCTGCAGATTAAATCCCCACAATCAGCTAGGTAGACCCTGTGTCTATGGAATATCTGAATAGACAATGAGTGTGCCCACAAGTGAAAATGGTCTACATCTGGCAGTTGTAGACTCTGGGGGCAAGCATACGCAGAAATTGGGCCAGAGGAGAGTGTGAGTGGTCCCCACAGGGCCCACAACAGGTCCAGAGACCAGCCCAGAGACAGAGGAGGGCTTCCTGTGGAGGCAGAAGTAGGCTGTGGCTCATGGCATGTGCAAGGACACTTAAAGCTGAGACCCCAGGGAAACATAATTATTACTATTAATTTTATTATGTTTTGATTCATTCTGTTGTTGGTTCTGCCTTTTTTTTTCTTTTTTATTTGCTTGCTTGTTTTTGTTGTTGTCTTACTATTATTTTTTTATTTAGTCTTTCGGGACCTTTGTGTTTTATAACATTTTTTATTTTTATTTTTTTGTGTATTTCTATTTTTACTTTTTTTTTTTTTTTGCGGTACGTGGGTCTCTCACTGTTGTGGCCTCTCCCATTGTGAAGCACAGGATTTGGACGCGCAGGCTCAGTAGCCATGGCTTACGGGCCTAACCACTTTGCAGCATGTGGGATCTTCCTGGACCGGGGCATGAACCCATGACCCCTGCATCGGCAGGCAGACTCTCAACCACTGCACCACCAGGGAAGCCCTGTATTTCTATTTTTACTTTGCTTTTCTGTTGTTCTGTGTTCTTTTCCCTTATTTTTTTCTTCTTTTATATATGTACATATATTTATATTTCTACTTTGCTTTTCTGTTGTCTTATGATTTCTCCATTTTTATTTTATTATTTTTTAAAATCATTTTTATCGCTTTGTTTTGTTTCCATGCTTTATTCTTCGGTTGACACAGTGCTTTGGTTTTGTTTTTAGGTTTTGTATTTTTGTTAGTTTTGATCCTAATTGTCTGATTTTGTTTTTGAGTTCTTCTATTTGTCTGGTTGTTCTCTTGCTTTCTGTTTTATTTGGTTGTGTTTTTGTTTCTTTTGCATGTGTGTGTGTTTCCTTGTTTCTGTTTTTGTTTCTTTGATTTTGTTTTTACCATTTCTCTGGGGTTTTGTTTGTCTTTTTCTTCTTTAATATATTTTCTATTTTTTTTTATATTTCTATTTCTACATCGATTTTCTGTTATTCAGTCTTCTTTCCCCTTTCTCTTTTTCTTTTTTAAATCATTTTTGTCAGTTGGTTTTGTTTCTTTGTTTCATTCTTCAGTTGGCATGCTGTTTTGGTTTGTTTTTGGTTTGGTGTTTTTGTCAGTTTTCTTTTTAATTTTGTTCTTGGGTTCTTTTGTTTGCTTGTTCTCTTGCTTTTTGTTTTATTTGGTTCAGTTTTTGTTTCTTTTGTTTGTGTGCATGTTTCCTTGTGTCTGTTTTTGTTTGATTTTACTTTTTACCATTTGGCATTTTGTTAGTCTTTTTCATTTTAATCCCCTTTATTGCCAGGATGAGTGACTTGCACGGTCTTGGTTCCTCGACTGGAAGTCAGGCCTGAATCTTTGGGATGGGAGCACTGATTCCAGGATGCTGGACCACTAGAGAATTCCCCGTCCTGGGAAAGATTAATCACCAAGGGCTCTCACGGAGGTCTCTATCTGAATCGAAGACCTGTTTCCACCCAACTGACAGTGGCCCCCAGAGCTGGGTCCATCACACCAAACAACAAACAAGACAGGAACACAAACCAACCCATCAACACACAGACTACCTAAACTCATTCTAAGTTCAGACAAACCACAGCACACCACCTGACATGGCCCTGCTCAACAGAGAGAAAAGACTCAGCTCCACCCCCCAAAACTCAGGCCCCTGTCCTTCCCATCAGGAAGCCTACACAAGCCACTGGACTAACCTCAGCACTGGGGGCAGAGAACAGCAGCAAGAGGAACTATGACCCTGCAGCCTAGGGAAATGAGACCTCAAATACTGTAAATGAGACAAAAATGAGAAGAGAGAGAAATATCTTGCAGGCCAGAGAAATATAAAACCCTGCAAGACCAAATATGAAAAGGAAACTATCTGAAAAAGAACTCAGAGTAATGATAGTAAAGATGATCCAAAATCTCGGAAATAGAATAGAAAAAATGCAAGAAACATTTAACAAGGACCTACAAGAACTAAAGAACAAACAAAGAGAAATGAACAACACAACTGAAATTAAAAATACTCTAGAAGGAATCAATAGCAGAATAGCTGAGGCAAAAGAACAGATAAGTGAGCTGGAAGATAGAATGGTGGAATTAACTGCCACAGAGGAGAATAAAGAAAAAATAATGAAGAGAATGGAGGACAGTTTTAGAGACCTCAGGGACAACATTAACTGCACCAACATTTGAACATAGCCATCCCAGAAGAAGAAGAAAAAAAGAAAGGGTCTGAGAAAATATATGAAGAGATTACAGTTGAAAACTTCCCCAACATGGGAAAGGAAATAGTTGATCAAGTCCATGAAGTGCTGAGAGTCCCACAGAGGATAAACCCAAAAAGAAACATGCTGAGATGCATTCTAATCAAACTAACAAAAATTAAACACGAAGAAAAATATTAAAAGCAGCAAGAGAAAAGCAACAAATAACATAAAAGGGAATGGCCATAAGGTTAACAGATGATCTTTCAGCAGAAACTCTACAGGCCAGAGAGAAGTGTCAAGATATATTTAAAGTGATGTAAGGGAAAAATCTTCAACCAACATTACTCTAACCAGGAAGGATCTCATTCAGATTTGACAGAGAAATCAAAAGCTTTAAAGACAAGCAAAAGTTAAGGGAATTCAGCATCACAAAACCAGCTTTACAACAAATGCTATAGGAACTTCTCTAGGCAAGAAACACAAGAGAAGAAAAAGATCTACAAAAAAAAACCTCAGAAAAAAAAAACCTCAGAACAATCTAGAAAATGGTAATAGGAGCATACGTATCAATAATTACATTAAATGTAAATGAATTAAAGGCTCCAACCAAAAGACACAGACTGGATGAATTGATGCAAATACAAGACCCATATATACGCTATCTACAAGAGACCCATTTCAGACCTAGGGATACATACGGACTGAAAGTGAAGGGATGGAAAAATATATTTCATGCAAATGGCAATCAAAAGAAAGCTGGAGTAACAATACTTGTATCAGATAAAATAGACTTTAAAATAAAGACTCTTACAAAAGATAAGGAAGGACACTACATAATGATTAAGGGATCAATCCAAGAAGATATAACAACTGTAAATATTTATGCACCCAACATGAGAGCACCTCAATACATAAGGCAAATACTGACAGCCATAAAAGAGGAAATCGACAGTAACACAATCATAGTAGGGGATTTTAATACCACACTTACACCAGTGGAAAATCATCAAAACACAAAATATAAAAGGAAACACAAGCTTTAAATGACACATTAGACAAGATGGACTTAAATGATATTTATAGAATATTCCATCAATAAACAACAGAATACACTATCTTCTCAAGTGCACATGGAACATTCTTCAGGACAGATCATATCTTGGGTCACAAATCAATCCTTGGAAAATTTAAGAAATTTGAAATCATATCAGACATGTTTCCTGAGCACAATACTATGAGACTAGATATCAATAACAGGAAAAATACTGTAAAAATTACAAACACATGGAGACTAAACAATACACTACCAAATAACCAAGATATCACTGAAGAAATCAAAAAGGAAATCAAAAAATACCTAGAAACAAATGACAATGGAAACACGATGACCCAAAACCTATGGAATGCAGCAAAAGCAGTTCTAAGAGGGAGGTTTATGGCAATACAATCCACGTCAAGAAACAAGAAAAATATAAAATAAACAACCTAACCTTACACCTAAAGCGATTAGAGAAAGAACAACAACAACAAAAACAAACCCTAGTTAGCAGAAGGAAAGAAATCATAAATATCAGATCAGAAATAAATGAAAAAGAAAAGAAGGAAACAATAGCAAAGATCAATAAAACTAAAAGATAGTTCTTTGAGAAGATAAACAAAATGGATAAACCATTAGCCAGACTCATCAAGAAAAAAAGGGAGAAGACCCAAATCAACAGAATCAGAAATGAAAAAGGAGAAGTAACAACTGACATCGCAAAAATACAAAGGATCATGAGAAATTACTACAAGCAACTGTATGCCAATAAAATGGACAACCTGGAAGAAATGGACAAATTCTTAGAAAAGTACAACCTTCCAAGACCAAACCAGGAAGGAATAGAAAATATAAACAGATGAATCACTAGCACTGAAATTGAAACTGTGATTAAAATTCTTCCAACAAATGAAAGCCCAGGACCAGATGGCTTCACAGGGGAATTCTATCAAACATTTAGAGAAAAGCTAATGCCTATCCTTCTCAAACTCTTCCAAGATATAGCAGAGGAATGAACACTCCCAAACTCATTCTATGAGGTCACCATCATGCTGATACCAAAACCAAACAAAGATGTCACAAAAAAAGAAAACTACAGGCCAATATCACAGATGAACATAGATGCAAAAATCCTCAACAAAATAGTAGCAAACAAAATCCAGAAGCACATTAAAAGGATCATACACCATGATCAAATGGGGTTTATCCCAGGAATGCAAGGATTCTTCAATATATGCAAATCAATGTGATACACCATATTAACAAACTGTAGGATAAAAACCATATGACAATCTAAGTAGATGCAGAAAAAGCTTTTGACAAAATTCAACACCATTTATGATTTTAAAAAAAACTCCAGAAAGTTGGCATTGAGGAAACCTATTTCAACATAATAAAAGCCATATATGACAAACCCACAGCCAACATCATTCTCAAAGGTGAAAAACTGAAAGCATTTCTTCTAAGATCAGGAACAAGACAAGGGTGCCACTCTCACCACTATTATTCAACATAATTTTGGAAGGTTTAGCCACGACAATTAGAGAAGAAAAAGAAGTAAAAGGAATACAAATTGGTGGCACACCTTCAAGATGGCAGAAGTGTAAGATGCGGAGATCACCTTCCTCCCCACAAATACATCAGAAATACATCAGCAGGTGGAACAACTCCTACAGAACAACTACTGAACGCTGGCAGAAGACCTCAGATCTTCCAAAAGGCAATAAAATCCCCACATACCTGGGTAGGGCAAAAGAAAAAAAAAAGGGAGGCAAAAGAATGGGGATGGGACCTGCACCAGTGGGAGGGAGCTTTGAAGGAGGAAAGGTTTCCACACACTAGGAAGCCCCTTCATGGGCGGAGACTGCTGGTGGTGGAGGGGGAAGCTTTGGAGACACAGAGGGGAACGCAGCAGCAAGGGTGCAGAGGGCAAAGCGGATAGATTCCTACACAGAGGTTCACTGCCGACCAACACTCACCAGCCCGAGAGGCTTGTCTGTTCACCCGCCAGGACAGGTGGGGACTGGGAGCTGAGGCTCCGCCTTTGGTCGGATCCCAGGGAGAGGAATGGGGTTGGCTGTGTGAACACAGCCTGAAGGGGGCTAGTGCACCACAGCTAGCTGGGAGGGAGTCAGAGAAAAAGTCTGGAGCTGCTGAAGAGACAAGAGACTTTTTCTTGCCTCTTTGTTTCCTGGTGCATGAGGAGAGGGGCTTAAGAGCACCGCTTAAAGATCTCCAGAGTCAGGTGTGAGCTGCAGCTATCAGTGCAGACCCCAGAGACAGGCATGAGATGCTAAGGCTGCTGCTGCAGCTACCAAGAAGCCTGTGTGCAAGCACAGGTCACAATCAACACTGTCCTTCCCGGGAACCTGTACAGCCTACCACTGCCAGGGTCCTGTGATCCAGGGACAACTTCCCCAGGAGAACCCATGGCATGCCTCAGACTGGTGTGATGCCATGCTGTCATCTGTTGCTGCAGGCTCACCCTGCATATGTACCCCTCACTCCCCCTGGCCTGAGTGAACCAGAGCCCCTGAATCAGCTGCTCCTTTAACCCCATCCTTTCTGAGCGAAGAAAAGATGCCCTCAGGTGACCTACAAAGAGAGGCGGGTCCAGATTCAAAGCTGAACCCCAGGAGCTGAACGAACAAAGAAGAGAAAAGGAAATTACTCCCAGCAGCCTCAGAAGCAGCAGATTAAAACTCCCCAACCAACTTGATGTACCCTGCATCTGTGGAATACCTGAATACACAACAAATCATCCCCAATTGAGGAGGTGGACTTTGGGAGCAATGTTATATATATTTTTCCCCTTTTTCTCTTTTTGTGAGTGTGTATGTATATGCTTCTGTGTGTCATTTTGTCTGTATGGCTTTGCTTTTGCCATTTGTCCTAGGGTTCTCTCTGTCCTTTTTTAAAAAAAATTTTTTTCTTAATAATTATTTTTAATAACTTTGTTTTATTTTACTTTATTTTATTTTATCTTCTTTCTTTCTTTCTTCTTTCTTTCCTTTTCTTTCTTTCTTTCTTTCTTTCTTTCTTTCTTCTTCCTTCCTTCCTTCCTTCCTTCCTTCCTTTCTTTCTTTCTTTCTTTCTTTCTTTCTTTCTTTCTTTCTTTCTTTTCTTCCTTTTCTTCTGAGCTGTGTTGAGGACAAGCTCTTTGTGCTCCAGCCAGGCATCAGGGCTGTGCCATTGAGGTGGGAGAACCAAGTTCAGGACACTGGTTCACAAGTGACCCCCCAGCTCCACGTAATATCAAATGGTAAAAAATCTCAAAGAGATCTCCATCTCAATGCCAAGACCCAGCTCCACTCAACGACTAGAAAGCCACACTGCTGGACACCCCATGCCAAACAACTAGCAAGACAGGAGCACTAAACCATCCATTAGTACAGAGGCTGTGTAAAATCATAATAAGGCCACAGACACCCCAAAACACACCACCAGACATGGATCTGCTCAACAGAAAGACAAGATCCAGCCTCATCCACCAGAACATGGGCACTAGTCCCCTCCATCATGAATCATACACACCCACTGAACCAAAATTAGCCACTGGGGACAGACAACAAAAACAATGAAAACTACGAACCTGCGGCCTGGGAAAAGGAGACCCCAAACACAATAAGTTAAGCAAAATGAGAAGACAGAGAAACACACAGCAGATGAAGGAACAAGGCAAAAAACCAAAAGCCCTAAAAAATGAAGAGGAAATAGCCAGTCTACCTGAAAAAGAATTCAGAATAATGATAGTAAAGATGATAAAAAATTTTGGGAAAAGAATGGAGAAAATACAAGAAACGTTTAACAAGGACCCAGAACTAAAGAGAAAACAAACAGTGATAACACAATTAATGAAATTAAAAATTCTCTACAAGGGATCAATAGCAGAAAAACTGAGGCAGAAAAACGGATAAGTGACCTGGAAGATAAAATAGTGGAAATAACTACTGCAGAGCAGAATAAAGAAAAATGAATGAAAAGAATTGAGGACAGTCTCAGAGACCTCTGGGACAACATTAAATGCACCAGCATTGGAATTATAGGGGTCCCAGAAGAAGAAGAGAAAAAGAAAGGGACTGAGAAAATATTTGAAGAGATTATAGTTGAAAACTTCCCTAATATGGGAAAGCAAATAGTCAATCAAGTCCAGGAAACACAGAGAGTCCCATACAAGATAAATCCAAGGAGAAACACGACAAGACACATATTTATCAAACAATCAAAAATTAAATACAAAGAACAAATATTAAAAGCAGCAAGGGAAAAACAACAAATAGCACATAAGGGAATCCATATAAGAGTACCAGCTGATCTTTCAGCAGAAACTCTGTAAACCAGAAGGGAGTGGCTGGGCATATTTAACGTGATGAAGGAGAAAAACCTACAACCAAGATTACTCTATGCAGCAAGGATCTCATTCGGATTTGATGGAGAAATTAAAACCTTTATAGACAAGCAAAAGCTAAGAGAATTCAGCACCACAAAACCAGCTTTACAACAAATGCTAAACGAACGTCTCTAGGCAGGAAACACAAGAGAAGGAAAAGACCTACAATAATAAACTCAGAACAATTATGAAAATGGTAATAGGAACATACATATTGATAATTACCTTAAATGTAAATGGATTAAATGCTCCCACCAAAAGACATAGATTGGCTGAATGGATACAAAAACAAGACCTGTATATATGCTGTCTACAAGAGACCCAATACAGACCTAGGGGCACATACAGACTGAAAGTGAGGGAATGGAATAAGATATTCCATGCAAATGGAAATCAAAAGAAAGCTGGAGCAGCAATTCTCATATCAGACAAAGTAGACTTTAAAAGAAAGAGACAAAGAAGGACACTACATAATGATCAAGGGATCAATCCAAGAAGAAGATATAACAATTGTAAATATTTATGCACCCAACATAGGAGCACCTCAATACATAAGGCAAATACTAACAGTCATAGAATGGGAAATCAACAGTAACACAATCACAGTAGGGGACTTGAACACCCCACTTTCACCAAAGGACAGATCACCCAAAATGAAAATAAATAAGGAAACACAAGCTTTAAATGATACATTAAACAAGATGGACTTAAATGATATTTATAAGACATTCCATCCAAAAACAACAGAATACACATTTTTCTCAAGTGCTCATGGAACATTCTCCAGGATAGATTATATGTTGGGTCACAAATCAAGCCTCGGTAAATTTAAGAAAATTGAAATTGTGTCAAGTATCTTTTACGATCACAACACTCTGAGACTAGATACCAATTACAGGGGAAAATCTGTAAGACATACAAACACATGGAGGCTAAACAACACAGTACTTTATAACCAAGAGATCACTGAAGAAATCAAAGAGGAAATCAAAAAATACCTAGAAACAAATGACAATAAAGACATGATGACCCCAAACATATGGGATACAGAAAAAGCAGTCCTAAGAGGGAAATTTATAGCAATACAATACTACCTTAAGAAACAACAAACATCTCAAATAAACAAGCTAACCTTACACCTGAAAAAATTAGAAAGGGAATAGCAAAATCCACAAAGTTAGCAAAAGGAAAGAAATCATAAAGATCAGATCAGAAATAAAGGAAAAAGAAATGAAGGTAACAATAGCAAAGATCAATAAAAGTAAAAGCTGGTTCTTTGAGAAGATAAACAAAATTGATAAACCATTAGCCCGAGTGACCAAGAAAAAAGGGAGAAGACTCAAATCAATAGAATTAGAAATGAAAAAGAAGTAACAACTGACACTGCAATAAAAAAAGGATCATGAGAGATTACTACAAGCAATTATATGCCAATAAAATGGACAACCTGGAAGAAATGGACAAATTCTTAGAGATGCACAACCTTCCAAGACTGAGCCAGGAAGAAATAGAAAATATGAACAGACGAACCACAAGCACTGGAATTGAAACTGTGATTTAAAATCTTCAGACAATCAAAAGCCCAGGACCAGATGGCTTCATCAGGCGAATATTATCAAACATTTGGAGAAGAGATAAGCACCTATCCTTCTCAAACTCTTCCAAAATATAGCAGAGAGAGGAACACTCCCAAACTCATTCTACAAAGCCACCATCACCCTGATACCAAAACCAGACAAAGATGTTACACAGAAAGAAAACTACAGGTCAATATCACTGATGAACATAGATGCAAAAATCCTCAACAAAATACTACCAAACAGTATCCAACAGCACATTAAAAGGACCATACACTATGATGAAGTCAGTTTTATCCCAGGAATGCAAGGATTCTTCAATATACACAAATCAATCAATGTGATACACCATATTAAAAAGTTGAAGGAGAAAAACCATATGATCATCGCAAAAGATGCAGAGAAAGCTTTCAGCAATATTCAACACCCATTTATGATAATACACTCCAGAAGTGGGCATAGAGGGAAATTTCCTCAACATAATAAAGGCCATATATGAAAAACTCACAGCCAACTTCATACTCAATGGTGAAAAACTGAAACCATTTCCACTAAGATCAGTAACAAGAAAAGGTTGACCACTCTCACCACTTTTATTCAACATAGTTTTGGAATTTTTAGCCACAGCAATCAGAGAAGAAAAAGATATAAAAGGAATCCAAATTGGAAGAGAAAGTAAAGCTGTCACTGTTTGCAGATGACATGATACTATACATAGAGAATCCTAAAGATGCTACCAAGAAACTACTAGAGCTAATCAATGAATTTGGTAAAGTAGCAGGATACAAAAGTAAGGCAGAGAAATCTCTTGCATTCCTATACATTAATGATGAAAAATCTGAAAGTGAAATTAAGAAAACACTCCCATTTACCATTGCAACAAAAAGAATAAAATACTTAAGAATAAACCTACTTAAGGAGACAAAAGACCTGTATGCAGAAAATTATAAGACACTGATGAAAGAAATTAAAAATGATATAAATAGATGGAGACATATACCATGTTCTTGGATTGGAAGAATGAACATTGTGAAAATTATTCTACTACCCAAAACAATCTACACATTCAATGCAATCTCAATCAAACCACTGGCGTTTTTCACAGAACTAGAACAAAAAATTTCACAATTTGTATGGAAACACAAAAGAAACCAAATAGCCAAAGCAATCTTCAGAAAGAAAAATGGAGCTGAAGGAATCAGGCTCCCTGACTTCAGACTGTACTACAAAGCTACAGTAAACAAGACAGTATGTTACTGGCACAGAAACAGCAATATAGATCAACGAAACAGGATAGAAAGCCCAGAGATAAACCCACACACATATGCTCACCTTATCTTTGATAAAGGAGGCAAGAATATACAGTGGAGAAAAGACAGCCTCTTCAATAAGTGGTGGTGGGAAAAGTGGGCAGCTACCTGTAAAAGAATGAAATTAGAACACTTCCTAACACCATACACAAAAATAAAGTCAAAACGGATTAAAGACCAAACTGTAAGGCCAGACACCATCAAACTCTTAGAGGAAAACATAGGCAGAACACCCTATGACATAAATCACAGCAAGATCCTTTTTGACCCACCTCCTAGAGAAATGGAAATAAAAACAAAAATAAACAAATGGGATATAATGAAACTTAAAAGCTTTTGCACAGCCAAGGAAACCAAAAACAAGACAAAAAGACAACCCTCAGAATGGGAAGAAATATTTGCAAATGAAGCAACGGACAATGGATTAATCTCCAAAATTTACAAGCAGCTCAGTATCAAAAAAACAAACAACCCAGTCCAAAAATGGGTTGAAGACCTAAATAGACACTTCTCCAAAGAAGATATACGTATTTCCAAAAGACACATGAAAGAATGCTCAACATCATTAATCATTAGAGAATGCAAATCAAAACTACAATGAGGTATCATCTCACACTGGTCAGAAGGGCCATAATCAAAAAATCTACAATCAATAAATACTGGAGAGTGTGAGGAGAAAAGGGAACCCTCTTGTGCTATTGGTGGGAATGTAAATTAATACAGCCACTATGGAGAACAGTATGGAGGTTCCTTAGAAAATTAAAAATAGAGATACCATACGACCCAGCAATCCCACTACTGGGCATATACCCTGAGAAAACCGTAATTCAAAAAGTTATGTACCAATATGTTCTTAGCAGCTCTATTTACAATAGCCAGGACATGGAAGCAGCCTAAGTGTCCATCAACATATGAATGGATAAAGAGGAGGTGGCACATATATACAATGGAACATTACTCAGCCCTACAAAGGAACCAAACTGAGTTGTTTGTAGTGAGGTGGATGGAACTAGAGACTGTCATTCAGAGTGAAGTAAGACAGAAAGAGAAAAACTAATACCGTATGCTAACATATATATATGGAATCCAGGAAAAAAGAAAAATGGTCATTAAGAACCTAGTGGCAAGACTGGAATACAGATGCCGACCTACTAGAGAATGGGCTTGAGGATATGGGGAGGGGGAAGGGTAAGCTGGGACAAAGTGAGAGAGTGGCATGGACATATATACACTACTGAACGTAAATTAGATAGCTAGTGGGAAGCAGCCGCATAGCACAGGGAGATCAGCTTGGTGCTTTGTGACCACCAGAGGGGTGGTATAGGGAGGGTGGAAGGGAGAGAGATGCAAGAGGGAAGATATATGGGGACATATGTATAACTGATTCACTTTGTTATAAAGCAGAAACTAACACACCACTGTAAAGCAATTATACTCCAATAAAGATGTTTTTTAAAAAAGTAAAAGTAATACAAATTGGAAAAGTAAAACTGTAACTGTTTGCAGATGACATGAAATTATACATAGAAAATCCTAATGATGCCTGCAGAAAACTACTAGTGCTAATCAATGAATTTGGTAAGTAGCAGGATACAAAATTAATGCACAGAAATCTCTTGCATTTCTATTCACTAACATGAAAGATCAGAAAGAGAAATTAAGGAAACACTCCCATTTACCACTGCAAAAAAGAATAATATACTTAAGAATACACCTACCCAAGGGGGCAAATGACCTGTATGCAGAAAACTATAAGGCACTGATGAATGAAATCATAGATGATTCAAACAGATGGAGAGATATATCATGTTATCAGATTGGAAGAATCAACGTTGTGAAAATGACTATAATACCCAAAGCAATCTACAGATTCAATGCAATCCCTATGAAATTACCAATGGCATTTTCCACAGAACTATAACAAGAAATTTTACAATTTGTATGGAAACACAAAAGACCCCGAATAGCCAAAGCAATCATCAGAAAGAAAAACGGAGCTGGAAGAATCAGGCTCCCTGACTTCAGACTATACTACAAAGCTACAGTAATCAAGACAGTATGGTATTGACACAAAAATAGAAATATAGATCAATGGAACAGGATAGAAAGCTCAGATATAAGCCCATGCAAATGTGGTCACCTTATCTTTGACAACGGAGGCAAGAATATACAGTGGAGAAAAGACAGCCTCTTCAATAAGTTGTGCTCGGAAAACTGGACAGCTACATGTAGAAGAATGATATTAGAACACTTCCTAACAGCATATACAAAAATAAACTCAAAATGGATGAAAGACCTAAATATAAGGCCAGACACTATAAAACCCTTGGAGGAAAACATAGGCAGAACACTCTTTGACATAAATCACAGCTAGATCCTTTTTGACCCACCTCCTAGAGAAATGGAAATAAAAACATAAATAAACAAATGGGATCTAATGAAACTTAAAAGCTTTTGCGCAGCAAAGGAAACCATAAACAAGACGAAAAGACATCCCTCAGAATGGGAGAAAATATTTGCAAATGAAGCAACTGACAAAGGATTAATCTCCAAAATATACAAGTAGGTCATGCAGCTCAATATCAAAAAAAACAAACAACCCAATCCAAAAATGGTTAGAAGACTTAAACAGACATTTCTCCAAAGAAGATATACAGATTGCCAACAAACACATGAAAGGATGCTCAACATCACTAATCATTAGAGAAATACAAATCAAAACTACAATGAGATATCACCTCACACCAGTCAGAATGGCCATCATTAAAAAAATCTAGAAACAATCAACGTTGGAGAGGGTGTAGAGAAATGGGAACCCTCTTGCACTGTTGGTGGGAATGTAAATTGATTCAGCTACTATGGAGAACAGTATGGAGGTTCCTTAAAAGCTAAAAATAGAACTACCATACGACCCAGCAATCCCACTATTGGGCATATACCCTGATAAATCCATAATTCAAAAGGAGACATGTAGCCCAATATTCATTGCAGCACTATTTACAGTAGCTAGGTATGGAAGCAACCTAAATGTCCATTGATAGATGAATGGATAAAGAAGATGTGGCACATGTATACATTGGAGTATTACTTTGCCAATAAAAGGAATGAAATTGAGTTATTTGTAGTGAGGTGGATGGACTTAAAGTGTGTCATACAGAGTCAAATAAGTCAGAAAGAGAAAAACAAATATCATATGCTAACGCATATATATGGAACCTAAAAAAGCGGTACTGATGAACCTAGTGACAGAGAAGGAATAAAGATGCAGACATAGAGAACAGACTTGAGGACACCGGGGTGGGAGGGGAAACCAGGATGAAGTGAGAGAGTAACACTGATTTATCTGCACTACCAAATGTAAAATGGGTGGCTAGTGGGAAGCTTCTGCATAGCACAGGGAGATCAGGTTGATGCTTTGTGATGACCAGAGGGGTGGAGTAGGGTTGGTGGGAGGGAGGTTCCAGAGCGAGGGGATATGGGCATATATGTATACTTACAGCTGATTCACTTTGTTGTACAACAGAAACTAACACAACATTGTAAAGCAATTATACTCGAATAAAGATGTTTTTAAAAAAAAGAAAAAGAATTGCAGGGTATAAAGAGCAAGGCTCCCAGGAATTAACAGAACAAGGGCTTTAGCCATGTGAATCATTGTGGTTGGAGAGGACCTCAGATGTTGGAGAGGATCTTGAAGTTGGAGAGGACCGCAGAGGTCCTTGATTGAATCTTTTCTTGATGCAAAATCCCCTCTTTATCAGCCTCAGCAGCCTCAACATAAGACCTGTCAGCCTTGGCCTGACTATATCAGGGCCAAGTGATGGGACACTCACAGTGTCCCAGTGATCTTTCTATTCTTGAAAGGTTTTGGTGGTCATGGAGTTCTTTTTCATGCGAGTGACTTCAGTTTTCCTGTAACTCACTAATACTGTGCTGCTGAGTTATGTGGAACAAGTTGATTCTCCTTTATAGATATCTTGACCTTCATGCAGTACAGCAGAGCAGTTAGGAGCATGGGGCTGTGAATCATTCAAACCTGAGTTTGAGTTGCCTGCCAACATTTACTGGTGATGTGACTTTAAGCAAGTTATTTCTTCTCTCAGAGTATCAGTTTCATATTTATAAAATGACACTATCGTAGTGGTATTACCAAAGGCAAGTTCATGTGCCCAATGCACAGTGAGGCCCAACAAACCAAAATCTTGGAGTTTGGAGCAGAGAAAGGTTTTTTGCAGGGCCATGCAAGGAGAACAGTGGGCTCATGTCTCCCCAAAACCCCAAACTCCCTCAAGGATTTCAGCAAAACATTTTTAAAGGTGAGGTGAGGGATGGGGGGGTCACAGGGTAGGTAATCAGCTCATGCTCAATTCTCTGATTGGTTGATGGTGAGGTAACAGGGTGGTGTCACAGGGGTTAACATTATCAATCCTTAGGCTCTAGGAGGTCTGGGGGCTAGGTGTTTATAGTTGTCAAGTAGTTAATATTTTCCATTTGGTGGTCATGGTGGGGTTGACATCTGTAAAACAACTCAGGAAATGTGCATCAGATACTATTACCTAGCTACCTCAGAGAGGAGCTACAGCAGAGGATATGGGGGAAGGGCCTGCCCCAGGAAGGCCCTATAAGGTCCTGCTGTGTTACAGTGTCTGCCTTCCTAGGGCTGTTTTCCTGAGGTTTGTAATGAACATAAAGTTCATAATACAATGCTCTGAATTCAGAGACTCCACATCTTATAGTAAATTCACCATTTCCCTGTTGAATGACCTTGGGAAAGCTATGTCATCACTTGGTGCATCTGCTTTCTCATGAAAAAAATACCTATCTCATGAGGTTGTTGTGAGGTTAAATATAAACTGCTTAGAACCATTCCTAGCACATAGTAAGACTCAATAAATATTTAATATTTGTTAATAATTAGTCAACTAATTAGATTAATTATTGGATTTCTTCAGGGAGATAGCCTCTGCTTTACATCTCTCACCTACTAAGCATACTCTGTTTCCTCCCACTGGCTAGAGACATCAGAATATGGAAGCTCTGTCTTCCAAATCCTTTGCATTTCAGATGCCTGCTGATTCTTGACAGCTTAAAATTTGGCTTGAGCACCTGAGCACCAATCGTTGTTACATCCAGTATGAAGATAGAGGGATTTGTACAATCTCAATACATTGCAACCAGAGAAGAATTTTGCTGGACTTGTCTGTACTTTTCCTGAATGGATAATTATTCAGGTGGAATAGTGACTACTCTACTGCTAGGGTCTTCTTTCCATATTTGAACAAGAAGGGCCATCCGTCCATCCACCCATGGCTTTGTATAGCCAAATTAACAGGTGTCTAGAATCCAATTCAATATATGAATTAAAAAAAAACCCACCAGAAATTAAACATACATCTAGGGTAGGGCCCAAAGCCCTTGTTCCAGGTTCAACCTGGAAAGACAACTCATTTGACAACTCTGCTTTGATGTTTCTTAGGCACTTCAACATGTACAAAACAAAACTCAAAAAATTCCTGCCTAGAAGTCATTTCTCCTTAGTGTTCACATGTTGGTGAGAAGCATCATCATCCTATTTGCTCAAACCAGAACCTGAAAATCATTCTTGACTTCTACCTCTTCCTAACTCCAATGTCTAAATCCTGTTCATTCTACTGTCTAAATATTTGTCACATCTGTTCACTTCTCTCTGTTTCTACTCCCTCTACTTTAATCTATGATGGCTCACTTTGATCCCTGCCTCCTGGTATTCATGCCCTTCAGTGAGGATTTGGGTGTAGTGACCTGTTTCTAATGAGTAGAATATGGCAAAAGTAACTGGATGCCACTTTTGAGACTAGACTGTGACTTTGATTTGCTTGCTCACTCTTTCTCTGACTGTTCTCACTTGCTTGCTCTGTTGAAACATGCCACTGTGTTCTGAGTTCCCCATAGGACCTCTGATCAGCAGTTAGTGAGATATTGAGGCCCTCAGTCCAACAGCTACAGACAACCATGATGGAACTTAGATGTAAATTCTTTTCTGGATGACTGAAGTCCTGGATGACAATTTGGTTGTAGCTTTGGGAGTGATGGTGAGCATGAAGTTCCAGCAAATTACATCCAGATTTCTTATTCACAGCAACTGTGAGTTAATAAATGTTGTTTTAAACTCTTGAAAGTTTTGGAGTAATTTGATACATAGCAATAGATAACTAAATACAGCATCTTAACTGGACTTCCCCCACCCACTCTTGCTGTCCTTCACACTGCAGCCAAAGTTTGCTGATTTACTACTAAATCTACTTACTGCTTAAACTCTTTCAGTGATTTCCTATTACCTCATGATAAAGCCCAAATTTCCCAACATTTGGCCAAAGATCCTTTTTGACTGACCCTTTCTCTCCAGTCTCATGTCCTGCCATTTCTCTGGACTTTATGCTCCACCAGTCAATCTTTTTCAGTTTCTCCTGGCCCCTTGTTCATTCTCACCTCTAGGCCTTTGCACTTCCTGTGTTCCTGCTAGAAACTTCCTTTCTCCTTGTTCTTTACCTGGTTCTCTTGTAGGCACATTTTATGTTTTGGCTTAATTGTCCCTCAAGGTGGGGGGAGGGGGGACAGTTGTCTCCTCAAGGGACAATTAAGCCAAAATAAATCCCTGTGCCTACAAGGGACAGTCTTTCTTTCCTGACCCAGGACTAGGTTAAGACCTACTCTTTGAACTTCCACAGCACTTTGTGATTTCTCTATCACAACACTGATTCCTCTTTAGTATGGAGATTTCTTTACTTGCCTCGCAGTCTTGCCCAACTTAGAGGTCTCTGATGTCAGGGGCTGTGTCTTTTTTGCTCCTTGCTCTACCTGCAGCATCTAGCACAGGCCTGGAATGTGTCAGGAGCTCATTATACAACTGTTGAAGGGAAGAAGGGAAGTTTAGTTTCTCCCAAGGGGTAATTTGGCTCTTCATATATTTTCTGGGCACTACAAACTCAACTTGGCCTATACTTATGGAGATCTACGCCTTCAAGTTTCTGTTGGCCAGGCCTTTTGTGAATTTCTCTCCTCAACAGGCAGTTGTAGTTTATAAAGTCGTGTTGGAAGTAAGCCTGAACATTTTGCATAGAACAAAATGATGCCCCTTTCCCGTGAAATATTGAAAGTTGTTTGCCGGGGAATGACAGAGAACAGCAATCTCTGTCAGCCCACTCTGCAATAAGCAGGAAGGAACTCTTCATTTTTACAAAATTCCAGGCCCATTGTGGCAGAGAATGCCGAATGAGACTATTCTGACTAGAAATTCAGTTTCAGTAAATGCTTTGCTTTGTTCAGGGTTTTTGGTTTCAAGAAATTGGTCTTAGTTATGGCTTGTGTGGAGGACTTGGAGTATGTAAAATAGTAATAGTTCTGAAATCAATCTGAAGTTAATCCTCCAACAAAACCCTACCAGCAAGTTATGATGGCCAGCATGTACAGATCAGAATGAATAATTTCCTCAATATATGACAATTAAGATTGCTAGGGACAGCTCAACATGGGATCTTATATGGAGAGTTAATATTTTAACAAGAACAACTAATAATTAACATACTGTTGGATCCAAAATTGTATGTGTTGAGGCTGAACCAGGAGATTGCTTATGTGGGAGGAAGGTTGCCCTGTGTTGTGCCTTGATTATTTTCCAGATTCAAATGACCCTTATTGTGCAGATGTATTGGATCTGCCACTTGGTTCTGCCTCCATCATGGAGCAGTTTGTGAAATGCACTGAAGAGATAGTACAGTGTTGCTGTGTTGGAGATACATTGCATTGTCATGGGGAGAGTGATGGGAAAGGACCACTACTACTGCTCAGGTTATGAGGGAAAGCTGGCCTCTGACAGGGTCTATAATTTCTGGTAATCAGAGAATATGTGGGGTGTTGATCAACTTTGATACTTTGGGTAAAATGTAGATTTGTTGGCCTTGCGCCCAGAAAATACAGCTGGTCTCAATATAATGTAAAATAATTTCCTGTTAAAATGGACAAACTGATTTGAACATGCAGATATAATATTAATAAAAATATTTTCTACAGTTTTTATTCCATCCATTAATTAGTTCATTCATTCAATATTTATCAGATATTTTCTAAATACTAAAATAGCACATGGCAGTTAAGTGTATGCATCAGTCAGCATAGGCTAAGTTATGCTACAGTAACAAATGGACACTAACATTTCAATTTATTTTAAGTTCATGTTCATCCATGGGTTGACTGTGGCTCTTCCACATCATCTTCATTCCAGGACCAAGGTAGAAGGAGCAGCCTTTATCTGATACATAATGGCTTCATGAGCCATGACAATGACAGCTCTCAAAGCTCTCTTCAGAAGTGGCTACTCTCATATCATTGGTCAAGATAAATCACAATGCCTCCTGGTATCAGTAGAGTGAGCTGTATAATCCTCCTAAATTCAGTAGTAGAAGCATGAATATTTTGAAGAAGTAATACAATTTACATCAGTGTAAACAGCAGTAGAGTTTAGATGAAGAGTTCCCAGTGACAGAATGATTGGTTTTGTTGAATGGTTTGGCTTATTTCACAGGGAGGCTTCATGGATATGAAGAATTTAAATGAATATGTCAAGAAGTGAGATTGATCAATAACATTGCCCTGATATTTGGGGGGTTAAAATAGTGGTTTGTCCCCTGTTCTGACCCCTCCCAGCACTAATTTCCAAGGTTCACCCAGACTGGGTTTGTAGAAGCACAAATATTCCAAGTTCCTCAGTACATAGCAATAGATGGGGAGATGAAAACATTTGAAAAAAAAAAAAAAAGCTTTTCCTGGAACTTGCAGGTCAGATGTTGAGTTTGCTACTCTACTGGGACTGTATCTTTTAACTTCATTTATGCAAACTTTTCATACTTGCAAGTGATTCACTACTAAAGGAAATAAAGTCATGAATTCTTACACTACCAAATTTAATTAAAGTTGCTCATTGCTCATATCCAGTGTAAAACTGGCAAACTTTTTTAGTCATCCTATAGAAAAAGTGATGACAGCACATGTTTCTTTAATAACATGAATGGGATTTTATTTATACTTTATGTAAAACTAAGTAGCCAGTATAATTAGATAGTAATTTGTAACCTCTAACATAAACATTTTAGGAACAGTAGTATCTAAAGTGAGTGCTAATTAGAGAGCTGTTAGAGGAAATATATGTGATAACAGATTGACAAGCTACACCAAACAGCAGGCTATTTATAACTCTGTGCTGTTTTAAAGTTCTATTTTATTTAATAGTCTTTGGACAACTCATAAGAGGGGGAGAGCTTCACAACTTGATTTGCAGTTTAATTTCTGTTGTATTTACTAACACTTTACAGACGTGATTGTACTGCAGCTAGCTGTGATAATTAAAAAGTATTATTAACTCAATGACTTTCTGACTGTGTTATTTGAGATTCTAATATCTTTTGTGCTCCAGCTCCCCAAAGAAGGGATAAATCCAAGCATTATTTAATTACGTTTTTAACAATAAAAGACACTTTTACATACCTTTCAGGAGCACTTACCTTGTAGTCATTTATTCAAACAATTAAAAAGTCAAAAATATTTATGTGAGATGGGAGGGGTAGTGAGTTACAGGCACTCATCTGGGCTGCTATTGACCATGAGGGCATTTGACCTCTAGCTTCATTAGTAAAGATATTATTTAAAATATTGACAGGAGGCTAGGAAACAATTTGCTGCCAAGTTTATAGCTTTCTTCTGGATTTCTTACCAGAAAATAATTTTTAAAAATTCATCCTTATTGGGAAAGGAGATGAGGCACAATGTGTAAGAGTTAATCTCCCATTGTCATCTCTCAAACAAGTGTCAGGTCCATGAGCTAAAAGAGAGGTGAAAGTGTGTGAGGAGTGACAAAGCCTTGTATAATAATTACTTGTTTAAAAAATTGAGTTAAAATTCAAGTAACCATTTTAACCATTCATCATTTTAATGATTTTTAAGTGTAAAAGTTAGTGGCTTCTACAACATTCACAATGTTGTGATACCATCACCACTATTTAATTCCAGAATAGTTTCATCACTCCAGGAAGAGACCATATTCACATTGTTAATCTAAAACAATAAAACGGTTATTCTCCCAGCAAAATGGGTTAATTTGGGAGCAGCAAAGAATTGCAACTCAGGACATGCAGCTACTGCAAACCACATGCACACCTGGTAAAGCAGGGGGGAGAAAACTCTTTTATAGAGGAGAAGGGAAGGTTGGGAGGTGCTATTATAAACAAAAAATCCATTGCAGGAAACTGTGAGTTTGAAGTATAGTGACTTGTCATTGGCTGAGTTGTGATCGTCTCTAATTGGCTGAGTTGTTGTCAGGCAAGGAGAAAATCTTTCTTCCTCCTACTGGCAGTAGTAGTATCACTTCCTACCAGAGATGTCTCTTCCTGCTGGGATCTATATTGATGTTGAGTGGTCTGTGTGTGAGAGCTCCCACTTCTGGCACCCTCACTCAATTTTAATGAGGCTTCTCTTTTTAAATTTTCACACTGTTATTAGTCACTCCCCCTTTATCTCTTCCTTAAACACTGGAAACCACTAATCTGCTTTCTGTCTCTATGGATTTGCCTATTCTAGACATTTCATATATATGGACTCATGTAGCTCTTTATATCTGGCTTCTTTCGCTTAGCATAATGGTTTCAAGGTTTATCCATGTTGTAATATGCATCAGAATTTGATTCCTTGTTATGGCTGGATAACATTCCATTGTATGGATATACTGCATTTTGTTTATCCATTTATCAATTAATGGACATTTAGGTTATTTCTACTTTTTTATAATATAAATAATGTTACTATGAACATTCGTGTACAAGTTATCATGTAAACATGTTTTCAGTTCTCTTTGGCATATATATAAGAGTGGAATTGTTGAAACAAATGGTAATTCTATGAGGAATTACCATTTACCATAAATGGTAATTTATGAGGACTGCTAAACTGTTTTCTACAGTAGTTGGACAGTTTTACATTCCTGTTACACGTGTATGATGATTCTAGTTTCTCCACATTTTGCCAACAATTGTTACATTCTGTGTATATTTGAGTGTGTATGTTTTTTGTTGTTAGAGCCATCCTAGTGGGTGTGAAGAAGTTTCTCATTGTGGTTTTGATTTGCATTTCCCTAATGACAGATGATGTGAATTATGTGTCTTTTTCAAGTATTTTTTGGCCCTTTGTATATCTTCTTTGTAGAAATGGCTATTCAGGGTCATTGCCCATTTAAACATGAGGTTGTCTTTCTTGTTGTTGTTGTTGAGTTGTAAGAATTCTTTATCTAATCTGAACATTAATTCCTTATCAGATAAAGGATTTTTAAATATTTCTTCAGTTCTGTAGGTTGTCTTTTTCCTTTCTTGATATTGTCCTTTGAGGCACAAAAGGTTTAAACTTTGACAAAGTTCAATTTATCTACTTTAAAATTTTTATCGACTTTTCTTCTGTTGCTTGTACTTTTCATATCTAGGAATTGATGAACAAATCCAAGGTCATGAAGATTTATGCCTATGTTTTATTCTAAGAGTTTTATAATTTAGCTCTTGCATTTAGGTATTTGATCCATTTTGAGTTAATTTTGTCTATGGTATGAGGTAATGATACAACTTTATTCTTTTGCATGTGAATATTCTGTTGTCCCAGCACAATTTGTTGAAAAGACTATTCTTTTCCCATTGAATGGTTTTGGTACTTTTTTGAAAATCAGTTGGTCATGGATGTATGGGTTTGTTTCTGGACTATCAATACTATCTCATTTATCTATATATATATCCTTATGTCAGTATCACACTGTTTTGATTAGAGTAGTTTTGTAGTAAGTTCTAAAACTGGGAATGTGAGTTCTCCAATTTTGTTCTTCTTTTTCCAGGACTGTTTTTGCAGTTCAGGGTCACTGGCAATTCCATATGAAATTTAAGATCAGCTTGTCCATTTCTTCAAAAAGGCAGTTGAAATGTTATATTTTAAAATTTTATATTTTAATATTTAAAAGTCAAATTTTTATTGAATTTTGATAAGAATTGCTTTGAATCTGTGGGTAGCCATGGGTAACAGTGTCAATTTATTATTAAGTCTTCCAATTCATAGACAAAGAATGTCTTTCCTTTTTTGGTAAAGTTCTTCTAATTCTTTCAATAACATTTTGTATTTTTCATTGTACAAGCCTTGCACCTCCTTGGCCAAATTTATTCCTAGTATTTTATTCTTTGCAATTCTTTGAGAATTATTTTTTATAAATGGAGTTGTTTTCTTAATTTCAGTTTTGGGTTATTCATTGCTAGTGGAAAGAAATACAATTGAGTCCTGTATGTTGATCTCATGTTCTTCCACTTTGATGAATTTATTAGCTCTAATAGTTTTTTTTTTGTTTTTTTTGGTGTATATTTTTTAGGATTTTCTGTACATAAGATGGTGTCATCTGTAAATAGAGAGTTTATTATACTTCTTGTTTTCCAATTTGGATACCTTTCATTTCTATTTATTTCCCACTTTCCTTGGATAGAAGCTTCAGTAAAATGTTGAATAGAAGTGGCAATAGCAGATATCATTTTCTTATTTCTGACCTTAAGGGGGAGATATTTCAGTCTTTCATCATTAAGTATGATGTTAGCTGTGGGTTTTTCATAGATGTTCTTTATAGGGTTGAGTAAGCCCATTTTTATTTCTAGTTTTTGAGTGTTTTTATCATGAAGGGTAATGGATTTTGTCAAATATTTTTCCACATTGTTATGGACTGAACTGTGTCTCCCACTCCCCAAAATTAGTATGTTGAAGCCCTAACCCTGAAGGTGACCATATTTGAAGATAGGGATTTTAAGAAGGTAATTAAAGTTAAACAAAGTCATAAGAATGGAGCACTAGAGAACCTTCAAGATGGCAGAGGAGTAAGATGTGGAGCTCACCTTCTCCCCATAGATACATCAAAAATACACCTACATGTGGAACAACTCCCAGAAAACATCTACTGAACACTGGTAGAAGACCTCAGACTTCCAAAAAGGCAAGACAATTTCCATGTAACTGGGTATGGCAAAAGAAAAAGAAAAAAACAAGAGACAAATGAATTGGGACAGGACCTGTGTCTCTGGGAGGCAGCTGTGAAGGAGGAAATGTTTCCACACACTAGGAAACCCCCTCATGGGTGGGGATGGGGGGCTGGCTTCAGAGCCTCAGAGGAGAGCGCAGCAGCAAGTGTGCAGAGGGCAAAACAGAGAGAGTCCCATGGAGAGGGTCGGTGCTGACTGGCACTCCCTAGCCTGAGATGCTTGCCTACTCACACATTGGGGTGGGTGGATGCTGGGTGCTGAGGCTCAGGCTTTGAAGGTCAGACCCCAGGGAGAGGACTGGGGTTGGCTGGATGAAAACAAGCCTGAGGGGACTAGTATGCCACAGGTGAGGGAGTCCAGGAAGAAGCCTGGCCATGCCAGAGAGGAAATGGATCATTGTTGGGGGGTGTGTGAGGAGAGGGGTGGTCACACCATAGGAGCTTCTTTCTCCATGCACTCACAGGCAACAGGGCAGCACCTACATGAGCTCCAAGGTTGGGCATGAGCCATGGCTGCTCTCTTGGACCCCAGAGGTAGGCACAGACTGCTACCACTGCCACTGCTGCCACCAAGGGTCCTATGAGCAACTGCCTTCCAAGAAGCCTGCACAGCCAGCCACTGCTGAAGGTCCTAGGAACTGGACCAACTACCCTGGGAGAGTGCATGGCACACCCTAGGCTGTTGCAACTTCCTGCCAGCATCTGCCATTGCAGGCACTCACTGCACATCCAAATTATTGCTTCCATTTCCATCTATCTCCCCGGCCTGAGTGAGTAAGTGTGCACTAAACAGCTGCTGCTTTCTCCTTCTCTTGCCTGGGTGAGGAACAGACACATGAGGGTGGCCCACAGGCAGAGGTGGGCCCAAAAACAAAAGCTGAGCCCCAGGGGTGGTGTGGCCAAAGAAGAGGAACAGAAATCTCTCCGTGCTGCTGCAGGAGCAGCAGATTCAATCTCTGCAATCTGCTTGGTAAACCCTGCTTCTGTGGAATAACTGAATAGACAAAGAGTGTTCCCACAATTGAGGCTGGTTTAGCTTTAACAACTGTGGACTTTGGGGGGGCAAGTACACGTGGGAGTTGGGCCAGGTCTGAGTCTGAGCTGGCCCCACAGTGCCCACAGCAGGTCCAGAGACCTACCTAAAAGTACTGAAGGACTTACTGGGGAGGCAGGGATTGGCTGTGGCTCACTGTGGGAGCAAGGACACTGACAGCTGAGGCCCCAGGAAAATATTACTATTTTTTTGTTTCATTCTGTTTTGTTGTTGTTCTTTTTTATTATTCTTTTAATTTTTATTTTCTGTCCTTTTTTATGCTTTTATTTTTAATCCATTTTTTATTTTTTCTATTTTTACTTTACATTTTCATTATATTGTTTTTCTTTGTTTTTTCTCTGTTTTGCTTTGTTTTTATCATTTTTAACAATATTTTTCTATTTTTACTTTACTTTATTATTGTTTTCTGTTTTTCCCTTTCATTTTCTTCTTTGTTTTGTTTTTATCTTTTATTGTTTTTGTGTTTGTTATGCTTTCTTAGCCTTTTTTTAGTTTGCTTTCTGCTTTAGATTTGTTTTTTTGTTTTTGTTAGTTTAGTTTTTGTTGTTAGCTTTCATTTTTGTGTTTGTTTGGTTGCTCTTTTCTTTTTTGTTTTATCATTTTTCCCCTCATTTTTTGTTTATGTGTTTCTGTGTTTTTGTCTGTTTGGTTTCACTGTTACCATTTGTCTTGGGGTTTTGTTTGTCTATTCATTTTCTTCTTCTTCTTTTTTCTTTTTTGCTTCCACACCATGTGGCTTGCAGGGTCTTTGTCCTCCAACTAGGGGTCAGGCCTGAGCCTCTGAGGTGGGATAGTGGAGTCCAGGATGCTGGATTGCCAGAACTCCCAGCCCCAGGGAATATTAATTGGTGAGAGCTCTCCCAGAGGTCTCCATCTCAACACCAAGACCCAGTTCCACCAAATGGCCAGCAAGCTCAAGTGCTGGATGCATCACTCCAAACAACTACCAAGACAGGAACACAACCCCACCCACTAGCAGACAGGCTGCCTATAGTCACACTAAGCTCACAAACCCCTTAAAACACACCATTTGATGTGGGCCTGCCCATCAGAGGGAGAAGATCCAGATACACCCAACAGAACACAGGCACAAGTTCCCCCCTTCAACAAGGAAGCCTACACAAGCCACTGGACCAGCGACACCCACTGGGGGCAGACACCAGAAGCAAGAGGAACTACAACCCAGCAGCTGGCAGAAAAGAGATCCCAAACACAGTAAGTTAAACAAAATGAGAAAACAGAGAAACATGTTGTAGATGAAGTAGCAAGGTAAAACCCCACCAGACCAAATAAATGAAGAGGAAATAGGCAATCTACCTGAAAAAGAATTCAGAGTAATGATAGTAAAGGTGATCCAAAATCTCAAAATACAATATAAAAAATATAAGAAACGTTTGGCAAGGACCTAGAAGAATGAAAGAACAAACAGTGATGAACAATAAAATAACTGAAATTAAAAATACTCTAGACTGAATCAATAGCAGAATAACTGAGGCAGAAGAATGGATAAGTGAGCTGAAAGATAGAATGCTGGAAATAGCTACCAGAGAGCAAGAAGAATGAGAAAAAAATAAAAAGATTTGAGGACAGTCTCAGAGACCTCTGGGACAACATTAAATGCACCAATATTCGAGTTATAGGGGTCCCAGAAGAACAACAGAAAGAGAAAGGTCTGAGAAAATTTTTGAAGAGATTATAGTCGAAAACTTCCCAAACATGGGAAAGGAAACAGTCAATCAAGTCCAAGACTTGCAGAGAGTCCCATACAGGATAAACCAAAGGAGAAACATGCTAAGGCACATATTAATCACACTAACAAAAAATGAAATACAAAGAAAAATATTAAAAGCAGCAGGGAAAAGCAACAAATAACATACAAAGGGATCCCTATAAGGTTATCAGCTGATTGTTCAGCAGAAACTCTACAGGCAAGAAGGGAGTGGCAGGATATATTTAAAGTGATGAAAGGGAAAAGCCTACAACAAAAACTACTCTACCAGCAAGGATCTCATTCAGATTTAATGGAGAAATCAAAAGCTTTACAGACAAGCAAAAGCTGAGAGAATTCAGCACCACAAAACCAGCTTTACAACAAATGCTAAAGGAACTTCTCTAAATGGGAAACACAAGAGAAGAAAAAGACCTACAAAAACAAACCCAAAATAATTAAGAAAATGGTAATAGGAACATGCATATCGATAATTACCTTGAATGTAAGTGGATTAAATGCTCCAACAAAAAGACGCTGACTGGCTGAATGGATACAAAAACAAGACCCATATATATGCTGTCTACAAGAGACCCACTTCAGACCTAGGGACTACAGACTGCAAGTGAGTGGATGGAAAAGAGATATTCCATGCAAATGGAAATCAAAAGAAAGCTGGAGTAGCAATACTTGTACCTGAAAATAGACTTTAAAATAAAGGCTGTTATAAAAAGAAATTAAATTGAGTTATTTGTAGTGAGGTGGAAGGACCTACAGTCTGTCATACAGAGTGAAGTAAGTCAGAACGAGAAAAACAAATACCATATGCTAACACATATATATGGAATCTAAAAAAAAAAATGGTTCTGACGAACCTAGCGGCAGGACAGGAATAAAGATGCAGATGTAGAGAATGGACGTGAGGGCAGAGGGAGGGTGAAGGATAAGCTGGGAAGAAGTGAGAGAGTGACATTGACATATATACACTACCAAATGTAAAATAGATAGCTAGTGGAAAGCAGCCATGTAGCACAGGGAGACCAACTCAGTGCTTTGTGACCACCTAGAGGGGTGGGATAGGGAGGGTGGGAGGGAGATGCAAGAGGGAAGAGATTTGGGTATATATGTATACGTATAGCTGATTCATTTTGTTATACAGCAGAAACTAACACAAAAATGTAAAGCAATTATACCCAACAAGGATGTTAAAAAAAAAAAAAAGGCTGTTACAACAGTCAAGGAAGGACACTACATAATGATCAAGGGATCGATCCAAGGAGAAGATATAACAATTATAAATATATATGCACCCAACATAAGAGCACCTCAATACATAAGGCAAATGCTAATAGCCATAAATGGGGAAATGGACAGTGACACAATAGTGGGGGACTTTAACACCCCACTAACACCAATGGACAGATCACCCGGACAGAAAATTAATAAGGAAACACAAGCCTTAAATGACACATTAGACCAAATAGACTAAATTGATATTTATAGGGCATTCCATGCAAAAGCAGCAGAATACAAGGTCTTCTCAAGTACACATGGAACATTCTCCAGGATAGATCACATGTTGGACCAGAAATCGATACTTGGTAAATTTAAGAAATTTGAAGTTGTATCAGACATCTTTTCTGACCAAAACACTATGAGATTAGAAATCATTTACAGAAAAAAAAAACTGTAAAAGTACGAACACATGGAGACTAAACAATGCACTACTAAGTAACCAAGAGATCACTGAAGAAATCAAAGAGGAAATCAAAAAATACCTAGAAACAAATGACAATGAAAACATGAGGACCCCAAACCTATGGGATGCAGCAAAAGCAGTTCTAAGAGGGAAATTTATAGCAATGCAATTCTACCTCAAGGAACAAGAAAAATCTCAAATAAATAATCTAACATTACACCTAAAGCAACTAGAGAAAGAAGAACAAACAAAAATAATAATAAACTAGCTATCTATTTTACATTTGGTTGTATATATGTCAGTGCAACTCTCACACCTCGTCTACCAAATGTAAAATAGATAACTAGAGGGAAGCAGCTGCATAGCACAGGGATGTCAGATCACCTAGAGGGATGGGATAGTGAGGGTGGGAGGGAGGCTTAAGAGGGAGGGAATATATGTATACGTACAGCTGATTCACTTTTTTATACAGCAGAAACTAACACAAGATTGTAAAGCAATTATACTCCAATAAAGAAGTAAAAAATTAAAAAACAAAAACACCCCCCCAAATTTGGTAGAAGGAAGGAAACCATAAATATCAGAGCAGAAATAAATGAAATAGAAATGAAGAAAACAGTAGCAAAGATCAATACAACTAAAAGCTGGTTCTTTGAGAAGATAAACAAAATTGATAAATCTTTAACCAGACTCATCAAGAGAGGGATAGAACTCAAATTAATAAAATTAGAAATGAAAAAGAAGTTACAACAGACACTGAAGAAATACGAAGGATCATAAGAGATTACTACAAGTAACTATATGCCTCTAAAATGAAAAACTTGGAAGAAGTGGACAAATTCGTAGAAATATATAATCTTCCAAGACTGAACCAGGAAGAAATAGAAAATATAAACAGACCAATCATATGTAACAAGTTAAAACTGTGATTTTAAAACTTCCTAAAAACAAAACTCTAGGACAAGATGGCTCCATGGGCAAATTCTATCAAACTTCTAGAGAAGAATTAACACCTATCCTTCTCAAACTCTTCCAGAAAACTGCAGAGGAAGGAACACTCCCAGGCTAATTCTATGAGACCACCATCACCCTGACACCAAAACTAGACAAAATAGCACAAAAAAAGAAAATTACAGACCAATATCACTGATGAATATAGACGCAAAAATCCTCAGCAATACTAGCAAAATATTAGTAAACAGAATCCATAAACACATTAAAAGGATCATATACCATGATCAAGTGAGATTTCTCCCAGGGATGCAAGGATTCTTCAATATACACAAATCAATCAATGTGATACACCCTATTAACAAATTGAAGAATCAAAACCATATGATCATCTCAATAGATGCAGAAAAAGCTTTTGACAAAATTCAACACCAATTTATGATAAAAACTCTCCAGAAAGTGGGCATAGAGGGAAAATACCCCAACATAATAAAGGCTATATACAACAAACCCACAGCAAATATCATTCTTAATGGTGAAAAACTGAAAGCATTTCCTCTAAGATCAGGATCAAGACAAGGATGTCCACTCTCACAATTAGTATTCAACATAGTTTTGGAAGTCCTAGCCACAGCGATCAGAGAAGAAAAAGAAATAAAAGGAATACAAATTGGAAATCACTGTTTGCAGATGACATGACACTATACATTGAAAATCTTAAAGATGCCACAAGAAAACTACTAGAGCTAATCAGTGCATTTGGTAAAGTTTTGAGATCTCCTGCATTCCTCTACACTAACAACAAAAGATCAGAAAGGGAAATTAGGGAAGCAATCCCATTCACCAATGCAACAAAAAAAAATAAAATACTCAGGAATAAACCTACCTAAGGAGATAAAAGGCCTGTACTCACAAAAGTATAAGACACTGATGAAAGAAATCAAAGATGACACAAAGAGATGGAGAGATATACCATGTTCTTGGATTGGAAGAATCAGTATTGTCAAAATGACTATATTACTTAAAGCAATCTACAGATTCAATGCAATCCCTATAAAATTACCACTGGCATCTTCACAGAACTAGAACAAAAATTTTACAATTTGTATGGAAACACAAAAGACCCCAAATAGCCAAAGCAATCTTGAGAAAAAAAGATGGAGCTGGAGGAATCAGCCTCCCTGACTTCAGACTATACTACAAAGTTACAGTGATCAAGATAGTATGGTACTGGCACAAAAACAAAAATATGGATCAATGGAACAGGATAGAAAGCCTGGAGATAAACCCACGCACATATAGTCACCTTATTTTGACAAAGGATGTAAGAATATGCAATGGAGAAAAAGCAGCCTCTTCAATAAGTAGTGCTTGGGAAACTTGACAGCTACATGTAAAAGAATGAAATTAGAACACTTCCTAACACCATACACAAAAATAAACTCAAAATTGGTTAAAGACCTAAATGTAAGACTGGACACTATAAAACACTTAGAGGAAAGCAGTGGCAGAACATTCTATGACATAAATCACAGCAAGATCCTTCTTGACCCACCTCCTAGAGAGATGGCAATGAAAAGGAAAATAAACAAATGGGACCTAATGAAACTTAAAACCTTTTGCACAGCAAAGGAAACCATAGAGAAGAAGAAAAGACAGCCCTTAGAATGGGAGAAAATACTTGCAAACAAAGCAACTGACAAAGGACTAATCTCCAAAATATACAAGCAGCTCATGCAGCTCAATATCAAAAAACCAAACAACCCAATCCAAAAATGGGCAGAAGACCTAAACAGACATTTCTCCAAAGAAGACACAGATTCCAAACAAACACACACAGATTCCCAACAAATATGAAAGGATGCTCAATATCACTTATCATTAGAGAAATGCAAGTCAAAACCACAATGAGGTATCACCTCACACCGGTCAGAATGGCCATCATCAAATATCTAGAAACAATAAACCCTGGAGAGGGTGTGGAGAAAAGGGAACCCTCTTGCACTGTTGGTGGGAATGTAAATTGATACAGCTACTATGGAGAACAGTATGGAGGTTCCTTAAAAAATGAAAAATAGAACTACCATATGACCCAGCAATCCCACTACTGGGCATATACCCTGAGAAAACCATAATCAAAAAGACACACTCACCCCAATATTCATTGCAGCACTATTTACAATAACCAGGTTATGGAAGCAACCTAAGTGTCCATCAACAGATGAATGGATAAAGAAGATGTGGTACATATATAAAATGGAATATTACTCAGCCATAAAAAGGAATGAAATGGTCATTTGTTGAAATGTGGGTGGATCTAGAGACTGTCATACAGAGTGATGTAATTCAAAAGAGAAAAACAAATATCATATGTAAGGCATATATGTGGAATCTAGAACAATGGTACAAATGAACTTGTTTGCAAGGCAGAAATAGACATAGAGAGATAGAGAACAAATGTATGGACACCAAGGGTATAAAGGGGGGTTGGATGAACTGGGAGATTGAGATTTACATATATACACTAATATGTATAAAATAGATAACTAGATAACTGTATAGCACAGGGAACTCTACTCAGTGCTCTGTGGTGACCTAAATGGGAAGGAAATCCAAAAAAGAGGAGATATATGTATACATATAGCTGATTCACTTTCCTGTACAACAGAAACTAACACAACATTGTAAAGCAACTATACCCCAATTAAAAAAAAAAAAGAATGGAGCTGTAATCCTATAGTGCTGCTGTCCTTATAAGAAGAGGAAGAAACACTAGAAGTGTGCATACATTGAGAACAGGCCATGTAAGGATTCAGTGAATAGGCAACCATCTGCAAGTCAGGAAGAAAAAGTCCTCACAACAAACCAATCCTGCTGGCAGCTTGATCTTGGAATTCCCGCCTCCAGAGCTGTGAGAAAATAAATTTCTGTTGTTTAAGCAGCCCACTTTGTGGTATTCTATTATGGCAGCCTGAGAAGACTAATACACGGCATCAGTCATGATGATCATGTGGCTTTGTTCCTTTATTCTATTTATATAGTAGATTATATTGATTGATTTTTATATTTTGAACTTCCCTTGCGCTCCTGGGATAAATATCACTTGGTCATTGTGTATAATCTTTTAATATTCTGCTGGATTTGGTTTGCTAATACTTTAAGAGAAGTTCTGCATCTGTATTCATAAGGGATATTTGTCTATAGTTTTCTTGTGATGTCTTTGTCTGACTTAGGTTTTACTGTCTTCATAGAATGAGCTGAGAGGTATTACCCCATCTTTTGTTTTGGGGAGGGTTTATGAAGAATTTGTATTAATATTTCTTTAAATGTTTGGTACAATTCAGCAGTGAAGCCATCTGGTACAAGACCTCGTGGTAAGGTTTTTTGATTACTGATATAATCTTTTTACTTTTTATAGGTATATTCATATTTTACATTTCTATTTTAGTTCATTTTGATAGTTTGTATATTTCTAGAAGTTTGCCCATTTTTTCCATTGCATAGAATTGTTCATTGTATTCTATTATAATCCTTTTTATTCAGTAAAGTCAATAGTAATATTTCTATTTTCATTCCTGATTTTAATAATTTGCATTTTTCTCTTTTGTTCTTTGTCAGTCTAGCTAAAGGTATATTAATTTTATTGATCATTTTGAAGAATCAGCTTTTGGTTTCATTGACTTTATTGGTTTTCTATTCTCTATTTTATTTATCTCCATTATAATATGTATTATTTCCTCTTTCTGCTTGCTTTGGGTTTAGTTTTATATTCTTTTCATAGTTCCTTATGGTAGAATTTGGCTATTGATTTGAGATATTTTTTTAAATGTAGGGCTTTGTAGATATAAATGTTCCTCTGAACACCACTTTTGCTGCATCCCTTAAATTTTGATATATTGTAATTTCATTTTTAATTTGTCTGAAATCATTTTCCAATTTCCCTTGTGATTTTTATTTGACACATTTGTTGTTTGAGACAGTGTTGTTTAATTTCTGCATATTTTTTCAATTTTCCAGACAATTTTCTAATTTCATTCCATTGTGTTTAGAGAAGATACTTTGTTTGATTTCAGTCTTTTTAAAGTTATTGAGACTTTTTAAGCCTAACATATGTTCCATTCTGGAGAATATTCCATGCAGACTTGAGAAAAATATGTATTGTTCTGTTTTGGGGTGGAGGGATCTATATATGTCTGTTGGGTCTAGTTAGCTTTATATGTTGTTCAAGTTCTCTATATACTTTTTGCTCTTCTGTCTACTAGTTCTGTCAGTTATTGAAAGAGTGAGTATTGATATCTATAATTATTATTGTTGAACTGTTTTCCCTTTCAACTCCATCAATATTTGCTTCATGTATATGGGTCTCTGTTAGGTGCATATGTGTTTATAATTGTTTATTCCTGATGGCCAACTTTTTCATCAATATATAATGTCTTTTTTTGTCTCCTGTAACAATTTTTGTCTTAAATTTTGTCTGATATTAATATATCCACTCTAGCTTTCTATTGCTTACTGTTTTCATGGAATATATTTTCCACCCTTTCACTTTTAACTTACTTGTGTCTTTGGATCTAAAGTGAGTCTTTTGTAGACAACATATAATTGGAACTTTTTTTAACGTCTTTATTGAATTTGTTACAGTATTGCTTCTGTTTTATGTTTTGTTTTTTTGAGGCATGTGGGATCTTAGCTCCCTGACCAGGATCAAACCTGCACTAATTGGAACATTTTTGTTGCCAATTTTTGCCTATTAACTGGAGAGTTTAATATATTTACATTTAATGTAATTATATATAAGAAAACTTACTTTTTCCATTTTGCTATTTGTTTTCTATATGTCTTATATCTTTTCTTCTGTTCCTCATATCCTCCCTTACTGCTTCCTCTTCTGTTAGATATTTTTTAGTGTACCATTTTGACTCCCTTCTCATTTCTTTTACTATACTAAAGTACAATTTAATTTAAGTTTATTTTCTTAGGTATTAACCTAGAGATTACAATTAACGTCTTAATTTAAAACATTCTAGTTCTAGTTAATACCAACTTAGTTTCAATAATATATAAAATTTTGCTTCTATATAATTCATTCTCCTCTTTATTTTGTTACACATTACATCTTTATACATTCTGTGACTATCTACATAGATTTCTAATTATTGTTTTATGTAATTTTTAATTGAATTACAGTTGATTTACAATATTGTGTTAGTTTCTGGTGTACAGCAAAGTGATTTTGATTATATATATATATATATATATATATATATATACACACACACACACACACACACACACACGTATTCTTTTCCATTATGGTTTATTACAGGATTTTGAATATTGTTCCCTGTGCTAATACTATACAATAGGACTTTATTGTTTATCCATTCCATATATTGTAATTTGCATCTGCTCATTCCAAATTCCCAATTCAACCCTCCCCCACCCCCCTCTCCCTTGGCAACCACAAGTCTGTTCTCTATGTCTGGTTTTTTTTCTTAGATAAGTTCATTTGTGTCATATTTTAGATTCCACATGTAAATAATATCATATGGTATTTGTCTTTCTCTTTCTGACTTACTTCACTTAGTATGCTAAACTCTAGGTCCATCCATGTTGCTGCAAATGGCATTACTTCATTCTTTTTTATGGCTGAGTAATATTCCATTGTGTGTGTGTGTATACACATACCACATCTTCTTTATCCATTCATTTGTCAATGGACATTTATGGATCAATGGAACAGAATAGAGAGCCAGACAAAACTATAATTCATAAAGATACATACACCCTTATGTTCATAGTTTTGTCTGGATATATGCCCAGGAGTAGGGTTGCTGGATCATATGGTAACTCTATTTTTAGTTTTTTGAGGAACCTCCATACTGTTCCATAGTGGCTGCACCAATTTACATTTCCGCCAACAGTGTAGGAAGGTTCACTTTTCTCCACACTCTCTCCAGCATTTGTTATTTGTAGAGTTTTTATTTATTTTTTTTGTTGGGGGAGGGATACCCGGGCCTCTCACCATTGTGGCCTCTCCCGCCTCGGAGCACAGGCTCCAGATGCGCAGGCCCAGTGGCCATGGCTCACTGGCCCAGCCGCTCCGTGGCATGTGGGATCCTCCCAGACGGGGGCACGAACCCACGTCCCCTGCATCGGCAGGCAGACTCCCAACCACTGCACCACCAGGGAAGCCCTGTAGAGTTTTTAATGATGGCCATTTTGACTGGTGTGAGGTGGTAACTCATTGTAATTTTGATTTGCATGTCTCTAATAATTAGTGATGTTGAGCATCTTTTCTTGTGTCTACTGGCCATCTGTATGTCTTCTTTGGAGAAATGTCTGTTTAGGTTTCCTGCCCATTTCTTGATTGCGTTGTTTGTTTTTTTGTCATTGAGTTGTATATGCTGTTTGTGTATTTTGTAAATTAAGCCCTTGTCGGCCACATCATTTGGAAATATTTTCTTCAAGTCTGTAGGTTGTCTTTTCCTTATGTTATGGTTTCCTTGCTCTACAAAAGCTTATAAGTTTGATTAGGTCCCATTTGTCTATTTCTGCTTTTATTTCTATTGCCTTGGTTGACTGACCTAAGAAAACATTGGTATGATTTATGTCAGAGAATGTTTTGCCTATGTTCTCTTCTAGGAGTTTTATGGTGTAATGTCTTATTTAAGTCTTTAAGCCATTTTAAGTTTATTATTGTGTTTGGTTTGAGGGAGTGTTCTAACTGCATTGAATTACATGTGGCTGTCCAGCTTTCCCAGAACCACTTGCTGAAGAAACTGTCTTTTCCCCATGGTATATTTTTGCTTCCTTTCCTGAAGATGAATTGACATATGGATTTATCCATAGGAGTATGGATTTATTTCTGGGCTCCCTATTCCTTTCCATTGATCCATATGTCTGTTTCTGTGCCAGCCAATACCACAGTTTTCATTACTGAAACTTTGTAGTATTGTGTGAAGTCTGGGAGGGTAATGTTTCCTGCTTTGTTCTTTTTCCTCAAGGTTGTTTTGGCAATTATGTGCCTTTTAGGCTTCCATATAAATTTCAGGATTATTCGTTCTAGTTCTGTGAAAAATATCAGTGGTCATTTGATGGGGATCACATTAAATTTGTAGACTGCTTTGGGTAATATGTCCATTTAAACAATATTAATTCTTTCAATCCAAGAACGTTGGATATAGTTCCACTTCTTTGAATCACCTTTTTTGAAGGCTTTATCAGTGTTTTATAGTTTTCAGCATATAAGTCTTTCACCTTCTTGATCAGGTTTATTTTTAGTATTATATTATTTTTTGGATGTGATTTTAAAAGGGATTGTTTTTACTTTTCCTTTCTGATATTTCATTGTTAGTGTAAAGAAATGCAACAGATTTCTATATGTTAACCTTGTATCCTGCTACCTTCTTGAATTCATTTATTAGTTCTAATAGGTTTTATGTGGAGTCATTAGGATTTTCTTTCCTTTTTTTAACGTCTTTATTGGAGTATAATTGCTTTACAATGATGTGTTTGTTTCTGCTCTATAACAAAGTGAATCAGGTATACATAAACATATATCCCCATATCTCCTCCCACTTGTGTCTTCCTCCCACCCTCCCTATCCCACCCCTCTAGGTGGTCACAAAGCACCAAGCTGATCTCCCTGTGCTATGTGGCTGCTTCCCACTAGCTATCTATTTTACATTTGGTAGTGTATATATGTCATACCACTCTCACTTCATCCCAGCTTACCCTTCCCGCTCCCTGTGTCCTCAAGTCCATTGTCTATATCTGCATCTTTATTCCTGTCCTGCCCCTAGGTTCATCAGAACCTTTTTTTTTAAATTCCAAATATATGTGTTAGCATACGGTATTTGTTTTTCTCTCCCTGACTTACTTCACTCTGTATGGCAGTCTCGAAGTCCATCCACCTCACTACAAATAACTCAATTTCATTTATTTTTATGGCTGAGTAATATTCCATTGTATATATGTGTCACATCTTCTTTATCCGTTCATCAGTCGATAGATACTTAAGTTGCTTCCATGTCCTGGCTATTGTAAATAGAGCTGCAATGAACATTGTGGTACATGACTCTTATTGAGTTATGGTTTTCTCAGGGTATATGCCCAGTAGTGGGATTGCTGGGTCATATGGTAGTTCTATTTTTAGTTTTTAAGGAACCTCCATACTGTTATCCATAGTGTCTGTATCAATTTACATTCCCACCAACACTGCAAGAGGGTTCCCTTTTCTCCAAACCCTCTCCAGCATTTATTGTTTGTAGATGTTTTGATGATGGTCATTCTGACTGGTGAGAGGTGATACCTCATTGAGGTTTTGATTTGCATTTCTCTAATGATTAGTGATGTTGAGCAACATTTCGTGTGTTTGGTGACAATCTGTATATCTTCTTTGGAGAAATGTCTATTTAGATCTTCTGCCCATTTTTGGATTTGGTTGTTTGTTTTTTTGATACTGAGCTGCATGAGCTTCCCGTATATTTTGGAGCTTATTCCTTTCTCAATTGCTTCATTTGCAAATATTTTCTCCCATTCTGATAGTTGTCTTTTCATCTTGTTTACGGTTTCCTTTGCTATGCAAAAGGTTTTAAGTTTCATTAGGTCCCATTTGTTTATTTTTGTTTTGATTTCCATTTCTCTAGGAGGTGTATCTAAAAGGGTCTTGCTGTGATGTATGTCATAGAATCTTCTGCCTATGTTTTCCTCTAAGAGTTTTAAAGTGTCTGGCCTTACATTTAGGACTTTAATGCATTTTGAGTTTCTTTTTGTGTATGGTGTTAGGCAGTGTTTTAATTTCATTCTTTTACATGTAGCTGTCCAGTTTTCCCAGCACCAGTTATTGAAGAGACTGTCTTTTATCCATTGTATATTCTTGCCTCCTTTATCAAAGGTAAGGTGACCATATGTGTGTGGATTTATCTCTGGGCTATCTATCCTGTTCCATTGATCTGTATTTCTGTTATTGTGCCAGTACCATACTGTCTTGATTACTGTAACTTGATTCCCTCAGCTCCGTTTTTCTTTCTCAAGATTGCTTTGGCTATTCAGAGTCTTTTGCATTTCCATACAAATTGTGAAATTGTTTGTTGTAGTTCTGCGAAAAAGGCTATTGGTAGTTGTAAACAGATTGCATTACATCTGTAGATTGCTTTGGGTAGTATAGTCATTTTCACAATGTTGATTCTTTCAGTCCAAGAACATGGATCTCTTTGTATAATCCTTAATTTCTTGCATCAGTGTCTTATAGTTTACTGCCTACAGGTCTTTTGTCTCCTTAGGTAGGTTTATTTCTAGGTATTTTATTCTTTTTGTTGCAATGGTAAATGGGAGTGTTTCCTTAATTTCACTTTCAGATATTTCATCATTAGTGTATAGGAATGCAAGAGATTTCTCTGCCTTAGTTTTGTATCCTGCTACTTTACCAAGTTCATTTATTAACTCTAGTAGTTTTCTGGTAGCATCTTTGGGATTCTCTAGTTATAGTATCATGACATCTGCAAAGAGTAACAGTTTTACTTCTATTCCGGTTTGGATTCTTTTATTTCTTTTTCTTCTCTGATTGCTGTGGCTACAGTTTCCAAAACTATGTTGAATGAAAGTGGTGAGAATGGGCAAGCTTGTCTTGTTCCTGATCCTGAACAAGCTTGTCTTGTTCCTGATCATTTCAAATCATTGAAATGGTTTCAGTTTTTTATCATTGAGAATGATGTTGGCTGTGTGTTTGTCATATATGGCATTTATTATGTGGCGGTAAGTTCCCTCTATGCCTACCTTCTGGAGAGTTTTTATCATAAATGGGTGTTGAATTTTTTAGAAAGCTTTTTCTGCATCTATTGAGATGATTATTTGGTTTTTATCCTTCAATTTGTTAATATGATGTATCACAGTGATTGGGTATATTGAAGAATACTTGATTCCTGTCATAAACCCCAGTTGATCATGTTATATGATCCTTTTAATGTGCTGTTGGATTCTGTTTGCTAGCATTTTGTTGAGGATTTTGCATCTATGTTCATCAGTGATATGGGTCTGTAGTTTTCTTTTTTGTGTGACATCTTTGTCTGGCTTTAGTATCAGGGTGATGGTGGCCTCATAGAATGTGTTTGGAAGTGTTCCTCTCTTTGCTATATTTTGGAAGATTTTGAGATGGATACGTGTTAGGTCTTCCATAAATGTTTGATAGAATTCACCTGTGAAGCCATCTGGTTCTGGGCTTTTGTTTGTTGGAAGATTTTAATCAGTTTCATTTTCAGTGCTTGTGATTGCTCTGTTTATATTTTCTATTTCCTCCTGGATCAGTCTTAGGAGGTTGTGCTTTTCTAAGAATTTGTCCATTTCTTCCTGGTTGTCCAATGTATTGGCATATAGTTGCTTGTAGTAATCTCTCATGATCCTTTGTATTTCTGCAGTGTCAGTTGTTACTTCTCCTTCATTTCTAATTCTAGTGATTTGAGTCTTCTCCCTTTTTTTATTGATGATTCTAGCTAATGCTTTATCAATTTTGTTTAACTTCTCAAAGAACCAGGTTTTAGTTTTATTGATCTTGGCTTTTGTTTCCTTCATTTCTTTTACATTTATTTTTGATCTGACCTTTATGGTTTCTTTCCTTCTTCTAACATTGGGGTTTTATTGTTCTTCTTTCTCTAATTGCTTTAGGTTTAAGGTTAGGTTGTTTAGTTGAGTTGTTTCTTGGTTCTTGAGGTAGAATCGTATTGTTATAAACCTCCCTCTTAGAACTGTTTTGCTGCATCCCATAGGTTTTGGGTTGTCGTGTTTTCATTGTCATTTGTTTCTAGGTATTTTTTGATTTTGTCTTTTATTCCTTCAGTGATCTCTTGGTTATTTAGTAGTGTATTGTTTAGCCTACATGTGTTTGTGCTATTTTACAAATTTTTTCCTGTATTTGATATCTAGTCTCATAGTGTTGTGGTCGGAACAGATACTTGTAGTGATTTCAATTATCTTAAATTTACCAAGGCTTGATTTGTGACCCAACATCTGATCTATCCTGGAGAATGTTCCATGAGCACTTGAAAAGAAAGAGTATTCTGTTGTTTTGGGATGGAAAGTCCTATAAATATCAATTAAGTCCGTCTTGTTTAATGTATCATTTAAAGCTTGTGTTTCCTTATTTATTTTCATTTTGGATGATCTGTCCATTGGTGAAAGTGGGATGTTAAAGTCCCCTACTATAATTGTGTTACTGTCAATTTCCCCTTTTATGGCTTTGGCATTTACCTTATATATTGAGTTGCTCCTATGTTCAGTGCATAAATATTTACAATTTTTATATCTTCTTCTTGGATTGTTCCCTTGATCATTATGTAGTGTCTTTCTTTATCTCTTATACAGTCTTTATTTTAAAGTTTATTTTGTCTGATATGAGAATTGCTACTCCAGCTTTCTTTTGATTTCCGATTGCATGGAATATCTTTTTCCATTCCCTCATTTTCAGTCTGTATGTGTCCCTAGGTCTGAAGTGGGTCTCTTGTAGACAGCATATATATGGGTCTTTCTTTTTCTATCCATTCAGCCAGTCTATGTCTTTTGGTGGGAGGAACTAATCCATTTACCTTTTAGGGTGTTATCAGTATGTGTGTTCCTATTACCATTTTCTTAATTGTTTTGGGTTTTTTATTGTAGGTCTTTTCCTTCTCTTGTGTTTCCTGCCTAGAGAAGTTCCTTTAGCATTTGTTGTAAAGGTGGTTTGGTGATGCTGAATTCTCTTAGCTTTTGCTTGTCTGTAAAGATTTTAATTTCTCCATCGAATCTGAATGAGATCCTTTCTGGGTAGTGTAGTCTTGGTTGTAGGTTTTTCCCTTTCATCACTTTAAATATGTCCTGCCACTTCCTTCTTGCTTGCAGAGTTAGCTGATAGTTCAGTTGTTAACGTTATGGGGATTCCCTTATATGTTATTTCTTGCTTTTCCCTTGCTGCCTTTAATATTTTTTCTTTGTGTTTAATTTTTGATAGTTTTGATGTGTCTTTTTGTGTTTCTCCTTGGATTTATCCTGTATGGGACTCTGTTCTTCCTGGACTTGGTTGACTGTTTCCTTTGCCATATTAGGGAAGTTTCAACTATAATCTCTTCAAATATTTTCTCAGTCCCTTTCTTTTTCTCTTCCTCTTCTGCAACCCCAATAATTCAAATGTTGGTGTGTTTAACATTGTACCAGAGGCCTCTGAGACTGTCCTCAATTCTTTTCATTCTTTTTCTTTATTCTGCTCTGAAATAGTTATTTCCACTACTTTATCCTCAAGGTCACTTACCTGTTCTTCTGCCTAAGTTATTCTGATTCTTTCTAGAGAATTTTAAATTTCATTTATTTTGTTGTTCATCATTTTTTTTTTTTTTTTTGCTCTTTACTTCTTCTTTGTTAAACATTTCTTGTATTTTCTCCTTTCTATTTCCAAGATTTTGGATCATATTTACTATCATTATTGTGAAGGTAGACTGCCTATTTCCTCTTCATTTGTTTGGTCTGTTGGGCTTTTACCTTGCTCCTTCATCTGCTGTGTATTTCTCTGTCGTCTTATTTTGCTTAACTTACTGTTTTGGGGGTTTCCTTTCTGGAGGCTGCAGGTTTGTAGGTCCCATTGTTTTTGATACCTGTCCCCATTGGGTAAGGGTGATTCAGTGGGTTGTGTAGGCTTCCTGATGGAGGGGACTGGTGTCTGTGTTCTGGTTAATGAGGCTGAATCTTTTCTTTCTGGTGGTTAGGACCGTGTCCAGTGCTGCGTTTTGGGGTGTTTGTGAACTTATTATGATTTTAGGCAGCCTCTCTGCTAATGTGTTCCTGTCTTTCTAGTTGTTGGCATAGAGTGTCCAGCACTGTAGCTTGCTGGTCATTCAGTGGAGCTGGATCTTAACATTGAGATGGAGATCTCTGAGAGACCTTTCACCATCTGATATTACATGGGGCCCGGAAGTCTCTGGTGTACCAATGTCCTGAACTCAGCTCTCCCACCTCAGAGGCTCAGGCATGACACCTGGCTGGAGCACCAAGACTCTGTCAACCACCCAGCTCAGAAGAAAGTTGAGGAAAAAAATAGAAAGAGAGAAAGAAAAATAAAAGTTATTAAAATAAAATATTAAAAAATTATTAAATGAAAAAATTAAAAAGTAATTTAAAAAAGAAAGAAAAAGAGAGCAACCAAACCAAAAAACAAATCCACCAATGATAACAAGCCTAAAAACTATAGTGAAAAAAATAAAACAAAACAAAACAAAAGCAGACAGACAGAACCCTAGGACAAATGGTAAAAATAAAGCTATACAGACAAAATCACACAAAGAAGCATACACATACACACTCACAAAAGGAGAAAAAGGAAAAAATATATATATTAAAAAATAAAAGGAAGAGAGCAACCAAATCAATAAGCAAATCTACCAATGATAATAAGCTCTAAATACTAAACTAAGATAAACATAAAACCAGAAACAATTTAGATGCAGAAAGTAAACCCCAAGTCTACAGTTGATCCCAAAGTCCACAGCCTCAATTTTGGGATGATTCTTTGTCTATTCAGGTATTCCACAGATGCAGGGTACATCAATTTGATTGTGAAGATTTAATCCACTGCTCCTGAGGCTGCATGGAGAGATTACCCTTTCTTTTCTTTGTTCGCACAGCTCCTGGGGTTCAGCTTTGGATTTGTCCCCACCTCTGCTTTTAGGTCACCTGAGGCCATCTGTTCCCTGCCTAGACAAGACAGGGTTTAAGTAGAAGCTGATTAGGTGGTTCTGGTTCACTCAGGCCAGGGTAGGTAAGGGGTATCGGATGCGGGGCAAGCCTGCAGTGGCAGAGGCTGGCATGACATTGCCACAGCCTGAGGCATGACGTGTATTCTCCTGGGGAAGTTGTCCCTGGATCACGGGATCCTGGTAGTGGTAGGCTACACATATTCTTGGGAGGGGAGATGTGGATAGTGACCTGTGCTTACACACAAGCTTCTTGGTGGCTGCTGCAGCAGCCTTAGTGTCTCGTGCCCATCTCTGGTGTCCACACTGATAGCCATGACTCGCGCCTATCTCTGGAGCTCATTTAGGAGGTGCTGTAAATCCCCTCTCCTCATGCACCCCTAAACAATGGTCTCTTGCCTCTTAGGCAGTTCCAGACATTTTACCAGATTCCCTCCCAGCTAGCTGTGGCGCACTAGCCTCCTTCAGGCTATGTTCACACAGCCAACCCAGTCCTCCCACTGTGATCTGACCTCGAAAACCAGAGCTTCTGCTCCCAGCCCCCACCTGCCCCAGTGGATGAGCAGACAAGCCTCTCAGACTGGTGAGAGCTGGTCGACATTGATCCTCTGTGCAGGAATCTCTCCACTTTGCCCTCTGCACCTCTGTTGCTGCACAGCAACTCCTCCATGGCTCCTAAGCTTCCCCTCTACCCCGCCCACCCGCCGTCTATGCCAGCAAAGGGGCTTCCTAGTGTGTGGAAGTTTTCCTCCTTCACAGCTTCCTCCCACAGGTGCAAGTCCTTTCCCTATTCTTCTGTCTCTCTCTTTTCTTTTTTCTTTTCCCCTACCCAGGTACATGGGGAGTTTCTTGCCTTTTGGGAAGTCTGAGGTCTTCTGCTAGCATTAAGTAGGTGTTCTGTAGGAATTGTTCCACATGTAGATGTATTTTTGATGTACTTGTGGGGAGCAATGTGATCTCCACGTTTTACTCCTCTGCCATCTTGAAGCTATCCCCCAGGGTTTTCTATAAAAAGTATGTCATCTGCATATAATGACACTTTTGCAACTTCCCTTCCCATTTGGATACATTTTATTTCTTTTTCTTGTGTGATTGCTGTGGCTAGTATTTCCAATACTATGCTGAATAGAAGTGGTGATAGTGGACATCCTTGTCTTGTTCTAGATATTAGTGGGAAGGCATTCAGCTTTTCACCATTGAGTATTATGTTGGCTGTGGGTTTGTCATAATTAGCTTTTATTATGTTGAGATATGTTCCCTCTAGTCCCACCTTGGTAAGAGTTTATCATGAATGGATGTTGAATTTTATCAAAAGCTTTTTCTGTATCTACTGAGATGATAATGTGATTTTTGTCTTTTCTTTTTTTGGTGTGGTGTATCACACTGATGTGCACATGTTGAACCATCCTTGTAAGCCTCAGATGAATCTAACTTTGTTGTGGTATATGATCTTTTTAATGTGTTATTGGATTAAGTTTGCTAATACATTGAGACTTTTTTATCAATATTCATCAAAGATATTGACCTGTAATTTTCTGTTTTTGTAGTGAGGGTGATGGTGTCCCCATAGAATAACTTTGGGAGTGTTTCCTCCCCTTCAATCTTTTGGAAGAGTTTGAGAAGGATTGGTAAAATTCTTCTTTGTGTGTTTGGTAGAATTCCCTACAAGCCATCTGGTCCTGTACTTTTGTTTGCAGGGAGCTTTTTCTATATTACAGATTCTCTTTCACTTCAAGTGATAAGTCTGTTCAAGTTGACTGCTTCTTCTTAATTCAGCTTTTCTGGGCTGTATATTTCTAGAAACTTTTCCATTTTTCTTGGTTGTCCAATTTGTTGACATATTATTGTTCACAGTATTCTCATGTTTTTTTTTGTATTTCTTTGGCATTGTTTGTAACTTCTTCTGTTTCATGTCGTATTTTGCTTATTTGGGTTCTCTCTCTTTTCTTCTTGGTGAGCCTGGCCAGAGGTTTGTCAATTTTATTTACCCTTTAAAAAAACAGCTCTTGTTTTTATTGATTTTTTCTATTGTTTAAAAAATCTCTATTTTATTTATTTCTTCTCTGATCTTACTTCCTTCCTTCTGCTGGCTTTAGGTTTTGTTTGTTCTTCTTTTTCTAATTCTTTTTTTTTTAACATCTTTATTGGGGAATAATTGCTTTACAATGGTGTTAGTTTCTGCTTTATAACAAAGTGATCTAATTCTTTTAAGTGGTAGATTAGGTTGTTTATTTTAGATTTTTCTTGTTTCTTGAGGAAGACCTGTATTACTATGAACTTTCATCCCTGAACTGCTTTTGCTGTATCTCATAGATTTTTGTATGGTTGTGCTTTCATTGTCATTTGTCTCAAGGTATTTTAAAATTTCTTCTTTGATTTCATTTTTGACCCACTGGTGTTTTAGCAGCATGTTGTTTAGGCTCAAACACATTCTAAAAAAATCTACATTTTCTTAATCCCCACACCTCCCCCGCACCATAGTATGATTTTGATGTCTTCTTTTACATCTTCATGTTTATCCCTATGGTGTTCATTGTGGTTATCATCACTTTCACAAAAATGTATTAATTTATTATTTTTAATCAATGTGCTTGTTTATTTAAGTGATTTAGTTACCAATTGTACTTTTCTCTTTCCTATAGATTCTTGATTCTTTTCTATTTGGAGAAGATCTTTTAATATTTCTTTTAGGATAGGTTTAGTAGAGCTGTATTCTTTCAGTTTTTGTTTGTCAGAGAAACTCTTTATCTCTATATTCTTTTAGTTTTTATTTGTCAGAGAAACTCTTTACCTATCCTTCTATTCTAAATGGTAATCTTGCTGGGTGGAGTATCCTAGGTTGCATATTTTTCCCTTTCAGGACTTTGAATATATCTTGCCACTCCCTTCTGGCCTGCAACATTTCTGTAGAGAAATCAGCTGATAGGCTTATGGGGGGTCATTTGTAATTAACTCTTTGTTTTCTTCTTGTTGCCTTTAGAATCCTCCTTTATTTTTTAAGTTTTGCCATTTTAATTATAATATGTCTTAGTGTGGGTCTGTTTGCATTCATCTTGTTTGAGACTCTCTGTGCTTCCTGTACCTGGATATCTGTTTCCTTCTTTAGGTTTGGGGAGTTTTCAGCCATAATTTCTTCAAATACATTTTTGATCCCTTTTTCTCTTTCTTCACCTTCTGGATCCCTATTATGCATAGATTGGCATGCTTTATATTATCCTATAGTTCTCTTACATTGATTTCATTTTTTTCCTCATTTGTCTTTCTTTCTGCTGTTCTCATTGGTCGATTTCCATTATTCTGTCTTCCGGATCACTTATTCATTCTTCTGCATTATTCAGTATGCCATTCATTGCCTTTCATCTCAGCAAATGAATTTTCTAATTTTTCTTGGTTCCTCTTTAGAGCTTATGGTCCTTTTTACAGTAATCTGCATTTCTATAAATAGCCTTTCTTAATTCCTTCAGTATTTTCATTATCTCCTTTTTGAACTTGGCATCTGTTGGACTGAAAAGGTCTGTTTCACTGTTCTTTCAGGGAGATTCCTTTGATCTTTTAATTAGGAGTGGTTCCTCTGCTTCTTCATTTTACTTATATTTCTCTGACTCTATGAGTTTAGGAGAAACTGTTATCTACTGTGGTCTTGAAAGGCTGTTTTTATGTGGGAGTGTCCCTGTGTAGCCTGCGTGGGTTTAATATTTTTGGTATGAGGGCTGTTTTTAGTATGGATGACTACTGCATCTTTTCTCAGTGTGTGCTGGCCATTATCCCCTTGATAGGAGGTGTGACTGCTGTTGTGATGACCAGAGCCTGCACTGGCTATTGAGTGGGGTCTCCTCTTTGCTCTGTGGTTATCACTGCCCTGTTGGTGGGGGGGAGGGTATGCTCCCTAGTTCTGGGACTAGATGCCCCTATATCCATTTCTGAGCTGTGGTGTGAAGTAGGTGGGATTGAGGGATCCTGCTGGGAGAGGAGCCACTGAGTTTCTTCTGTTGGAGCTTTCCACCTGGGAGTGCACTCTGTGGTGTCACCTGTTGTGTGGGCTTACACAGTACACTGTTGTTCACACTAACCTTGGCCCCACCTCAACCATGGGAATACAGGTAATTGGCCCTGGTGTCCCCCAGGTACTGTGATCACAAAGCCACCAGCAGAGATCCATAGGCATAGATCCACTGAAGTCAGGTACCAGGGCCACAGAAGTCGTGGACCTGGACCAGCTGTGGGAGCTATGAAAACAGCACAGACCCTGGCCCTGCCTCCACATGCATGTGCCCTCTAAGCCCACAAATGTTAAGGCTGGAACTGTCCCAGTCACAGGAGCACCCTTTGTCCACTCTGATGTCCCAGAGGTGCTGAATTTACAAAGCTGGTGGTGGTGGCATAAATCCACAGATTGCACTGTTGCAGGAAGAGGGCTCAGATTTCAGCCCTTTTTCCTATATCACATGGACCCTGGGATCAGCTCTGATTTCGGCACTGCCTACATGTGTGGGCAACATGCTGACATTTGTGCACTCCCAGAGCTTGTAGAGACAGCACTGTGCCAGCTGAGAAAGCACTGAGAAAGAGGCCACTATGGCAGGTCCCGCCCTTCCCTTCATGCACAATGGTGCTTCACTTCTATGGCGGGCCCAAGTTTCTTCCAGTACACCCCAAGCTGTGGCCCGTACCATGCTCCAGCCCCTTCAGGTTGCCTCTGCACAGCCAACCCCAGTCCTCTCCCTGGGTCTGTCCTCTGAAGCCTGAGTTTCAGCACCCATTCTCTGCTTGCACCAGTGGGCATGTGTCTCAGGCTGGGGAGCACAAGTCAGTGATACTGACCATCTGTAGTTCTCTCTCTGTTCTGCCTGCTACAAACCAGCTGCTGCACTCTCCTCCAAGCCTCTGACGCTCCCTTTCTGTCCCAGCTGATCTCCCCATAGGTGAAGGGGTTTCCCAGGGTTAGGGAACATTTCCTCTTGCACAGTTCCTTTTCAAGGGTGCAGGTCCCATCCTGATTCTTTTTCTTTTTTTCTCTCTCTCTTTCAATCTACCCAGTTATGTGAAGATCTTTTTTGAGATTTTGGGTGTTTGAGATATTCTGCCAGCATTCAGTAGGTATTCTGTGAGAATTGTTCTACCTGCAGATGTATTTTTGATGTATTTGTGTGAGGAGGTGAACTCCATGTTCTTCTATTCTGCCATCTTGATTCCTCCAGCTGCAATTGTCTTTTAAATCATATAGAAAAGAAGTTGTTATAAATATTAAAATGACTTTTTTTTGGTGGTATGCGGGCCTCGCACTGTTGTGGCCTCTCCCGTTGTGGAGCACAGGCTCTGGACACGCAGGCTCAGTGGCCATGGCTCATGGGTCCAGCTGCTCCACGCCATGTGGGATCTTCCCAGACTGGGGCACGAAACTGTGTCCCCTGCATCGGCAGACAGACTCTCAACCACTGTGCCACCAGGGAAGCCCAAAATGACTTTTTAAAAAATATTTATTGATTTCTTTTTTCCCTCCCCAACCCCCTTTCCCCTTGGCAACCACAAGTCTGTTCTCTATGTCTGTAAGTTTGTGGGGTTTTTTGTAAATATATTTATTTGTGTTGTATTTTAGATTCTACATATAAGTGATATCATATGGTATTTGTCTTTCTCTTTCTGACTTATGCCACAGTATGATAATCTCTGTGTCCATCCATGTTACTGCAAATGGTATTATTTCATTCTTTTTAATGGCTGAATAATATTCCATTGTATATATATATACCACATCTTCTTTATTCATTCATCTGTTGATGGACATTTATGTTGTTTCCATAAAACATATATTTACCTATATAGTTACCTTTACTGATTTTCTTCATGTGTACTTAGGTTACTGTCTAGTGTCTGTCTATTTCAGCTCGAGGGACTCTCTTTAGCATTTCTTGTAGGCAGATCTACTAGAACAAATTATTTTTCTGTTCACTTGGAAAGTCTTTATTTATTTATTTTTGTTGTTTTCTATTTTTTGGCCACACCACATGGCATGCGGGATCTTAGTTCCCCAACCAGGGATCGAACCCTCTGCCCCCTGAAGTGGAAGTGCAGAGTCTTAACCACTGGACCACCAGGGAAGTCTCCTACTTGGAAAATCTTAATTTCCTCTTCGTTTTTGAATGATAGTTATATCAGATATAGAATTCTTCTTGTTTGATAGCTTTTTCTTTCAGCACTTTGAGCATGTCATCCTACTGTCTTTTGGCCTCTATGGTTTCTGATGAGAAAGCAACTGTTAATCTTATTGAAGATCACTTGTATGTGACAAATCACCTCTCTTCTGCTGCCTTCAATATTCTCCTTTTGTCTTTAGCTTTTTACATTTTGATTATAAAGTTTCTTGCTGTGGATCTCTTTTAGTTTATCTTACTTGGAGTTTATTGTGTTTCTTGGAAATGTAGGTCCATACTTTTCATTAAATTTGGAAAGATTTTGCCATTATTTCTTTAAATATTCTTTCTGCTCCTGTTTCTCTCTCCACTATTTCTGTAATTTCCATTATACATAAGTTGGTATGCTTGATGTTGGCTCACAGATCTCAGGCTCTGTTCAATTCTTTTTATTCTGTTTTTCTTTCTGCACCTCAGATTGGGTAATTAGGTAATTGGGTAATTTTATACTTTCTGATTCTTTCTTCTGCCTGCTCAACCTTCTTTTGAACCATTATAGTGAACTTTGAATTTCCATTATTGTAATGTTCAACTCCAGAATGTCTATTTGGTTCATTTGTATAATTTCTCTCTTTTTTGATATTCTCTGTTTCATGAGACATAATTCTAACTGTTTCATTTAGTTGTTGTTATTGTTTTGTACCTGGCTTTCTTTAAACTATCTGAGCATATATAAAATTGTTGATTTAAATTCTTAGTCTAGTAAATGGAACATCAGCTTTCTCAGGGATAGTTTCTATCAATTTAATTTTTTTCCATTATATGAGAAATAGTTTCTTGTTTCTTTTCATTCCTCATAATTTTTTTATTGAAAATTGGAGTTTTGAATATTATAAAGTGGCAAGTCTGAAAATAACATTCTTTCCCTTCCCCAGGGTTTGTTGTTGCTGCTGGTAGTGGTTGTTGTTTAATTACTTTTCTGAACTAATTTTGTAAAGTCTGTATTCTTTGTCATGTGTAGGAACTGAAACCAGCTTGTGCTTCGAGAGATTTCCTTAGATGTATGGAAAAATTAAAAAATAAGTTCCCACTCATTTAATATGGGTTCTGTTTTTGTTGGGTAATGCCTTCAACATTAAGCCAGGGAGTTTATGCCTCTGCCTTAGCCTTCCTTCCAGAACCTGAAAGTCAACCAGAGGTGAGACCATAGGTCCTTCTCAAATATTTTCTAAGCATATGCTCAGCCCTTGGAATATGCATGGCCTTCTAAATTCCCAGGAGTATGTGTGTGCTTTTCCCACATACTTTTCCTTATTCCCCAAAGTGTCTCTTTCTCCAGCATTTCTTTCTATGCTTTTTGATTTGTCTATTGTTTTCCCCAACTCTTATCCCTTGTCCCTGGCAGCAGAAGCAAATGCATCTGTCTTCAAAGATTTTTAATAAATTCCCTTGGGTAACTGTCTCATCCCTGGAAGTCTGAATTAGATGAAATAAAGACAGACTCTTTGAGCTGGTCCTTCAGGAAACCACCAGACAGGTCTTAAGAAACAACCACATCCTGCTCCCTCTGGTGCTAAGAATCTATACTGAGAACACAAGCTATTGATTTTAAGACTGCCACCAACCTGGGGAACAGTGAATGGGGATAGATTAAGTTACAATGACACAAAATTCCCTTACTGTTATTCAGGTGTTTTTTTTCTTAAGTGTTTTCCTAGTTATTATAAACTTTTGATTTTTTTTTCAGTGTTATAATAAAGTTCATTTTGACAGATTTTGCCAGCTTATTCACTGATTTTCTGGAGAGGCAGGCTTTTTGGAGTCCCCTACTCCATCGTGTTTTTCTGATGTCATCTTGATACTTGATTATTAATTTCTTAAACCTTATGTTGAATCTAATTCCATGGCTGCATGGACTATAACCTGCTACTTGTCTTCTTTCAATTTGTGGAGGAGAGGTAGTGTGGCTATAAAAAGGGAACATATCTGATAAAGGACTTTTACCTCAAATATACAAAGAATGCTTAAAACTCAGTTACAGGAAAATAAACAACCCCAAAACAACTCAATTAAAAATGGGAAAAATTTCATCTCACAAACCTCCTAAATGATTTTTAAAATTTGTATACACATAAGCATACATGCAAATAATAACCTGTAAAAATATTGAACACAACTTGTTGTTAGGGTATTGCAAATTAAAAGAATAATGAGATACTACACCCTTTAGAATGGCTAGTATCCAAAAAGCTGACAATATCAAAAGCTGTCATAGCAACAGGAACTTCATTCATTTCTGTGAGAAAGTAAAATTGTACGGACATTCTGGAAGACAGTTTGGCAGTTTCTTACAAAAATAAACATAGCTTTACCATGAAATCCAGCAGAAATGCTAATAGATATTTACCCAAATGAGTTAAAAAGTTATGTCCATGCAAAAACTCACACACGATTGTTTACAGTGGCTTTATTCATAATTTCTCCAAACTGGAAACCACCAAGATATTTTTAAATAGGAAAATGGATAAACAAACTATGATACGAATGTTTTTCAGTGATACAAATAAATGAACTAGCAAGCCACAAAAAGACATAAATGAACCTCAAATGCATATTTCTAGGTGAAAGGAGCTAGTTTGTTAAGAGTACATACTGTATGGTTCCAATTATATGACATCCCAGAAAAAAAAAAAGGATATAGAAACAATAAAAAATGTTTCCAGGGATTTGGAAGGAGAAAAAAAGGTTGAGCTAGGTGAAACTCCCAATGGCCAAAGCTGGACAATATGAGCAACAGAATAAAGAAAGTAATACTGGATTATAACCCAAAGCATAAAATAAATATCCATGAGTCCATACTGACATAACAAAATGATTGAATAAATAAACGAGGAAGAAGAGACAGACTAATTCCAAATAATTTATATAGTAAATTCCTTCTAAAGAGTATAGTACAAAAAGTAGTGAAAACAATAACTATACAGTGTTTGATCATGGCAAACAATACTGCAACCAGGTGATCAAGGTCAACATCAACAGTGATAGATCATTTTGATAGTATATACCTTTGATATAATGTAATAAAGAGGTACTCTGTGCCTGTGGTCTTCCTCCCCCAAATCTGTAACTCCACTTTATTCATGAGAAAAACATCAGAAAATAGAGGGGCATCCTACAAAATATCCTATCAGTACCCTTCAAAACTGTCAAGATCATAAAAAAGGAAATTCTCTGAAGCTGTACATTCAAGAGATGCCTAAGAGACGTCATGGTTAAATGTAATATGGTATCCTGGATGCAGTCTTGCAACAGAAAAGGGACATTAGGTAAAAATCGGGGAAATCTAAATAAAGTATGGACTTTACTTAATATATTAGTTCATTAATTGTAAGATATGTACCATAATACTGAAAGCTGTTAATAATAGAGGAAGCGGGGCTTAGAGTGTTTGGAAACTCTCTGCACTACATTTAATTTTTTTCTGTAAATCTAAAATCATTCTCAAAATTAAAGTCTATTAGGGCTTCCCTGGTGACACAGTGGTTGAGAGTCTGCCTGCCGATGCAGGGGACACGAGTTCGTGCCCCGGTCTGGGAGGATCCCACATGCCGTGGAGCGGCTGGGCCTGTGGGCCATGGTCACTGAGCCCGCGCATCCGGAGCCTGTGCTCTGCAACGGGAGAGGCCACAACAGTGAGAGGTCCATGTACTGCAAAAAAAAAAAAAAAAAATTAAAGTCTATTAAAAAAAAGAAGTGGACAGTTGAAAAATTGGGGGGGGGGAACAGATTTGCATTCAAGTCTTGACTCTGCCACTTATTGGATATTTGAGTTTCTATGGGATTCATTTTATTAATCTGTGAAATAGAAATAGCTATAGAATCTGTTATTATAAGTCTTTAATGAGACAATGCATGAAATATAAACAATATAGTGCCTAGCATATGCCATGTATTTTTGCTGCACCATTGGGGAGCAAATTCAAATAACATCACTTTTTACCCTAAACACTTAAGTGTATATTTTTTGAGTAACAACTTTCTCTTACCTAATTCCTATACAGTTATCAAATTCAGAAAATTTAGCATTGAATTGTATCAATTATGTCTTTTAAATAACTTTTTTCTATTCCAGAATCTAGTCCAGGGTCATTTATTATATTTAGTTATCATGTTTCTTTAGTTTACTTTAATGTGGAGCAGTTCCTCAGCCTTTCTTTGATTTTTATTAATTTATGCTTTTGAAGAGTTGAAACCAGTTGTTTTGTAAAATGTCCCTTAATGTGGGTTTGTCTAATTAATTTCTTAAACTTAAAAAAAATTAGATTAAATTTTTATACAAAAGATGCCTTCATTATACATATATGTATATGTATATATCCATATCCAAATATATTATATATTTATTTATTTTTGAATTATAGTTGATTTACAATATTGTGTTAATTTCTGCTGTACAGCAAAGTGATTCAGTTATATATATATATAACAGAATATATATATTTGAGATATATATATTATTTTTCATATTCTTTTCCATTATGTCATAGGATATTAAATATAGTTTCCTGTGCTATACGATAGGACCTTGTTGTTTATCCATTCTGTTTGCATCTGCTGATCCCAAACTCCCAATCCATCCCTCCTCCACCCCCAGCCCCCTTGGCAACCACAAGTTGGTTCTCTGTGTCTCTGAGTCTGTTTCTGTTTCGTAGATAAGTTCATTTGTGTCATATTTTAGATTACACATATAAGTGGTATCATATGGTATTTGTATTTCTCTTTCTGACTTGCTTCACTTAGTATGAACATCTCTATGTCCATCCATGTTGCTGCAAATGGCATTCTTTCTTTCTTCCTTTCTTATGGCTGAGTAGTATTCCATTGTAATATGTACCACATCTTCTTTATCCATTCATCTGTCAATGGACATTTAGGTTGATTCCATGTGTTATGATACACCTACATAACATTGAGTCAAATAGTTTTGTAGGAAACCATTAAAAAAAAAGCAGCCCCAGACTATTTTTATTCCTGTTCCCTGGAGACAACCCCATATTTACCCTTTTCATGAAATCTTTGAGCATTTAACCCTGTATCTCTAAATAACATGCTTATGTTGATTTCTCAGCTTTAGTATTATCTATTTAATTTTCACTATCAAAGTTGAGGACTTAGCTCTCTTTTAACTATCCCTTTGCTATCATCATATACTTACATCTTTCAATATGGTGATATAATTTTGTTACATCAATATTAAGTGTTTACATTGCTATGACTATTAAGTACTATTCACAGCTAATCTATATGGCATCTTATTTTTCTTTTTGTACAACTAACTTTTTGAAATTTCTGGATTTATTATTTTCCTCTCCCCACCCCATCCCCATTTTCTTAGCTTTCTATGTAGTTATCATCAAATATCCCCAATGTTGTCCCTACTTGTGTAATTTCTACTTTATATGCTTAAACACAATATTCTACCCATTCCTTTTTTTTTTTTTTAAGAAATAGCTTCCTGTGCCTTTGACCTGCTCTAATCTGCATTGGTTGCCCTCTATTGCTAATGCTCTCTCATAATAGATCTGACATCTTGAGGATTTCTCCTCTTCCTTTTTGTGTTGTATTTTCTGTTTACATAATGGGTTTTTAAATTTTTATGTCTATTTTATCAGAGCATGTCCTGAGAATTGGTTCATCAAAGGTAAGTGTTTTGAAATCTTGCATGTATTAAAATAACTTTATTCTATTCTTGAATAATGATTTAGCTGAGTGCAGGGTTCAAGGTTGAAAGTAATTTATGCTCAGTATTTTGAAGGTATTTCCCCATTATCTCCCTCTTTCAGTGTGGCTTTTGAAAAGTTCTTTACTATTCTGAATCTTGATCTTTGTATGACCCCTATATTTTACTATTTTCTGGGAAATTTTTTATTTTATGTTATCTCTAGATTTATTGAGGTATGATTGACAAATAAAATTGTATATACTTAAGGTGTACAGTATGATGATTTGATATACATACACATTGTGAAATGATTATCATAATCAAGTTAATTAACACATCTATCATCTCACAAAGTTAACATTTTTTTCTTTTTTTGTTTGCTGAGAACATTTAAGAATTACTCTGCTAGCAAATTTCCAGTATACAATACAACATTATTAAACTATAGATATCATGCTGTATACAGATCCTCATAACCTATTTATCTTATAACTGAAAGTTTGTACTCTTAGACAAGAAACTCCTCTTTTTCCCATGTCTCAAGTATATGTGCAACTTTGCATCCCGGGAATAAATCTTCCTCGATCATGGCATATAAGCTTTTCATTGTGCTTTGAGTTTGCTAGTATCTTGATGAGGATTTTTTTCATCTCTGCCCATCAAGAATATTGACATAATTTTCTCTTTTAGTAGTGTCCTATTTGGCTTTAGTATCTGGGTAATGTTGGTCTTGTAAAGTGAGGTTGGAAGTGTTCCCTCCTTTTCAATATTTGGGAAGAGTTTGAGAAGGTTTGGAATTAAATCTTTAAATATTTCGTAGAATTCACATAAGAAACCATTTAGTTCTGGGCTATTCTTTGTTGGGAGATTTTTAATTATTAATTTAATATCCTTACTTGTTATGAGTCAATCTAGATTTTCTGTTTCTTCATGATTCCGTCCTGATAGATTGTAGGTTTCTAGGAATTTATTTATTTCTTCTAGGTTCTACAATTTGTTAGCATACAGTTGTTCATAGTAGTCTCATATGATCCTTTGTATTTCTATATATATCTAGTTGATATATCTCCTCTTTCATTTATAATTTATTTATTTGAGTCCTCTATTTTTCCTTGGTAAGTCTAGGTAAAGATTTTTCAATTTTAATCTTTCAAATAATTAAACTTACTTTCATTAATCTTTTCTATTGTTTTCCTATTCTCTATTTTATTTATCTTTATTTTTCCTTTCTTTCTCCTAACTTTGGGCTTAGTTTATTCTTCTAGTTCCTTGAACATAGAGTTAGATTTTTTATTTGAGGTCTTTCTTTTTTATTAACGTAGGCATTTATCACTATAAACTTTCCTGTTAGGACTGCTTTGCTGCATCTCATTACTCTTGGTACATTGTGTTTCTATTTTCATTTGTCTCTAGATACTTTTTTATTTCTTTTTGATTTCATCTTTGATACATTCGTTGTTCAGCATTGTCTTTAATTTTGACATATCTGTGAATTTCCCAGTTTTCTCCTGTTATGGATTTCTAGTTGCATAACATTGCAGTGAGAAAAATACTTGATATGATTTCAGTCTTCCTGTATTTATTAAGACTTGTTTTGTGATGTAACATGTGATCAATCCTGGGGAATATTCCTTGTGCACTTGAGCAGAATGTGTATTCTTCTGCTGTTGGATGGAGTGTTCTATGTATGTCTGTTAGATCCAGTTGGTTTAAAGTGTAATTCAAGTCCAATATTTCTTTTTTGACTTTCTGTATGGTTGATATTTTCATTGTGACAATGGGATATAAAAGTTCCTTACTATTATTATACTGTTATTTATTTCTCCTTTCAGTTGTGTTAATATTGTTTTGCATATTTAGGTGCTCTGATGTTAGGTCCACAAATATTTACAGTTGTATCTTCTTGATGAATTGACTTTCTTTTCATTATATAGCTTTTCACCATTGAGAATGAGGTTATCAAAGAGGTGTGAACACTTTGTCCCTTGTGACAGCTTTTAACTTAAAGTCTCATTGTCTCATGTAAGTATAGCCACCTCTGCTCTCCTTTGGTTACCATTTGCTTGGAATATTTTTTCCATTCCTTCACTTTCAGCCTAAATGTGCCCTTAAAACTAAAATGAACCTCTTATAGGCAGTATATAGTTGGATCTTGTTTTTGTTTTTTAAATCAATTCAGCTGCTCTATGTCCTTTGATTGGAGAATTTACTCAATTTATATTTAAAGTAACTATTGATAGGTTAGGATTGCTATTGCCATTTTGTTAATCATTTTCTGAATATTTTGTGTTTTCTGTGTTCCTTTTTCCCTCTTTTGTTGTCCTGTTTTGTGGTTTTTAAATATTTATTTATTTACCTCACCCTGTGGCTTGTGAGATTTTAGTTCCCTGCCCAGGGATTGAACCCATGCCCACAGCAGTGTAAACATGGAGTCCTAACCACTGGACTGCTAGGGAATTCCCTGTTTTGTGATTTGATGGCTTTTTGTGATTGTATGATTTGTTTTCTTTATCTTTTATGTATGTTCTGCAGCTTTTTGTTTGTAATTATTCTGAGGCTTACATAAAACATCTTATAGCTGTAATATCCTATTTTATGCTGATTACAATTTAACTTTTTTAACATCTTTATTGGAGTATAATTGCTTACAATGTTGTGTTACTTTCTGCTGTATAAAAAAGTGAATCAGCTGTACGTATACATATATCCCCATTTCCCCTCCCTCTTTGCGTCTCCCTCCCACACTCCCTATCCCGCCCCTCTAGGTGGTTACAAAGCACTGAGCTGATCTCCCTGTGCTACGCAGCTGCCTCACTTCTCTAACTTCCCGCATCTCACATTTTAGTTATAGATGTTCCATTTTACATCTTTTTCATTGTGTTTCCATGAACAAATACGTAATTATAGTTATTTTTAATATTATGTTTGTCTTTTAAATTTGATGAACCTAGTAGCAGGGCAGGAATAAAGATGCAGACATACAGAATGGACTTGAGGGCATAGGGAGAGGGGAGGGAAAGCTGGGATGAAGGGAGAGTAGTATTGACATATATACACTACCAAATATAAAATAGATAGCAAGTGGGAAGCAGCAGCATAGCACAGGGAGATCATCTCGATGTTTTGCAACCACTTAGAGAGGTGGAATAGGGAGGGTAGGAGGGAGGCTCAAGAGGGAAGGGATATGGGGATATATGTATACATATAGCTGATTCACTTTGTTGCACAACAGAAACTAACACAACATTGTAAAGCAATTATACTCCAATAAAATGTAAAAAAATAAATTTTATACTAGAGTTAAATTTGATTTATTCATCACTGTTACAATATTAAATAATTATTAATTTTACTATAAATTAACTTTACCAGTGAGTTTATGCATTCATTTATTTTAAATTGTTAATTATCATTTTTTTTAAATTACAGCTTGAAGAATTTCCTTTAACATTCCTTGTAATGCAGGTCAAGTACTTTGATGAACTTTCTTAAATTTAGTACATTAATCTTTATCTCTCCTTCATTTCTTTTTAAAAAATTTTTTTAAAATAAACTTATTTATGTATTTATTTATTTTGGCTGCATTGGGTCTTCATTGCTGCACATGGGCTTTCTCTAGTTGTAGTGAGCAGGGGCTACTCTTTGTTGCAGTGTTCAGGCTTCTCATTGAAGTGGCTTCTCTTGTTGTGGAGCATAGGCTCTAGGTACATGGGCTTCAGTAGTTGTGGCTCATGGGGCTCTAGAGCACAGGCTCAGTAGTTGTGGCACACAGGCTTAGTTGCTCCACAGTGTGTGGGATCTTCCCGGACCAGGGATCAAAACTATGTCCCCTGCATTGGCAGGGAGATCCTTAACCACTGCTCCACCAGGGAAGTCCCTCTCCTTCATTTCTGAAGGACATCTTTTCTTGGTATAGTATTCTTGGTTGTCCATCTTCTTTCAGTATTTTGAATATGTTATTCCACTCCCTCCTGGCTTGCAAGGGCTCTGCTAAGAAATCTGCTGATAGCCTCATGGGGTTTCCCTTGTATCAGATGGGTTTTTTTCCATCTTACCATTTTAAAATTTCTTTGTCTTTATTTTTAAAAGTTTCACTGTAATGTGTGCTGGTGAAGTCCTCTTTGGATTGAATCTGTTTTGGGACTTTTGAGTTTCTTGTACCTAGATGTCCATACCTCTCCCCAAATTTTGAAAGTTTTCAGCTGTTGTTTTTAAAATTGAGGTATAATAGACATACATTATATTAGTTTCAGCTGTACAACATGATTCAATTTTTGTATATATTGCAAAATGATCATCACAATAAGTCTAGTTAATATCCATAACCACACATAATTACAAGATTTTTTCCTTGTGACAAGAACTTTTTAGATTGATGACCTTGAGGTGGAGTCAAGATGGCAGCATGGAAGGATATGGAGTTCTCATCTCCCCATGACTAGGGTAACTTCCAGATGCTGGTGGGAGACCTCAATGCCCAGAGAGATGGGAGGAAGCCTGGAGTGAATGGGTAGGACATGGGGGACTTGAGGGGGGAGGAGAAGTGGAGGCCAGACAGGACTGGCACCCTGAGGGGTGGCTGGGAGAGGAGAGGGGTTCCCACCCCTGGAGGGATGCTTGAGGTCTCAGAGGATCAGGGGAAATGATGCCTAATGTTTCCCATGCCATTTGGCCCCACTACTGGGCTCCCTGGCCTGGTCCTCCACCCTGGAAGGCCCCCTCTGGCTGCATGGGTCCTAGGGGCATAGCAGGGAGGAAGGAGGAGGGAACAGGAGAGACAGATGGGGGGGACCCTCTGTGACCGGAGGACCAGGAGAGTTTCAGCAGACATTTCTCCCACCCACTTGGGCCTGGGGAAGCCTGCTGACATGCTGGGCTGAGTCCTCCACCATCTGGGGACACTTCTGGCTACATTGGTGCTGGGGGTGGGGGGAAGAAGAGGAGAGGAAGACAGAGAGGGGCCCACCAGTATTGGAGGATCTGGGGGAGTGCACCTAGCATTTCTCCTACCCACTTGGGCCCCAGGGAGGCTGCTGGGCTCCTGGGCCTTGTCCTCTGCCCTCCAACGCCCCCTCTGGCTTTGAAGGTCCTAGGGGCATAGGAGCAGGGAGGAGGGGGGAAGAGGAGGAGGGGACAATGGGGAGGGACCCTCCCAGGATCAGAGGATTTTGGGGAAAATGCCTAGCATTTCCCTTACCCACTCAGGCCCAGAGAGCCTGCTGGGGTCCCGGACCTGGTCCTCCACCCTCCAAGGCCAGAGGCATTCATGGGCCACTCCTGCTGCGTTGAGACTTAGCCCCACCCCACACATCCCCCAGGGACTTTTCCAGTCCTGTGGGTCCTCAGCATAGGCCCCACACCTGCCTAAACCCCACCCCTTCCTAAGCCCACCCACCCACAGCCAAGGCCTTTTGGACTTATATTTTCTTTTCTCCTTTTTTTGTTTTTGCTATTTTGGTTCTGTTTTACCTTCTGATTGTTGTTTCATCTATATTTTTAATTTTTTTTCTGACATATCTGTTAGTTTTCTAATCTTATTTTAGTTTTTACTGTTTGTTATTACTGTTTTAGTTGTTTACTGTTTGTTAACTGTTTTACTGTTTGTTACTGTTCTGCTCCTTTTTTCTTTTTTCTATTTTTTACCACCATGCAAGGCTTGCAGGATCTCAGTTCATGAGCAGGGTGTCGGGCCTGAATGCCTGTGGTGGGAGCTCTGAGTCCGAACCACTGGACTAACAGAGAACCTCAGACACCAAGGAATATTCATCAGAGTGATGTCTCCCAGAAGTCCTCATCTCAGCACCAAGACCTGGCTCTACCCAACAGCCTACAAATTCCAGTGCTGGAAGCCTCAGGCCAAACAGCCAGTAAGAGAGGAACACAAACCCACCCATTTTAAAAAATTTTAAAAAGAAGAGAGAAGACAAAAAAATATGTCACAGATGAAGGAGCAAGGTAAAAACCTACAATACCAAATAAAAGAAGAGGAAATAGACAAGCTTCCTAAAAAAACTATTCAGAGTAAAGAGAGTAAAGATGATCCAGAATCTCAGAAGTAAAACAGAGGCACAGATTCAGAAAATACAAGAAATGTTTAACAAAGATCTAGAAGAGCTAAAGAACAAACAGAGATCAACAATATAATAAGTGAAGTGAAAAATACACTAGAAGGGATCAACAGAAAACTGAGGCAGAAGACAAATAAGTGAGCTGGAAGACAGGTTGGTGGAAATAACTGCTGAGGAACAGAATAAAGGAAAAAGACTAAAAACAATTGACAATCTCAGAGACCTCTGGGACAACACTAAATGCACCAACATTCAAATTATAGGGATCCCAGAAGAAGAAGAGAAGAAGAAAGGGTCTGAGAAAATATTCAAAGAGATTATAGTGGAAAAAATCCCTAACATGGGAAAGGAAATAGCCACCCAAGTCCAGGAAGTGCAGAGTCTCTTACAGGATAAATCCTAGGAGAAACACACCAAGACACATATTAATCAAACTAACCAAAGTTAAATTCAAAGAAAAAAAATCAAAAGCAGCAAGGGAAAAGCAAAAAATAGCATACAAAGTAATCCCCTTAAGATTAACAGCTGATTTTTCAGCAGAAACTCTGTAGGCCAGAAGGGAGTGGCAGGATATACTTAATGTGATGAAAGAGAAAAAACTACAACCAAGATTACTCTACCCAGCAAGGATCTCATTCAGATTTGATGGAGAAATTAAAAGCTTTTCAGACAAGTAAAAGCTAAGAGAATTCAACACCACCAAACCAGTTTTACAACAAATGCTAAAGGAACTTCTCTAGGTGGGAAACAAAACAGAAGAAATCGACCCACAAAAACAAATCTAAAACAATTAAGAAAATGGTAATGTGAACATACATATCAATAATAACCTTGGATTTAAATGGATTAAATGCTCCAACCAAAAGATATAGACTGGCTGAATGGATACAAAAGCAAGACCCATATATACGCTATCTACAAGAGACAACTTCAGACCTAGAGACACATACAGACTGAAAGTAAAGGGATGGAAAAAAATATTCCATACAGATGGAAATCAAAAGAAAGCTGGAGTAGCAATACTTGTATCAGATAAAAATAGACTTTAAAATAAAGACTGTTACAAGAGATAAGGGAGGGCACTACATAATGATCAATCCAAGAAGATATAACAATTGTAAATATTTTTGCACCCAACATAGGAGCACCTCAATGTATAAGGCAAATGCTTACAGCCATAAAAAGGGAAATTAACAGTAACACAATAATAGTAGGGGACTTTAACAGCACACTTACACTAATGGACAGATCATCCAAACAGAAAATTAATAAGGAAACACAAGTTTAAATGACACAATAGACCAGATAGATTTAATCACTACTTATAGGACATGCCACTCGAAAGTGGCAGAATACACTTTCTTCTCAAATGCACATGGAACATTCTCTAGGATAGGTCATGCCTTGGGTCACAAATCAATCCTTGGATTTAAGAGAATTGAAATCATATCAAGCATCTTTTCTGACCAAAACACTATGAGGTTAGAAATCAATTACAGGAAAAAATAGAAATGTAAAAAACACAAGTAAATGGAGGCTAAACAGTGTGCTATTAAATAACCAAAAATCACTGAAAAAATCAAAGAGAAAAAAAATACATAGAAACAAATGGCAACAAAAACACTACGGCTCAAAACCTATGGGACACAGCAAAAGCAGTTCTAAGATGGAAGATTATAGCAATTCAATCTCACCTCAGGAAACAAGAAAAATCTCAAAGAGACAGTCTAACCTTACACCTAAAGCAACTAGAGAAAGAAGAACAAAGAAAACCCAAAGTCAGTAGAAGGAAAGAAATCATAAAGATCAGAGCAGTAATAAATAATGTAGAAATGAAGAAAACAATAGCAAAGATGAGTAAAACTAAAAGTTGGTTCTATGAGAAGATAAACAAAATTGATAAAACTTTAGCCAGGCTCATAGAGAAAAAAAGGCAGAGGATGCAAATCAATAAAATTAGAAATGAAACAGAAGAAATCACAACTGACACTGCAGCAATACAAAGGATTATAAGAGACTGCTACAAACAACTAAATGCCAATAAGATGGACAACCTGGAAGAAATGGACAAATTCTTAGAAAGGTATAATTTTCCAAGACTGAACCAGGAATAATTAGAAAATATAAACAGACCTATCACAAGCAATGAAATTGAAACTGTAATTAAAAATCTTGCAAAAAAGAGCTTCCTTGGTGGCGCAGTGGTTGAGAGTCTGCCTGCCAATGCAGGGGACATGGGTTTGTGCCCCGGTCCTGGAAGATCCCACGTGCCACGGAGCAGCTGGGCCCGTGAGACATGACCTCGGAGCCTGTGCTCTGCAACGGGAGAGGCCACAACAGTGAGAGGCCCGCTATCATAAAAAAAAAAAGGAAAAAAATAATTTTGCAACAAACAAATCGAATAACAGATGGCTTCACATGTGAATTCTTTCAAGCATTTAGAGAAGAGCTAACATTTATCCTTCTAAAACTCTTCCAAAAAATTCCATAAGGAGGAACACTCCCAAATTCGTTCTCTGAGGCCACCATCAGCATCACCCTGATACCAAAACCAGACAAAAGTATCACAAAAAAGAAAGTTACAGATGAATACCACTGATGAACATAGATGCAAAAATCCTCAACAAAATACTAGAAAACAGAATCCAACAACATGAAAAGGATCATACCATGGTCAAGTGGGATTTAACCCAGGAATGCAAGTATTCTTCAATATACACAAATCAATCAATGTCATACATCATATTAACAAATTAAGGAATAAAAACCATGTGGTCATCTCAATAGATGAAAAAACTTTAGGCTAAATTCAGCACCCACTTATGATATAAACTCTCCAGAAAGTGGGCATAGAGGGAAGCTACCTCAACGTAATAAAGGCCATATATGACAAAACCCACAGCAAACATCATTCTCAGTAGTAAAAATCTGAAAGCATTTCCAGTAAGATCAGGAACAAGACAAAGATACACTCTCACCGGTCATGACATGATACTATATATAGAAAATCCTAAAGATGCCACAAGAAAACTACTAGAACTAATCAAGAATTTGGTAGGGTTCCAGGATAAAAAACTAATACATAGAAATATCTTGCATTCCTATACACTAACAATGAAAAATCAGAAAAAGAAATTAAGGAAACAATCCCATTTAACATCGCAACAAAAAGAATAAAATATCTAGGAATAAACCTACCTAAGGAGGCCAAAGACCTGTACTCAGAAAACTAGAAAACACTGACAAAAGAAATCAAAGATGAAATAAACAGATGGAGAAATATAACATGTTCTTTGATTGCAAGAATCAATATTGTGAAAATGACTGTACTACCCAAAGCAACCTACAGATTCAATGCAACCCCTACCAAATTGCCAATGGCATTCTTCACAGCATTAGAACAAAAAAAATTTTTTAATTTGTATGGAAACACAAAAGAACCCGAATAACAAAAGCCATCTTAAGAAAGAAAAACGGAGCTGGAGGAATCAGGCTCCCCAACTTCAAACAATACTACAAAGCTACAGCAATCAAGACAGTATTTTACTGGCACAAAAACAGAAATATAGATGAATGGTACAGGATAGAAAGCCCAGAGAGACACCTACATACATATGGTGACCTTATCTTTGACAAAGGAGGCAAAAACATACAATGGAGGAAAGACAGCCTCTTCAATAAGTGGTGCTGGGAAAACTGGACAGATACATGTAAAAGAATGAAGTTACAACACTACCTAACACCATGCACAAAAATAAACTCAAAATGGATTAAAGACCTAAATGTAAGACCTATTATAAAACTCTTAAAGGAAAACATAGGAAAAACATTCTTTGACATAAACCACAGAAAGATTTTTTTTGACCCACCTCCCAGAGTAATGAAAATAAAAACAAAAATAAACAAATGGGACCTAATGAAACTTAAAAGCTTTTGCACAGCAAAAGAAACCATAAACAAGATGAAAACAACCCTCAGAATGGGAGAAAATATTTGCTAATGAAGCAATGGACAAAGGAGTAATCTCCAAAATATACAAACAGCTCATGGAGCTCGATATCAAAAAAACAAATAATCCAATTTAAAAATGGGAAGAAGACCTAAATAGACATTTCACCAAAGAAGACAAATTGATGGCCGTCAGGCACATGAAAGGATGCTCAACGTCACTAATTATTAGAGAAATGCAAATCAAAACTACAATGAGATATCACCTTACATTGGTCAGAATGGCCATCATCAAAAAATCTAGCAACAATAAATGCTCTAGAGGGTGTGGAAAAAAGGGAACCCTCTTGCACTGTTGGTGGGAATGTAAATTGATGCAGCCACTATGGAGAACAGTATGGAGGTTCCTTAAAAAACTAAAAATAAGACTAACATATGACCCAGCAATCCCACTACTGGGCATATACCCTGTGAAAACCATAATTCAAATGAACACACATACCCCAATGTTCATTGCAGCATTATGTACAAGAGCTAGGACATGGCAACAACCTAAATGTCCAATGACAGTTGAATGGATAAAGATGTGATACATATATACAATAGAATGTTACTCAGCCACAAAAAGGAACGAAATTGGGTCATTTGTAGAGATGTGGATGGACTTAGAGTCCGTCATACAGAGTGAAGTAAGCCAGAAAGAGAAAAACAAATATCGTATGTTAAAATATTATATGTGGAATCTAGAAAAATGGCATAGATGAACGTATTTGCAGGGCAGGAATAGAGACATAGATGTAGAGAATGAACGTGTGGGCACTGCGGTGGGTAGGGAAGGGTGGGACGAATTGGGAGGTGAGGATTACCTTATATACCCTACCATGTGTAAAATAGCTAGCTAGCAGAAAAAAGCCATAAAGCACAGGAAGTTCAGCTTGGTGCTCTGTGATGACCTAGATGGGTGGGATGGGGGTAGAGTAGGAGAGAGATCCAAAAGGGAGGGGATATATGTATACATATTGCTGATTCACTTCATTGTACAGCAGAAACTAGCACAATATTGTTTTTTTTTTAACACAACATTGTTAAGCAATTATACTCCAATAAAAAAACAAACAGAAAAAAGTAATAGGAGGAGAAAAAAAACGATTGATGATATTTGCAATGTTCAAATATGCAATACAGTATTATTAACTATAATTACCATTCTGTATATTATATGTCCATAAATTATTTATTTTATACCTGGAAATTTGAACTCCTTCACTCATTTTATTCCCTGCTCCCCTCCCCCCCCCACTGTGACCAGCAGTCTGTTCTCTGTATGTATGATCTAGCTTTTTGTTTTATTTATTTATTTTTATTTTATATTGGAGTATAGTTGATTTACAATGTTGTGTTACTTTCAGGTGTACAGCAAAGTGATTCAGTTAAACATATATCTATTTTTTTCAGATTCCTTTCCCATATGGGTTATTACAGAATATTGATTACAGTTCTGTGTGCTCTACACTAAATACTTTTTGATTATCTATTTTATATATATAGTATGTGTATGTTAATCCCAACCTCCTAATTTATCCCTCCCTCCTCCCACCTTTCCATTTGGTGACCATAAGTTTGTTTTCTAAGTCTGTATGTCTCTTTCTGTTTTGTAAATTAGTTCATTTGCATCATTTTTTAGATTTCACATATAAGTGAGATCATATAGTATTTGTCTTTTTCTGTCTGACTTATTTCACTTAGCATAATGCCCTCAAGGTTCATTCACATTGTTGTGAATGGCAATATTTTCTTATATATGTATATATAATTTTCATTGTCCATTCACGTACTGGTGCACTCTTATGATGTTTTCATGTCATGGCTATTGTAAATAATGCTGCAATAAACATGAGGGCGAATATATCTTTTCAAATTGGTGTTTTCATTTATTTGAGATAAATACCCAGAAGTGGAATCACTGGATACTTTTATTTTCACTTTTTTGAGGAGCATCCATCTGGTTTTCCATAGTGGTTGCCCAATTTACATTCCCACAAACAGTGTACAAGTGTTCATTTTTCTTCACATCCTCTCCAATATTTTTTATTAGTAGACTTTTTGATGATAGCAATTATTATTTTTTAAATTGAAGTATAGTTGACTTGTGTTAGCTTCAGGTATACTGCGAAGATATATATATATATATATATAAAATAATCTATAATGGAAAAGAATCTGAAAAAGATATATGTATATATACCTATATACATATATCTTTTTCAGATTCTTTTCCATTATAGATTATTATAAAATATTGAATATTGTTTCCTGTGTTATACAGGAAATCCTGTGTTTATTTTACATACAGTAGTGTGTATCTGTTAATCCCAAACTCCTAATTTATTCCTCCCCCCTTTTCCCTTTGGTAACCATAAATTTGTTTTCCATGTCTCTGAATCTGTGTTTGTTTTGTGAATAAGTTCATTTTTATCTTTTTTTTTTTAGATTCCACATATAAGGGATATCATATGATATTTGCCTTTCTCTGTTGGACTTACTTCACTTACTGTGATAATATCTAGGTCCATCTATGTGGCTGCAAATGGCATTATTTCATTCTTCTTTATAGCTGAGTAATATTCCATTATATATATATATGTATATGTATATATATCTTTCCACATTTTCTTATTCTTTCATCTGTTGATGGATACTTAGGTTGCTTCCACGTCTTGGCTATTGTAAATAGTGCTGCTATGGACATTGAGGTATGTGTATATTTTCAAAAACGACTTTTTGTCTTTTCCAGAAATATGCCCAGGAATGGCATTGCTGGATCATGTGGTAATTCTATTTTTAGTTTTTTAAGGAACTTCCATACTGTTCTACATAGTGGCTGCATCAATTTACATTCCCTCCACAGTGTAGGAGGGTTCCATTTTCTCCACACCCTCTTCAGCATTTATTACTTGTAGACATTTTGATGATGGCTGTTCTGACTCGTGTGAGGTGATACCTCATGGTAGATTTGATTTGCATTTCTCTAATAATTAGAGACGTTGAACATCTTTTCATGTGCCTCTTGGCCATCTGTATGTCTTCTTTGGAGAAATGTCTATTTAGGTCTTCTGCCCATTTCCTTATTGGGTTATTTATTTATTTTGATATTGAGCTGTATGACATGTTTTTCTATTTTGAAAATTAAGCCCTTGTCAGTCACATTATTTGCAAATATTTCCTCCCAGTCCCTATGTTGTGTTTTCATTTTGTTTATGCTTTCCTTTGCTGTGCAAAACTTGTAAGTTTGATTAGGTCACATTTGTTTATTTTTGCTTTTATTTCCTTTGCCTTGGGAGACTGACCTAAGAAACATTGGTAGGATTTATGTCGGAGAATGTTTTACCTATGTTGTCTTCTAGGAGGTTTATGGTGTCATGTTATATTTAAGTCTTTAAGCCATTTTGAATTTATTTTTGTGTATGGTATGAGGGAGTGTTCTAATTTCATTGATTTACATGCAGCTGTCCAGCTTTCCCACCAGTAGCTGAAGACTGTCTTTTCTTCATTGTATATTCTTTCCTCCTTTGTTGAAAATTGACTGACCATAGGTGTGTGGGTTTATTTCTGGGCTCTGTATTCTGTTCCATTGATCCATATGTCTGTTTTCATGCCAATACCACACTGTTTTGATTACTGTATCTTGTAGTATTATCTGAAGTCTGGGAAGGTTATGCCTCTACCTTTGTCTGTTTTCTTCAGGATTGCTTTGGAAATTCTGGGTCTTTTGTGCTTCCATATAAATTTTAGGATTATTTGTTCTAGTTCTGTGAAAAATGTCATGGGTAATTTGATAGGGATCACATTAAATCTATAGATTGATTTGAGTGGTATGTCCATTTTAGCAATATTAATTCTTTCAATCCAAGGGCATTGGATATGTTTCCATTTCTTTGAGTCATCTTCAGTTTCCTTTATGAATGTTTTATACTTCTCAGCATATAAGTCTTTCACTTTCTTCGTCAGGTTTATTTTTAAGTATTTTATTTTATTTATTTATTTTTTTGCTATACATGGGCCTCTCACTGTTGTGGCCTCTCCCGTTGCGGAGCACAGACTCCGGATGTGCAGGCTCAGTAGCCATGGCTCATGGGCCCAGCCGCTCTGCGGCATGTGGGATCTTCCCGGACTGGGGCACGAACCCGTGTCCCCTGCTTCGGCAGGTGGACTCTCAACCACTGTGCCACCAGGGAAACCCCTTATTATCTTTTTTATATGCAACTTTAAAAGAGATTTTTTTAAACTTTTCCTTTCTGATATTTTATTGTTAGTGTAAAGAAATGCAACAGATTTCTGTATGTTAATCTTGTATCCTGCCTTGCTGAATTCATTTATTAGTTCTCATAGTTTTTGTGTGGAGTCTTTAGGTTTTTCTATATAGAATATTATGTTATCTGCATATAATGACAATTTTACCTCTTCCCTTTCAATTTGGATACCATTATTTTTTGTCTGATTTCTGTGGCTAGGCCTTCCATTACTATGTTGAGTAGAACTAGTGAGAGTGGGCATCTTTGTCTTGTTCCAGATTTTAGCAGGAAGGCTTTCAGCTTTTCACTGTTGAGTATTATGTTGACTGTGGGTTTGTCATAAATAGCTTTTATTATGTTTGGATATGTTCCCTCTATACCAACTTTGGTGAGAGTTTTTATCATGAATGGATGTTGAATTTTGTCCAGTGTTTTTTCTCTGTCTATTGAGATGATCATGTGATTTTTATTCTTCCTTTTTTTAATGTGATGCATCACATTGATTGATTTATAAATGCTGAGCCATACTTGTGACCCTGGAATAAACAAACTTGAGTGTGTCTATGATCTTTCTATTTTTTAATTATTTTTTTAAGGTTATGATTGCATTTATTTTTTAAAGTTGCAAATAAAAACAAACTTCATGATTTGAAATGGAAACCAAGGGAAATATTTCCAGCCAATCTACATGTATGATCCTTTTTATATATTGTTGGATTTTTTTTTGCTTGTAGTTTGTTGAGGAATTTGTTCTATATTCATCAAAGGTATTGGTTGGTAATTTTCTTATTCTTTTCTTTCTTTTCTTTTTTTTTTTTTTAGGTAGTGCCTTTGTCTGGTTTTGGTATCAGGGTAATTGTGGCCTTGTAGAATGAGTTTTAGAGTGCTCCATCCTCTTCAATTTTTTTGATAATTTGAGAAGGAGAGATATTAGTTCTTCTTTGAATGCTTGGTAGAACTCCCCAGTGAAGCCACCCAGTCCTGGACTTTTGTTGCAGGGAGGTTTTTTTTTTTTTAATTGTTGTTACATGTTCTATTTCACTTCTGGTGATTGGTTTGTTCAAATTGTCTGTTTCTTCTTGACTCAGTCATAGCAGGCTTTAAGTTTCTAGAAATTTGTCCATTTCTTCCAGGTTGTCCAATTTTGTGGCATAAAACCATACATAGTATTTTTTCTGTCATAATGTTCTTGTATGTCTGTGTTATCAATTGTTATTTCTTCTCTTTTCATTTCTTATTTTGTTTATTTGGGTCCGCTCTCTTTTCTTCCTTAGCCTGGCTAAAGGTTTGTCAATTTTGTTCATCTTTTCCAAAAACCACCTGTTGATTTCATTGAATTTTTCTTTTGTTGTTGCTGTTAAGCTCTATTTATTTCTTCTCTGATCTTTACAATTTCCTCATTTTGCTGACCCTTGGCATTGTTTTTTGTTCTTTTCCTCATTCTTTTAGGTAGTAGCTTAGATTGTTTATTTGAGATTTTTTTGGTTTTGTTTTTTGAAGAAGGTCTATATCATTGTGAACTTTCCTCTTAGAGCTGTTTTTGCTACATCCCATGGATTTTGGAAAGTCGTGTTTTCATTTTCATTTTATTCAAGGTGTTTCCTGATTTCCTCTATGATTTCATCATTGACTCATTGGTTTTTTAATAACATGTTGTTTAGTCTCTTCATGTTTGTTCTTTCCCCATTTTTCTTTCTATAGTTGTTTCTGTTGTGTATCGTGTTCTAGTTTCATACTGGTGTGGTCAGAAAAAATGCTGGATATAATTTCTATCCTTTTAAAGTTGTTGAGGCTTGTTTTATGGCCTAGTTTGTTATCTATCCTTGTGAAAGGTCCATGTGCCCTTGAAAATAATGTGTATTCTGCTATGTTTGGATGTAATGTCCTGTAGATATCTGTTAAGTCCAATGGTCTATTTTGTCATTTAAGACTACTGTTACCTTATTAATTTTCTGTTGAGGTGATCTGTCCATTGATGCCAGGGGGATGTTACAGTCCCCTACTATTCTTGTATTCTTGTCAATTTCTCCCTTTATGTCTATTGGTATTTCCTTTAAATATTTAGGTCTTCCTTAGGTTCATATATGTTAATGAGTATTAACATATATTTTTGTACTGGTCCCTTTATCATTATATAGTGCCCTTCTTTGTCTTTTGTTATAGCCTTTGTTTTAAAGTCTATTTTGTCTGATATGAGTACTACTACCTACCCCCACTTTCTTGTCATTTCCATTTGTATGAAATATTTTCCATCTTCTCTCTTTCAGTCTGTATGTGTCTTTATCCCTGAAGTGAGTCTCTTGTAGGCCACATATTGAAGGATCTTGTTTTTTTATCTAATCAGTCATCCTATGTCTGTTGATTGGAGCATTTAGTCCATTGACATTTAAAGTAATTATTGATATATATGTACTTATTGCCATTTTATTACTTGTTTTCTAATTATTTGTGGTTCTTCTCTGCTCACTACTTTTTGTTTTTCCCATAGTGGTTTGATAATTTTCTTTAGTAGTATGCTTGAGTTCCTTTCTTTTTGGTGTTTGTGTATCTCTCATAGGTTTTTGATTTTTGTTTACCATGGGGGTCACATATGTTGACTCACAGTTATATCTACTTGATTTAAACTGATAGTCATTTATGTTCAAATACAATTTAATGATCTACATTTTTTTACTCCCCTACCCCACATTTTGTATTTTGATGTCATATTTTACATCTTCATGCATGTCTCTTCACTGTTTACTGTAATTATATTTGCTTTTACACATTTCTTTCTTTTCATCTATGAACAGCTTATTTAAGTGCTCTTCCATCCTTACTTTATACTTCCCTTTCTTAGTGAGATTTTCCCTTTCTTATAGGTTCTTACTTCTTTTCCATTTAGAGAAAAGTCTTAAACATTTCTTTTAGGATAGGTTTAGTATTGATGGATTCTTTTATTTTTTGCTTGTCTGAGAATTCTTTATTCTCTCCTTCTACTCTAAATGATATACTTGCTGGGTAGAATATCCTAGGTCCCAGGTTTTTCCCTTTCACACTTTGGATAACTCATGCCACTCCCTTCTGGCCTGCAAAGTTTCTGCAGAGAAATCAGATGATAGCCTTATGAGGATTCCCTTGTATATGACTCTTTGTTGTTCTCTTGTTGCTTTTAGAATTCGCTCTTTATTTTTATTTATTTATTTATTTATTTTTGCGGTACCTGAGCCTCTCACTCTTGTGGCCTCTCTCGTTGTGGAGCACAGGCTCCGGATGTGCAGGCTCAGCGGCCGTGGCTCATGGGCCCAGCCGCTCCGTGGCATGTGGGATCTTCCCGGACCAGGGCACAAACCCGTGTACCCTGCATTGGCAGGAGGACACTCAACCACTGTGCCACCAGGGAAGCCCCTCACTCTTTATTTTTAACATTTGCCATTTTAATTATGATATGTCTTGGTGTGGGTCTATTTGGGTTCATCTTCTTTGGGACGCTCTGTGCTTTCTGTACCTGGAAAACTGTTTTCTTCTTTAGGTTGGGGAAGTTTTCAGCCATAATTTCTTCAAATAAAGTTTTGATACACTTCTCTCTTTCTTCTCCTTCTGGAACCCCTATAATGTGAATATTGGCACATTTGATGTTATCTCAGAGATATCATATGTTGCACTCATTTTTTTCTATTTGTCTTTCTGTCTGCTGTTTTGATTGGGTGATTTCCATTATTCTATATTCCAGATCACCTATACATTCTTCTGTGTCATGTAGTCTGCTATTAATTGCTTCTAGAGTGTTATTTATTTATTTATTTTACATCTTTATTGGAGTATAATTGCTTTGCAATGGTGTGTTAGTTTCTGCTTTATAACAAAGTGCATCAGTTATACATATACATATGTCCCCATATCTCTTCCCTCTTGCATCTCCCTAGAGTGTTTTTTATCTCAAATATTAAATCATCTATTTTGGGTCTTTTGAATATTTTAGTTCCTTTTAATAAAACAATGTGTGTTTTTTGCTCTATTTAAAATAGATAACCAACAAGGACCTACTGTATAGCACAGGGAACTCTACTTAATATTCTGTAATAACCTAAATGGGAAAAGAATTTGAAAAAGAATAGATACATATGTGTGTATAACTGAATCACTTTGCTGAACACCTGAAGCTAACACAACATTGTTAATCAACTATACTCCAATATAAAATAAAAATTTTAAAAAAGAAAATAGAGAAAAAGAATGTGGAATATGATACAATTTTTGTAAAATTTAGAACCACACAAATATTCATAGTGGATATTTTTAAATGTTGGCATTAAAGAAAAGAAACAATGAAATGGTAAAAAAAAATACACTGGTAAAAGTAGCCAAATTTTTAAACAAAAAATGAGCTAAGATAATGACAATGTGGTGAGACAGACACTTTCCCACACAGCTGGTGGTAGCATAAATTGGAAAGTCTTTTTTGGAAAACAATTTGAAATTATGTATCCAGAGTCTTAAAAATATTTATAATCTTAGTTCAAAAATATAAGATCTAGAAATCAATCTTCAAGAAATAACCTCCAAGATAGAATCAAAGACTGCACACCAGTGGGAAAAGAATCTCAAAAAGAATATATGCATATGTATAACTGAATCACTGTGCTATACACCTGAAATTAACACGACATTGTTAATCAACTATACTTCAATAAGAAAAAAAGATTGGGGGAGTGGAGTCAAGATGGCAGACTAGGAGGACGTGGAGTTCGCATCTCCGCACAGCTAGGGCACCTACCAGGCACTGGTGGGGGACCACAGACACCCAAGGGTCCAGGAGGAACCCCCAGCGACTGGGTAGGATGTGGCATGGGGCGGCATGAAGGGGAGGTGAAGTGGAGGTGGGTTGGGACTGGGACCCCTGAGGGGAAGCTGGGAGAGGAGAAGGGATTCCATGCCTGGAGGGGGAAAGAGGGTACCATTGGGAGGGAAGAGGATCAAAAGGGAGCATGGCCAGCATACCTCCTGCCCACATGGGTCCCTGGGAGACTGCTGAGATCCGAGGCCTGATCCTCTGCCCACCAAGGCCCCCTCCAGCCATGCGGTTCCTGAGGGAGTGGGAAGGATGAAAGGGGGAGCAAAAGTAAAGGCCAGAAGTATGGGACTGGCACCCCTGAGGGGCAGCAGGGGGAGGGGAGGAGTTCCTACACACAATGGGACCCACCCAAAATTAGGGATCTAGCAGTGATGGGGGAGACCCTTGGGTGGGGGTTAGAGAAATGGAAGGGAAGGCGGCCAGTGCTTTCCCTGTCCACTTAGGCACCGGGGAGTGTGTTGGGCTCCTGGACCTAAACCTCTGCCCTCAGAGCCTCCGTCCAGCCACACAGAGCCCAAGCCCCACCCATACAACCCCATCCAGGGCCCTACCTTTACACAGAGACCCCCTCTTAGACCCCCTCCAACAGCGTTGGGCCAAAACTCCATACACACACACTCACCCAGAGCCTTACATCCAAATTCAGAACTCCACATTCTGAGGTCCCCCTCTGTATGTGCTGTCATCCTCTTCTGCACAGGTCCTAAGCAGAGACCCTGCACCATGCTTGAACATTGCCACGCTTGAAAACCCTGCCTAAGCCCCCACCCCAAGTCATTTTCTGGCTGTATGGTTCCAGAGCCTAAGCCGAACCCCAGGCTAAACGTCACCCCACAGCCTAGGCCCCACACCACCATAAAACCTGCCCCTGCCTAAGCTCCACCCCCACAGCCAAGGCCTTTTATTCTTTTTCTCTTTTTTTCTTCTTTTACTTTGGGGTTCAATTTTATGTTGGTGGTACTGGGTTTTTTTTAATTTTTGAATTTTATGTTATTTATTTTTTTATACAGCAGGTTCTTATTAGTCATCCATTTTATACACATCAGTGTATACATGTCAATCCCAATCTCCCAATTCATCACACCACCACCCACACCACCACCTCCGTTTTCCCACCTTGGTGTCCATACATTTGTTCTCTATATCTGTGTATCAATTTCTGCCCTGCAAACTGGTTCATCTGTACTATTATTCTACGTTCCACATATATGCGTTAATATACAATATTGGTTTTTCTCTTTCTGACTTACTTCACTCTGTATGACAGTCTCTAGATCCTTCCACGTCTCTACAAATGACCCAATTGCATTCCTTTTTATGCCTCAGTAACATTCCATTGTATATATGTACCACATCTTCTCTATCCATTCGTCTGTCAATGGGCATTTAGATTGCTTCCATGACCTGGCTATTGTAAATAGTGCTGCAATGAACATTGGGGTGCATGTGTCTTTTTGAATTACAGTTTTCTCTGGGTATATGCTGAGTAGTGGGATTGCTGAGTCATATATTACCTTTATTTTTAGTTTTTTAAGGAAACTCCATACTGCTCTCCATAGTGGCTGTATCAATTTACATTCCCACCAATAGTGCAAGAGGGTTCCCTTTTTTCCACACCCTCTCCAGCATCTGTTGTTTGTAGATTATCTGATGATGTCCATTCGAACTGGTGTGAGGTGATACCTCATTATAATTTTGATTTGCATTTCTCTAATAATTAGTGATGTTGAGAAGCTTTTCATGTGTCTCTTGGTCGGTCATCTGTATGTCTTCTTTGGAGAAATGTCTATTGAGGTCTATTGCCTATTTTTGAATTGGGTTGTTTGCTTGTTTAATATTGAGCTGCATGAGCTGTTTATATATTTTGGAGATTAATCCTTTGTCCCTTGATTCGTTTGCAAATATTTTCTCCCATTCTGAGGGTTGTCTTTTTGTCTTGTTTATGGTATCCTTTGCTGTGCAAAAGCTTTAAAGCTTCATTAGGTCCCATTAGTTTATTTTTGGTTTTATTTCCATTACTGTAGGAGGTGGATCAAAAAAGATCTTCCTGTGATTTATGTCAAAGAGTGTTCTTCTTATGTATTCCTCTAAGAGTTTTATAGTGTCTGGTCTTACATTTAGGTCTCTAATCCATTTTGAGTTTATTTTTGTGTATGGTATTAGGGAGTGTTCTAATTTCATTTTCTACAGGTAGCTGTCCAGTTTTCCCAGCACCACTTATTGAAGAGACTCTCTTTTCTCCACTGTATATTCTTGCCTTCTTTGTCATAGATTAGTTGACCATAGGTGCGTGGGTTTACCTCTGGGCTTTCTATCTTGTTCCATTGATCTATATTTCTGTTTTTGTGCCAGTACCATATCGTCTTGATTACTGTAGCTTTGTAGTATAGTCTGAAGTCTGGGAGTCTGATTACTTCAGCTCCATTTTTTCCCCACAAGACTGCTTTGGCTATTCGGGGCCTTCTATGTCTCCATACAATTTTTAAGATTTTTTGTTTTAGTTCCATAAAAAATGCAATTGGTAATTTGATGGAATTGCATTGAATCTGTAGATTGCTTTGGGTAGTATAGTCATTTTCATAACATTGATTCTTCCTATCCAGGAACATGGGATATCTCACCATCTGTTGGTATCATCTTTAATTTCTTTCATCGGTGTCTTATAGTTTTCTGCATACAGGTCTTTTGTCTCCCTCAGTAGGTTTATTCCGAGGTATTCTATTCTTTTTGTTGCAATGGTAAATGGAAGTGTTTTCTTAATTTCTCTTTCAGATTTTTCATCATTAGTGTATAGGAATGCAAGAAATTTCTGTGCATTAATTTTGTATCCTGCAACTTTATCAAATTCATTGATTAGCTCTAGTAGTTTTCTGGTGACATCGTTAGGATTCTGTATGTATACTATCATTGCATCTGCAAAGAGTGACAGTTTTACTTCTTCTTTTCCAATTTGTATTCCTTTTATTTCCTTTTCTTCTCTGATTGCCATGTGTAGGACTTCCAAAATTATGTTGAATAATAGTGGTGACAGTGGACCTCCTTGTCTTCTTCCTGATCTTAGAGGGAAAACTTTTGGTTTTTCACCAACGAGAATGATGTTTGCTGTGGGTTTGTCATATATGTCCTTCATTATGTTGAGGTAGGTTCCCTCTAAGCCCAATTTCTGGAGAGTTTTTATCATTTATGGGTGTTGAATTTTGTCAAAGGTTTTTCTCCATCTATTGAGGTGATCATACCGTATTTATTCTTCAATTTGTTAATATGGTGTATCACATTGATTGATTTGTGTTTATTGAAGAATCCTTGCATCCCTGGGATAAATCCCACTTGATCATGGTGTATGATCCTTTTAATGTGTTGTTGGATTCTGTTTGCTAGTATTTTGGTGAGGATTTTTGCATCTATATTCATCAGTGATATTGATCTTTAATTTTCTTTTTTTGTAGTATCTTTGTCTGGTTTTGGTATCAGGGTGATGGTGGCCTCATAGAATGAGTTTGGGAGTGTTCCTTCCTCTGCAAATTTTTGGAAGAGTTTGAGAAGGATGGGTATTAGCTCTTCTCTAAATGTTTGATACAATTCACCTGTGAAGTCATCTGGTCCTGGAGTTTTGTTTGTTGGGAGATTTTTAATCACAGTTTCAATTTCATTACTTGTGATTTTTCTGATCATATTTTCTATTTCTTCCTGGATTCAATCTTGGAAGGTTATACCTTTCTATGGATTTGTCCATTTCTTCCAGGTTGTCGATTTTTTTGGCATAGAGTTGTTTGTAGTGGTCTCTTAGGATGCTTTGTATTTCTGTGGTGTCTGTTGTAACTTCTCCTTTTTCAATTCTAATTTTATTGATTTGAGTCCTCTCCCTCTTTTTCTTGATGAGTCTGGCTAATGGGTTATCAATTTTGTTTATCTTCTCAGAGAAACAGCTTTTAGTTTTATTGATCTTTGCTGTTGTTTTCTTTGTTTCTATTTCATTTACTTCTGCTCTGATCTTTATGATTTCTTTCCTTCTGCTAACTTTGGGCTTTGTTTGTTCTTCTTTCTTTAGTTCCTTTAAATGTAATGTTAGATTGTTTATTTGAGATTTTTCTTGTTTCTTCAGATAGGCTTGTATAGCTATAAATTTCCCTCTTAGAATTGCTTTTGCTGCATCCCATAGGTTTTGGATTGTCATGTTTTCATTTTCATTTGTCTCTAGGTATTTTTTTATTTCCTCTTTGATTTCTTCAGTGATCTCTTGGTTATTTAGTAACATATTGTTTAGCCTCCAATGTGTTTGTGTTTTTTACGTTTTTTCCCCGTAATTGATTTCTAATCTCATAACGTTGTAGTCAGAAAAGATGCTTGATATGATTTCAATTTTCTTAAATTTACTGAGGCCTGAATTGTGACCCAAGATGTGATCTATCCTGGAGAATGTTCCATTGCACACTTGAGAAGAAAGTGTAACCTGTTGTTTTTTTTGATGAAATGTCCTATAAATATCAATTAACTTATTCTGGTCTATTGTGTCATTTAAAGTTTGTGTTTCCTTATTTACTTTTATTTTGAATGATCTGTCCATTGGTGAAAGTGGGGTGTTAAAGTCCCCTAATATGAATGTGTTACTGCCATTTTCCTCTCTTATGGGTGTTAGCATTTGCCTTATGTATTGAGGTGCTCCTATGTTGCATGCATAAATATTTACAATTATTATATCTTCTTCTTGGATTGATCCCTTGATTATTATGTAGTGTCCTTCTTTGTCTCTTGTAGCATTCTTTATTTTAAAGTCTATTTTATCTCATATGAGTATTGCTACTCCAGCTTTCTTTTGATTTCCATTTACATGGAATATCTTTTTCCATCCCCTCTCTCTCAGTCTGTGCTTGTCCCTATGGCTGAAGTGGGTCTCTTGTAGACAACATATATGGGTCTTGTTTTTGTATCCATTCAGCAAGCCTTTGTTTTTGGTTGGAGCATTTAATCCACTCACATTTAATGTTATTATTGATATGTACGTTCCTATTACAATTTTCTTAATTGTTTTGTGTTTGTTTTTGTAGGTCATTTTCTCCTCTTATGTTTCCCAGTTAGAGAAGTTCCTATAGCATTTGTTTTAGAGCTGGTTTGGTGGTGCTGAATTCTCTTAGCTTTTGTTTTTCTGTAAAACTTTTTATTTCTCCATCAAATCTGAATGAGATCCTTGCTGGGTAGAGTAATCTTGGTTGTAGGTTTTTCCCTTTCATCACTTTAAGTATATCATGCCACTCCCTTCTGACTTGTAGAGTGTCTGCTTAGAAATCAGCTGTTAACCGTATGGGAATTCCCTTGTATGTTATTTGTCCTTTTTCCCTTGCTGCTTTCAATAATTTTTCTTTGTCTTTAATTCTTGCCAATTTGATTACTATGTGTCTTGGTGTGTTTTTCCTTCGATTTATCCTGTATGGAACTCACTGCACTTCCTGGACTTGGGTGGCTATTTCCTTTCCCATAGTAGGGAAGTTTTCGACTATAATCTCTTCAAATATTTTCTTTGGTACTTTCTCTCTCTCTCTTCTCCTTCTGGGACCCCTATAATGTGAATGTTGTTGCCTTTAATGGTTGTCCCATAGATCTCTTAGGCTGTCTTCTTTTCTTTTTATTCTTTTTTCTTTATTCTGTTCCACAGCAGTGAATTCCACCATTCTGTCTTCCAGGTCACTTATCCGTTCTTCTGCCTCAGTTATTCTGTTATTGGTTCCTTCTAGTGTATTTTTCATTTCAGTTATTGTATCATTCATCTCTGTTCATTTGTTCTTTAATTCTAGATCTTTGTTAAACATTTCTTGCATCTTCTCAATCTTTGCCTCCATTCTTTTTCCAAGGGCTTGGATCATCTTCACTAACATTGTTTTGAATTCTTGTTCTGGAAGGTTGCCTATCTCCACTTCATTTAGTTGTTTTTCTCGGGATTTATCTTTTTCCTTCATCTGGTACATAGCCCTCTGCCTTTTCATCTTGTCTATCTTTCTGTGAATGTGGTTTTTGTTCCACAGGCTGCAGGATTGTAGTTTTCTTGCTTCTGCTGTCTGCCCTCTGGTGGATGAGGATATCTAAGAGGCTTGTGAAAGTTTCCTGATGGGAGGGACTGGTGGTGGGTAGAGCTGGCTGTTGCTCTCATGGGAAGAGCTCAGTAAAACTTTAATCCACTTGTCTGCTGATGGGTTGGGCTGGGCCCCCTCCCTGTTGGTTGTGTGGCCTGAGGGGACCCAACACTGGAGCCTACCTGGGCTCTTTGTTGGGGCTAATGGCAGACTCTGGGAGGGCTCACGCCAAGGAGTACTTCCCAGAACTTATGCTGACAGTGTCCTTGTCCTCACGGTGAGACTGAGTCACCCCTCAACTCTGCAGGAGACCCTCCAACACTAGCATGTAGGTCTGGTTCAGTCTCTATGGGGTCACTGCTCCTTCCCCTGGGTCCGGATGAGCACACTACTTTGTGTGTGCCTTCCAAGAGTGGAGTCTCTGTTTCCCCCAGTTGTGTCAAAGTCCTTCAATCAAATCCCGCTGGCCTTCAAAGTCTGATTCTCTAGGAATTCCTCCTCCTGTTGACAGACCCGCAGGTTCAGAAGCCTGATGTGTGCCTCAGAACCATCACTCCAGTAGGTGGACTTTTGTGGTGTAAGTGTTCTGCAGTTTGTGAGTCACCCACACAGCAGTTATGAGATTTGATTTTATTGTGATTGCACCCTTCCTACTGTCTCATTGTGGCTTCTCCTTTGTCTTTATATGTGGGGTATCTTTTTTGGTGAGTTCCAGTGTCTTCCTGTCAATGATTGTTTGACAGTTAGTTGTGATTCTGGTGTTCTTGTAAGAGATAGTGAGAGCACGTCCTTCTACTCTGCCATCTTGAACTAATCCAGATTTCTAGATTGTTGCCCTTATAGGGATGTCTATGTTGTTGTTTTTGATTCATTTACATTTTTATTTTTTCTAATAAATATTTTAATTTTCTAATTTTATTTTATTATTTATCCTCTGTTATTGTTCTTCTCCTTTTGGATTGTTCCCTGTTATTTTTTTTCTTCTTCTTCCTGTTGTGTTTTTGTTTTACCTTGTTGCAGGTTTTTCAATATATTTTTATTTTTCCTAATATATTTTTTATTTTTCTAATTTTATTTTATTTTTTATTATTTGTTATTGTACTGCTCCTTTTTTTCTTTTCTTTTTTCTTTCTTAACTGTGCCATGTACCTTGTCGGATCTTGGTTCCCAGGCTGGACATTGGGCCTGAGCTCCTGTGATTGGAGCACTGTGTCCAAACTACTGGACTAACAGAGAACCTCAGATGCAGGAGAAGAGTAATTGGAGTAAGGCCTCCCAGAGATCCTCATCTTGGCACAAAGACCAGCTCTACACAACTGCCTGCAAACTCCAGTACTGGACACCTAAGACCAAACAACCAGTAAGAGCAGAATACAGCCCCACCCATCAAAAAAAGAAAAAAAGAAGGAAACAAAAAAAATATTACAGATGAAGGAGCAATGTAAAAACCTACAAGACCAGATAAATGAAGACAAAATAGGGAAGCTACCAGTAAAATAGTTCAGAGTAATGATAGTAAAGATGATCCACAATCTTGGAAGCAGAATGAATAAAATACAAGAAACGTTTAACAAGGATCTAGAAGAACTAAGAAGCAAGCACACAGTGATGAACAACAGAATAGCAAATTAAAAATACTCTAGAAAGAATCAATAGCAGAATAACTGAGACAGAAGAATGGGTAAGTGACCTGGAAGATAAAATGGTTGAAATAACTGCCAGGGAGCAGAATAAGGAAAAAAGAATGAAAAGAATTGAGGACAGTCTCAGAGACTTCTGGGACAATATTAAATGCACCAACATTTGAATGATAGGGGTTCCAGAGTAAGAAGAGGAAAAGAAAGTGTCTGAGAAAATATTTGAAGAGATTATAGTTGAAAACTTCCCTAACATGGGAAAGGAAATAGTAATCCTGTCCAGGTCTTGCAGGGAGTCCCACAGAGGATAAACCCAAAGAGAAACACACCAAGACACATATTAATCAAACTATCAATAATGAAATACAAAGAAAAAATATTAAAAACAGCAAGGAAAAAGCAACAAATAACATACAGGGGAGTCCCCATAAGGTTAACAGCTGATTTTTCAGCAGAAACTCTGCAAGCCAGAAGGGAGTGGCAGGACATTTTTAAAGTGATGAAAGGGAAAAATCTACAAAAATGTTTACTCTACCCAGCAAGGATCTCATTCATACTTGGAGAAATAAAAAGCTTTGCAGACAAGCAAAACCTACAGAATTCAGCACCACAAAACCAGCTTTACAACAAGGCTAAAGGAACTTCTACAAGCGGCAGACACAAGAGAAGAAAAAGACCCACAGAAGCAAACCAAGATCAATTAATAAAATGCTAATGGGAAACAGCATATTGATAATCACCTTGAATGTAAATGTATTAAATGCTCAAACCAAAAGACATAGACTGGCTGAATAGATACAAAAACAAGACCCTCATATATGCTGTTTACAAGACACCCACTTCAGACCTAAGGATACATACAGACTAAAAGAGAGGGAATGGAAAATGATATTCCATGAAAATGCAAGTTATAAGAAAGCTAGAGTAGCCATACTCATATCCGATAAAATAGACTAAAATAAAGATTGTTACAAGAGATAAGCAAAGACACTACATAACTTCAAGGGATCAATCCTAGAAGAAGAGAAAAGAATTATAAATATTTATGCACCCAACATAAGAGCACTACAATACATAAGGCAAATGCTATCAACCATAAAAGGGGAAATCAACAGTAACCCAAAAAAATGGGTGACTTTAACACCCCACTTACAAAAATAGATTATTCAGACAGAAAATAAATAAGGAAACACAAGGTTTAAATGACAAGATAGACTTACTTGATATTTTTAGACATTCCACCTGAAAGCAGAAAAATATATTTTCTTCTCAAGTGCATGAACATGGAATGTTCTGCAGAACAGATCATATCTTGTTCACAAATCAAGCCTTGGAAAATTTAAGAAAATTGAAGTCATATCAAGCATCTTTTCCGACCACAACACTATGAGATTAGAAATCACTTTCAGGAGAAAAAAACTTTAAAACCACAATTACAAGACGGTTAAACACTATGGCGCTAAATAACCAAGAGATCACTGGAAAAATGAAAGTAGAAATAAAAAATACATAGAAACAAATGACAATGAAAAAAGGGTGATCCGAAACCTATGGGACACAGCAAAAGCAGTTGTAAGAAGGAAGTTCATAGCAATTCAAGCTCACCTCAAAAAACGAGAAATATCTCAAAAAAGCAATCTCACTTTACAACAAAAGAACTAGTAAAAGAAGCACAAAGAAAACCCAAAGTTAGTAGAAGGAAAGAAATCATAAAGGTCAGAGCAGAAATAAATGAAATAGAAATGAAGAAAAAATAGCAAAGATCAATAAAACTAAAAGTTGGCTCTTGGAGAACATAAACAAAATCGACAAACCTAAAACAAGACTCAACAAGAAAAAAGGGAGAGCACTCAAATCAATAAAATTTGAACTGAAAATGGAGAGATTATAACTGACACTGCAGAGATACAAAATATCATAAGAGACTACTACAAACAACTATATGCCACTAAAATGGACATTCTGAAGAAATGTACAAATTCTTCAAAAGGTACAACTTTCAAAGACTGAACCAGGACGCATTAGAATATACAAACAGACCAATCACAAGCACTGAAATTAAAACTGTAACTAAAAACCTTCAAACAGATGACATGATACTATACATAGAGAATCCTAAAGATGCTACCAGAAAACTGCTAGAGCTAAACAATGAATTTGGCAAAGTAGCAGGACACAAAATTAATGCACAGAAATCTCTGGCATTTCTATACACTAATGATGAAAAATCTGAAAGTGAAATCAAGAAAACACTCCCATTTACCATTGCAACAAAAAGAATAAAATATCTAGGAATAAACCTACCTAAGGAGACAAAAGACCTGTATGCAGAAAATTATAAGACACTGATGAAAGAATTTAAAGACGATACAAATAGATGGAGAGAGATACCATGTTCTTGGATTGGAAGAATCAACATTGTGAAAATGTCTTTATTACCCAAAGCAATCTACAGATTCAATGCAATCCCTATCAAACTATCACTGGCATTTTTCACAGAACTACAACAAAAAATTTCAAAATTTGTATGGAAGCACAAAAGACCCTGAATAGCCAAAGCAATCTTGAGAACTAAAAACAGAGCTGAAGGAATCAGGCTCCCTGACTTCAGACTATACTACAAAGCTACAGTAATCAAGACAGTATGGTACTGGCACAAAAACAGAAAGATAGATCAATGGAACAGGATAGAAAGCCCAGAGGTAAACCCACACACATATGGTCACCTTATCTTTGATAAAGGAGGCAGCAATGTACAGTGGAGAAAGGACAGCCTCTTCAATAAGTGATGCTGGGAAAACTGGACAGGTACATGTAAAAGTATGAAATTAGATCCCTCCCTAACACCATACACAAAAATAAGCTCAAAATGGATTAAAGACCTAAATGTAAGGCCAGAAACCATCAAACTCTTAGAGAAAAACATAGGCAGGACACTCTGTGACATAAATCACAGCAAGATCCTTTTTGACCCACCTCCTAGAGAAATGGAAATAAAAACAAAAATAAACACATGGGACCTAATGGAACTTCAAAGCTTTTGCACAGCAAAGGAAATCATAAACAAGACCAAAAGACAGCCCTCAGAATGGGAGAAAATATTTGCAAATGAAGCAACTGACAAAGGATTAATCTCCAAAATTTATAAGCAGCTCATGCAGCTTAATGACAAATAAACAAACAACCCAGTACTAAAATGGGCAGAAGACCTAAATAGACATTTCTCCAAAGAAGATATACGGACTGCCAACAAACACATGAAAGAATGCTCAACATCACTAATCATTAGAGAAATGCAAATCAAAACTACAATGAGATATCATCTCACACCAGTCAGAATGGCCATCATCAAAAAATCTAGAAACAATAAATGCTGGCGAGGGTGTGGAGAAAAGTTAACCCTCTTGCACTGTTGGTGGGAATGTAAATTGATACAGCCACTGTGGAGAACAGTAAGGAGGTTCCTTAAAAAACTACAAATAGAACTACCATATGACCCAGCAATCCCACTACTGGGCATATACCCTGAGAAAACCATAATTCAAAGAGTCATGTACCAAAATGTTCATTGCAGCTCTATTTACAATAGCCCGGAGATGGAAACAACCTAAGTGTCCATCAACGGATGAATGGATAAAGAAGATGTGGCACATATACACAATGGAATATTACTCTGCCATAAAAAGAAACGAAATTGAACTATTTGTAATGAGGTGGATAGACCTAGAGTCTGTCATACAGAGGGAAGTAAGTCAGAAAGAGAGATACAAATACCGTTTGCTAACACATATAAGGAAAAAAATGTCATGAAGAGCCTAGGGGTAAGAGAGGAATAAAGACACAGACCTACTAGAGAATGGACTTGAGGATATGGGGAGGGGGAAGGGTAAGCTGTGACAAAGCGAGAGAGAGGCATGGACATATATACACTACCAAACGTAAGGTAGATAGCTAGTGGGAAGCAGCCGCATAGCACAGGGAGATCAGCTCGGTGCTTTGTGATCGCCTGGAGGGGTGGGATAGGCTGGGTGGGAGGGAGAGAGACGCAAGAAGGAAGAGATATGGGAACATATGTATATATATATATATATATGTGTGTGTATATATATATATATATATAACTGATTCATTTTGTTGTAAAGCAGAAACTAACACACCATTGTAAAGCAATTATACTCCAATAAAGATGTTAAAAAAAAAAAAACCTTCAAACAAACAAAAGCCCAGGACCAGCTGACTTCACAGAAGAATTCTACCAATTATTTAAAGAAGAGTTAGCACCTATCCTTCCCAAACTCTTCCAAAAATTGCAGAGAGAAGAATACTCCCAATCTCGTTCTACAAGGCCAACATCACATTGACACAAAAACCAGACAAAGATATCACAAAAAGGAAAATTAAATGCAAATACCACTGATGAACATAGATGCAGAAATCCTCAACAAAATACTAGCAAAAAGAATCCAACAACACATTAAAAATGTCATACACCATGATCAAGTGGGGTTTATCCCAGGGATGCAAGGATTCTTCAATATATGCAAATCAATCAATGTGATACACCATGCTAACAAATTAGGAATAAAACCATATGATCATCTCAATAGATGCAGAAAAATCTTTTGACAAAATTCAACACCCATTTATGGTAAAAACTCTCCAGAAAGTGGACATAGAGGGAACCTACCTCAACATAATAAAAGCCATATATGACAAAACCACAGCCAACATCATTCTCAATGGTGAAAACTGAAAGCATTTCTTCTAAGATCAGAAACAAGACAAGGTTGCCCACTCTCACCACTATTTTTCAACATAGCAGTGGAAGTCCTCGCCACAGAAATCAGAGAAGAAAAAGAAATGAACACAAATTAGAAAAGAAGTAAAACTTTCACTGTTTGAAGATGACATGATAATATACATAGAAAATCCTAAAGTTGCCACAAGAAAGCTACTAGAACTCATCAATGAATTTGGTAAGGTTGCAGGACGCAAAAATAATACACAGAAATCACTTACATTCCTATACTCTAACAATGAAAGATCAAAAATTGAAATTAAGGAAACAATACCATTTACCACCACAATAAAAAGAATAAAACACTTAGGAATAAACCTGCATAAGCAGGCAAAAGACCAGTACTCAGAAAACTATAAAAGACTGATGAAAGTAATCAAAGATGACATAAAGAGTTGGAGAAATATGCCATACTCCTGGATTGGAAGAAATATGCCATACTCCTGGATTGAAAAAGATTTTACTATCCAAAGCAATATACAGGTTCAATGCAATCCCTATCAAATACTAATGGCATTTTTCATAGAACTAGAACAAGAAATTTTAAAATTTGTATGGAAACACAGAAGACACTGAAGAGCCAAAGCAATCTTAAGAAAGAAAAATGGAGCTGAAGGAATCAGGCTCTCTGACTTCAGACTATACTAAAAACCTACAGTAATCAAGAGAGAACGGTACTGGCACTTAAATAGAAATATATATCAAACGAAGAGGACAGAAAGCCCAGAGATAAACCCACATACATATGGTCACCTTACCTTTGACAAAGGAAACAAGAATATACAATGGAGAAAAGACAGCCTCTTCAATAAATGGTGCAGGGAAAAATGGACAGAACAAGTAAAAGAATGAAATTAGATCACTCCCTAACACCATACACAAAAATAAACTCAAAATGGATGAAAGTCCTAAATGTAAGGCCAGACACTATAAAACTCTTAAAGGAAAAAATAGCCAGAACACTTCATGACATACATCACAGCAAAATCCTTTTAACCCACCTCCCAGAGTAAGGGGAATAAAAACAAAAATTAAAAAATGGGACCTAATGAAACTTAAAACCTTTTGCACAGCAAAGGAAAACATAAACACAACAAAAAGAAAACACTGAAAATGGAGAAAATATTTGAAAACGAAGCAATAGACCAAGGACTAGTCTTCAAAATATACAAGCAGGTCAGGCAGCCCAATATCACAAAAGCAAACAACCAAATCCAAAAATGGGCCGAGAGATAAACAGACATTTCTCCAAAGAAGACATACAGATGGCCAACAAATACATGAAAGGATGCTCAACATCACTAATCATTAGAGAAATGCAAATCAAAACCACAATGAAGTATCAACTCACCCTGGTCAGAATGGCCATCATCAAAAAATCTACAAGCAATCAATGCTGGAGAGGGTGTGGAGAAATGGGAACCCTCTTGTACTGTTGGTGGGAATGTAAATTGAGAAAGCCACTATGGAGAACAGTATGGAGTTTCCTTAAAAAACTAAAAATAGAACTGGATATGACTCAGCAATCCCACTACTTGACATATACCCTGAGAAAACCATAATTCTTAAAGAGACATGTACCACAATGTTCATTGCAGCACTATTTGCAATAGCCAGGACATGGAAGCAACCTAAATATCCATCAACAGATGAATGGATAAAGAAGATGTGGCACATATATACAATGGAATATTAGCCATAAATATAAAGGATTTATTTGTAGTGAGGTGGATGGACCTAGAGTCTGTCATACAGAATGAAGTAAGTCAGAAAGGGAAAAACAAATACCATATGCTAATGCAGATATATGGAATCTAAAATAGCAGTACTGATGAACCTACTGACAGAGTATGATAAAGATACACGTGTAGAGAATGGAATTGAGAGCACAGGGGAAACGGGAAGCTGGGATGAAGTGAAAGAGAAGCATTGACATATATACACTACCAAATGTAAAATGGATGACTAGTGGGAAGCTGCTGCATAGCACAAGGAGATCAACTTGATGCTTTGTGACGACCTAAAGGTATGGGATAGGGAGGGTAGGAGAGAGGCTCAAGAGGGAGGGGATATGGCGATATATGTATACATATAGCTGATTCACTTTGATGTACAGCAGAAACTAACAGCATTGTAAAGCATTTATACTCCAATAATGATGTGAAAAAAGAAAAAAATATATTGTACAGCAAGATGTTCCTAACACTAGAATTTGTAATAATAAAAAGCTGGAAACTTTTTATAGAGTTTCAATATGACTCTTTATAAAGGCATAGAAGGGGGAGACCTTCAAGATGATGGAGGAGTAAGATGTGGAGATCACCTTCTTCCCACAAATACATAAAAAATACATCTACCTGTGGAACAACTCCTACAGAACATCTTGAATGCTGGCAGAAGACCTCAGACTGCCCAAAAGACAAGAAAATCCCCAGGTACTTGGCTGTGCAGCTGGCAGGGTCTTGGTGCTCTGGCCAGGTGTCAGCCCTGAGCCTCCAAGGTGGGTGAGCCTAGTCCAGGATAACGGACCACCAGAGACCTCCTGGCCCCATATAATATCAATTGGAAAGAGGTCTACCAGAGATCTCCATCTCAACACTAAGACCCAGCTTCACCCAATGGCCATCAAGGTCCAGTGTTGGATGCCCCATGCCAAACAACACGCAAGACAGGACCACAACCCCATCCATTAGCAGAGAAGCTGTCTAAAATCATACTAAGTTCACACACACCAAAACACACCACTGGAACACAGGCACCAGCCCCACCCACCAGAACACAGACACCAGTTCCCTTTACCAGAAAGCCAACACAGACTGCTGAACCAACCTCACCCACTGGGGCAGACACCAAAAACAACGGGAACTATGAACCTGAAGCCTGCAAAAAGGAGACTCAAAACACAGTATGGTCAACAAGATGAGAAGATAGAGAAATATGCAGCAGATGAAGGAGCAAGGTCAAAACCCACCAGACCAAACAAATGAAGAGGAAATAGGCAGTCTACCTGAAAAAGAATTCAGAATAATGACAGTAAAGATGATCCAAAATCTTGGAAACAGAATGGAGGAAATACAAGAAACATTTAACAAGGACCTAGAAGAACTAAACAGTAAACAAACAATGATGAACAACACAGTAAATGAAATTTAAAATTCTCTAGAAGGAATCTACAGCAGAATAACTGAGGCAGAAGAACGGACAAGTGACCTGGGAGATAAAATAGTGGAAATAATTGTGACAGAGAACAATAAAGAAAAAATAATGAAAAGAATAGAGGACAGTCTCAAGACCTCTGGGGCAATGTTAAATGCACCAATATTCGAATTAAACGTGTCCCAGAAGAAGAAGAGAAAAAGAAAGGTTCCAAGATAATATTTGAAGAGATTAGAGTTGAAAACTTCCCTAATATGGGAAAGGAAATTGTCAAGTCCAGGAAGCGCAGAGAGTCCCGTACAGGATAAATCCAGGGAGAAACACACCAAGACACATAGTAATCAAACTATCAAAAATTAAATACAAAGCAAAAATATTAAAAGCAGCAAGGGAAAAGCAACAAATAATACAAGGGAATCCCCATAAGGTTAACAGCTAATGTTTCAGAAGAAACTCTGCAAGCCAGAAGGGAGTGGCAGGACATATTTAAAGTGATGAAAGGGAAAAACATACAATCAAGATTACTCCACCCAGCAAGGATCTCATTCAAATTCGAGGGAGAAATTAAAACCTTTACAGAGAAGCAAAAGTTAAGAAAATTCAGCACCACCAAACCAGCTTTACAACATAAGTTAAAGGAACTTCTCTAGGCAGGAAACACAGGAGAAAGAAAAGACCTACAATAACAAACCCAAAACAGTTAAGAAAATGGTAATAGCAACATAGATATCAATAACTACCTTAAATGTAAATGGATTAAATGCTCCAACCAAAAGTCACAGACTGGCTGAATGGATACAAACACAAGACTTGTATATATGGTGTCTACAAGAGACCATATTCAGAGCTAGGGACACATACAGACTGAAAATCATGGGATGGAAAAAGATATTCCATGGAAGTAGAAATCAAAAGAAAGCTGGAGTAGCAGTTCTCATATCAGACAAAATAGACTTTAAAATAAAGACTATTATAAGAGACAAAGAAGGACACTACATAACAATCAAGGGATTAATCCAAGAAGAAGACATAGCAATTGTAAATATTTATGCATCCAACATAGGAGCACCTCAATACATAAGGCAAATGCTAACAGCCATAAGAGGGAGAATTGACAGTAACACAATCATAGTAGGAGACTTTAACGCCCCACTTTCACCAATGGACAGATCATCCAAAATGAAAATAAATAAGGAAACACATGCATTAAATGACACATTAAAGAAGATAGACTTAACTGATACTTACAGGACATTCCATCCAAAAATAACAGAATACATTTTCTTCTCAAGTGTTCGCGGAACATTCTCCAAGATAGATCATATCTTGGGTCACAAATCAAGCCTCAGTAAATATAAGAAAATTTTCATCATATCAAGCATCTTTTCCGACCACAATGCTATGACTAGATATCAATTACAGGAAAAAAATGTAAAAAATACAAACAAATGGAGACTAAACAATATGCTACCAAATAACCAAGAGATCATTGAAGAAATCAAAGGCGAGATCAAAAAATACCTAGAAACTAATGACATTGAAGACAAAACTACCCAAAACATATGGGATGCAGCCAAAGCAGTTCTAAGAGGGAAGTTTATGGCAATAAAATCCTACCTCAATAAACAAGAAATATCTCAAATAAACAACCTAACCTTACACCTAAAGCAATTAGGGAATGAAGAACAAAAACAAAGTTAGCAGAAGGAAAGATATCATGAAGATCAGATCAGAAATAAATGAAAATAAATGAAGGAAACAACAGCAAAGATCAGTAAAACTAAAAGATAGATATTTGAGAAGATAAACAGAATTGATAAACATTAGCCAGACTTATCAAGAAAAAAAAGGGAGAAGACTCGAATCAACAGAATTAGAAATGAAAAGGGAGAAGTAACAACTGACACTGTAGAAATACAAAGGATCATGAGAGATTATTACAAGCAACTATATGCCAATAAAATGGACAACCTGGACGAAATAGACAAATTCTTAGAAATGCACAATGTTCCAAGACTGAACCAAGAAGAAATAGAACATCTGTACAGACCAATCAGAAGCAATGGAATAGAAACTGTGATTAAAAATCTTCCAACAAACAAAAGCCTAGGACTACATGGCTTCACAGGTGAAGTCTATCAAACATTTAGAGAGAGCTAACACCCATCTTTCTCAAACTCTTCTAAAATATAGCAGAGGGAGGAACACTCTCAAACTCATTCTATGAGGCCACCATCACCCTGATACCAAAACTAGACAAAGATGTCACAGGAAAAGAAAACTACACGCCAATATCACTGATGAACATATATGTAAAAGTCCTCGGCAAAATATGAGCAAACAGAATCCAACAGCACATTAAAAGGATCATACACCATGATCAAGTGGATTTCATGCCACTTGATCATGAGAAAGCTCCATCTCTGGAGTTCATTTAGGGGGTGCTCTGTCTTCTGTGGGCAGACAGGAAAGGAATCCCCTCTCTTCATTCACCCTGAAACAATGGTCTCTTGCCTCTAAGGCAGGTTCAGACTTTTTCCCATACTCCCTTCTGGTTAGCTGTGGTACACTAGCCCCCTTCAGGCTGTGTTCATGCAGCCAACTCCAGTCCTCTCCCTGGGATCTGACCTCTGAAGCCCAAGCCTCAACTCCCAGCTCCCACCTGCCCTGGCAGGTGAGCAGACAAACCTCTCAGGCTGGTGAGTGCTGGTTGGCACCAATCCTCTGTATGGAAATCTCTCCACTTTGCCCACTGAACCCTTGTTGCTGTGCTGTCCTCCATGGCTCCGAAGTTCTCCCCCCGGCCCACCTCCCATCCCCACCAGTGAGGGGGCTTTCTAGTGTGTGGAAACTTTTCCTCATTCACAGCTCCCTCCCAGAGGTGCAGGTCCCATCCCTATTCTTTTGTTTCTGTTTTTTCTTTTCTCTTTTGCCCTACCCATGTACGTGGAGATTTTCTTGCCTTTTGGGAAGTCTGAGATCTTCTGCCAGCATTCAATAAGCGTTCAGTAGGAGTTTTTCCACATGTAGATGAGGAAGGTGATCTCCACGTCTTACTCCACTGCCATCTTGAAGGTCCCCACTGCCCATTTTTTAAATTGGAGTGTTCTCTCTCTCTCTCTCTCTCTCTTTTTCTTTTTGCCATTGAGTTGTATGGGTCAATTATATCTTTGGATATCAGCCCAAATATTTTCTCCCATTCAGTTGGTTGCCTTTTCATTTTGTTTATGGTTTCCTTTTATTTTGATGTAGTCCCGCTTGTTTATTTTCACTTTTGTTTCCTTTGCTTTTGGTATCAAATGCAAAAAATCTTCAACAAAACCCATATCAAGCGATTACCATCCATGTTTTCTTCTAGGAGTTTTATGGTTTCAGGTATTACATTCAAGTCTTTAAACCATTTTGAGTTAACATTGGTGTATGATGTAGGATAGTGGTCCAGTTTCACTCTTCGGCATGTGGCCATCCTGTTTTCTCAACACCATTTATTGAAGACACTGACCTTTCCCAATTGTATTTCTTGCTTCCTTTGTTGTAAATTAATTGACCATATATGAGTCAGTTTATTTCTGGGCTCTCTATTCTGTTCCATTAATATGTGTCTGTTTTTATGCCAATATCATAATGCTTTGATAACTATAACTTTGTAATGTAGTTTGATACCATGGCGCATGATGCCTCCAGCTTTGTTATTCTTTCTTAAGACTGATTTGGCTATTTGGGGTCTTTTGTAGTACCATACAAATTTTACATTTTTTTGTTCTATTTCTGGGAAAATGTCATTTGGAATTTTGATAGGGATTTCTTTTAATCTATAGATTGCTTTGGAGAGAATGGACATTTTAATAATATTAATTCTTTCAGTTTACTGGCACAGAATATTTTTCCATTTATCAATATTTTTGTCTTCTTCACTTTGTTTTGCTAATGTTTTAGAGTGTTCAGTGTACAGGCCTTTCACCTTCTTGGCTCAGTTTATTTTTATGTATGTTATTCTTTCTGATGTAATTATAAATGGGATTATTTTCTTAATTTCTCTCTCAGTTCATTATTATTGTATAGAAATGTAACAAATTTTTGGATTCATCTTTTTTAGAACTCTCTTGTCTTCCTAGATCTGGATATCGGTTTCCTTCCTTACATTAGGGAAGTTTTCATCCATTTATTTCTTCAAATAAGTTTTCTGCTCCTTTTTCTCTCTCTTCTCCTTCTGGTATCCCTAGAATGTGATGTTAGTCTGCTTGATATTGTCACATAAGTTCTCAAGCTGTCTTCACTTTTTAAAATTCATTTTTCTTTCTGCTGTTCTGATTGGGTGAGGTTGTTGTTGTTGTGGGGTTTTTTTCCTGTTTTCTGTCTTACTGATTCATTCGCCTGCTGTTACACCTCTCTAGTGTATTTTTCAGTTTAGGTATTGTATTCTTCAGCTATGTGACTACTGTTTGGAATTTTCTTTTATTTTCTCTCTTTGTTGAAGTTCTCACTGTTTTCAGCCATTCTACTCCCGAGTTTGGTGAGGATCATTATGATGATTAGTTTGAACTCTTTATCAGGTAAATTATTTACTGTTTCATTAAGGTTTTTTTTTTTCCTGAGGTTTTACCTCGTTCTTTCATTTGGAACATATTCCTCTGTTTCTTCATTTTGCTTGACTCTCTTTACTTGTCTGTGCAGTAGATAAAACAGCCACCTGTCCTAGTCTTGAAGGAGTGGCCTTATGTAGGAGAGGAACCTTATTGTTCAATCTTGTTTCATTTCTTGGTTGTCTCTCAAATATCTGTGATGGTCCAAACAACCTATATTATTGTTAATGGCTTCTAGTTGTTGAAGGTGTGCCAAACCTCTCAGTGTCTCAGAGGGGAAGAGCTCAGTCTGCACCTAGATTCAGGTTGCTTGGAAGTCTGAATGTCAGGCAGTGAAGTTTAAAGTATGCAAGTATATACGGTACTATGGGACTGCAAATGTATACCCCACTGGCCACCAGCTTCAGGCCATCGAGAGGTGTCCCCTGAGTGGCAGTCACAAAAATCAGCCTCCAGATGCATACAAGCTTTTATCTTGGAGACACTACTAAGCTGTAGTGAGGTAGAGGGAGAGCACAAAGCTGCTGTGTCCTTGCCTATGTTCTCTGGGGACATATCTGTAGGCCCCTAGATGTGTGCCAAACCGAAAGCCTGCTTTTCAGGCCAGAGCTCCGGGAGAAGCAATTAGGACTCTTTTATAGAAAGACTGTGAATGTGTTTCAGTCTCTTGTCTGTGCAGTGCTCTGGGGGTTTTAGCCTTACTGGAACTGTCTCTCTGATTGTTCCAGTCTCATTGTACCCAGGGTTGCAAGCGCCTTGTCCACCTAGCCAGGTGATCAAGGGGATTCCCTTGGCAAAACTGTGACTGAGGTACCAGAAGTAAAAACTGGGGCAGACATATGTTAAGCTCCCCTCCAGTATATCTGGTTCTCTGAAGCACAACAGAAGGAAAGCAGGAAGTTGGTACTTTCCTCTGATATCTCTGGAAAGGACTGCAGTCAGCCCTTTGATGTGTCTTTAATTAGAAGCCTACTCCTCAAGCTGCAAGTACGCTTCACATGAAGTTTTAGCTCCTGAGTCTGTTGTCTCTTCCTATGCCCTCTAGGTGGTAGTCATTTAGGAAGTTTTTCTCCATTTGTTACAGTCCTGTTGGACCCACAGATGTAAGACCCAATGGACACCAGAATCAGAAGATATAGAGGTGTTCCTTGGTTGCTGCCACAAAAATTTGGGCACAAAACATAAAACCAGGGCAAAAGAGCTCCTTTTCTGGAGACACTGACACTGTGCAACATGGTAGAGGAGAGTGTGAAGATGACACCCAGCCATTGGAGAGATTAAGAGGGAGAAAATAGAGATGGCACCCATGGTGAAAGGAAAAGAAAAAAGAAAAGAAAAAATTGACATCTCTCAGCTGGAGCAAAGTAGAGGGAGAGCATGAAGATAGTGCCCACTGGCTAGAGCACAGCGGCAGGAGAGTATAAAGATGGCACTCTCCAGTCTTTGTTGTCTAATAGCACTCTTTCACAAAGCATGGGTGCCCCTCAATAGGCTGCTTCCATGCTAGGCCCTGGGATGAGTGAACTTAAGCACCTAAGCCTTTTAAGAGCTTTTTCTCCATTTGCTATAGCCTTGGGAATCCGAAGGATATGAGCCCCACTGGATTTCAAAACTAGTTGTTTTGAGGGCTCATCTCTCAGGTTCAGTTCTTAAAGGTTGGGGGTGACTGATGTGGAATTCAAACCTCCTCAGAGAGAAACTCCAGGTTTTGATTTCCTTGCTGAATGTGGGTTGCCACAAAATGGGAGGGGTTATGCTGATATTGCATCTCCTGCATAGGTATGCCTCTCCTACCCACTTTGATATGGACCTTCTCTCATTCACCCAATGTATAGGTGTTTCTCAGCCAGTTTTTAGGGTTTGTTTTTGTTTTTCAGAGAAAGTTGTTCCATATGTTGCTGTAGATTTGGTGTGTTTGTGGGAAGACGTGAGTTCAGGATCCTGTTATGTCACCATCTTGAATGGGAACCTGTATTATTTCTTTAAATAGTTTTTGTCCTCCTTTCTCTCTCTTCTCCTTCTGGGACTCCTATAATACATATATTATTTCTTTTGATCATATCCCTAAGTCCTGTAGGATTTCTTTACTCCTTTTCATTATTTTTTCTCCCCTGATTGGATTCTTTCAAATGACTTGTCTTCAATTTTACTTACTCTTTTTGCTGCTTTGTCAAATCTGTTGCATCTCTGTGTTGAATTTTTCAGTTTAGTCATTGTATTCTTCAGTTCTAGGATTTCTGGGGTTTTTTTTTTTTAATGTTTTTTATTTCTTTGTTGAACATCATTTTACTCATGAATTTTTTGGTTAGTTTTCTTTAGTTTTCTATTTTGTGTTCTTGTAATTCACTGAACTTTAAGATGATTATTCTGTACTCAATGTCAGTTAATTCATTGGTATCCATTTCCTTAGTGCCAGTTATTGCAGCATGAGTAGCTTCCTTTGGTGGTTTCATGTTTCCCTGGTTCTTCGTGTTCCTTGTATTCTTGCATTGATATCTACATGGTTGAGGGAGTGGTCACTTTTTCCAGTCTTTACAGGTTTACTTCAACAGGGAAATCCTTAACTTGTCATCCTAGGGAACTGGATGGGTCAGCTGGTAGCATCCAGGAGTTGATGGGGTTTGCTGCTGGGGTCTCTTGTTAGGTGGGCCACTGCCTGTGTTCTGAGGTCTGCTGGTTCCATTGGCTAGGCTCCCTGGTTGGATGGGTACACTGTCTGTGTTCTGCATTCAGGTGTTGCTACTGGTGGGGCTTAGCTGTCAGGTGGGGTTGTTGGCAGGATTCTACAGTTAGGTGGGATCACTGGTTGGGCTCCCTTATTGGACTGTGCTGCTAACTGGACTCTGGAATTGGATGAGGCTGCAGGCTGGGCTCCATGATCAGGTAGAACCACTGATTGTGCTCTTTAGTCAGCTGGAGTCATAGGCTGTACTCCACTTGGTGGTGCTACAGGTTGGTGTTAAGGCAGGGCCACAGTTAGGGCTGCAAACTGTGCTCTGCAGTTGGGTGGAATCATGAGCTGGGATCTGGGAATAGGTGAGGTCACAGACTGTACCTCCCTGTTGATCAGGGCTTCAAACTGGGCTCTGCAATTTCCCAGGGGTCACTGGCCAGGCTCCCTTTTTGGGCATGTCACTGGCTTGTCTTTTGGGTGATTACAGTTCGATGGGGCTGTTGGCTTCACCTTCTGGTTGGGGCACTGGCTATGCTCCATGGTTGGGTGGGGTTGCTGGATAGAATTTACTGCTAGTCTGTACTGCTGGCTGGGAACCCTAGTGCTGACTGTGCTCCCTGACCAGATGTGGCTGTTGGTTTGGCTGTGTGGGTGTACATAGCTGTTGTTAGGCTTTCTGGTCAGATGAGATCATAGGCAGGGGTGTAGTACCAACTACTGCCAAAATCTATGCTCTGGTCACTATGAGTACTGCCACCCTTCTTCGTTGCATGTGGCTGTTTCACCTGGCTGACCCCTGGTCATCTAGCCTTGCCAATTCCTCTAGTGTTCCTTGTGAGGTGAGACTGAAGTGGGCCTCCCAGTAGTGCCCTGGAATACTGGGACAGCTGAATGCCTGCTTTGGTCTCTCTTTTTCACACTGGAGGAAACACAGGCTCAGGTGGGCCCTCTCAGTGTGGTCATGTGCCAGCCTGAGGGAAGGTCAACATGGTCAAAATCACTCCTTTTACTCTTCTAATGCAGCCTTTCTCAGCTTTGTGCTCCAAGACACTGTTTCAGCCTCACCCTTGGGTTCTGAGATTTTCACAGAGGTGTTCTTATCTGTGGATAGTTGCTGATATATATATTGTGAGGGGAACTAGGGGACAAGGGACTTCTTGTTCCACCATCTTGCTGATGTCACCAGTTCCTCTGGAGAATTTCTAGATTTTCTGTTTTACTCCATTTTTCTGAAATTTTATAATGATGTGAATGGGAGTCTATTTTTAATCTGTTGTGCTTGGCAATAACACTCTCAAATTAGAGTAATATCTTTTAGATATATGGGATTTTCTTGAATTTTCTTTAGGATTCCTCCCCTCCACCCACACTGCCATGTTATCCTTTTCCTCTTTCTAGGATTCTCATTATCTGAACCTCTTAGACTAATCTCCTCATTTCTTTCCATCTCTTTATGTTCTATGTTTTGGAATATTTTCTCAAGTTTACCCTTCATCTTGTCCTTTGAGGGCTTTTTCTCTGCTCTTATATTTTCTATTTCCTAGTATTTTTCTACACTTCTTTGCTAAGAGTTTTTCTTCTTTTATCTGCTAATAATTGTTTTTTGCAAGTTTCTTCCCTTTGCACACTCTTTATTTCACAACAGTTGTCTTTTTCTTTCTGGCCTCTGTCATTAACATTAGAAGTATTTCCCCCAAAATCTGGCTGTCTGCCCATGTTTAATAGTGGGGAGACTAAAATGGTGATTAGAAGCCCTAAGTGGATGTGTATGTATGTGCTGTCTGCATTTGGACTTTAATGAAGAACTATAATTAAAGGCTGGGCCATTTCATTTGGTAATCTCTGTGTCTGTATCTTTTAGGCTCCTTCTCTTGTGGTGATCAGATGCCCCAGAGAAGACTTTTCTAATTTTCTGACTAAGAGAATAATCCTGTTGCCAGTTTTCTTGATGTGAAGAAAGAATGCTGAGGTCCTTAATATTTAAAATGTTAACTTTTTTATATCTCCTGTTTTCATTATGGAGAGCCAACTTGAAACTCTGTGTGTGTGTGTGTGTGTGCATGCACACACACACATATGTTCATGTTCTGTGTCAAGAACACTGTAGCCTGTGTCTTGTCTTCTGCTTTCTGTTTCTGGAGTGAAAGGGAGGGCATTTGTCTTGCTCCTTCCTTGGTGATAAGAATAATATCCTTAGTAAGGTCTGAGCTGAAAATGGCTCTCCTAATAAAGATCTGTTTATTCTCCATTAGCACCCCTGAATCTATTCTCGCTCATTCTCTGCTCTGCTCCATGCCCTGCCAGTGTCATCACCTGGGATTCCCCTCACCTCTGGCTTCTGTTTAGATTTGGCCAATAAGAGGTATCAGCAAAGAATCAGAGGGTGGAAGAGAGAGAGAGAGGAGAAATATAACACTGCCACTTCCTCTGCTCTGTGCCATGACTCTGACAGCAGATGTGTCCCTCCATGTCTACAGCTCCTTCTAAGCAGCCCTCCACCATGACTTCTGCTCTCAAGGAAGGCTGGTAATGGGTGCAAGCTCTTTCTATTGTCCAGGTGCCTGAACATTCCTTGTTTCTTAGCCATAAAAGTAGTTGTTTCTCCATTGGGAACATTTAGGATAAATTATTTCCTGCTAGGACACTGACTTATGGCTACAAAGAAAAACAGGGGTCAAGCTATTTCTTGGCTATTACTATTACATTCCTGTCATCCCTGAACTTCTGCAGCTCATGTGATTTACTCTTTGTAGCAAACACTGTACTTGTCATGAAGGGATCACACTTTTATACTCAAGGTCAGGTGAAAGAATGGGCTTTTCAAATTCCTGGAGTTCTAGATAACTTAGCTTTAATCCCTGATGCTTAAACTATGTTATAGGAATTCTCTCTAAAATATATAAAGCAGACATTTTTCTTCTTCCAGGGTGTCCTGATTATCACTAGGGAAATCAATGGACTTGTCTGGCTATGTTGATTTAAATGAAAAACTTAAGGGGATTGGGCTTAATGGAAATGCAAGCTAATATACTCCTGGGAATTTCTTTCGAAGGTGAAATCCCTGATCTCAGCTTATGTTTGATGCTACTTACTCTTCATCTGAAAGGAGTCTCCTGCATAGTCTCCTCTGTTTAGAGACCTTACTTTCCTAACATTTCCCTAGTGCTTCTGAGTCTGGTGAGCTTGCTCTCCTCTTGGGAAGACAGGAGTCTGGGAGGGTGGTGATGGTGAGGGCTAGCGAAATTTAACATTCCCTTTGTGTGCAGGAGTACAGTCAGGTTAAATATGTAGTTTCAAAAATTTAGAGATAGCTCTGGTAAAGGACAGGGGCTTGTTACTGGACCTGCCAGCCTTTTGGTAGTCATGGCATTTCTCTTTGCCTTGGGTGTCCCTTGGCTTTCACTTGAAAGGTGGACTATATCTATCCTTCCACTACTTTCTCGGTATGACCAATCTGCTTCTAGCATCAAATACAAACTGAGATGAGAGATTTCATTTAAGAAAAAAATTCCCGTGAGTATTTTGGTCTCTGTTTCATATTCAGCCCAATCTCTTAAAAACTTCCCTCAGACCCTGTGCTTACACTCACCCTCTGTTCCTGTGCACTGGTCCTTCCTTACGTTCCAGAATTTCCCCATGCTCTCTCTTCAGCCAAACCCACTCTATCCATTCATAACAAAGTCCACCTCTATCTCTTCCAGAAAACCTTCCATGATCTCTCCAGCCTCAGATATTCTTTCCTCAGTCTGATATTTTCTAATATTTTGATATTTCCTCAGGTACCAAATTGTGTAGGTAAAACCCTGTTGTACTTCCTTTCATGTATATGTGAGTGCTTCAGTTCTTTGCTAAACTACAAACTCTTGGCAGGTAAAGCTCATGTGTCTTCCTTCTGTTGTAACCTACTCAACACCCAGCACAGCACCAGGCATGTAGTCTGGTGCATGTTTGTTAACTCAATAGCTAACTTATTTATTAGTATGCTATCTGCTCCATTTTTCTAAAAGCTCTAAGTAGATGTTTAAAAAGTAGTACTTTAATTTCCTAGACTGTGTTTGGTATAAAATATTTCAAACAGTGTGAACTGTACCTGGGTAGAAATGTCAAGGGGGCAATAAATTATGCACTTTCTCATTCCTAGGTAAAACTAAATTTTTGGATGATTTTTTGACAGAATTATGTGAAAATGTAACCATTATGAGAATCATAAGTAAAGCTGTTCGGATGCTTGAGGCAAAAGGAAGAGTGACTGGCAAGTAATGGGGAAAAAGCAAAGCACATGTCTGGATTAAGAGTCTCCAGGTGATAGAGGAACAGTCCCATGCTGGCACCTTGTGGGTTTTAATGGGCTCCCTCTGCCAATCTTCTGTTTGCTCCCATGATATGGAGGCCAATTCTGAACATTTTGACTTGTTATGAAGTGACTTCCTAGCATTGATTTATGTGCTGACCCTGACTGGGGAGATGCTTGGAGGAGTTTCCTCATGGTGCTCTGACTGCATAGGTTATTTGTTCACATCCTTTTAATCACATGTGTTGTAACCATAAATAGTAACATCCTGTATTTTGTTCTATAGAAGGATAAGGCTCTAGTGAAGTGCAGTTAATCAAACCTACAGAAGAGGAATGTATCCTAAAAGCTTAATTAAATATGGAATTGGGTGAGAATCTACCCTCTTATGCTTTTAGTTTAATTCCAGAAAAGAAAAAATGAGACAGCAATGTTCGACTGACAGTGAGTGGGTTGGAACCAAACACAATTTAACATCAACAATAGTGATCTTTTACCCACAGACTATATTTTAAAGAGGACAAAGTACTTTCACACCAATTATATAATTTATTCCTGCCAGTAACCTTTACAAGCAGAGCAGATATTGAGAATATTTTATTATATTTATTTTTCACTATAAAAGCATATTTTTGCATACCAGAATATTTATAGAATAGAGAAAAAAGGGGGAAATACAGCATTATTTCATTATTTCCATTTAGTTTTTAAAGATGTATCCTTTTCTTATTATATTGTTGTAATTAGTTGGAATCCAGATTTCTTCACCTAATATTGTAATGTAAGCATTTGCCTGTGTTTTTCTATGCTCCTCATAGTAATAACTTTTAATGGATTTATCATATTTTACTCTATATTTCATTTATTTTCAATTTTTCTGTTATTCTAAATAGTATTGAAAGGAACATTTTAGTTCACATAATTTTTGGTATTTAAGACTTCCCCCACTAATACTGAATTCCTGGAAGTGGAATTACTGGAGCAAAGGGTCTGAACATCTTTAGTGTGTTCTGATTCTTACTATCAGATTGTTTTCAGAGGGTTGGGCAAGTAAGTGTACATACTGGTTTGTGTGTGCCAGTTCTCTACAGGCTCATCAGAAATAGGGAAGTGAACTTTTAAATTACCAATGTAATACACGAAAAATGGTTTTTCATTGGTATTCTTATTTGAAGTTTTATTACTGTGAAATTGATCATTTCTCCATGTTTGTTTTCTAGTTACATTTGAAGGACAGACACTTTTATGCTCATTTTACAAATGAAGAAACCACTTCAGAGAAGTTAAGTGTCTTGCCTATGGTGACACAGCTAGTGAGTGGCATGCTGAAATGTAGATGCCAGGCTCCTAATTCTCCATCTAGGCTTTGTCTTATTTGAGCATTAGTCCCAGCTCTGTCACCATCTTCCCTGGGGATGTCTTCTCATTTCCTCAACCCTCACTCTCACTATCTGCAACATGAAATACTTAGACTGGAATCAGTGGTTTTCATTTTAAAATATAATTAAGTTGAAGAAGATTTTCTTCAAATGAATCTTGTGGTAAAACTCAATATATGAAACTGCTAAAGCAAAGCTACTCTGAGTTGACTGACAAGAGGACCGGAGGTCAAGGTTACTACCTCCTGTCTCCCTCAGAATCTCCATAGCACATTCTAATGTGCTTCCCTGAGACATTTGGGTATCATTTAGTCCAGTTCTTTTCTTCTTATTTTTTTCCCCAGTTTTTTTTTTGTTGTTGTTGTTCTTTTTAGATGTAAATGACATTTAGCACTGTGTAAGTTTAAGGTGTAAAGCATAATGACTTACATATATTGTGAAATGATCTGGTGGTTTTCAAGCAGTGCTCCTATCATCCCATTCAGCTTTGATACTCTCTCAACTAGAATGACTCAGACTTTCCAGGATATATTTTAAACTTATTTTCTTGTTCCTTTGTTAGCTTACCCACAAGTGACTGATATCTGAGAATTTCTATTTCTGATGATAGAAGGCTCATGATATCATGAAGAGAAAACTGAGTTTAGATCCAGGACACCTAGATCCTTCTTCCTATTACATATGGGCTTTCTGTTAGTTTCTCCATCTAAAAAGGAAAGAGTCATCTCTGATTCTCCAACCACGTAGAGTTGTTGTGAGGATCACAAAATGTTAAGTTGTGTGTGTGTTCTCCTTCTCTCTTTCTAGCCATATGGTAGGTTAACTTCCCTGCTTCTTTTGCAGGTGGACACAGCCATGTGACTTGCTAGCCAATAATATGCTTGTGAAGTGACGTGTGTCATTTCTGGGTGGAAGTTTTAAGAGCCAGTGCACAATTCACCATGTTCATTCTTCTGTGCTGTAGTGATTATGAAAGTGCATGTCAAAATTAGGTCCTGGTCAGCTTGGGTTTGAGTGATTATTATGAGCCAAGAGCCTGGGATATCTAAACTGTCCTGGAACATAATCAAGAAATAAAGGTTTGTTGTGATAAGCTTTGAGATATTAAGGCTTTTTGTTATTACAACAAAACCTAGTCCATCCTAACTAGTAAAGTGTGTGTGATGACAATTAACATTATCAATGAAACGTCTTCCTCATTTTTAAAGTTGCTGAAGCCCTGGAAACATAGAAAACACAATTCCCTAAACATGTTTTGTTTTTATTAAATCTTCTCCATTATGGTTTATTACAGGATATTGAATATAGTTCCTTGTGCTATACAGTAGGACCTTGTTGTTTATACATTCTATATATAATAGTTTACATCTGCTAATCCCAAACTCTCAATCCATCACTCTCCCTCTCTCCTTTCCCCTTGACAACCATAAGTCTGTTCCCTGTGTCTGTGAGCCTGTTTCTGTTTTGCTGATAAGTTCATTTATGTAATATTTTAGATTCCACATGTAAGTGATATGATATGGTATTTGTCTTTCTCTTTCTGACTTACTTCACTTAGTAATATAATCTGTAGATCCATCCATGTTGCTGCAAATGGCATTATTTCCTTCCTTTTTATGGCTGAGTAGTATTCCACTGTCTATATATACCACATCTTCTTTATCCATTCATTAGTTGATGGACACTTAGGTTGCTTCCATATCTTGGCTATTGCAAGCAGTGCTGCTATGAACATAGGGGTGCATGTATCTTTTCAAATTATAGTTTTTTCCAGATATATGCCCAAGAGTGTGACTCCTGGATCATATGGCAACTCTATATTTAGTTTTTTGAGGAATCTCCATATTGTTTTCCATAGTGGCCGCACCAATTTACATTCCCACCAACAGTGTAGGAGGCTTCCCTTTTCTCCACACCCTCTCCAGCATTTGTTATTTGTAGACTTTTTAATGATGACAGTTCTGACTGGTGTGAGATGGTACCTCATTGTAGATTTGATTTGCATTTCTCTGATAATTAACAATGATGAGAATTTTTCATGTGCCTATTGGCCATCTGTATCCCTAAAGACTAGTTTTGAACTGCACAATCGGAAACACAGTTAGCAATCACTGTAAGATTTGTAAAATCTTTTCTCTTGCAAGTTTAAAGCCAAGAAGGATACTGAAACAACACGTTGGCCAGATATCTGATTCATCTCTCCCTCCCCAGATACAGAATCTTCAGGTGTTTACAGAATGACTGTAAACAGAGATTCAAGATGTCTAAACTAATCTCTTACTAATCTTCTTATTCTCCCAGTGAGTTCAGGAAATCAGTGAGTTGAGCATTGCAGAGCATGCACGGTTATGAGAGAAATGTGTTGGGAAAGAGATATTTTGCAAAAAGATTTCACCTGTGCTTTATCTCAACACAGTTACCATAGTACAAAAACGGTGCTTTGAGAAGTGTTACTGATAAGGAATAAATTCATCCTGACCTTATAAAACTTGAAAGTGATGCTTTGTAGAAGTTACAGAGGTAAGCATGGCCTGGTGGTGCAGTGGGGCTGGCTCTTTAACCAACACCAATGTGTCCTGTACACCTCACAGCACTTTCTGGGCCTCAGGTCCCTCATCTGTAAAATGAAGGTTCTAATTCCGGACCTACTGCTTCAGGATGAAATGAATACATATAAGATTATTTTTAAAAAGGGCAATTTTGTACTGAGTTGTTACTATCTGAAATTTCTATTCAATTTGTTTGGAAGCTTTTTTACTCAGACTCCTTAAGTCACAAGTGACAGGAAACCCATTCAAACTGTCTTGAAAACACCGTAAAACATTTAAGAGAAAGCATGAAAGGGGATTTGATTGCAAACTCCAGGGGCTCCAACGCTGCTCATGCTTCTCTCCATCTCCTGTGCTTCTCTAATGGGCAGCTTCCCTCTGCATAGTGACCTCTGCAATCTCCAGTTATGGGAAATGGAGTGCTTCTCAGTACTGAAGCCCCTGCATTGGGTCACACTCTGTGTGACTTGGCTTGGTTTGGATAACGTGTTCATCCCTGGACATGTGAGGGGAGGAGAGCCCATTCATGTGGGGAGAGGTGGTTTCCAAAAAGAAAAATGAAGCACTGGGTGACCAAAACCAGCGGGGGTCCACACAGGAGGTGAGAGTATTCTTCTACCTGCCTTCTGAGGTTCAGGACTCTGAAAAGATGACTGCCACCTCAGCAGCCTTGGCATTGGGGTCTGTTTAGCTCTTAATCTTCTGTTTGTAGCCAGGGCTCAAGAGTCTTTAGAAAAAGCTGTTGGGGACATTCTCTAAGCTGCTACAGCCACATAACTAAATTTATGAGATGTGATGAGGGGAATAGGAAAGGATGTCATCTTCGATGTTGAATTGCAAGAAAGAATTTTTTAACGCTACTATTCATTCTGTAACCTGCTGGAGTTTACACTGGAAATGATCTCAAAGAAGAGTGTGTATGGACCCAGTGGCTGGAATTCAGGAGAAATGGATGCCTTTGCATTACACCTCCCCCACCTGCCCCATCCATCAGGGCAAGCTGATTCAAATAGGCTTTGTATACCTGGCACCGAGCAAGGGGCTGGGAGCATGGTACAGGTTAGATAGTTGTAGACCTTGCCCTAGGGGGCTTCTAATGTTATTAGAGATGAAACTTCAACACAGAAAAAAGCTATAGACCATCAGAAACACATTAGATATAATTGGGTTTGCGGTTTGCAAAGAGTGCTGTGGGTTTAGGGAGGGGAAGAAGCAAGTTCACTAGTGGAGCAAAGAGAGGCCCCGTGGAGGAGGAGTGGAGAAATGGTTTAAAAATTCCAAGGTTGCAGCTCATCATGTGCCCGGTACTGCTCAGCTCTGTACACCTTCCAAGAGTTCTCTCACTTCCTATCCTCTGCAGGGGGTTACTAATGAGACCCTCACTTTATAAATGGGGGTCTGGGCTCAGAGATATTAAAGTCATGCAGTAGGAATGGGAGAGTCAAACCAGTGGCCTGGACATCACCTACTGCTTCCTGCTCAGCTCACCTGTGACAACTTTGAGTCAAGGTTTTGCGACAACAACCATAATGATCCTGGCTCTTTGTCAAGGATGCGCCAGGAAGAACACCTCAAATAAGTGGTTCAGCCACAGCCTTGACAGTTATCTTAAATTAACATTTTTAGTGATTAAATATTCTCTATATTAATGGATATTTTTTATATTAAAAAAGTAGATTAAACTTTTAAAGTTTTAGAATAAATACTATAATTTGTTGTAATTAATGCAATATAGAAAGCTTTTGAAAAATGAGAATTTCTGTTTAAGTTATACTGTAGGTTTTTTCTTAAGAAAATTATAACTGTGAAATTAAGAAGTCTTAGAGAATCAGTACAGTAACTTCCACTGACCTGGAAAACCCAGTAATCCAGTACTATCCCAGGCTAGACATGCAAGATTACTGGATTTTTACGGTACATTCCCTTCTTGAAAACTTATGGTACACATTTATGTTTAATACTTAGGTCCTGAAACACTAGTCATAAATTATTCCATTTTACTTAAACCACATTTTCCATCCAAATTTATTTGATCACAGGTGAAAATTAAACCTCAATTAAAACTACTCTAAACAATACAGGACTTTTTATCTTAAGTGAGTAAAAAAAATAGGGCAGTTACAGAGTTAATTCAGTGACTCAACAATGACTTCAAGGATACAGACTTATTTCATCTTTTTGTTATGCCATCCAGAGCACATTAACTTATTCCATAGGTTTCCCCCATTGTGGACACTAGGCAAAATAATTTTCAGCTACAAAAGAGGGACACTAGGCAAAATAATTTTCAGCTACAAAAGAGGGATATCAGAAAAGAAAATTTTCCTTAGAAGCAACATAGCCCTCTCACATCTTATTGAAAAGATCTGGGTCCCATGCTTCTCCATCATTTATTTGTTTAGGGGTACACATGTGACCTAGTTCATCTTCCAGGTCAATCCCTGGAAAGGTGAATGAAATAGTTATGACTGGCTGGTACTAATCAAAGTTCACCCTCTGGAGCTATAGAGTTGCTTTACTCCTTTCTTAAACTGAGTTGTTGCTCAACACCTAAACAAGTTTAGGATTCTATGAAAAAGAAATAAAGGTAAAATTACAGTTGGGAGGCAGCCCTCAGCATCTGCCACAACCTGTCCCTTGTCTCCAAGATTAAGGACGAATGCAACACAAGTTAGGAAACCCAAAATGTCCCCTCTGTTAATAGAGAACAACGCTCCCCCTCCATGTTTGGCTTAATTACCTAGAGGTTTGGCTGTGAATACTAGGAGCCATTTGTCAGTCATCATTTCCTCCTGTATCTCTACAGCATTTTTCAAATGGAAACGCAGGAAAGCCATGCCACTCCAGTACTGACAGAGCCCCTGGGGGCCACCAGAACCCCCCCAGTCCTTTACAGATCCTATTTCAGTTAGTGATAGAGCCAGGTGGAAAACCCAGGCACCAGAAGCCCTACATGTGGAAATGGAGAATTCTGGAATCTAGTTCATGTGGGCTCTGGACATGAGAAGGTAAAGAGAAATGGAAAACCTGGTCAACTTTTCACATTGTGAAAGCAGCAATGTCCTTTGACTTGCCTGCTTCACCAAAGTCTCTTCCAGCCTTTTCTCTTGTTTCATCTTTGGGTTGATAGTCATTTTTTTCATGAGTGCAATAAATGCAACTTTGTGGGGTTTTTTTACAACTAAACTTAATTTCATTTATGAGTCCCCATTCTTGTGGGTGATGAAAATTCCAGTCAATCAGTGTTTTTGCACTTTCAAGGGGTTGAGTCTAGTTCTGAGGGGGCTTCTATAGTGTTGAGGGATCAGGTCCTTGCTATGTTCATTGTCCATTTGGCCTGCGAGGCCCTTGTTCTCTTGGCCTCTTCTGTGCATATGTCTTCACCTGGGTTCCCAGGAAGAAGACCTGAGATAAGGACTTGTGTGCAGGTGGTTTATTTGGGAGTTGACCCCAGAGAATTAGTAAGATGGGGGAGGATCATAACATGTTGTGTTACTGAGTTGGTCACACTGTGAACAATGGAGCCCAGTCCCACCAGGACACTTTGAGGAATATGAGGAACTCCTCTCAGAGATTTGCATCTGAGGCCTGACCGTTTTTCTATTGTTCTCTACATTGATTGAGGCTGTCTTGTGTGTAGGGGTAACGTTCTTGCACTTCTAGGATGCTTCATGTTCATGCAGCTGGGCTGGCCCCCACCTGCCCACTCCCCACCCTGCTGACAGTGTTGGAGAAACCCTAGCACAGAAAATTAAAGAAATACAGTGTGCACTTGGGCCAAGATGCTATCAACCTGAAGTTAGTCAAAGCCACACTTGCAGCCACAGTGAAATCAGGAGTGCGGCCAAGAGGGTGTGAGAAAGGCACCCTCCTTCCTTCAATTCTGCAGTGGAGAGTAAGAAGGAAAGAGGGAGAAGAGTAACTTTCTCACCAGTTCCCAAGTGACAGCCACTAGTACTGACCTGTCTTAAGGGACCTCCACCCCACAAATTCAAAGTGCTTCTTACCCTACACCCCATAGTGATAGATTCTGAACATCACTTTCTCAGCTATACCAAGGTCCAGGTGCTCCTGGCATTTTCTTTCTTCAAAATCAAGGGATATTTGAAGACACAGAGTTTGCATCTCCTCACAACTAGGGTGCCTGCCGGACACTGGTGGGGGCTCTTGATGCCCAAGGAGATGGGAGGAACCCCCAAATGACTGGGTAGGATGTGGAGGGAAAGTGAAGGGGGAAGAGAAGTGGAGGCCAGACAGGACTGGTACCCCTGAGGAGTGTCTGGGAGTGGGGAGGGTTTCCCATGCCTGGAAGGACCCTTGGGGGCTCGGAGGATCAGGAGTTTCCCCTGCCCAACCAGACCACAGGAAGCTTGCAGGGCTCCCAGTCCAGGTCCTCTGCCCTCTGAGGCCTGCTCTGGGCCATGATGATCCTAGGAGCATAGGAGGGAGGCAGAGGGAGAAGAGAAGATGTGGGCAGGATGGGCCTTCCAGGACTGGAGGATCAGAGGAGGTGCAGAAGGTGTTTCCCCCACCCACTCGGCCCTGGGAAGCCTACTGAGCTCCCAAGCTGTGTCCCCTGCCACGTTGGTCCTGGGGGTGTAGGAGGGAGGTGGAGAAAAGAGGAGAGGCAGACAGGGAGGGGCCCTCCAGGATTGGAGGGACAGGGGAATTGTTGTGGGCATTTTCCCCACCCACTTGGCTCTGGGAAGCCTGTTGGGCTTCTGGTTCTGGTCCCCTTCAGGGTCTCCCTCTGGCTGCGTGGGTCCTGGAGGCATAGGAGGGGGAAAGAAGAGAGGCCAACGGGGAGGGCCCCTCTGGGATTGGAGGATTGGGGGAATGTGCCTAGCATTTCCACTGCTCACTCAGGCCAGTAAGCCTGCTAGGGTCCTGGACCTGGTCCTCTGCCCTCCAGGCCAGAGACACTCTGGGGTCCCTCCTGCTGTGTTGAACATAATCCCCACCCACCACCACCCCAGAGCCTTTTCTGTCCCTGTGGGTCCTAAGCAGAGGCCCTGCCCACCACCTAAACCCTGCATCTACCTAAGCCCCACCCCTCACAGCCAAGGCATTTTCTGGCTTTTTTTTTTAACGCCTCTTTTTTACTATTTTGGTTCTGTTTTACCTTCTGGTTGTTGTTCCTTCTATATTTTTACTTTTTTATTATTTCTAACATATCTGTTAGTTTTCTAATCTTATTTTATTTTTTTACTGTTTTTTTTGTTCTGCTCCTTTTCTCTTTCTTCTTGTTTGGTTTTTTTTTTTTTTTTTTTTTTGCTATCCTACATGGCTTGTGGGATCTTGGTTCATGAGCTGGGGGTCAGGCCAGAGCTCCTGCAGTGGGAGCTCTGAGGCCAAACTACTGGACTAACAGAGAACCTCAGACCCCAAGGAATATTCATTGGAGTGAGGTCTCCCAGAGGTCCTCATCTCTGCATAAAGACCCAGCTCTACCCAACAGCCTACAAACTCTGGTGTTGAAAGCCTCAGGTCAATCAACCAATAAGATAGGAACACAATCCCACCCATCAAAAAAAAAAGAGGTAAAAAAATATGTCACAGATGAAGGAGCAAGGTAAAAACCTACAAGACCAAATAAATGAAGAGGAAATAGGCAACCTACCTGAAAAAGAATTTAGAGTAATGATAATAAAGATAATCCAGAATCTTGGAAATAGAACAGAGCATGGATTGAGAAAATACAAGAAACGTTTAAAAAGATCTAGAAGAACTAAAGAACAGACAAACAGAGATGAACAACACAATAAGTGAAATGAAAAATACACTAGAAGGAAGCAATAACAGAATAACTGAGGCAGAAGAACTAATAACTGAACTGGAAGACAGAATGGTGGAAATAACTGCTGAGGAGCAGAATAAAGAAAAAAAAGAATGAAAAGAATTGAAGACAATCTCAGAGACCTCTGGGACAACACTAAACACAACAATATTCAAATTATAGGGGTCCCAGAAGGAGAAGAGAAAAAGAAAGGGTCTGAGAAAATATTTGAAGAGATTATAGTGGCAAACTTCCCTAACATGGGGAAGGAAATAGCCACCCAAGACCAGGAAGCACAGACAGTCCTATACAGGATAAACCATAGGAGAAACACCCAGACACATATTAATCAAACTAACAAAAATTAAATTCAAAAATAAAATATTAAAAGCAGCAAGGGAAAAGCAAAAAATAACATACAAAGGAATCTCCATACTGTTAAGAGCTGATTTTTCAGCAGAAACTCTGCAGGCCAGAAGGGAGGGGCAGGATATACTTAACGTGATGAAAGAGAAGAACCTACAACCAAGATTACTCTACCCAGCAAGGACCTCATTCAGATTCAATGGATAAATCAAAAGCTTTACAGACAAACAAAAGCCAAGAGAATTCAGGACCACCAAACCAGCTTTGCAACAAATGCTCTAGGTGGGAAACACAAGAGAAGAAATACAAACCCAAAACAATTAAGAAAATGGTAATAGGAACATACATATCAATAATAACCTTGAATGTAAATTGATTAAATACTCCAACCAAAATACACAGACTGGCTGATACAAAAACGAGACCCACTTCAGACCTAGGGACACATACAGACTAAAAGTGAAGGGATGGAAAAAGATATTCCATAGAAATGGAAATCAAAAGAAAGCTGGAGTAGCAATACTTGTATCAGATAAAAATAGACTTTAAAATAAAGACTGTTACAAGAGATAAGGGAGGGCACTACATAATGATCAATCCAAGAAGATATAACAATTGTAAATATTTTTGCACCCAACATAGGAGCACCTCAATGTATAAGGCAAATGCTTACAGCCATAAAAAGGGAAATCAACAGTAACACAATAATAGTAGGGGACTTCAGGGACTTCCCTGGTGGTGCAGTGGTTGAGAATCTGCCTGCCAAAGCAGGGGACACGGGTTCGAGCCCTGGTCCGGGAAGATCCCACATGCCGCGGAGCAACTAGGCCCGTGTGCCACAACTACTGAGCCTGCGCGTCTGGAGCCTGTGCTCCGCAACAAGAGAGGCCGCGATAGTGAGAGGCCCGCGCACCGCGATGAAGAGTGGCCCCCGCTCTCCGCAACTAGAGAAAGCCCTCGCACAGAAACGAAGACCCAACACAGCAAAACTAAATAAATAAATTTATTAAAAAAAAAATAGTAGGGGACTTTAACTCCACACTTACACCAATGGACAGATCATCCAAACAGAAAATAAATAAGGAAACACAAACTTTAAATGACAAAATAAACCAGATAGATTTCATTGATATCTATAGGACATTCCTCCTGAAAGTGGCAGAATACACTTTCCTCTCAAGTGTACACAGAACATTCTCCAGGATAGATCACATCTTGGATCACAAATCAAGTCTCTGAAAATTTAAGAAAATTGAAATTGTATCAAGCATCTTTTCTGACCACAACACTATGAGATTGGAAATCAATTACAGGAAAAAAAACTGTAAAAACCACAAATACAAGGAGGCTAAACAGTGAGCTATTAAATAACCAAGAGATCACTGAAGAAATTAAAGAAGAAATTAAAAAAAAAAAGCATAGAAACAAATGACAACAAAAACACGATGACCAAAAACCTATGGGATGCAGAAAAAGCAGTTCTAAGTGTGAAGTTTATAGCAATTCAATCTCACCTCAAGAAACAAGAAAAATCTCAAATAATCTAACCTACACCTAAAGGAACTAGAGAAAAAAGAACAAAGAAAACCCAAAGTCAGTAGAAAGAAAGAAATCATAAAGATCAGAGCAGAAATGAATGAAATTGAAATGAAGAAAACAATAGCAAAGATCAATAAAATAAAAGTTGGTTCTCTGAGAAGATAAACAAAATTGATAAACCTCTAGCCAGACTCACTGAGAAAAAAAGGGAGAGGACACAGATCAGTAAAATTAGAAATGAAAAAGCAAAAATCACAACTGACACTGCAGAAATACAAAGGATTATAAGAGACTACTACAAACAACTAAGTGCCAATAAAATGGACAACCACGAAGAAATGGACAAATTCTTGTAAAGGTACAATTTTCCAAGGCTGAACCAGGAAGAAATAGAAAATATAAGCACACCTATCACAAGTAATGAAACTGAAACTCTAACTTAAAATCTTCCAACAAACAAAAGGACAGGAACAGATGATTTCACAGGTGAATTCTATGAAACATTTAGAAAAGAGCTAACACCTATCCTTCTCAAAATCTTCCAAAAAATTGCAGAGGGAGGAACACTCCCAAATTCATTCTCCAAGGCCACGATCACCCTGATACCAAAACCAGACAAAGATATCACAAGAAAAGAAAATTACAGACCAATATCACTGATGAACATAGATGTAAAAATCTTCAAAAAAAATACTAGCAAACAGAATCCAACAACACATTAAAGGATCATACATCATGATCAAGTGAGATTTATCCCAGGAATGCAAGGATTCTTCAATATACGCAAATCAATCAATGTGATATACTATATTAATAAATTAAGGAATAAAAACCATATGATCATCTCAATAGATGCAGAAAAAGCTTTTGACAACAGCGATTTATCACCAATTTACGATTAAAACTCTCCAGAAGATGGGCATAGAGGGAACTTACCTCAACATAATAAAGGCCATATACGACAAACCCACAGCAAACATCATTCTCAATGGTAAAAAACTGAAAGCATTTCCAGTAAGATCAGGAACAAGACAAGGATACACTCTCATCACTCTTATTCAACATAGTTTTGGAAGTTCTAGCCACAGCAATCAGAGAAGAAAAAGAAACAAAAGGAATACAAATTGGAAAAGAAGAAGTAAAACTGTCACTGTTTGCAGATGACATACTATACATAGAAAATCCTAAAGATGCCACCAGAAAACTACTAGAACTAATCAATGAATTTGGTAAGGTTGCAAGACACAAAATTAATGCACAGAAATCTCTGGCATTCCTTTACACTAAGAATGAAAAATCAGAAAGAGAAATTAAGGAAACAATCCCATTTACTATTGCAATAAAAAGCATAAAATACCTAGGAATAAACCTACCTAAGGAGGCAAAAACTTGTACTCAGAAAACTATAAAACACCAATGAAAGAAATCAAAGATGACATAAACAGATGGAGAAATATACTATGTTCTTGGATTGGAAGAATCAATATTGTGAAAATGAATATACTACCCAAAGCAATCTACAGATTCAATGAAATCCCTATCAAACTACCAATGACATTCTTCAGAGAATTAGAACAAAAATGTTTACAATTTGTATGGAAACACAAAAGACCCCAAATAGCAAAAGCAATCTTGAGAAAGAAAAACGGAGCTGGAGGAATCAGGCTCCCTGACTTCAGACTATACTACAAAGCTACAGTAATCAAGACAGTATGGTACAGGCACAAAAACAGGAATATAAATCAATTCAAAAAACAAAGAACCCAAGTTAACAATGGGAGGAAGACCTAAATAGACATTTCACCAAAGAAGACATTCAGATGGCCAAGAGGCACATGAAAAGATGCTCAGCATCTCTAATTATTAGAGAAATGCAAATCAAAACTCCAGTGAGGTATCACTTCACACAATTTAGAATGGCCATCATCAAAAAATCTACAAACAATAAGTGCTGGAGAGGGTGTGGAGAAAAGGGAACCCTCTTACACTGTTGGTGGGAATGTTAATTGATACAGCCACTATGGAGAACAGTATGGAGGTTCCTTAAAAAACTAAAAATAGAACTACCTTATGACCCAGCAATCCCACTACTGGGCGTATACCCTGAGAAAACCATAATTCAAAGGACACGTATTCACTGCAGCACTATTTACAATAGCCAGGACATGGAAACAGCCTAAATGTCCAATGATAGGTGAATGGATAAAGAAGATTTGGTACGTATGTACAATGGAATATTACTCAGCCATAATAAGGAACGAAATTGGGTCATTTGTAGAGATGTGGATGGACTTACAGACTGTCATACAGACTGAAGGAAGCCAAAATTAGAAAAACAAATATTGTATATTAACGCATATCTGTGGAATCTAGAAAAATGGTACAGATGAACCTATCTGTAGGGCAGGAATAGAGGCGTAGACATAGAGAACGGACATATGGGCATGGGGATGGATGGGGAGGGTGGGACAAACTGTGAAATTTTCACATAAATAAATTACCATGTGTACAATAGATAGTGGGAAACTGCTGTATAGCACAGGGAGCTCAGCTCAGTTCTCTGTGACGACCTAGATGGGTGGGATGGGGGGTTGGGAGGGAGCTCCAAGAGGGAGGCAATATAGCCTGATTCAATAGCTGATTCACTTCATTGTACAGCAGAAACTAACACAGCATCATAAAGCAATTTTACTCCAATTAAAAACAAACAAACAAAGAAACAAAATCAAGGGATCCTTTCTAAGTTCTTGGGGTAAAACATTGCCTTTCTGATTGCTATTATTCTATGCTGTGACTTCCTTGGGACCTAAACTTTAACATTCATAAAAGAAGAATTGACTCTTGCCTTGGGCTGGCTTGCTCCTAGAGCAGACTCTGAGACAAGGATTTAAGTGCAAGTAATTTATTTGAGAGGTCATTTGAGGAAGCACCATAGAGAAGTGTAGAAGTGTGTTGGGGAAGCCAACAAAATGTGTTATCAAACAGGAACCACTGTGGGCAACTGGGGTTTACTACTGCTAGGGAATGCTGGAGCCAGTAGAACACCAGTCTCAGAGTTATCCCACTTGAGGGGGAGGCAGCTAGGGCATTTATCTACCAGCTCTGTTAGTTACTGGATAAGAAGCTATTCCCCCAGCTTTTTGGAGTTTCTCCGGTGGAAAGCTCTCAGGTAACAAAATACATATATGGCAGGTGGACATGGGGTAAGGAACATGGGAATGATAAAGTCCTGAAGGGACATGGATGCAACACCAACAGCACCTGCTTCGACAGTCTTGCTCTTTCTCATTCATCTGTCCATCCTTCCCTCAGGAAGTCAACAGGAAATGACCTGCTGGTTGGAAATGGGGAAAGGAAACAGACATAATGAAGTTCTGTGGGGAAATCCTTACTTAATATGTCAAAACATTATCCTAGTAATATTACTTACTGGGAAGACTAATGGCTTCTTCCATGGGCAGAAGCAGTGTTTTCATTTGCCTGACTTTAGGGTCTAGAAAAATTTCAAAGTGATCAAGTGATCATGGTGCCTGAAGGACCAAGGATTTGTCACCCAGCATATGGGTAGGCGTGTTATCAGTTAATGGCAGTGTTACTTGTTTACCCTTCGAGTTTATGAAGGCAGCATTGTGGTTAAGAACTAGGTTCAATTCATCAGGGCCTTATTGCAAACCCTGGCTCAACTATTCACTTGCTTTTTGAACCTGGGCAAGATACATAATACCCCAGAGACTCGTTTTTTTCTTCTTTAACATGAGAATAATAAAGTACCATCTTCATAGTGTTGTTCTGAAATCAGATGAGATTTGATTTGGATAACGCATTGCCACAGCATCAGGCCCATAGTAGATATTTCATCAATGTTAGATATGAGGGCCCATTTTCAGCTGGTATGTATTGGTTGTTTATGGTTAGTGTCTCTTCTGATTATTGTTATTAGAGGGGGTAAGGATATGTTATTGAAAAAATTCCTATGTTGAAATCCTAACCCCAATATGATGGTATTAGAAGTGAGGGTGGAGCCCTCATGAATGGGATTAGTGTCCTCATAAGAAGAGACAAGAGAGAGTTTACTTGTTCTCTGCATCTATGTGAGGATGTGATGAGATGTCTGCAGTCTGGTCCGCAGTCTGCAGCCAGGAAGCAGGACCTCGTCAGAAGCTGAATGTGTTGGAACCCTCATCTTGGACTTTCAGCTTCCACAACTGTGAAAAATAAATTTCTGCTGTTTATCAGTCACCCAGTTTATGATATTTTGTAGTAACAGCCTGAAAAGACTAAGACAGGGTAGTTCTGACATGGGAGGACCTTCCATGTCCTAGACCTCCCGACACATTCTCAGCCTTCCTTCTATTTGCCATCCTGCACTTGTGTTTGTGATAGCTAGACCTCTGATGCTCAGTCTGCCACTTGGTGCCACACAGAGGAAAATTTTCATCCCTTGTCCTCAGACCATAGCTGGTGGGCCTGGAGAGGAACCACTTCACCTCAGCTGGTGTGCCTGATCCCACTTCCTTGACATCTTGGAGAGAGCTGATCCCTGCCTCTTGTGGGCTGGCTGGCTCCACTGGACCTTGTCATAATTCACACTGCTGAACTTACCAGTCATGAGAGCATTACTTGCTTGAGAGACCCTTGAGGACAGAGGATGGGTCTTATTCAACTCTGACACATAGGAGGGTGGGTATTGAAATTTCTCCATGCTGATTCATAATAGGCTGTTTCCTTGAGCTACCAAAGTGCCTCCTCCCCTTCTTGTCTAGGCTACACCTGCTCCTCCCTAAGAACCTCTCCCAAATCCACTATTAGCTAATGCTCCAGCCCTTGACCAGAATCCATTCCTGTAGATGGTGGCAGCTCATACTGAATCCAGCCTTTATACCCCAACACTGAATTAAATCTCGGAGATGGAGTTTTGGATGAAGCAGAAAAGAACAGCTTTATTGCTTTGCCAGGCAAAGGGAGCCACAGTGGACTAATGCTCTCAAAACTGTGTGTCTCAACCTGGAGGCAGTAGTGAGGAGTTTTATAGTAACAGTTCAAAGAGGGTGTGATCAGCTTGTTCAATCATTCTTCTGATGGATTCATGGTGAGGTAAGTGGGAGTCAGCAATATCAGCCTTCTGGTTCCAACTGGTCTGGGGTCTTCATGTTTGTGGGCAGCACACCATTAACTTCTCCCACCTGGTGGGTGTTTCAGTATCTGCAAAACAACTCAAAGATATTGTTATGTGTATCCCTTGAGGAGGAACCAGGACCCTGCCCCAAGGTTGCAGTATTGTTTCTTGACTCTTTCTCCCTTGTCTCTGCATCCCCTCCATTCCCTGATTAGCAAATATTTGAACCTGCCCCTTGGAGCCCAGGGAAGATCATGGGGGCTGAATGAAGCCTGTTTCCTGTAATTAAGAAATGGGGGACACAGAAAGACTTTTGTGCCCAGGAGCCCCACATGGTCCTGCTCAGTTTCAATACCTGGTTGTTAAGTATTTTGAACATCTCTCCTGGACAAACCATGGGCACACAGGAAGCTATTGCTGAACTAAATGTTCTATGGATAGTGGTCAACAAGGGTGATTTTTCTAATTAAAGAATACTCTCTTCTAGTCTCCCCTGGGAATATTCCTTCCCTCTATGTTTGCAAGTCCAAATCTCACTCATGTCTTCATGAGCCTGATGAAACAACAGAAAGTAAGAGCTGGTTGGGATTACCTCTAACCTACCTTCCTCATCTAAAAATTGAGGAAACATTTCTGGAGCCAGGAAATGTCTCACTCAAAATGCCAGGCATCCACGTAGCATTTCTGACCTTACTCATCAGCCGTGTGACCATGGGTGCCTGGAAACACTCCTCTCCACACTGAACCTTGAAGTTCCCAGTTTATTAGGTGCTTACTCTAGTGGGGACATGTCCTTAAGCATTTATGTGGAATATAGCATCCCTAAGTGGTAGGTTCTGCTATCACCCTCATTTTATAGATGAGGAAACTGAGGCTTAGAGAGGTTAAGTAACTTGCCAAACACATGTAGTAATAAATTGCTAGAGCTCTTAACTGCTATGCTTTAAATTTTCTTTTTCAGTCACGCTCCTCCTTGTAACTTGTAACTTCTTTACAAATTGTAACTTCTCCAGACCCTGAGGGCAGGGTATCATTTCAGTATCGCCTCCCTCCTCTGGCACAGTAATAGGCGGGCACTTAGCAAATATTTGTTGAGTGAAAGAATGAACACATGAATACTAAGAGCAGCTGAACTATGACATGAAGGGAAAGTGTATTCAGAGTTCATATTTACATGGGGAGCAGTGGAGAATAGGCAGATGCTATGGTTTTGGATGTAAGCTAAAGAGAAATTTATGAGTGTGGGCAGTGAAGCCAGATTGGCTGTAGTTGGGTAAGAGGGCATACTTCTCCAGCCCTAGGGCTATAAATACCATCTTTTCAAGTTTGCATCACTTTTCCCAAACCTTTCCGAAAACTCTGCATGGTACCAAGTCTAAATGAGTTTCCTCTTAGTTACTAGCCACTTTGGGAGGGAGATTTCACCCAAATTTGCCACACAATTCACTGCCAAAAAATTCCATCATCTTTACCTGCATCAGAGGGCAAATTTTCCCATTTAATTATCTGAATCAGCTGAAGATCTAAGTAGTATCTTGAAGGTTTCCACGCAGTTGCTGTAGACTACCTGCCTGCCTTTTAAGATAGTGGTGTGACAATTTGAGGAGTCACTGAAGAGTTCCTTAGCAATGTCACCTCCATCGTGACCTACCAAAACTATTTATATGTGAATGAGGACATAATTCCACAACAACAGTAGCTTAATTTTACTTCTCCTGGAGAGAAAACGTCCCCACAAAACACTAGCTTTGCCTGTAGTTTATGATTTTATTTAAATGGATGCCCATTGTTGACAGGGTACTTTGATGAGCCCACATCTGCAAGTTCAACCCACAGACATATCAGCAAAAGGTTGTGAGGGAGGCCTTCTATTCTACGAAATTGCCATATTCAGTAGGCAAATGTGCATTTTTTTTCTGTTGCCAGAGATCCTCTATATTTTAGCACAAGTGCTCTCAATTTACACAGGAAAGAATCATTTAAAGACTTCTTGTGTCAATAGCAGCTTTATGAGCATAGAAGGAATTTAAAGGAAAACACAGCCTGTGTACAATACCTGGGGTAACTCTGCATCTTGGTAGAAGACATGAGTGTTTTTTAAAGCCAAATTAACTGATTGCAGGTGTTCTTTAAATAAGAATGGAAAATACAAACTGTCCTTTCATTCAAAGTCACTGAATCTTGAAAAACAGAATCATGGAATTGCTAATGGAGACAGTACTACTTGGTCCTTCAGTGTAAAACACTGGCCTTTTTCTTCCCTTGTCTGTATTTCCTTTCATCCTCCCATCCATTCATCCACCCATCCATTCATTCATCTGTCCATCGTTCCATCCATCCATCCATCCATCCACCCATCCATCCATCCATCCATCTGTCCTTCCAAGCAGCATGTGTTGCATTGGCGGCCCCTCTGGTCCAGGCATTGTTCTGGATGGGGGGATGGTGTAGAAGATAGACAAGACCCTGCTTTCATGAAATTTCATTCTGGGGTGTGTGTGTGAAGAAGGCAAATAAGCAACCAGTAAATAAATGAATAAGTAAAGCAATTTCAGAGCGTGAGAAGGGCTATGAATAAAAATTAAATTTGTGTCTTATAAGAGAGTGACTTGTGGGGTGGGATGGCTACTTTAGATGGAGTGAATGGAGGAAAGGTTGCAAAGGAGGTGGATTTTCAGCCAGTATCTGAATGACAAGAATGATTCATTATTCACTTGAGGAAAACTTATGGAAAGAGTGATCTGAGAAAGGAAGAGTTAAAAAATGTGGAATTTAGATATGTCTACTTGGACAGAAGACAATTGGAGTGGTATGAATGATTCTCATCTAAACTCTTTCACCACAAGTTCACTCTTGGAAGTGATTTCTTCAAGCTTTGGCTATTTTAATCTCTTGGCCACTTGGTGGCACTGTTGCACCATGTAATTTTGCCAGGCCCCTGTTTGGATTTGTGTTAGAGAGAGCAGGAATGAAATTGTGCCTTTCTAAGACTGAGAGGATACCGTTTCTTGCCATGTTAAGCAGCACTTTGCTACTGTGAAAATTCTTTTCCAATGGGAAAGATTACTTTCACTCCAAACCTAGAAGAGAGTTGCCATTTGTGTAGGGGACCCCAGATGCTTTGTGATTCTGGAACCCCAAGAACTCTCAAACTTTCTGTCTAAATGAAGTTGCCAAGTGACACAACTCACCTCTAAGGCACTGTCCGGTGCTCACGTTGGTTTTGAGGAGTAGGAGGGGCTGGAAATCTCTCTTTTGGAAATGCAGGCATGATAGCCACATAATTAATGAGACACCCACCTTTCTCTCAATAAACCTTGGGAACTGGCTGTTATGAGACACGGGGGATTCCTTCTACTTCCTGAGTTAGATAATTATCAAGTCATTTTAATATCCTGTTTAACATTATGCCCCTGTTGTCATGGAAAGAATTGGATTCTGCAGAGAGCACTGGTGATTGAAGGAGATACACATGACTGCTAGTGCAAACCTGTAGGCCAAGGTGAGTCTCACTTTCAAGTTTGACTCCACTTTTTCTGGAGCCCAGTCTGTCTTTTGTGGTACAGACTGCATCCCACAGGTACCATCAATCTTTCTTCCAGTTTGGGCATGGCTCTTGGGTCCATATAGGTCTAGAACCAGCGTTCCTGGCACAATCTGCTGTGCTTTGAAAAGTAACTTAATTTCCTTACTCTGCCTTAACAAAATGGGATGTGACAAGACTCCATTAACTTGTGAAGTCAGTGTGCCTGGAGAGGTCCCTGCTAAACAATTTACCAACTGTGTGATCCTGGGCCAGTCAAGCCACCTCTCTGAGCTTCTGCTCCTTGCCTTGAACAAAGGACAATGCATCTTTCTCACAAGAAGAATTAAGCTAATCAATAAAGGTGAAGGAACCATACAACTGCAAAGTTAATACAAAGTATAATTGCCATTATTCCTGATATATTTCCTTTTGTATTTTCCCACATATTTCTCAAGAAGGCAGAAAAGAAAGAAAAAACACCAAGAACCATAAGGAGCTAGGAATCAGTTGTACAAGTTTACAAACCAGAAACCCTCTGGTTAGAGGAGGAAAGGACACATCTGCTGTGATATGTTTCAGCATTTGCAGGTGTTGTAAAGTCAAACTATTTGCTCCTTTCTTTCTAAAAATTAATTTACTTTTTATTGAGATATAATTTAGATACCATAACATGCATCATTTTGAAGTGTACAATTAAGCATTTTCACACAGGTGTGCAACCATCACTATTGTCTAAATGCAGAACAATTGCATCACTCCAAAACAAACCTATACCTGATAGTGTCTCACAGATCTCTGAGGTTCTGTTCCTTTTTCTTCATTTTTCTTTTCTGTTTCTCAGACTGAGTTATCTCAGTTGATTTATGTTCAAGTGTGCTGATTCTTTCTCTGCCTGTCCAAATCTGCTGTTGAGCCCCTCTAGTGAATTTTCTCTTTCAGTTATTTTACTTTTCAACTCCATAATTTCTACTTGTTCCTTTTCATTATTTGTCTTTATTGATATTCTCTATTTGATGAGATATCATTCTTATACTTTAATTCTTTGACATGATTTCCTTTAGATTTTTAAATTATATTTAAAATTCCTGATGGAACTGACCAGGATCCTGCAGCATCCCCCCCAAATACCCACCAAGTAGAAAGTCCCCTCCACATCCCCTGCCTCTTGTTTGTAGAAAAGGTGAAGTCTCCCAGGCCTCCCTGAGTCACAAAAGAGCAGGCCCAAGCAACTAATGATTAGGATAATAGAGTCACAGACTCAGTGTCTGATGAAAGAATGGGATTACACTATAGCTCATAATAATCTATATCGTTGTGGACATTAGAATAATTGTAGCTTGGTCTGCCCGTATATGTAAGCAGGCAACTAAAATTGTCAGCAAAGAGATGCTATAGGCCCATGTCGACATCTTCCACTCTGAAAATATAGCATCTTAGGTCAGCATGAAGAATTTACAGAAGACAGACCTTCACCCCTAATCCCATGGGAATGGAATGATGTCTGACAAGTGGAGATTTGTAAGCAGCTCATTTGCCCCTTTCCTGTTTGCCTATTTCTGCTCCCCTTAAACCTTAATTATAAAAATGAGATCAGTAGGTAACATTTGACCTAACTCATGACTTCTACTCTACTGAATGTACAGAATGCCTTGCCTAACCAGTTGATTCCTTTCCTGGATTAAAAGGAGTAAGAATGAAGAATTAAGTAGTTAAAGAATGACTGACTCTCTATTCCCATCTTCCCCTCTTAGCAAATTTGCAGGTGGACCATGTGGGCAAGATAGCCTCCAAAGGAAGATCAGGAGAATTCAGCAGGTCTGCACACAATAGAAAAATGATGAAGAATATGACCTCCTACCTTAATGATTAACTGAGATTGCTTCCCCTTTTTCCCTTTAAAAATTGTCATGGCTGAGCAGAATCTTTGGAATTGGTCTCCAGATGTGAATCCTCCTTCTCCCCAGATTGCTGGCTTTTCTGAATAAAACATCTTTCCTTTCTGCTGACACTCACCCCTTGATTATTGGCTTTTGAGTGGTGAGTAGCTGAACCTGAGTTCACACTGATTTAAAGTCTTTGTTTAATAAGTCCAATATTGAGTTTCCAAGGAACAGTCTTTATTGATTGATTTTTTTTCTTGTGCATGGGCCATACTTCCTTGTCTCTTTGCATATCTAACAATTTTTTTGGTAAAAGGTGGACACTTTAAATAATAGAATGTAATGTGGCATCACTAGAAATCAGATTCTCCCCTCACTTTAGGATTTATTATTGCCGTGGCTTGCTGTAGCTGTTGTTTGTTTAGTGTTTTTTCCTGAACTAATTCTATACAGTGTGTATTTTCTGTTGTGTGTGGCCACTTAAGTCTCTACTCAGTTTAGTGGTCAGCTAATTATGGACAGAGATTTCCTTAAATGCCTGGAAGCAAAAAGTCTCCTAGTCTTTTGCAGGTGCTGTGTTTTGGGCACACCTTCAGTGCTCATCCAGACAGCTTACAAGTCTGCCTTGACCTTTTCTTCCCACTTGTGCAGAGTGTCAAGCTCAGCCAGAGAAGAGGGCATGGGCCTTCTTGGGTTTCCTGGGCTTGAGCACAGCCTTCTGAGGCAGATTCGCAGGGTCTTCTAGATTCCCAAGAGTATGGTTGAGCTTTTCAAAGCCCTCAGCTTTTTCTTTTAAGATTTTTGGTTAGCCTATTGTTTGCCTCAGCTGTTTTCCATCACCACAGGCAGCGGAACTCTTAAAACACTTGCCCGTAAATGTTTTAGCCAAATGTTTTCCCTCTCACAAGGTTTTCACACTGGGCCACTGATAAAGACAGGCCTTTCCAATTGGATCTTCCAGGGAACCAGCAGACAGGTCAAAGAATGACAATTCTTTGGGAATGAGGTCTGTTCTGCTCCCTTCAGTACCAGGAATGCAGACTGCTATTTCAAGGCTACCACTGAGCTGGAGAGGAGGATGGGACTAAGGTAAATTAAAATGCTACCCTGCTCCTTGTTCTTACTGAGATTCAGCTGTTTCTATTGCATAAACACTCCCTGGGGTGCTCTAAGCCTTTGGTTAATTTTCAAAGTTCTGAAAAAGTTAATTCTGACAATTTTTGTCAGTTTTTTAATTGCTTTTATGGAGGAGTGAATTTTCAGAGATCTATACTGTGCCATTTCCACTGGTGATCACCTACTCTTTTCTTTTTGAAGTTGCTGTGAAACCTATTTAGCAGTGTTGGAGTCATGTCTACACATACCAGACATCCTGTCAGTTTAGGTCAGTGAGACTAATGTAACACTGACTTTGGCTACAAGACACAACCACCAGTATCTCATTATCCCCTAAAGGTGCAGAGGAATTTCCAAAACAAAATTGATTTTTACCTCACAATCTATTAATAAGGGTGAACTATAACCTTAAATTAAACTGTAAGTGGGAGGGTGCTCCAAAGTTAAAATTGTCATAATCTCCAATTAAGTATCAAACGTCACTCCAGGCCAATGCTGTCATTGATCCATTCACTCAGTAAATCTCTATTGAATAGCTGGTGTCAATTATAGTGACTGCCATCTAGAAGAGGTGAGGGAGGTGACAGGGAGGCCCAGTGCCTCACAGACCTCAAAGGAAGGGGCCTGCCGTATCCCTCACAGACCCCCTGAATGAGGTGGCATTTGGGCTGAATGGGTTTGGGCAAAACCATTTGACATATATTCCTGACTCAGGGTTTTTATCCTTGCTCTTCTTTCCTCCTGGAACTTTCTTGCTTCACATACCTGGATCCCTTCTCTTCATTCAGATCTCAATACAGAGAGGCCCTCCTTGAGTATCCAATAAAAGCAGTCTCTTTCCCCATGACTACCCCCACTGCCTTCTAATTATCTTCCTAGACTTTGTGGTCATCGGAAAATGCCTTATTTACTTGCTTATTTATTGTCTGCTCCTTGCTTTCTGTCCCCACATCCACTTGAATACAAACCCCCTAGGACAAGGCACCTCACTGTCTTATTTATTCTTTTGTTCCCAGCGCTCAGACCAGTCCTGCACATGGTTGGTACTCAATCAGTATTTGTTGAGTGAATGAATAAACTGGTAGAAGACACATGTTAGGAAGTGCTCCCTCATTGCCCAGGTTTCTTTGCCTCATTTGTACCCCTGCCCCATGCCCTGCATACACCCACCCCGACTCTGGGCCAGGCTTGGTTGACTGAGGGAACAGGGCAATTTTTCAGTCTCATGAGCTGCATTACAGAGCAAGGCCCTGCATATGTATAGAGGAATTGAGAGGACTCTGGGCCTGTTCTCCTCTCTGTGGTTGGAGCTGCCCTTCGTTGTCATCAGTGAGGACAGGGTCCAGAGAACTTTGGACCGAAAGGTTCTCAGCTCTTCTTTCCTGGATGATGTGGGCTAGCACTTTGAAGCAAACAGCCCAGAGAGAAAAGTCACCTACTCATTTTTCTATTTTCAAGTATTAAACATTGTCTTAGGGACTTCCCTGGTGACGCAGTGGTAAAGAATCCGCCTGCCAATACAGGGGACACAGGTTCAAGCCCTGGTCTGGGAAGATCCCACATGCCGTGGAGCATCTAAGCCTGTGTGCCACAACTATTGAGCCTGTGCTCTAGAGTCCATGAGCCACAACTACTGAAGCCTGCACACCTAGAGCCCATGCTCTGCAACAAGAGAAGCCACTGCAATAAGAAGCCTGCACACTGCAACGAAGAGTAGCTCCCTGCTTGCCACAACTAGAGAAAGCCCATGCTCAGCAACAAAGACCAACGCAGCCAAAAATAAATAATAAATTTATTTTTAGAAAGGATAAGAAAACATTGTCTTATTATTTTTTAAAATTTAAATTAATGAAATAATAGAAGAGCTGCCAAATTAGCAATGACTGGAAAAGAGGTGGCTTAGAAGGCCTGTGAGTAAAACAATACAAACATGCATGGGGAGGAATTATACCTTCTTACCAACTTGGCAGAAAAAAAGAACCAGACTGATTCCTGAGAGTAGACAAATATCTCTTATAAAGAGACCCAGAAGAAGAATGTCAACCTATCACAAAAGCAAAATTTCTCAAGGAGTCAGTGGAGGTTGTATGTGTTTGTTCCTCTGTGTGTGTGTGTGTGTGTGTGTGTGTGTGTGTGTGACTTTATGTGGTTGCTTGTGTGTGTGCTTGTGTATGTTTTTGTGTATGTAATTGCCTGCAGTACCCAGGCAGACCTCATAAGTACGGTTCCACCTCTCCAATGTCATTACTCGATACTTCTCTACATGTTCTGGGATAGGGCCCAAACCCATAGAGGTGAATGTGTTGAGTTGACAGAGGCACCAAAGAGCTTTCTAGATGGGGTTCAGAGGTACCCTGGAAAGGGATTTCATGTCATGAACACCTCTCATGTCTGAGACATGAAACATGCTTTGAGGAAGAGGGAAATGGCAAAGCAGGAAGGATGGGTGTCACCTGGGAAAAGCCAGCCTTTGGGAGGAGGCTTCTCTAAGGTCCAGCACATGGAGCAGTACACAGGCCACTTTGCAAAGTCAAGATGTGGAATTTGTTTGTAAATCGAATGGGCGATGGCAGAGTTATAGGTGATGGATGCTGCAGTGTGGCCTGTGCAATCAGGTATAGGGAGTGCATTATTAAATGTGTAAACAAAGGTGAAACCATAGATGAAATTTATCTTGATTTCAGGAAAGTTGTCTCTCCTCTCCTCACAGCATTCTGATTTACAGGCAGTCGGCAGAGCCCAGGAAGTACAAGCTATTGAAATTAATTCAAATTGTTGTATCCAGAGAGTGTGAAGAAAGAAATGGTTTTGGTATAAAGCTCAATACCAGAGGACCAGTCTGCCACCTCCACTTGACAGGGATGGATGGGAGCTTGCTGAGCAAGACATTCCCAGGCTAGGGAGAGACTGCAGCTGAGCTGCACAGCAGGGACAGGGCAGAAAAGGACTGAGATCTATGAAAACACAGACAGAGACAAAGACTGAGATCTTTGGCCGCTGCAACAAACATCACCTCGTTAGTTTGACCACAGCACTCTGAAATCCCTGAGGAGAACTGGGTCCAGACACTGAAAGGTTAAGAGGATAAAATTGGCTGCTCCAGGGTAACGAGCGTAATCACAATGAGTGTTATGAGGAAACAGAGATAGTGAGCTTTCCCAACATTCTTCAACATAGTCAAATTTTAAACTTGAATCTCCAAGTCTAGGCTTTTTTATTTTCCCCTCGAAGACATATTCTCTAATGGGAAGTCTCTGAGACACTTGTCAAGAGTAAATCTCATCTGTCCTGTCTCTCTATTGCTCCTTGGTGCAGGCAGGATTTGAGGTGCTATGATTCCCAGAGCTCAACTCCAAAGGCTGTGTACCATGAAGGCACATCCTGAGAAGGTCACAACCCCTTTCCCCCGGCCTTGGGTGCTGTCTATTTGGATGGAGCAGACAGGCCAAGGAGACAACGGTTTCTACAGTGCTATAAAATAGCAGCCACTGGGGACACGGTGCTAGGAGGCCAGTGGGTTTGGGGCACAGGGAAGGTTCATGAATCTTTGCTTTGGGAGAACGTCAGATCTAAGGCCTTAGATAATGGGCTCGGGCAGCCTAAGCAATCTTGTGCTGGGAGAGGCACTTCTAATTACAAAAGTGGGGGCGGCAAGGGAGTTGCTCCCTGTCTGGGGAAGACAGAGGTCAAAGTCAAGGGCCTTTTCCCATACATGGGGATACTGAATGTCAGTGTCCCTATTTCCTCCTGTTTTACATTCAAATGAATGATACGGGGTTTTCTCTAACCAGGGGCTGTGGTCAATACAGCTTTTTCTCCCTGACTGACTTTTTCTACCAAACCAGTTCTGCTCTGATCTGGTCAAGATGGGTTAAGATGTTTGCTGGGCTGTTAAAACTACAGTCTACAACTTGTGGGTCTTTGTGACAGCAAAGGAATTGTCCAAGGGTTTGATGTTACTGCTTAAAACAAGAAGTGAAACTAGGTTGGGGCTGAACCTAGAATACAGAGCAAAGGAGCTACTCTTAAGACTCAGAGAAACAGATGACAAAGGCTCATTTTAAATTAAAACCCATCGTGGGGATGTGCTCCCTACAGAGCACATGACCATGCCTGTATACTCGCAAACACAGGCATTGTTAAAGGAGATGTGCCTGGTGGCAGTAATAGTAATTTTAATTGAGAAGAGGGTTCACACAGATATATAGAGATGGAAATGGGTATATATCCATCTATAGTCATATAGATATAGTTACCCATGGGTATATAGACATAAATAGATGTCCATAGCTGTTGCTTTCTTTGTACTCATGGTTAGTCTAAAAGATCACACTGGTCAGAATGGCCATCATCAAAAAATCTAGAAACAATAAATGCTGGAGAGGGTGTGGAGAAAAGGGAACACTCTTGCACTGTTGGTGGGAATGTAAATTGATACAGCCACTGTGGAGAACAGTATGGAGGTTTCTTAAAAAAATACAAATAGAACTACCATATGACCCAGCAATCCCACTACTGGGCATATACCCTGAGAAAACCATAATTCAAAAAGGGTCATGTACCAAAATATTCACTGCAGCTCTAACCTAAGTGTCCGTCAACAGATGAATGGATAAAGTGGCACATATATACAATGGAATAGTACTCAGCCATAAAAAGAAACGAAATTGAGTTATTTGTGGTGAGGTGGATGGACCTAGAGTCTGTCAGACAGAGCAAAGTAAGTCAGAAAGAGAAAAACAAATACCATATGTTAACACATATATATGGAATCTAAAAAAAAAAAAAGGTCATGAAGAACCTAGGGGTAAGACGGGAATAAAGACACAGACCTACTAGAGTATGGACTTGAGGATATGGGGTGGGGGGTAGGCTGTGACGAGGTGAGAGAGTGGCATGGACATATATACACTACCAAGCATAAAGTGGATAGCTAGTGGGAAGAAGCTGCGTAGCACAGGGAGATCAGCTAGGTGGTTTGTGACCGACTAGAGCGGTGGGATAGGGAGGGTGGGAGGGAGGGAGATGCAGGAGAGAAGAGATATGGGAACATGTGTATTGTATAACTGATTCACTTTGTTATAAAGCAGAAACTAACACACCATTGTAAAGCAATTATACTCCAATAAAGTTGTTAAAAAAAGAGCATCATTTGAAAAATAAAAACTCATCTTAAGCTAGTTATTTAACTTCATGTACTCCAAGTATTTATAGTTAGAGTATTTTTTAAATGTCTACTTTACTCAGCAACAGAAGGGGAGCTTATTCTTTCCTTCTTGTCTGTCTTCTTTTACCCGTTACCATCCTGAAAGTTCAGGAACCTTCAGTAGGTCACACGGGAAATGACCCTGCCTGTGGCCTTGTCTATATGTGACTGAAATTTCTATACCTTCCCAATGCTCCCATCTGCACACATTTATGGATGCTTGTTGTGTTTTGAGGCCTGGTGGGTCAACCAGGATATACCAGGTTATCCGGTCCAGGGCCATATAAAAGATTTGACCTTCTGAGACATCTTTTGTGAGCTCACAGAGAGACAAAGGCTAATGGAGGTGTGTAATGTGTCATCCACCATGTGTGTGTTGGCATTCTGGGGAGATAACAGGGCTTCCACATGCCAAGAGCTGGGCCTGGGCAGGCCTTGAACTGCAGTGGTGATGCTGTGGGATTTGTAGTTACTTTTGCATTGAAGACCTTCTCTTTCAGTGATGTCACTTCATTTGCAATTATAATTATTTTCCTGAAAACCAGGGGCCTAGGCTTTTATTTTATGAAGTAATAAAACTAATTAGCCATAACAAATCCTGTCTATGCTTAGTTTGCTCAGGATGACATCTTGTGTATTAGTTTATCTCTCAGTTTGATCCTCTTGGCTGCAATCCCGAGGGCCCAAGCTGGACTGCTCCAGCCCTGACCAGAACGAAGGTGAGACAAATACTGCATTCAAGGTAAAAGTCTGCTTCAACCCACTGACTATTCACAGAGCTGTGCCCTGGCTGAAGCTATCAGGTTTGCATCTTGAAGCCAATAGCAGAGTTCTAGGTGCTACATTTGGGAATAAAGAACAGTGCTTGACACATAAGACACCAGGGTGTAATCTAGGGCATGGATAAAGAATTCAAGGCCTTGCTTAAACCCAAGAAGAAAGAGAACATGGCCACCAGCCAGGCAGACTCACCACAGAGTCTCATTGCTTTTGACGAGTCTTGCCTTCAGGCTTCACATGAGGGCATTGGGAAGAAATCACGTAGTGCAAGTATAAACTCCTGGGCCCTTTTGCCTAGGGTAGTTCCTGGGGCCAAAAGAAATGCAGTAAGAATTAAGGTGACTGATAAAATGGAGCCTGCTATGTAAATTAAAAGCAGAAAGTGTATTTTAATTAGACTTGGCTACTGCTTTTACTTGATTTCCAAATATTAAAATTCCCCTTTCATTTCTTGTGTGAGTAATCCTGGCCCTGATTAATTGGAAACACTAGGTCCTTGCTACTACCACATATTATCCCTGGAGGGGACTGTGCTTCAGTGACAAATGTTAAAAGAATGTGCTGCATTCTCTCTCCTTGGCATAGCAAATAAAGAGGGGAAATCATTTATTCCGGGCCTAGGCAAGCAGCCTTAGGGGATCTCCAAGGCCTGGCTCTGATTCAAAGTAAGTGATGGTAGCAGTGGTGCCTTACTTAACTGGCAGACAGAACCACTGCCCTCTCATTCCATTAGCCAAGGCAGAAACATCAAACTTTTATGGAATCCATTCCAGTTGAAAAAACAGACTTCTTTATCATTGCAGCAAGAGCACTGGGAATTATTTTTCCTCTGGAAAATTAATAACTTGAATGCTCCAGGTGGATAATTCAGGATGTTCATTTTAGATGCCAAAATAGTTGAATTTTTACCCTGAGGAGAGGGAAAGTGAAGTTAGAGGACTCTATTGGTTTCCTGGGGTGCTTAACAAGCGAGGCTCCCTCAGCATGTGCTAAAATGCTTTGTACTTTTGAGATGTTATGGGTCAGGTAACAGGTAATTCCCTTGTCCTACTTTTACTTCCAAAAAATGTCTGTCCTTGGAGGTCCAGTTCATAAAAACTAACTTCTTGTGTCCCTTCGTAAGCTTTTTTTTTTTTTTTTGCAGTACGCGGGCCTCTCCCTGTTGTGGCCTCTCCAGTTGCGGAGCACAGGCTCCGGACGCACAGGCCCAGCGGCCATGGCTCACGGGCCCAACCGCTCCGCGGCATGTGGGATCCCCCCGGACCGGGGCACAAACCCGTGTCTCCTGCATCGGCAGGTGGACTCTCAACCACTGCGCCACCAAGGAAGCCCCCTTCATAAGCTTTTGAAGGCCTATTTTCTTGGGGTTTTTTTTTTGCGGTACGCGGGCCTCTCACTGTTGTGGCCTCTCCCACTGCGGAGCACAGGCTCCGGAAGCGCAGGCTCAGGGGCCATGGCTTACGGGCCCAGCCGCTCCGCGGCATGTGGGATCTTCCCGGACCGGGGCGCGAATCCGTGTCCCCTGCATCGGCAGGCAGACTCTCAGCCACTGCGCCAGCAGGGAAGCCCTTGAAGGCCTATTTTCTAAGGTAAGATGTCTTGTTTGCTTCTTAAAGTTAAGGTGAATCCCATAATTAAAAAAAATCTTATTCAAATAACCATTTAGTCAAAGTTGTGGTGAAATGTATACAGGTTGCTATGGTTACCAGATGAGTTTTGTGTGACAGCCTTCTGGGTTGCCTCCCGAAGTGATGGTTACTTGATTACTCCATTCAGTGCTGGGCAAATGGGCCAAAATGTTAGCTTTTAGCCTCTTTCATGTTATTTGGAATGTGGAAACATCTCCACAGGATTGTAAATATTTTATTTACCTCATTGATTCTTAGAGAAAATGATAGACTCTATTTTCCTCTTCTTTGGGAGCAAATGTTTAGAAGAGATCTTTCACTTCTGGCTTTTCACAGAAGGCAGATTAATGCACCCAGGGACAGGGTGTGACTGCTCCAGCATTTTTAAATGAGGTGAATCCTGTTGGATAAGATAGTTCTCCAAAGGAGAGCTCACAGGCCTGATAAAGGGGTACCCTGGGGGGCAAACAGCATCTACTAAGCAGGATTTCCAGAGGACTGATGGTGAGTCTCTGGGGCTAAAAAGAGGTCTGGTCAGTCTTAACATCTCTAGCTCCAAGGATAGATCTGCTGTTAGCATCTGCAGGATCTGCCCTCTCAGACAAGGATCCTTGGTGTTTGTACTATACATATTTGTTACATGGGGCCTCCTGGCCTCCAAGTTCCCTTCTTGTGCAACAATATCATGCTTTCGTTTTGAGGAATCACATCTCAGTCCTTAAGGGCAGTCTTTTTTTTTTTTTCCTTAAGGGCAGTCTTGGTGGGGCTCTCAGTCAAGAAGCACTGCCCTTCCCAGGCCGGTGAGTGGGCTCTGCGTACATCATGGATTTTCAGCCTCAGTTTTGTGAGCTTCATCATGTTGTCTCAATAGATCTTTTTTTGTTTTTGTTTAAATTGGCCACAGTTTCTATTTTTACAACCTTATAATCCTTACTGAATCATGGTCTTTCATTTTGATGACTACTGGACTTTTCTGTGTGTAGCCATAAAGTAATTTTGATTTTAAAAGAAACTCCCCAGAACTTAAATACCCAAGGATGTCTTCTTTAAAGGTTTATAAGTTCTGAAGTATTGCATAATCTATCATTGGCTCTTATAGCAGACACTACAGGTGGTCTATCAATACCCTTATAACTTCCGCATCTTCATTTTCAGGTTTGTTTAGGTGCTTATTTTTCTCCATAACGTCATTTACTTGGGGAAGGAACCCTTTTGCTGTTTCCACTGAATGAACTTCACTAGTCTAGGCCAATCATGCTAATTCCATTCCCTTTGCTAGTGTCAGGCTTAAGAAGGGCAGGGGTTATACATATGGACAGTGGGGTGTGAAAGAATGATGGTGGCTGGCAGGCATCTAGAAAAGGGCTTCTTGGCTCTTAAGAACAGACATATGAAAGAAATAGGTCCTTGAGCACTGGAGTGTGACATCCTTGAGCATTGGAGTGTGAGCATTGTGATGCCTGAAGCAGATACAGCCATCTTGGCATGATAAAGGGAGCCAGCTGAAGTCAACTCCAATAAAATGAGAATGGCAGAATATTAAGGTGGAGAGAACACAGGTCCTTGATAATACTATAATTCATTTGAATTATACAACTTAGAAAGTGCCCTGCCCCATTCTGCTCGTGGCATAAGACAGCAGTTCCCTTATTGTTTAAGCTACATGATTTGGGTTCTCTCTTATTTGTAGCCCAAAACATTCTAACAGATTTAGCATCAAACTTAAGTACATCACTGCCTATTGGTCATTTTTGGGCCTTTGATCCTTGAAGATAAATGTGCACCTTTTGAGAGAGGATTTAATATTGAGAAACAATCAAAAATGAGGTTATCTAAACTGAATAATATTGTGTTTGATTTAACAGAAGAATTAACTATGGAATAATATATTGGTTTCTTTATGAGGCTAAAAGCTGGCCTGGAATCTGTCAAGAGAAGAGGTCCTAACATATCACGTAAAAAGGCCACACCTTTGGAACAAGTTCTCACGGTGACATCTCTGAAGGACAGCACTCATTGACTATCTACTTTTTTATATTTGTTAAGAACTAAACACATTAATAGACTCTGTATACACACCTTCTATTATATGTCATCTTCCTTCAATTCTTTAAAAACTGAGTTATACTGGGGTTTGTTTTGGGGACAATAACTGAGTCAAGAGCCCATATTCAAGTTATTTCTGGGAGGATCATATGGTGCAGATATATGGCATGGCTGGAAATGTTGGGTCCCTCCTCATGCACCAATTTTAACACCTGGTGGCATACCAATTGAGAGCATTAGGCTTCAGAATTGAACAGTAGGTGATGGAGCAAGAATTAAAACTTAATCTGATTGGATGACCTTGCAGAACCCCTAAAGCCTCATTTCTCTCATCTATAAAATGAGATAATAATAGACAGTAGTTGGGAGAACTCAATGGAAATATATAAAAAGCATTTAGGAACATGGCTTTCTCCTAGGAGGCATTCAGCATTAATCACTATTGCAGTCACCCCAGGGACTGCCTGGGAAGTGTCTGTGCTTATAGAAAGAGCAAAGTGAACAGCTGTTAGAGACCATTCCACTAACTCTCACTGCCACTGATTTCCCTTGCCATTTGTACTTCTTTTAAGGAGGCCAAAGCCCATTGACTACTTCAGCAATGGATACCTCTGATAGTGTCAGAGAACTTAAATGCAAATTGTTATAACATTCTTTGAGGTCATGGATGCCTCAGAATCTGAGAACTACTGTATCAAGATCCTGTTTGGATTCCTGGGCCCCTCTGAAACCTACCAAATCACTATTTCAGGAGTGGGACTCAGGAATGTGCATTTACCAAACTCTCCTGGTTATTTTTATGCATGGTAAATTACATAGACTACCAGATTAAGAACCCTTGTTTAGAAGGATACAGACAAACAGGAACAGCAGCTAATGGAGCACTTAACTAGATCCCAGGCCTTGCCTTAAGCACTTTACACCTGTTATCTTGGTGAAATCCCATTAACACCTCTGTGGAATATATCCTAGTTATCCCACACAGGATTTGTAAGTTACCTGTACAAACAAGGAGACAGATTCAGAGAGGCCCAAGGGAAAGCAACCTGCCTCCAAAGCCAGACAGTGCTACAGTGACCTCTGGGCTAATTAGTGTCATAGAGCTCTTTATTGTTCTCATGGGCATCAAAATGTCCTAGACTAACAGAGCTTTTGGAGGGGAATGGAGAGTAGGAGGGACAGTCAACTTCTGGGTCTTAGGTCCTACACCCAGGAGTTTTGCCCTTTATTTATACAGTCAGAATCATATGGAGTTAAGAACACAGACAGACTGGGTTCAAATCCAGGGTCTGCCACTTACTAGCTGAATGACCACGGGTGGGTGACTTAACCTAGCTGGGCCTCAGTTCCCCATTTGTAAAATGAAGATAACAATAGCACCTACCTTGTAGGATTGTTATGAGAATTAAATTAGCTAATATTTATAAATTGCTAAGAGCAGTGTTTGTCACAGAGTATGGGAGTGTGTCAAATGAATAAAACAAATTCTGCAAACTCACCAAGCCTCAATAATTCCAGCTATGGATGGAGAGTGTGATTTGGAAACATGACTGGCTTTTTCCCAAGAACAGGGTGACTCCTGCCTTGACCCTGGTTGGCGCTGTGCTAGTTGGACATCCATGGGCTCTCTCTACCACCAGGGCCTGGAACACATACCCGCTTCCATGTCCTAAGCAGACAGCACACAGAGGTCAGGTCAGGAGTGAAGGTGTCCTTTTTCGGTGGAGCTGGCTGCAAGCCATGTCGTTATAAGACATATAAGAGGAGGGACAGTGACATCAGAAGCAGAGCCTCACAACTGGGGGGGAAGGATTGGAAAGTCTCAGAAAGGTGGTGAATATCAGAAAATGGCTTTAAGTTCTCTGCATACCTGACTCCATGTAGCATTTGACAAACTCCAGATGCAGTATGGAGGGCAGGCATCATCGACTGCCCACAGAGGGTGTGCTGGGCCTCCCTGGGGGAGGGAGCTTTGTTCTTGTGTTTAAAAATCACTGCAGTCTTCCATAGGGTGATGAGATACAGATGTATGTGCTCAAATATGTACCTTTGGTGTTCAGTGAGTGCTAAGGATGGTGGGGCTCAGGATGAGGGCTCCTATCAGGTTTCCTGTAGGAGGCATATTGCAGTTTCTGAGTGCATTCTATAAACCCGTCTGACTGAGTCGAAGGGGAGAGCTGGCCTCTTTTGGATTTTGTCTTGGGATTGCTCTGTTAATTGTTTTAACGTGACTGGGTCTTTTACTTGTTTCTTACATCCCTTTTCTGATTACTTAAAGTACAAATATCCATAGGGACTTAAAGCTTATTTATAGCTATAGAAAAGGTTTTGAATTATTCTGTTTCCTATCTGTAGAGCTGCTAAGTATCAGGACTTTTTTATTCATGTATTCATTCTTTCATTCATGTGGACACACATTCAACTCACCATTATTTGTTCTTTCAGTGCATAACATCACCCAACCCTCTGCTCTCTCTTGTTTGGGTTGTGATAGAGAGAGACAGTCTGGAACAATCTTTGCCCTCAAGGAGATGTGCTCCTGTGAGGGGAATCAGTGTGTGTGACTAATGAACATACAGAGTTGAACGTGATGTTGGAGGGCAGACAATGGCCTTCATAACTAGTTCCAATCATTTTGGTCTCACCTACAGAGTTGCCTCTTCAGAGAGAACCTTCCTGGCCAGTTCATAATTCACACCACTCCCCCCATCCCATTGCACCCTGTTTTTCATTATCCTGTTTAATTTTCTTTAGAGCACTTATGGCAATGTGAAATAATCTTTTTATTTGCTTATTGTCCATCTTCCCCAGTTAGCATTCAAACTGCATGAGAGCAGGATCACCATCCATGAATCCATGACTTCACAGCACATATAACTGTGCTTGACAGAGTTCAATAAATATTAGCTGAATGACTGAAGACAGGTTTATGTTTCCTTTATGAGATTTCCAAAAGCAAAAGCAAAAATCCCAGCCACTGTCCAGGAGGAGAAACATTATTTCTCAGCAAAAAGCCCTTTTAACCACTGGTCCATTATTCACATCAGCAAAAAGGGGCCCACATTGTGGTGGCTGCAGCAGATGACCAACATCTTAGGTCAAGCTGCGTTTTCTCACAATTGCTGCACAGTCCTCATTGGTCCTGTATGCAGATCCCAAGTGCAGCTGGGGGTGCTGATGGCAACACATCACGCTGATGTCTAGTCCCTGACCTGAAGACTCTCTCAACTTACTTAGGCACAATTTATAATCTCTGCAGAACTGGAGATCTGTCATTTAAAATAGCTTCTTGTCACATATTGGCCAGTATAAGCACTGGACAATGACCATGCCCGTAAGTGATAACGGGCAGAGAAAGTCAGCTATTGGGTGGAATTTAAGCAGCAGGGAGACCTGAGATTGGCTGTATCCATTACCACACTGTTGGTAGGAGCAGGCATGGGAGGCGGGATTTAAGATTACCGAGAAATCGAGGGATATTAAGGCAAAAGACATTCCTTTAACTGTTAGCAAAATATTGCTGTATCCTTTTTCCTTGGGAGCCAAGGATATGCCCCTAATTACACATGCAGAGTAAGTATGACATCCTGGGCCTGTTGAATGGCACAGCCAAGCCTTTGGATGTGGGTCTATGTGGACACATGTACTGAGCTTTGGAAATAGGCTTTGGGGAATGCTGGTGAGAGAGTGAGGCTGAAGGAAGGAGAGGGAAGGCTGGCAGATGACCCACGAATGGGTATTTTCTAAAGTTTCAAAGAAAGGTTCTGTCCTGCTGTGTCTCCATTCCTGGGGGAGATGGGTTCCATATTCTTACAGTCTTCCAGTAGCATGTTCCTGTCCACAAAAGTCACCCATCATATGGATTCTGTCTTCAGTCACAAATTCTATTCACTTCATATGGTGGTAGTGGGGGCTGTCTATGTAAGGTTTCAACTCCTTTTGGTGTAAAATAATGGGAACAACATCATCATATTATTGAGAAAGCTGACAAAGTATGTGGAAAGTTCTCTGCACAAAGATAGTGAAGAGAAAAGAGCTCAATAAACATTTCCTCCTGTTAATAATATTTCATTTGAAAAAAAATCACTGCAAGAGAAAAAGAGTTTCAATGGGTTAGATAAGTTTCCAGATGTAAGGTGCTATGACTTTAAAGTACAAGACATGTTGGTAAAAGAGCTTGACAGAATTTCATGTTTGGGTCCTGGAGTCAGTTTGTGAAACAAGAAGTTTACAAAGATGATGCATCAGTGCCAACCTAGTATTCCACTGTGTGTTTCAATGCAGGGTGAATCTGAAGGCACTTATTTTAGGCTGGGTTCTCCCAGTCATGGACCCTGAAACAAGGATTTTAGTGCAAGTAACTTATATGGGAGGTGATTCCAGAAAGCGCAGTTGAGAAGGGAGAAAGAGATAGAGGAGGGAAGAAACAGTACAGCGTGTGCTGAAGAGCAGGGGACTGCTGTGGATAGCTGGGGCTCAAGGCTGTTGAGGGCTTTGGAAAAAGTATAGAATACATGCCTCAGAGTGATGCCTCCTGAGGGATACGCAGCTCTTTATTCCATTCCTCTATGAGAAATCTGGGGTATTTATCCTTCAGTCTTGTCTATCCTTGGCTGATGGTTTTGCTGGGGGCAGCAGATCCTCAACACTTCCTGTCTTCCTTGCTTAGGGCCCAGAGATGACTTAGTCAGCTCTTGGGTGAACATTCTCAAGTGCTCACAGTAGGAAGCTGTCAGCACAGTAGGAAGCCCAGTTACCGTGGGGAACTGGACGGGGCACCTACAAAGTCTCTAGAGGGCTCAACATCTTCTGTGGTCTAGGTTGCTCCCCATGACCCGGGGCTGTATTTGCATCCCCATTTCAATAGTATCAGGATGAAGTAGAAACATTCAAAGGCCATTTCAGAATGGTGAGCTCAGCAGCAGGAATGACCTGGACTACATCTCATTGAAAGAGCACCTACTATGACCGAGCCTATGTCAGGACACATCAGAGAACAAAAATCTTGGGGCTGATTCTCTTTAAACCCATTTGGGTCATGCATCCACATCTGCACCAACCATGTGACCAGATGGGTGGAAAACCTGATTGGCTAGGCCTGGGTCTTATGCCTAAATCAGAAATTAGTGGTGGGGTCACACCCTGTCCTCACCATTTCCCAAAAACTGAGAGTAGGGAGGCATGGTTTTTCTAAAAGAAAACTGAGGTACTGCTACCAGGAGAGGGAAAATTGAGACTGGGCAGGCAAAAGCTATGGATATCCACTCATCTGTTAGATGGATATATGCCATCACTTTTAGGATAGAGAGTTTTTACAGATGCAGATACCACAGCTCAGGCAAGTTCAGAGATGTGCCTAAGGTCTCACAGGTAGTAAGAAGTGGAGCTGAGGCTGGAACTCAGAGCTGAAGTTGGAGCAAAGCCTCTGCTGCAACCGTGAAACATACAGTCTCCAAAATATAGCCAGAATTTGAGGTGGAAAATAATAGAGTCATTCAAAGAAGCATTATCATTTCCACGGAGACTAAGCAGTGAGGTCCAGGCAGGTATATGTTGGTTGATCCTCTACTAATGTGAAATAAGAAGAAGAATGGAGGGCTTGCATTCCCCTGAGTCTGGCTTCTTTAGAGGTTGACTTAAGCTCTTGAGTTGATAGCAACTCGAGCAGGCTTACTTCTGTGCTTCCTTCCCTGGCAACCTTTTATTATTTTATTTTTTGAAATTTTGTTTATTTTTAACATCTCTATTGGAGTATAATTGCTTTACAATGGTGTGTTAGTTTCTGCTGTATAACAAAGTGAATCAGCTATATGTATATATATATCCCCATATCTCTTCCCTCTTGCACCTCACTCCCACCCTCCCTTTCCCACCCCTCTAGGTGGTCACAAAGCACCGAGCTGATCTCCCTGTGCTATGTGGCTGCTTCCCACTAGCTATCTAGTTTACATTTGGTAGTGTATATAAGTCCATGCCACTTTCTCACTTCGTCCCAGCTTACCCTTTCCCCTCCCCATATCCTCAAGTTCATTCTCTACATCTGTGTCTTTATTCCTGTCCTGCCCCTAGGTTTTTCAGAACCATATATATATTTTTTAGTTTCCATATATATGTGTTAGCATACGGTATTTGTCTTTCTCTTTCTGACTTACTTCACTCTGTATGACAGACTCTAGGTTCATCCACCTCACTAGAAAAGACTCAATTTTGTTTCTTTTTATGGCTGAGAAATATTCCATTGTATATATGTGCCACATCTTCTTTATCCATTCATCTATCAATAGACACTTAGGTTGCTTCCATGTCCTGGCTATTGTAAATAGAGCTGCAATGAACATTGTGGTACATGACTGTTTTTGAATTATGGTTGTCTCAGGGTATATGCCCAGTAGTGGGATTGCTGGGTTGTATGGTAGTTCTATGTTTAGTATTTTATGGAACCTCCATACTGTTCTCCATAGTGGCTGTGCCAATTCACATTCCCATCAGCAGTGCAAGAGGGTTCCTTTTCTCCACACCTTCTCCAGCATGTACTGTTTGTAGATTTTTTTTTTTTTTTTTTTTTGCGGCATGCGGGCCTCTCACTGTTGTGGCCTCTCCAGTTGCGGGGCACAGGCTCCGGACGCGCAGGCTCAGCGGCCATGGCTCACGGGCCCAGCTGCTCCGCGGCATGTGGGATCTTCCCGGACCGGGTCACAAACCCGTGTCCCCTGCATCGGCAGGCGGACTCTCAACCACTGCGCCACCAGGGAAGGCCCTGTTTGTAGATTTTTTGATGATGGCCATTCTGACTGGTGTGAGGTGATACCTCACTGGAGTTTTGATTTGTCTTTCTCTAATGATTAGTGATGTTGAGCATCCTTTCATGTGTTTGTTGTCAATCTGTGTATCTTCTTTGGAGAAATGTCTGTTTAGATCTTCTGCCCAGTTTTGGATTGGGTTGTTTGTTCTTTTGATATTGAGCTGCATGAGCTGCTTATAAATTTTGGAGATTAATCCTTTGTCAGTTGCTTCATTTGCAAATATTTTCTCCCATCCTGAGGGTTGTCTTTTCCTCTTGTTTATGTTTTCCTTTGCTGTGCAAAAAATTTTAAGTTTCATTAGGTCTCATTTGTTTATTTTTGTTTTTGTTTCCATTTCTCTAGGAGGTGGGTCAGAAAGGGTCTTGCTGTGATTTATGTCATAGAGTGTTCTGCCTGTGTTTTGAGTGTGTTATTTTGTGGGCTGGGTAGAGGAAGCACCTGGGGGAGTAGATGTTCTTCTCTGCTGGTCAGGGGCCTGTGTGAGAAAGGAGGAGTTGAAGTAGGATCTCACCACTTGTGATTGTGCTGACAGAATGGAGAGAAGATTCTAGTCTGCTAAGAAGGAAAGGGAGACTAGAAATCTAGGAAAGGGTCACAGAAAGAGGGTCACAGAAAGACACTCTAGTTGATGTCAGTTTTGGTGAAGTCTGTACTCCTTGGCACTGTGGGTCCACTTTCCCTGGCATGGAAGGAAATCTTTGAGTGTCTGGTTTTGGTGACTGAGCCATCAAGCAAGCCTAGAGTGAGCCTCTGTGGTTTTGTGTGGGATCCTGGATTATCTGCAGCTCTCAAACCTGCCTTCCTGATAAGAAGAGTAATGCATGAGAAATATGATTGGGAAGAAAACTTCAGAGTCTGAACAGTTTGGTGCAAATGCTCAGGTTCTCTCCCTGCCATATGTTTAGACTGGACTGATGGGGAGTGATTTTGGCAAATACATAAATCACTGAAACGTGATTATGTGGCCTTTAAGACTCCTCAGCTTGAAGGATTCAGTTCTTCTGGGTAGAAAGAAATGGCAACAGTTTATGAAAGCACAGTGAGATGACAATGCTGATTTTTCCCCTCCAATCACCTTAATGGTTATAAAACATGACTTAATAAAGGTCCCTCTTTGGTTTGTAGCAGGCTGGAAATGAAATGTAGCAGAGGTAAGGGAGAAAAACCCAAGGGTGGTGCCTGTTATGTTAAAACCCAGAACTACTGTGATTGGCACCAGTGGTCCAGGAGATCTGACTGCCAGAGTTGAAAATGGAATAGGTTTCTACCTGAAAAGGACCAGGTTCCCAGGAGGTAATGAGACAATCTATTATGGGTCATTCTAGGCTCTGAAACTATCTCTCCATCTTGCAGGAATGGCAGAACATTTCACAATCAGAAATGCTTACGGTTCTCAAAATTTTCATATGCAACTCTTTGGCATGTTAGTGGAATATTTGCAGCTGCTGAAATTCCTACCTTTTTTCTTATAAGACAAGAGCCTCAGAACATTGGTTTCCTTGGTCAGAGACATCTCAGCTCTGGAGACCCAGTGTGAATCGCCTAAGAATATGCTGCGTTCACATTTTCCTTGGACTTTTATTGCTTCCCTTGGGCTGTCTGAGAGCAAGACAGAAGCAGGAGAGGTGAGTGCTTATGTCAGCATGGGTGGCCCTGTGTCTGAGCCCACCAGTCAGCCTGAGAAGGATTCAAAAACATCTGGTGGGACAAGTTCATGGAACTCTCTATGCTTAGCACAGCACAGCTAATTAGTCCTCGGCGCCCAAGGCCTTGGCTGATTTGGCAACCCCCTGTGTGCCACGACTTTTGAAAATGTGCTGTGTTAGAGAGGATTGCTGATTACCAGTAACTTGAACCCATCGCCAACTGGCCTAACCAGAAAAGCCATTTATTGGCTTACATAACTGAAAAATCCTAGGACTGGGGTGCAGGGCATCTTATAACATCCTGCCATCCCCCAGTACATGGACTGAGAGCAGAAGAAGGGGTGTCTCTAAGGAAAGTTACCAGGAGCGGGGGGTGGGTGCTGCACAAGCAGGAGCAGATGTTCCAGGCTCCTCCTTGGCAGGTGAGTGGGCTCTATCTGATGCCCAGGTCTGTTTTCTTAGTCTCTGCACCAACTGCCTTCTGAGGCATGGCTCCTGCCAGCTCTTTTGTGTCTCTCCTGGAGGGTAAGATTTTGCCCACCAGCATTTGTGAACTTTACAGCTTGCCACACATTTAATTTATTCTTTTTCGTTCTCAGAAACATAGTATGAGATATTGTTATTGTTCCCAGTTTACAGAAGAGAAAAACTGAGGCCCTGACCAGTTCAATGATTTTGCTCTTTTCATTTTAGTTCAGCTCTAATGTGAGGGATGAAGGAAGCTGAACTGCGACTAAAAGTGAGCTATTCCAACCTGTTTAAAAACAAGTTAGGAAAATCTGTTCAGAGAATGTGCCCTTAAATCCTCCCAGCTTCTTCATCCCACTTTCCCCTGGAACTCCCCTAACAGCAGAGCCTGGCGGCATGATGATGATCCAAGCCCTGCCTCATTCCTTAGAGCCTTTCTTTGGGAAATCTGACTGAGACAGGGAGCGGCCTGGCCAGATGAGTCTTGAGTGTGTGTAGTCACTTCACCAGCTGTAGCTCACGTTGCAGGAAGCAGCGTCCAGCAGTCAGCCTCCCACACATGTGCCTACCTTCTGGGCAGTGTTCCTGGGAGGCTGCTGCAGAGCTGGGCTGTGAGTGAAGCACGGATCTCCAGAGGGGCCTGCAGAAGGACCTCAGAGAGCTCCTGGGCCAGGAGTTGGGCTCCTGCTCTGTGCCTTGACCTGTGTGTCCACTGTTTGGGATATGGGATGGGAGAAGACTCTGTCCCCTCAATCCCAAAAGTTTTTCAGTCAGTTAACAAACATTCCAGAGACAAAGCAGGTTTCCCATAAATATGACCAGAGGTTCATGTATGGGGCTAGGCAGAGAAGTCCAGCCCCAAATGTTTAGGTTTTAAAAGTTTAAACGTTAAAAGTTTAACTGAGAGAGAGCAAAAGCCACAGTGAGAGTCAGAGAGAGCAGTTCAAATAATATTGACACTTGTGCCAGTGACTCCCAGGGAGTATTTGCCCAAATGAAGCAAGGGAAAGAGCTATGGACCTACTAACTATTTCCCTGCTCAGGTTGGTCTCAGATGCCTATAGATATGAGCATCTCACATCACTGATTGTGACTCTGGTAATTAATGACACAATTTTCCATGAGACATGGTTAATAGAACACAAGACAACTGAGGGAGCAGATCTGTCCTGGTGCTGGACGGTAGGCTGACTGGGAGTGTGTGGTGATCTCCTGCACAACATCTTTCTAAGAGAGTTTCAAGATTAATTTTGACCATCCATGGTTTTTCTTTTTGCATCAACTTTAAAACCCAACAATATGGAGAAGCCAAAGAGGCATCTCCATTCAGTGTCACGGCATCTGGAAGCCATTCTTTGTGAAGCCTTCCCAGCCCACCTCTCCTCCGTGGACATCAGCAACACTCATAGCTGTTTGATGCACTTTGCAGCCTTTGTCTCCAACAGTCCCCACTCCCAGGCTGGAATGAACTACCCTGAAGAGAAACACCACAACATGAGGGTTCATAAAATGATAAATATTATCATCTTCAAGGCATGAGCTGAGCCTTGAAGAGTGGATAGGGCTGAGGTTGGTGGGGAAGATCAGGGAGAATGTTGGGCTCCTGCCCTTCCCTATGTTCTCTGCTCTGTGCCTGGAGACTCAAAAAGTCTAAGATTGCTGCCCACTGGGTCCCTCAACATGGGTGCCAGGACATCCCTAAACTCTCTCCTGACACTCAAGTCAAATCTTCTATCAGCCCTTACCTCAATGCTGGCACTAAGCAGCTTCGTTTTGTGGATGAATGAGAAATTCTCACTCTGGGTGATAAAGAAATATGCAGGCTTCTCTCATACCCACCTATCTGCCAGGGTGGATGGAGGGTGAGATGGTGGGAGGTGAGTATTATGGTGTATGCACATGCAACAGTTTCATAATGAAGGAGGTGCCAGGATTGGATGGGCTTTTAAATGACTGACATGAAAAGCCTACTTGGAGAAGTTGGACATTTGTGTATTGTCAGCTTTCTGCATGGAGTTGTTCAGCTGGTATTTGTTCATGGACATATTTAAGCCCAACTCTGTGGAGATGATTAATAGTCCTTAATTAATAGTGAAGTATAGCTGGGGTGGAAGCAGCCCATGGACCACAGGCTCAGGCCATCTTCCTACCCACATTTGCCAGCCAGTTTCTCCTTTACTATTTCTTGGCTTCGTATCCTGATCAGACTTCCTTCACTCCTTGCTGTGTGTTTCCTTCTCATCTGCCCTTCTGGATCAGGGAGACATGCAGACATGGAGGGTCAAAATGTACACCCCCCCACACCCTACACATGTGGGCTTAGCAAGCAGAGTGGCAGAGTGAGACAATACACATCTGGCACACGGTACCTACTCCATACACTTGGGCCATTATTTCCGGTTGTCACATTTTACGCATCCTGCCAAAGTTCGTTATTATTTTATAACCCTAGGCTTAACTGGTAAATCTTTGTTGGCAGTGAAAAGCAGTGTGATGCAAAGGAAAGGACAGTGGATGGAGAATCAGGAGACCTGGAGTCTCACCTAATCACACCTACTGGCTGTGTGACCTTGAGCAAGACACCAAGTCTCTCTAGGTTGAAAATTCCACATAATAGAAATGCTCCATTAGAGAAATGAACTAAATGTTTTCAAGGTCTTCTTCAGGGGTGACATTTAATGGCTCTGTAAGAGTGACTATAAAAATCAGACTGTCTCTGTACGTGAAGAGGTGTGGTACCCCGTGGGATTTCTGCTCGCATACTAAGGGCCAGTTTCTGGCTGACTGAGTTATCTCCTCAACCATCTGGCCCATTACACTTTCACCATTTGTCACTCTGCCATATTGCCATGGCCTCAACCTATGATTGAATCAAGGCATCATTCTTTAAAACAGATTAGAAATCTTTGCCTGGGAATTAAGTCAACAGAGAAAATTGTATTGGTTCAATGAGATGTGATTCAAGAACATGCAAATGGTGACATTTTTAGCTTGGCTCACATACAGCTTTACAAGCTCAGCTCGTTAAAAGAAGATCAAATAAAATGTAGACTTATTGATTTAACCAACTACAATAAGCTAAAGCAGACTTTCTGAAAGTCAGTTAAGAATGAAACCCTGGCCTGTCCCCCAATCCACAGACGTGGAAGGGAAATAGTGACATGCGTGTTGTTCAGCAGACTGTCTGTATCCTCCTCACTAGCTTCTAGCTGCAGCACCTGATTGTTTATGAATGCCAGTCCTTTGTGAACTGGTGAAAAGTTGATTGAGAAGGAAGGGCTGACATCTGAGGGTACCCAGTTCCCTGGAATGTAGCACATCACAGTTGACCTAAGAGCTACTATTAAGCTTTGTGTTAAGGGTGTACCTGGGGAAGAGAAACTGAAGACATTAAATTTTAGAGCTGGCTATGCATGCAACTGCCAAACTCTCCAGCCCTTCCTGTGGTGCGTTTCCTGTGATCCTCCAAGCCTGAAGAAGCCATTCAACCTATGTTACTGGGAAGCTTCCAATCAGTTTGGTTTAAGCAATTGGTTATGCCCCAGCAGCTGATAAAGCATTTTTTCAGTGCCCAGCAGTCATCCTTGATGTCTCTCCCTCACCCACAGCATCCCCGCCATCAGCCAGGACCACAGGCTTAACTCATATTCAGATTTTCTTCACTTTTCTCTCCTTTATAAAAAGCTTTACTGAGATATAATTTATATACTACACAATTCACTCAGAGTATACAATTAAATGGTTTTTGTTATTATTAATTTTTTAAAATTGTGGTAAAATATATACCATAAAATCATTTATTTTAATACAATTGTTGGGTAAAGCCACTAGTAACAGCAAGATTATAATGCAAAAACTACAAGAGATTTTGTAAGGCTTGCAGACAAAAATGGATAGCTTCAAAGGGATAAGAAAACTACAATTCCAGCTGCTGTCCTTAGTACCAGAATCAGTGTGATTAAACACCTTTGAAATTATGGAGAATGGCTCTGATTTTGGTCAATGCTTAGCACATTTTAAGTTGACATTTAATATGTTTTTATATATAAGTGGGTATAATTTTGTTAATAAAAATATTAAACATTATATACGATGAGACCTACAAGTGGAAAAAATATTTTGATTTGATATAACTAAGTTGAAATACTTTACTGAATAAATCCTGTAAATTTTATCCATGTCAATTTTATCCAGTATCTCTTGAAAATTTTCTCAGTCCTGCAAAATACTTAAATTGCTTTTAAAATAATCAAGGTCACAAATTTATATGGCACCTTCTGTTTGGAATTCAGAAAATGTCCAAAGTGTCCTGTTTCTAACTCTGAACTTCAGCCTTAAAATAAATATAAAATGAGGAAAGAAAAAAAAATTTGCCATTTTAACCATTTTAAGTGTACAATTCAGTGGCATTAATTACATTCACAATGTTGTGCCACCATGTATTTTTTTCCCCAAACTTTTTCATCACCCCAAACAGAAGCTCTGTAATCAATAACTCCCCATTCTCCCTGGTAATCTCTAATCTACTTTCTGTCTCTACTAACTTGCCTGTTCTAAGTGTTTACTTCATATAAGTGGAATTATACAATATTTCTTCTTTTGTGTCTAGCTCATTTCACTTAGCGGAATGTTTTCAAGGCTCATCCATGCTGTAGTCTGTGTCAGAACTTCATGCCTCACTTCTCTATTAGTCACTACTTCTACTGCTCGCTGCCCAGCCAGCGTGCCTGCTCCTCTGCATGACAGAAAGCCTTTGTGGCAGATGCACTCAGTGTCCCACCCACATGCCCTGGCTTCTCTTTGCAGAGCCCACTCGGCTTACAGACACATCAGGCCAGAAGTGCTGGGAATTAACCACTGTTATCACAATACTCTAGCTCTCTCAAACCTTGGTGGGATAATCTGAGATGCATGTCTACACTGCCTTCCAAACTTCCCAGTGGCATCAGGATCCACAGTGGTGACCTGCTTGAGAACACGCCCTGGATTGGCTGCCTCTCCTTCCCTATCTCACTTCTCCCCTTTCCTACCAGTTTTCTGATATCACCTCCCAAATAAACTACTTTCACTTCATCAAAGTCTACTGCTAGGAAATGTAAATGAAGACAGCCTCCTATCCCAGCTCTCTGATTTCACTCTCATCTAAAATCCATGCTTCACGAAGCAGCTGGAGTACTCTTCTAAAGTACAAATTAGAGCATGTCACCGTTCTGCTTAAAACTGCCCCACACGCTGAGAATAAAATCCAGATACCTTACTGAGATGGACTAGACATACAGAGTGACATCCTGACCACGTCCTGGGCCTCCATGCTCCCCATGCTTCCGTGATGCCAGCTCTTTCTCTGTTCCCTCTCCTCACAGGGTCTTTATAACTCATGCTCTGACCTTTTGTCTTCTCTTGCCTGAGCCAGAAAAGAGAGATAGATACTAAAAATACTTAACAACCAGTACAGCTGGGCTGACCAGTCAGGAAGGACAGTGGTGTGGACAACACTGACGTCTATGCCCCCAGCTGCAGCCTTATCTCATTCGAGCCTCAGATTAAATGTCTCCCCGCTCAGAGAGCATTCCCTGACCAACCACTCTAAAGTACCTTCTCCCCATAAACCTCTCTCTTTCATCATATCACCCTGTTTTAATCTCCATAATGCTTGCCACTATCTACAATTATTTTTATTTTTAAAATTTAATTTTTGCCTATTTAATGTAAGCCCAACTAGAATGTAAGCTCCAGGAGGGCAGAGACCTTGCTGTTTTTTTCACTGCTGGGTTTCTGGAGCCTGACCCAAGCTTGTTACATGGTGGGTGTTCAAAAAATACATGCTGGATGAATAACTGAATGGATGGGTGTCAGGTTCCCTGAAATAAAGAAACCCACAACCTCAGCAAGTGGTAGGCTTACCAGGACAGAGTCTAGATCCCATTATAGAGGCCACCTGGAGAAGACCTAGGGGCCTGCAAGCTGTCCAAAGATGGAGGTGAGGGGAAGAGTGTGGACCCACGTGCAGCTGGTTCTGAGAGGTGGGTGAGCATTAGAAATGGTGTGCTCAGGGCCCTGGTGACCTCAGAGAGTGGTGCCAGGAGCAATGGCAGGGAAGTCAGGTTGCAAAGGAACAGGGAGGAAGGAGAGTGGAGGAAGCAGGTGTGACCAGGGGAGGAATACGCAATATAGGAGGAGTTGGTGGAGGTGCCTGAGGGAGGAGGCTTCTTTGTGGCCTGCAGAAATGGTAAGATGGGGAGAAGCAGAGACTGAAGGTGCAAGAGAGTGGAGACTGAGGTGAGGGAGGCCTGGTGAAGTGAGAGGGTGGGACCAGGGCCTCAAAGGGTAGGGTTTACTCTGGACCAGAAAAGGGACATTTTTCCTAGGAGATGGGAAGAAAGGAGGAAAAGTTGGGTACAGAAAAAGGACGTTTGTGTGGTAGAGAGAGGAGGGAAGGTGATCTCAGGGTCCTTAGAGTTAAACGGGGCAGAGTTGGTGGGGGGTGGTCCTGTGGGCAGAAGGGGACTCTTCTTTAAGCTGATCCACCAGGGAAAGACATGAATGTGTGGGGTTTTCAGCTCTTCCCTGAGAGTGGAGAGGCTGGGCCCCTCTCTCCTCTCACCTGGAACACCAACCACAGTGATTTACACCACTGGAAATGAAACTGCCCAGTGAGGCCTCTTTGTTGGGTGGGGGTCTGCAGGGGAGCAGAGGGCAGGCTGAATAGCATTTCAAGAAAAGCTCCTCTGCTGCCTGGCAGGAGGGGTGGGGGCAGAGAGCAGCTCTACCTCCTCCTGTACCTCGTGGGAGGGGCTATCAAGGCTCCACTTCTAATGTGAATAACATGCCAGGCCCCGAGGTGTTTTGGGCAGACCCTCCTGTGGACAGCCGGACTCACAAGCTATCTGCGAGTCCCATGCCTCTCTGCCTCTATCTCCAGAGGCCCTGGAAAAAAGTCCCTGACATTCCTTTCTCCCAGCCTCCAGAATCCCACATGTTTGTTGAACCTCTGGTCTCCTTGGGTTCTTAGTTGCTGCCATTGTACACAGAGAAGTCTTTTCTCCAACCTCAGCAAGTTGCAAGAGCTGGCTTGGGCCCTCTGGGCCATTTTCTCCAGCTTGGAGAGGTTTCAGTACTGCTGGGCAGATGGGGGAGGCCCAGGGGTGATGCCAGGCAGACAGATGATTGGGACCTCCCGAGCCAGGATGGGTTCTCCTCTACGTTGGGGTGCATGCGGGTTCCAGGCTCACAGGGCCCACGGGGCCTGGGATGCAAGGTGACTCAGGGAAGCAGTGGTCTATTTTGTTCCCTGAGCTGGGCTGTTCCATTAGCTACATGTGGTTATTGAGCACTAGAAATGTGGCTAGTCTGATCGAGATGTACTCAAGTACACATGCCTGATTTCAAATACTTAGTACAAAAATGTCAAATATTTCATTAATACTTTTTTATATTAATTACATGTTGAAATTACAATATTTTGGATATATTAGGTCGAATAAAATATACCATTACAATTAATTTCACCTGTTTCTTTTTGTTTGTTTGTTTGTTTGTTTTTTGCAGTACGCGGGCCTCTCACTGTTGTGGCCTCTCCCGTTGCGGAGCACAGGCTCCAGACACGCAGGCTCAGCGGCCATGGCTCACGAGCCCAGCCGCTCCGCAGCATGTGGGATCTTCCCGGACCGGGGCACGAACCCATGTCCCCTGCATCAGCAGGCAGACTCTCAACCACTGCGCCACCAGGGAAGCCCTCACCTGTTTCTTTTTACTGTTTTTTTAATGTGGTTACTGGTTACTAGAACATTTAAAATGACACACGTGGTACTCATTTTATTTTTATTCAATCCTGCTCTAGGAAGGATGATGTCCATGAAGCCACTGGTTAGAGGCCTCTAGGTGCAGCTGAGAAAGCAAGGTGCGACCTAAGCCCCATCTCTGCCAGCTCTGTGAGTAGTGAGAAATGGGGCAGGTGGGCTGTGATTGCCAGCATGTCTGGGGGGTGATGGAGGCCAGGGACTGGACAGGTGTCCTGCGGGTGCTGGGGACAAACAGCCATCCAGTCCCTGGGGTCCTCCCAGCAGATCACAGTGTAGCTGTGTGCCCCCTTCCAATGCCAGGAAGCTCGGTACTTGGTATTCTGCATGGACTTCGTGACTGACACAACAATTATAGGTTTTTGCATTGTTTATGTCTCTCCAGAAGCATAGCTGAGTGCTTTAAACCAGCGGCTAGAAGGCGCTCCACTAGGTTTCATTACAATGTGTAGTTGTATTCACTCTTTCAGGCCTCTGGGACAATTGGTATCACACAGT